>NW_027254824.1:1560390-2170780 GCF_044704955.1 Pristiophorus japonicus | reverse complement strand
GAGCAAAAACCAGCCTCCAGCGCAATGAATTTTGCTAAATGTGACGAATGGTCACGTTTTGATAAAGTAAACAAAAAGCTTCGACAAATAATTAATAATCTGCCACTTAAGGAAGCATAACAAATGGCTCTGGACAACTGGACAATATAAAGTGAGCTCCAGAATGAACGTTGTAATTTGAATGATTGATGTGGCATCACAGAATGTTACTGTACAGAAATAGCTCAATTGACGCTAGGTACCTGAGCCAGCTCATTGAAAGAGCTCTTCCTGTCCCTTCCCATTGTCTCTGCAATTTTACTTTTCATATAGCAATTCAATTATCATTTGAATGTTACTCTGGAATCTGCCGCCGCAATCCCTTCAATCTGTAATTTCCAGATCGTAATAACTCGCTACAGAAAATAACTTATCTTTTTCGCCATGGTTCTATTGCCAAACGACTTAAATCTGAATCCTTTGGTTACTCACAATTCTGCATGTGGAAAAAGATTCGCCTTATCTCGCCTTTGAAGTCATTTCATAATTTTGACGGTTCTATTAAATCCCCCCATATCTGTCTATGCTCGAAGGTGAACCATAACAGCTTGACCAGTCTCTCCACATAACATCATAGAGCATTTCCAAAACTCACGATAATAATTCAGCGATTAGTTTGTTTTGCACTTTTACGATAACTTTGCTCAGTTACTGAAACATTGTCTCACAGTGCATTCTCTATAAATGCCCATATTACAGCAGTGCTACTGAAGAAATGTATCAGTAAGCTGGCAGGCGTTTGGAATGCAGGTGACATAGAAAAATAGAAACATATAAATTAGGTGCAGGAATAGGCATTCGGCCCTTCCAACCTGCAACACCATTCAATAAGATCATGGATGAACATTGCCTCAGTATCCCTTTCCTGCATCTCTCCATACTCCTTGATCTTTTAGCTGCAAGGGCCATATCTAACTCCCTCTTGAATATATGCAATGAACTAGCATCAACAACTCTCTGAGGTCGGGAATTCCACAGGTTAACAATTCTCTGAGTGAGGAAGTTTCTACTCATCTCAGTCCTAAATGGCCCACCCTTTATCCTAAGAATGTGTACTCTGGTTCTGGACTTCCCCATCATTGGAACATTCATCTCGCATCTAACCTGTACAGTCCCGACAGAATCTTGTAAGTTTCTATGAGATCCCCTCTCATCCTTCTAGACTCCAGTATATAAAGGCCCAGTTGATCAATCTCTCCTCATAAGTCAGTGCCATCATCCCGTGAATCAGTCTGGCGAACCTTCGCTGCACTCCGTCAATAGCAAGACGTCACAATGCACCTTGGTAAAAATGGTGCAGTGCAAATACAATGGTTATTGGTGGATTTATCAATTGCCTCATTAATAAATTGATACCGTCATTGGATAATAACATTGCTTCCGGAACCTGGCGATTGTTTAATTTTTCCAGTTTGCACAGAAATTATGAGAGGCAGTTTGCAAATTAATCATCTCGATTATGTTAGTTTCATTCCGAATGGTCACTGGGTCAAATGCGGAGAGAAACAGGCAAGCAAACGTTTCGGTGGGTTAATTGGTCAGAACCTTCGAATTTCTCCCCAGACGCCGAAGGAAATACACTTTTGTTGTGCATTTGACCGTTCTGTGCTTTTTGCTTGCTGGGTGAAAATTACCTTTTACAAAATATAGTCGGCTGCAAAGCTATTGTTGAACAGCTTCTCTTTTACCCGAGAATCTGAGAGGATCCGTGAAGAAGTACATGACAAAACTCGTGAATCGAAGCTTTATTCGGTATTGTTGAAATGAACCTGTTCAACTATTAGTGCATTCGTTCTTCCATCAATAGATGATAAATAGCAAACACTTGGTTAAAATGTAGTTGGTTGGTAGCGATATGTGTCCGTGGCATCATCAACTGCCTGTTTTATGCCCCACCTGAGAGTCATTCCTATTTCAGACAATGCCGGATAAATATCAGGCGCTGCATGCACCGGGGGGCCAATCCGATATCGCCCGTTTTGTGACCCCAAGTGAGAGCAATTTCGAGGCTAATGCACCTGAATATCGGGCGTGGTGTAAACCGGGCGTCCGACGCGTTTCTTCCGGTGTAGAATTTATACGCCTGAATGTCATTCTTGCGCCTGTTATAATCATAGAAACATAGACATTTATGGAAGCGAGGAGGCCCTTCAGCCCATCTTTACTGCGTATTTTGCAGAAAAACCAATCCAAACAAAACCCACTTTCAAGCACGTTGTCTATAGCCCTGTGCGTTATAGCACTTTAAATGCATATACAAGCACTCTTTTTATCTGATTACGTTTTCTGCCTCTACCGCTTTTCAGGACCTGAAATCCAAACTCTTGTCACCCACCGGCGAAAAATATTTTCCTCCCCTCTGCTCCAATCCTTCTACCAATGACTTTAAATTTATGTTCCCTGGTTATTGAACTCTCTGCTACGGAAATAGTTAATTGCCATCCATTGTGTCTCGGCCATCATAACGTTTTACATATCACCCAACATTCCCTGGACTGCTGTGTTCCAATGGAAAGAAAGCCTGCCTGTCCAATCATCGCAACATATTTACTGTCCTGGCAAAATCATTTAAAACCTCTTTAACCTCTCTCGCGTAAGCACATCTTTCGTTCAATGTGGTGACCAACACTTCACGAAATACTCAATCATAACATCCCTGCTCTTATCTTCTATGCCTCGACTGATAAAAACATTTATACCCCATGTGTCTTCTTATTCAACTTTCCAACTGTCCTGCTAGCTTCAGAGGCATATTGACATGTATTCCACTGTTACACTGTTCCTCTGCACTTTGCAGTATCGCAGCAGTTGTTGTGCATTTACTTGTCAGCTTTCCCCAAATGCATTACCACCAACTTCTCCGGATTGAATATCACTTGCCATATTTCAGCACAGCTGACCATTCCACAGTAGCTTCCTGCCGTCCAAACCTTTGTTCCTCAATATCAACCACATGGTCAAATTAAGGATCATTTGAAAACTTGATTATGCCTGCTACTTTGAAAGCTAAATCACTGATATATGCCACAGAAGGAGGTACTAATGAGCCCGGTGGAACAGGATTGGAAACAGCCTCCCATGCATAACAACACCCGTCGATCATTACCCTTTGCTTTCTGACACTGAGCGAATTTTGGAACCAACATACTTTCCCATGCATCATCTGGGCTTTTATCTTTTTGACCAGTTAGTCATGTGGGTTATTGTCAAAAGCCTGTCTAAAATCCATGTGTCTTATATCAAAGGCGCTATGCTCACCAAAAATACTTGCTAACTTCTCAAAACCATCAAATCACGTTAGTCAGACCGACTTTGCCTTAATATTACGTGCTAAATGCCCTTGATCAATCCATGCCTTTCAAAATGAAGTTGAAGTGGCTTGTTCCCAATCATGTTCCCACCACCGAAGTTATGCTGACGTCATATAAACTCTGGGCCTACTTCTTCCTCCTTTTTTAAATACTCCCTTCTTTGTCTTTAAATAAAAGAGCTTATGCAATCCACAAGTGAAACAGAAACACATTTAACTGGGATCAGATGAACAAAATAACACTTTGAATCGCACTTACCTCTTATATGTACAGGATAACTCTGATCCGAAGTTAGCTGCTTTCCCCTTACATCCGCGTCATACAGACAGGTATAATTTTCTCCATTGGCACTATCTATATTCCGGATGGAGAAGGTGATAGAATTGCTGCATGCTGGCTGGGAATCCGTGTAATTTGCTTCGCCATGTCTGAACAAGTAAATTATGAGGGCAGAAATGTCCTGAGCTTGTGCAAATAAATATGATACTTCCACCCTCATTACTACATTGGACCCCACATAAATAACTAATTTGTGTTGGACTGTAAATGCAAATGAACATCCCGACGAACGAATTGAAATGCAACACAGATTACTTCTGTGAATTGAAATATGAATGACTTGACTTCGGTATAGAGGGCATAAATATGTAGATAGCACGAAAGAAAACTTGTAGCTAACCGTGAAGAGGTTAATAATATAATCTCATAATTATACCCCCGACCTGCGGTGGTGTGCTCTCGCAGGTCGGGGTAGCCCATGTGTTTGTTGGTGCCAGCGCTCTAACTCTTATATGTCCGCTGCACGAGGTCCGTGTGGCAGAGCATGTGTCCAGTCGAACTGGTTGACCCTTGCTAATGGATAAAGGCTTAGCTCTGTCAAACCAGTGCGGTGGTTGATGCGCAACGGTGACCAGATATTAAAAAAAATCACCCTCAGGCATCTTACACCAATGGAATTCAGGACTGGAATATCGGGTACATAATTGAAACATCTGCTAACTCATTCCTTTTGGTGTGGAACCAAGTCATACTTGTTCGAGGGACCGCCGACGATGATGAGTAACAGACAGGAGGAATGACATACACAGATTGGTAAAATGAGGAGACATATGCCTAATTAAATATCACAGAGAGAAGTGTGAAATATGGGATTTTAGTGGGAAGAAAGAGGAGCGACAAAGTCAACGAAATATAAACCAATTTTAACGGGATGAAGGCTCAGGGAGATATGCACACGTCCTCAATGTGGCGGGAAAAGTTGAGAAGGCTGTCATATAAAATTTATATGTAAAGGGACAGCATGTAAAAGCAAGAAAGACATGACAAATCTTTAAAACAATTCCCTCGATAGATCCTGCTGGAGTATTGTTTCCAGCTGAGGGCATCATACGTTGGGAAGGAAGGCAAGGCCTAAGAGATGGTGCAGGGGAGATTGAAAAGAGTTGTAACAGGGATGTGGGATTTCAATTATGTCGTGAGCCGGGAGAAGCTGGTCTGATCTCCTTAGAACAGCGAAGGATGGTCGGAGATATAATGAAAGTGAATAAAATCATGAAAGATTGCGATTGAGTAAAAATGGAGAAACTGGTTTCAGTGCTAGATAGTCGGTAAATAGACGAAACAGATTTAAGGTAATTAGCAAAAGAACCAGAGATTTGAAGGTCATGTTATACGCAGTAAGTTGTTGTGATCTGGAATGTACTGCCCTGAACGTGTAGTGTAACCTTTAAATTGTAATTGGATAAATATTCAAGGGAAATATGAGAAAATCTAAAGTTCAAACGCAGCTTAATGAGATGACTATCAAAGCTTTTCAAGGAGCTAGAACAAGCACGATGGGCCGATTAGCCATCTCTGTGGTGTATCGGTCTACGATTTTAAGATCAGCAGTAAATGGTCCGTCTGCATATTCAGGATTAAATAATGTTTCATTGAAAATTTCGATTTTTTCTATAAACCAAGAGCGCTGAATATATAGGTTAACAGTCGCTGCTTTCCTTCATTCACCCGCGATTGTGACCATCTCCTCCACGCTGAGCTGGGAATTTAAACACCTATTTTGAACGGAGGATTCATGATTGCATCGGGAACATCATAAATAAGCTGGGAATTTATTTCGAAAACAAAAATTCGAGCACAATATCACTTCAGGGGAAAAACAGTAAGACTTGTATTTACATCGTGTCCTTCAAGCAGTTAGTTTATCCCAAAGCGCTTCAAAGCCAATGATGTGTTGTTTGAAGTGCAGTCACTGGTGTATTGTAGGAAACGCGGCAGTTAATTTGCAAACAGAAAGCTCCTCGAAACAGCAATAAGATAATGACCAGATCATCAGTTTTTTTGAATGATGCAGGTTGCGTGATTAATATTGGTCAGAAAACCGGGGATAAGTCCCCTGCTCTTCTTCGATCTTTTCCATTCACTTCAAAGTGCAGACGAGGCCTTCAGTTGCCTAAGGACTCATGTTTAGCGTGGAAGCAAGTCTTCCTCGATTCCGAGGGACTGCCTATGATGATGCATGGTGGAACAGTCCCAAGGGGCTCATGAACTTACCTCTGTTATTATGTTGGGATTCTGTCGATCGTTATATTAACTGACCAAATTTCATTCCAAGGGGAAAAAAGATTCATAATATACCCACATGTAAATATTCCATGCAACATATATTTATTCAGAATAAAATATCTAACCTGATCCTCCCGTGGTGCTCACACTTAGCCATCAACAGCGAAGTATGGCAGTGGTGTCGCTCGGATTTACATTATATCCTCTTGATGGGAAAGGGTTGAGAAGTCTGTGCTGAAGTCCCACTTGCGTCGTCTTTCGTATTGTTAAGACTATGCTCTTACCGAGTTCGTGCATTTTTTCATTGTGATAATGCTGCAGTGTCAGTGCAGCGGGTGTGAGGGAGATTCACAAGCAGATAGTCTGCAGATGAGAATCCGCTCTGTTTTATGAGCAGACAAACGTTGCCTCTGCTTGAGTCCTGCTTGTTGTGGTCATTGCACTAAGACTGAAGCGATGCAGCTCAATATTCTAAGTGAAGGCACCAATACATGTGTCGGGACGTGGAAAATTTACTTACACATTTCAGGTCCTCTGTCACATGGCGCAGCTTCAGTTACTAAAGTTGGGCACTAAGTTGGGCACTAGAGTTTTACATCAAAACCTGCCTTGGCAATCTTCATCAGCTCATTAAATGACTTTTGACACTGAGGTGCCATGACGAGTTGAAGGATTTGGCAATAACGCACGCTTTTTCCTCCAAAGTAAAATATTCTTATTCCATTTCTTGTGTCAACAATTGCTCCATAGGCATACTTCTTTCTCTCTTTTTCCCTGTCCAATTCTCGCAGTTTACTTCCAATAAACTACAACTCCTGTCCACATAGTGCAGTACACCAATCAATATATAGATTAGCTGGTTTCTGAAAACACCGCTGTGCAGCAGCAATGTTGTTGGGAGGAAACTGCATCGATTGAAATCCACCATCTGCTTGAATTTTAAAAAGCTCATATCCCTCATTCCTCCTGTGGCCTAATAATTGCGAAAGGAGCCATTCCCAATCGAAAAAGTGATCTTTATTCAAAAGATATTGATATTGCTTTAGTTGTTTTTATTTTAATAATTTTCCATTGAGAGTAAACAGATATTTCTTCTCACTCTTCAGCTCCTCTCTGAATTTAGTCTGGGCTATTCCATAGATTCCCGTGTTTGTGCAAGCAGAAAGAAGCTGAAGCATGAATCCAACCTGCTGAACCCTGTACACCGGAGTATTTAGATATTTGTCGATATAATTATAGTTTTACACTAACCAACTTAGCGAATGCACTACATATACTTTTCATAAGAGGATGAAATTAACAGATAGAGCGAACATCAAGACCATGGATTTTTTGCTGTTCTCCATCTCTCGGTCATTCTGATCCTCACTATTGCTCCGGACACTCCTGCGGATTTGATTTGCCACTATAATGTGTCTCACCGTTAGAGCATTGAACGAAAAAATTAAACAGATTGGTATTAAAGGGATTAAAATACTGTCAATCCAGTCATATGCGCTCCAAAAAGGCGAAGTATCGAAGTTTATATACAGAAAACAAAACCAGTGTACTTGCTCAGTTATAAAGTAAGCCTGGAATGAAAAGTAAAAGGGTATATGTAAGAGAAATTTGGCATTAGCGGTAACAGCAGGGCAAGGGTTAAAGTGCTGGTTCCTGCAATGGCCCATAAGGAGGTAAAATGCCTCTCTTCGGCCTTCTACCAAGGCTGCAGAAGTTTTCAATTCAATAATATACCGACAGGATACGATGTTTGAACCTAATCAGACATTGATAAGAACTTGCGAAGAGGCTCGAGGCGACTCAAAGGCACCAAGGAAATGCATAACAAATTCCGATCTAATGAAGTCATTCAATTAACGTCCGAAAGCGGTCACGAGGGTCTTGGCTTGTATATCCAAAGTAGCACTAATAAGGTCGTCCAATTTGAGAAGTAGGACAGATAAGGTAGTTCAATTAAAAATCGAGGGATTTCTTGTCCGGGAACAGAGGGATTTTGAAACGTATAAAAGTTGTATGATTGTGCTG
Source organism: Pristiophorus japonicus (assembly GCF_044704955.1). Lineage (NCBI taxonomy): Eukaryota > Metazoa > Chordata > Chondrichthyes > Pristiophoridae > Pristiophorus > Pristiophorus japonicus. Next base: position 2,162,840 of record NW_027254824.1, on the reverse strand, counting down.
TTCGGCGAGCATCTCCACTCACAGGCGACTGTGATAAGAGGTGTTCCCGGACGTTCGTAATAAAGATCGTTATACTTTGCCATCCGTTTCTACCTGCTATCTTCGAGAATTGGTACGTGGGCTGCGGCGAGCGTCGACCCTCTATATCTGTGGGACAGATCGTGGGAGAGGAAGCATTCCCATCTCCACTTTACAGTACTCATCTAACGCAGCTCACCATGCACACGGCTCCGAAAACCACAATCGCAGTTCTCTGTGTGCAATATTTCGCTCTGAGCTTCTGACAGCAAATGGCTACAAAGTGATCAAAGTTGAAAGCGACCGTAAACCATACTGTACAGTCAAGGGATGCAACTAATACAGAGCATACATGAGTTATGAATAAGAAACTAACAGGAAAATACATAATATTAATGCGATTCAGAATTACGTCACTGACAACAACAAATAGATCTGCCGCTGCTATTCCCACCAGGTAACAAGTGATGCATTTGGAGAGACCACATTTTCCGCGGGACAGGATCACAATCGCCACTAAGTTAACTGGAAGGAATACGAATAAAAAATTGAGTTTAGTTTCTGACAATATGCTGCATTTACCACAATCTAGTGTCAATTACTGCTCGGTTTTCCGTCCGTGCCGTAGCTAAATGATTATTTCACTTGGAGCAGCACATTTTTCATATTATGAAATTAATGAGCAAATTTGGACAATCCCAAATAGAGAAATGGATGTCATCCATTCATCAATGAGCCGCGTGGAAGAGCGTGATTAACTTCACTGCAGACAATGAAAGGTTGGATTCAAATTGACTGAAAAGATGTAAAAAAAAATAGGTAATGAATGGAAATTCATATTGATAAGAAATACAAAACAATGTAGAGAGCTATAATAATTTGAGTAGATAATACCATATTTTTTCCGTGACTAGATTATGGTGACTTGCCAGCTATGTGAATTAAAAATATCGCCACAAATCAATAATGACCCGTAAGATAAAGATATTGCAGGATGAAATGACACAATATATATGAATAACGAAATGCAAGATTTCAAGAAAAGCAGCACATTTAACGGTAGGACAATGATTAGCGTTTATGAGTTTACACTAAGTGGAAGATATAAAGTGCTTTGTCTTGGATAAAGAGTCAGACGAGATAGTGCAAGCTCAAAGTCATTGTGACCGTAGTGCTTTATTACAGATCTCAGATTGCCTCTCCAGCCTGTGAGGCCTATTTACGTACAGGTGCTCCCAAGGGATTCTGGGATATCTTCTGGTGGTAAGACATGGTAATGACAGGTTTTCATGCATAGCAACACTTGCCCGCCCTCCACCAAAGTCAATAATATATCTACTTGCAATGTGATTCGATCTGGGGCTTTCCTTTCCCTGGTATATCCTGCTTAGTTACCTCACATGACCCAACTCACTTACTGGGGTCTCGCTCGCTGGACTGCTCATGAAAAGGACACTGAAGACAAGGCTCTCATTAATCCACCCTGATCTACACGAATAGGTGGAGAGCAGGCGCCTTCAACAGGATACATACCATGATTGCGCAAATGTGTCATGCGCAATTTCAGTAACTTATCCTGTATTCGTGCTGAACTATGGACAAGGTCCCAAGTTGATTGCTTTTAAGTATTCTGTCTTGCCTCAGCTCCCCCAACTGCTCGCACAGGAGGTACACTGCCTCTATCGGGCCTGCACGTGCCGCGCTACATTTAAGTGCTCCGCCTTGCCACAGCTCTCGTTGCTGCTCGCGCGCAGTTCCACTACCTCCTATAATTCATTAAAATGTCACGAACAGTTTCAGGGAATACTCAACAAGTCTGATGGTGTTTAGCTCTCGAGGAGTAGAATTCAACCATTGGAAGACACGCTACAGCAATTGATTGGAGATCACGTGCAGTACTGTAAGCTGTTCAGGTCAGCACAACGTAGGAACGATATATTAACCTTGGAGGGTGTTCAGCATTGATTTACCAGATTGATAATCGGACCCCTGTGCTTACATTACCAAGAGAAATTACACAAAATCTGATTGCATTCCCTGAAATTTAGATGTTTTAACGGGTAATTTCATCAGCGTTTTGCAGAAGGGAAACAGATAAGATAGAGAGCGAGAAACTATTCCACTTGTTGGGGAGTCGAGTCCAAGGGTTGTGGTCTTAACCTTAGAGCCAGAAATTTAAGGAGTGATATTAGGAAACACTTCTACACACAAAGGATGGACAACCTTTGGATTTCTCATCTGCCAAAAGGAATTGGTACTCGATCAATTGATAATTGTACATCTAAGTTCGAAAAATATATGTCAACCAAAGGCATTAATGGTTATGGGCCAAAGGCTGCTACACGCCGTCAGATAGCAGATTACCGATATGACTTGAATGACGGAACATGCTCGAGGGGGTTAAATTGCCTATTACTGTTCCTATGTTCCACAGATATTCATGATTTAATTGTAAATTTATTTTAATTGTTTTTAGTTTTAACTTATAGATCAATAAAATCGAAGATTGACCAAAAACCATTGACGGCCTGATAGATAAATAAGCATGAAAAGGTGTTCCAACAATAAAAACTCAAACAATCTATCAACTCACCAATAACTTGCATAAGTTTTATTTTCTATTTATACTGCATTGTTTTAGAAGCTGCTCACGGTGACTTATTAACATTTTAATATTTTCCTTCCCTCTGACGTTGCCACTCTTCTCTATATCAGTGTTTATTCTCATTACTCCAAGTGTCCATTGTCATGTCCAATTTCATCCCAATATATCCTGAGCTGCAACTTTTCACCATCCACTGTTCCAACTATCCTATTCTCAGTGTTAATTTGTTGACCCATAATATCGGTGTGGAAAGTTGTATTCTTTCAATAGATTATCGAACTCTCCAGACTGTTCCTCTACCCTGTTCACAACGTCTATAATAAATGGAATAAATATAAACGAACGTCACTTCCAGAAAAATATCACGATGATTGTAGTTGCTTGCATTTCGATAAACATTAAAGCACTAGATGGCGCGATTTTGCAATTAACAAAGCATGAACATTAATGCGGCTACGAATAATCTCCAGATAAATACAATGGCTCCTGTTTCCAACAGATACAGTGCAAACTGATACACCACAATCATAAACATTTAATTTTGCAATCAAGTCCAGTGACAGTCAGATAATTCACTCACGCTGAAATATGAACGAGTTAGCAGCAAATTTAGTTCAGTCGCCAGACCACTGACGCGTCTCACGTACACATAGCGTGTAATAATATTTCGTAACAGTGATAAGCAATAAAAACCTTGCAATCTCAGTGTATTTAAACCTTGTTTCGGAGGGAGGACACTGCACTGCCTACTTTAAACAATGAGAACGTGAGCTCTCTCGATATTAATCACTGAAATACATTATTGAAATAATATTCCAGGACAGCTCTGTTCCACAAAATGAAAGAATAACAGCTCCTGCTGAAAATATACCAGCTCTTAACTCAAATAATTATTCCAATGCATCCCATATAGACAATAATCCAGCCAACATGTCCGAATTGGAAAAACTATGCTTATTGCAGTTATAACAACTCAGACAAGAGGTAAAGAGCAGACACTTAACGCATATCGTTATTCAAAGAATAGAAAAAACTAGGTGGCTTTTCAACATCTGGCAGGAGACAAAATTTCTCACAGGCTCAACAACACAGTTAACATGGATTTACACCCATAAAGCTGCAATAACGATTTACCAGGAACTCCAACAGCTGCAAGGACAAGATATTAAATATCTTCTATCTGAAGGATGACAGGATATCCCATGCATGGGAGAAGCAGTGACTTATGTCAGATTGGGACCCACAGCTACGGCAGGAACTCTGAGCTGTTACTTGGCAACGGGCACTGATTTATACAGCGGTATGTCTCAACTGACACGGTTATACCCGCTGATCATTGCAATTAGTTACAGTCAGTAGAACATACACATTGCATCAGCAGCGTTGACTCTGATGTAAATAATGTGGTGGATAAAACACAAACATCTCAATATCCACGATATTAACCTAATCAGACATCTCTCCAGAATAATACTAAAATCTGTGTTCAGACTTGACAAATCCAACAATAATGAGCGGTTTTAGGTCCAGTTTTCATGTAATTGTATTGACCATGTTCACTCCTGCTCATTCATTTTAAGTTTTTATCGGTCTCTACACAGTGTGCGCGAAACCAGGAACATTGGAACGAATAGTTTTCCGTTCCTGCAGTTTTCCAGTTGAAATATGAATATTTAATCTCTGCCATGAGTATAGTCAAATGACACGTTCAGTATTGAAACCTAGAAATTACTGCCGCCTCGAAAAGACTCTGGATGATATTGCGGGATGGTACCTGAACATGCGTCATTGGAGTGCATCTCTCCATTAGGTTACTGCAGATAGTATTCATTTTGTTCTAAATTGATCCATCATATGATCATCAGGCTATAAAAAATAGCACCCGGAGTAGATCATGCGGCCCATCGACCTTGTACATCCACTCCCTACCATCGCTGATCTTCTACACCAACGAGACATTCCCGCCTAAACCCCACATCCCTTGATTCATTAGTACCCAAATGTGCGTGGCAGTTTGACAGGCAAACATGAGGAAAGCAGGGAAGGAACCAACCACGAAATTTAACGATATTTTCTTGTAGTATCCTGTGCGAAATGGAGGCACACTTCCCGATGGAACAGCACCTCCCATCGACCCCTTTGCTCCGAAATGATTAATAAAAATAATATGTTCCGAACCGACCATATCCAGGCAGTAAATATAACATTACATCAAGCTTAACAGAATATTCAGTATCAATGAACAGATATATAGCTGTGATGAATGTCAGATGTGGTTTAAATTCAATCAGATTGAGGAAATTGTGAATTGGAAGTCAAATATGCACAATGAACATCTCTGTCTATAATTATGATATATTTCAGGCTCAGTGAAGCTGAAATAGCACAGTTGAAAGAGTGTTGCATAGAAACATGGAAACATAAAAAATAGCTGCAAGAGCAGTACATCTTGCCCTTCGAGCCAAAACCGACATTCAATATGATCATGGCTAATCATGCAACCTCAATACGTCTTCCCTGATCCCATTAGGCGTAAGGGCCACAAGTAACTCCCTATTATATATGCCCAACGAATTGGACTCCACAATTTCCTGTGCGAGAATTCCACACGATCATAACTCTCTGGGTGAAAAAGTTTCTCCTCATCTCGGTCCGATATTGCTTACCTCCTATCTTTAGACTGTGACCCCTGGTTCTGAACTTCCCCAACATTGGGAACATTGTTCCTGCATCTAACCTATCCAGTCCCTTCAGAATTTTATAAGTTTCCATCAGCTCCCCTCCCATTCTTCTAAATGCCTTGCCCATACAGTCTTTCCGCATATGTCAGTCCTGCCATCCCAGAAATGAGTCTGGTCAACCGTCACTCAGTCGCACAATAGTAAGCACGCCCTTCCTCAGATTAGGAGACAAAACTGCACACAGTACTCAATGTGAGGTCGCACCAAGTCCCTGTATAATTGCAGTATGATTTCCCTGCTACTATACTCAATTCCCCTTGCTCTGAAGGCCTGCATGCCATTTGCGTTCTTTACTGCCTGCAGTCCGTGCATGCCTACCTTCAATGACTGATGTACCATGACACCCAGCTCTCGTTGCACATCCCCTTTTACTAACCCATCATATAGAAACATAGAAAATAGGTGCTGGAGCAGGCCATTCAGCTCTTCGAGCCTGCACCGCCATTGAATATGATCATGGCTGATCATGCAACCTCAGTACCCCGTACCCGCCTTTTATCCATACCCACTGATCCATTTAGCCTTCTGGGCCACATCTACCTCCCGTTTGAATATGTCCAACGAACTGCACTCAACAACGTTCTGTGCCAGAAATTTCCACAGGTTCACAAATTTCTGGGTGAAAACGTTTCTCCTCATCTCGGTCCTATATGGCTTACCCCTGATCACTTGACGGTTCCCCCTGATTCTGCACTTCCCCAACATCGGGAGCATTCTACCTGCATTTAACCTGTCCCGTCCTGTCAGAATTTTATAAGTTTCTATGAGATTCGCTCATTCTTCTAATCTGCAGTGAATATGAGCCTAGCAGATCCAGTCTTTCCTCATATATCAGTATTGCCATCCCGGGAGTCAGTCTGCTGAACCTTCGCTGCACTCCCTCAATAGCAAGACGGGCGTTCCTCAGATTAGAACATCAATACTGCATAAAATATAGAGGTGTGATCTCACCAAGGTCTTGTACAACTTCAGTAAGAACTCCCTGCTCCTATACTCAAATCACCTAGCTATGAAGGCCAAGATACAGTTTGCCTTCTTCACTGCCAGCTGTAAATGCATGCCAACTTTCAATGACTGCTGTACCATGACACCCAGGTCTCATTGCACCTCCCCTTTTCAAAATCTGCCACCATTCAGATAATGTTCTGTCCTCGTGTTTTTGCCCGAAAAGTTGAAAACCTCACATTTATCCTCATTATACTGCATCTGCCGTGCATTTGTTCATTCACCTAATCTGTCCAAGACCCTCTGCAGCCTCTTAGCATCCTCCTCGCAGCTGACACTGCCACCCAGCTTACTGTCATCTGCAATCTTGGAGATATTACGTTGAATTTCTTCGTAAAAATCATTAATGTATCTTGTAAATAGCTCGGGACCCAGCACTGAAACCTGCGGCACCCCACTGGCCACTGCCTGCCATTTTGAAAAAGACACGTTTATTCCCACTCTTTGCTTCCTCTCTGCCAACCAGTTCTCTATCCACGTCAATACATTACACCCAATACCATGTGCCTGAATTATGCACAAGAATCTCTTGTGTGGAACTCTTGTCAAAAGCCTTTTGAAAGTCCAAATACTCCACATCCACTGGTTACCCTTGACAGCTCTAAGAGTTACATCTTTAAAACACTCTAGAATATTTGTCAAGCTTGTTTTCCCTTTCACAAATCCATGCTGAGTTAGACCGAGCCTGTCACTGCTTTCCAAATGCTCTGCTATAATATCTTTAATAATTGATTCCAGCTATTTCCCCGCGTTTGATGTCAGGCTACCCGGTCAAAAAATCCCTGTATTCTCTCTCGCTCTTTTTTAAAAATGCGGATTTATTAGCTACTTTCCAATCCACAGGAACTGAACCAGAATCCATGGAATATTCGGAAATGACTACCAATGCATCTAGTATTTCTAGGGCAACTACCTTAATTACTCTGGGATGCAGACTATCTGGTCCTGGGCATTTATCGGCATTCAGACTATTCAATTTCCCGAGGACCATTTCCTGACTAATAAGGATTTCCCTCAGTACCCCCTTCTCGCTCGACCCTCGATCCCCGAGTATTTTCGGGAGGTTAGTCGTGTCTTCCTTCGTGAAGACAGAAGCAAAGTATGTTTTCACATGGTCTGCCATTTCCTTGTTCCTCATTATGAATTCACCTAATTCGAGTGCAAGGGACCTACATTAGTCTTCAATAAACTTTTTCACTCACATATCTATCGAAGCTTTAGCAGTCAGTTTTTTTATTCCCTGCATTATTACTCTCATACTCTATTTTCTCCCAACTGATTAAACCCTTATTCCTCCTCTGCTGAATTCTACACTTCTCCCAGTCCTCAGGTCTGCTGCTTTTTTTGGACAATTAATTTGCTCTTCCTTGGATTTAATATTTTCCCTAATTTCCCTTGTTAGCCCCGGTTGTGCCACCTTTCCTTTTTTATTCTTATGCCTCACAGAGATGTACAATTCTTGTAGATCAGGGATGTTATATTTAAAATTCTGCCATTGCCTTAACACCGTCAACCCTTTAATTATCATTCTCCAGTATATCCCAGCCAATTCACGTCGAATACCGTAGAAATGTCCTTTCTTTAAGTTCAGTACAATTGTCAATGAATAAACCCTTTCACTCTCCATCTTAATAAAGAACTCTACCATATCATGGCTACTCTTCCCAATGGGACCCGCATAACCAGAATAGTAATTAATCCTCTCTCGTTACATGGAAGTTCGCCAAGCTTATCGTCGACAGGTTTGTAGTGATCGACGTCGCACTGTCTGACACAGATTCGAGGATCATATTCAGCAGGCACCTCAAATCGCTGGAGAAATACAACCAGCGATGTACCCGGAAGATCATGCAAATCCACTTCGATGATACACGCACCAACGTCAGTATTCTTGATCAGGCCAACATCCCCTGCATCGAAGCTCTGACCACGCTCGGCCAGCTCTGTTCGACGGGCCACATTGTCTGCATGCCCATCATAAAAATCCCAAAGAAAAAGCTCTACTCGGAACTCCGACATGGCAAGCGTGCCCAAGATGGGCAGAGGAAACCTGTTAAGGACACCGACAAATCCACCTTGATAAAGTGCAATATCGCCAGCAACACCTCGGAATCCATGGACAAAGAACACGCTAATTGGAGGAAGGGCATCCTGGAGGGCGCTGGGCACCTCAACGCTCGTTACCGAGATCATGCAGAAAACAATTGCAGGCAGCGGAAACAGGGTGCAGCAAAGCAGACTCCCGGCCAAACCTTTCCTCCAACGACTACCATTGGCAGAAACTCTAATTCCCGTGTTGCACTGTACCGTCTCCTGAGAAACCACTTTAAGAATGGAAGCATTCTACGTCCATTTCGAGGGACTGCCTATGATAAGATGGAAGATAAAAAAGAGACCAATTCTCCTCAGAATTGTATTACAACAACTGTAAAACATCTCAAATATTTCTATATATTTGAATAGAAGTGACTGTCTTTTTTTCTTATTTCTATCTTTCTTTATTTTCCCCTTATGCTCGCTTTATCCTTCTCAATGACTCTCTGTCGTTTCTTCTCACGTTTTAATTTCTTGTCCTCTTGCTCTGTTGCTCTGTTGCTCGCATGCTCAACTCAGATTTGTATTTCTGTAGAACATTTAACGAAGTTAGCTCGCCCCCAACCGCCTTACATCCAACGACGTATTTTAGAGTGTTTTTCCAATTGCATTGGTGAGAGGGGAGCGACCTATCAAAAGCCCAGCGGGAGACCGAGAGGCAGCGGCAGTTGGTGAGAGGGGAGCGGCCTATCAAAAGCCCAGCGGGAGAACGAGATCCTACGGCAGTTGGTGAGAGGGGAGCGACCTATCAAAAGCCTAGCAGGAGATCGAGAGCCAGCGGCAGTTGGTGAGAGGGGAGCGACCTATCAAAAGCCCAGCGGGAGCTCGAGAGCCAGCGGCAGTTGGTGAGAGGAGAGCGACCTATCAAAAGCCTAGCGGGAGATCGAGAGCCAGCGGCAGTTGGTGAGAGGGGAGCGAACTATCAAAAGCCCAGCGGGAGACCGAGAGCTAGCTGCAGTTGGTGAGAGGGGAGCGACCTATGAAAAGCCTAGCGGGAGATCGAGAGCCAGCGGCAGTTGGTGAGAGGGGAGCGAACTATCAAAAGCCCAGCGGGAGATCGAGAGCCAGCGGCAGTTGGTGAGAGGGGAGCGGCCTATAAAAGGCCCAGCGGGAGATCGAGAGCCAGCGGCAGTTGGTGAGAGGGGAGCGACCTATCAAAAGCCCAGCGGGAGATCGAGATCCAGCGGCAGTTGATGAGAAGGGAGCGACCTGTCAAAAGCCCAGCGGGAGATCGAGAGCCAGCGGCAGTTGGTGAGAGGGGAGCGACCTATCAAAATCCCAGCGGGAGATCGAGAGCCAGCGGCAGTTGGTGAGAGGGGAGCGACCTATCAAAAGCGCAGCGGGAGATCGAGATCCAGCGGCAGTTGGTGAGAGGGGAGCGACCTATCTAAAGTCGTTGGGAGATCGAGAGCCAGCGGTAGTTGGTGAGAGGGGAGCGACCTATCAAATGCCCAGCGGGAGATCGAGAGCCAGCGGCAGTTGGTGAGAGGGGAGCGACCTATCAAATGCCCAGCGGGAGATCGAGAGCCAGCGGCAGTTGGTGAGAGGGGAGCGACCTATCAAAAGCGTACTTGTGCAGCTACAGCGGGAGAGAAACAAAATCGAAGTAGAAGGGAATCAAAAAGTGACGTCACAGCCAATGGGTTAAGTGATTGGCTGGTGATTGGCGAGTAGCTTTTCTTTTTATTTTTTATATCAGTAAGTGAACTTTAGAATTGTTACTACCAATTTAAGTGTATCTAACGGTTAAGACATGGCAGGAGAGCTCGGTCACGTGATATGCTCCTCCTGTACCATGTGGGAACTCGGGGACACCTCCGGTGTCCCTGGGCGCTAAGTGTGTGGGAAGTGTATCCGCATCGAGCTCTTGATGGTCCGCGTTGCGGAATTGGAGCTGAGGGTGGATTCACGCTGGAGCATCCACGATGCTGCGAATGACGTGAGTATCACGTGTAGTGAGTTGGTCTTACCGCAGGAGAAGGGTCCACAGCCAGATAGGGAATGGAAGACCACAGGAAGAGTAGTGCAAGAAAGATAGTGTAGGGGTCCCCTGTGGTTATCCCCCTGCAAAACAGATACACTGCTTTGAGTACTGTTGGGGGGGATGACTCATCAGGGGAGGATAGCAGCAGCCAAGTTCATGGCACTGTGGCTGGCTCTGCTGCACAGAAGGGCAGGAAAAAGATTGGTAGCGCGATAGTGATAGGGGATTTGATGGTGAGGGGAATAGATAGGCGTTTCTGCGGCCGCAACCGAGACTCCAGGATGGTATGTTGCCTCCCTGGTGCAAGGGTCAAGGATGTTTCGGAGCGGGTGCAGGACATTCTGAAATTGGAGGGAGAACAGCCAGTTGTCGTGGTGCACATTGGTACCAACGGCATTGGCAAAAAAAGGGATGAGGTCCTACGAAAAGAATTTAAGGAGCTAGGAGCTAAATTAAAAAGTAGGACCTCAAAAGTAGAAATCTCGGGATTGCTACCAGTGCCACGTGCTAGTCAGAGTAGGAATCGCAGGATAGCACAGATGAATACGTGGCTTGAGCAATGGTGCAGCAGGGAGGGATTCAAATTCTTGGGGCATTGGAACCGGTTCTGGGGGAGGTGGGTCCAGTACAAACCGGACGGTCTGCACCTGATCAGGACCGGAACCAATGTCCTAGGGGGAGTGTTTGCTAGTGCTGTTGGGGAGGAGTTAAACTCATATTGCAGGGGGATGGGAACTTATGCAGGGAGACAGAGGGATACAAAAATGAGGCAAATGCAAAAGACATAAAGGAGATGAGGAAAAGTGGAGGGCAGAGAAACCCAAGGCAAAGAACATAAAGGGCCATTGTACAGCAAAATTCTAAAAGGACAAAGGGTGTTAAAAAAGCAAGCCTGAAGGCTTTGTGTCTTAATGCAAGGAGTATCCGCAATAAGTTGGATGAATTAACTGTGCAAATAGATGTTAACAAATACGATGTGATTTAGATTACGGAGACGTGGCTCCAGGATGATCAGGGCCGAGAACCCAACATCCAGGGGTATTCAACATTCAGGAAGGATAGAATAAAAGGAAAGGAGGTGGGGTAACATTGCTGGTTAAAGAGGAGATTAATGCAATAGTTTGGAAAGACATTAGCTTGGATGATGTGGAATCTATATGGGTAGAGCTGCAGAAAGCTAAAGGGCAAAAAAAGTTAGTGGGAGTTGTTTACAGTCCTCCAAACAGTAGCAGTAATGTTGGGGAGGGCATCAAACAGGAAATTAGGAGTGCATGCAATAAAGGTGCAGCAGTTATAATGGGTGACTTTAATATGCACATAGTTTGGGCTCGCCAAACTGGAAGCAATACGGTGGAGGAGGATTTCCTGGAGTGCATAAGGGACGGTTTTCTAGACCAATATGTCGAGGAACCAACTAGGGGGGAGGCCATCTTAGACTGGGTGTTGTGTAATGAGAGAGGATTAATTAACAATCTCATTTTGCGAGGCCCCTTGAGGAAGAGTGACCATAATATGGTGGAATTCTGCATTAGGATGGAGAATGAAACAGTTAATTCAGAGACCATGTTCCAGAAATTAAAGAAGGGTAACTTTGAAGGTATGAGGCGTGAATTGGCTAAGATAGATTGGCGAATGATACTTAAGGGGTTGACTGTGGATGGGCAATGGCAGACATTTAGAGACCGCATGGATGAATTACAATAATTGTACATTCCTTTCTGGCGTAAAAGTAAAAAAGGGAAGGTGGCTCAACCGTGGCTATCTAGGGAAATCAGGGATAGTATTAAAGCCAAGTCAGTGGCATACAACTTGGCCAGAAATAGCAACGAACCTGGGGATTGGGAGAAATTTAGTACTCAGCAGAGGAGGACAAAGGGTTTGATTAGGGCAGGGAAAATGGAGTACGAGAAGAAGCTTGCAGGGATCATTAAGGCGGATTGCAAATGTTTCGATAGGTATGTAAAGAGAAGAAGGTTAGTAAAGACAAACGTAGGTCGCCTGCAGTCAGAATCAGGGGAAGTCATAACGGGGAACAAAGAAATGGCGGACCAATTGAACAAGTACTTTGGTTCAGTATTCAATAAGGAGGACACAAACAACCTTCCGGATATAAAAGGGGGCAGAGGGTCTATTAAGGAGGAGGAACTGAGGGAAATCTTTATTAGTCGGGAAATTGTGTTGGGAAAATTGATGGGATTGAAGGCCGATAAATCCCCAGGGCCTGATGGACTGCATGCCAGAGTACTTAAGGAGGTGGCCTTGGATATAGCGGATGCGTTGACAGTCATTTTCCAACATACCATTGACTCTGGATCAGTTCCTATCGAGTGGAGGGTAGCCAATGCAACCCAACTTTTTAAAAAAGGAGGGAGCGAGAAAGCAGGGAATTATAGACCGGTCAGCCTGACCTCAGTAGTGGGTAAAATGATGGAATCAATTATTAAGGATGTCATAGCAGCGCATTTGGAAAATGGTGACATGATAGTTCCAAGTCAGCATGGATTTGTGAAAGGGAGATCATGCTTGACAAATCATCTGAAATTTTTGAGGATGTTTCCAGTAAAGTGGACAAAGGAGAACCAGTTGATGTGGTATATTTGGACTTTCAGAAGGCTTTCGACAAGGTCCCACACAGGAGATGCATGTGCAAAGTTAAAGCACATGGGATTGGGTGTCGTGTGCTGACGTGGATTGAGAACTGGTTGTCAGACAGGAAGCAAAGATTAGGAGTAAATGGGTACTTTGGGTACTTTTCAGAATGGCAGTCAGTGACTAGTGGGGTACCGCAAGGTTCTGTGCTGAAGCCCCAGCTGTTTACATTGTACATTAATTATATAGACGAGGGGATTAAATGTAGTATCTCCAAATTTGCGGATGACACAAAGTTGGGTGGCAGTGTGAGCTGCGAGGAAGATGCTATGAGGCTGCAGAGTGACTTGGATAGGTTAGGTGAGTGGGCAAATGCGTGGCAGATGAAGTATAATGTGGATAATTTTGAGGTTATCCACTTTGGTGGTAAAAACAGAGAGACAGACTATTATCTGAAGGGTGACAGATTAGGAAGGGGGAAGGTGCAGCGAGACCTGGGAGCCATGGTACATCAGTCATTGAAGGTTGGCATGCAGGTACAGCAGGCGGATAAGAAAGCAAATGGCATGTTGGCCTTCATAGCGAGGGGATTTGAGTACAGGGGCAGGGAGGTGTTGCAACAGATGTATCGGGTCTTGGTGAGGCCACACCTGGAGTATTGTCTACAGTTTTGTTCTCCTAACTTGAGGAAGGACGTTGTTGCTGTTGAGGGAGTGCAGCGAAGATTCACCAGACTGATTCCCGGGATGGTGGGACTGACATATCAAGAAAGACTGGATCAACTGGGCTTGTATTCACTGGAGTTCAGAAGAGTGAGAGGGGACCTCATAGAAACGTTTAAAATTCTGAAGGGTTTGGACAGGTTGGATGCAGGAAGAATGTTCCCAATGTTGGAGAAGTCGAGAACCATGGGTCACAATCTAAGGATAAGGGGTAAGCCATTTAGGACAGAGATGAGGAGAAACTTCTTCACCCAGAGAGTGGTGAACCTGTGGAATTCTCTACCACAGAAAGTAGTTGAGGCAAATTCACTAAATATATTCAAAAGGGAGTTAGATGAAGTCCTTACTACTCGGAGGATCAAGGGGTATGGCGAGAAAGCAGGAAGGGTACTGAAGTTTCATGTTCAGCCATGAACTCATTGAATGGCGGTGCAGGCTAGAACGGCTGAATGGCCTGCTCCTGCACCTATTTTCTATGTTTCTATGTTTCTATGAAACGACACAATAATTTGCAATTAGCAACCTCGAAAATGTAGCAATGTAATCATGACCAGGTCATGTTTTTCTCTGCATGTTGATTTACATTGACAAATAGTGTGTTGTGTGGGACAGAAAGCCCGTATTACCAAAATGCCTTGCTATTCTTTCTTCGCACTTTGTGAGACTGGCACATGCAGACCTCAACATTCAACCAGCATTCTGCTTACCATGGTTTATCAATTTGCTCAGAGAATTAGAGAGCAAGGAAAGGATAACTTCAAGGAAAGCCAATAGAAGGATCTGCAAGGGTCAATGAGCCATATCTGTATGTGTCAAATTGATAACTCTGTTTCGGAAGTGGAAGATTTTAATGCAGCAGTAAAAAATCAGGGCAATAAATGCCTGGATGTTTAGTTAATGCTTTTACTCACTTGGCGTTTGTATACATCTTTGAGATACCATACATTATTTCTAGTATGCATCGAATGTAGTGATTATAGGTTTAATTCGTACAAAAATGTGAAGGACTATGGCATAGCAACTCACACTTGAATTATGGGGAGTGTGTATCTCAGAAGCTTATTTGACACTTGAATCAAAAAAATGTAGGGCAGTGCGTGTTTCAAAAGAAGCTTCCGTTCACGCTGGTTAAGGGAACAATGCTGCTCAACAGCTCAGATACTGGTTTTGTGTGGTACGAAAATACTTTAGAGTTAATAATGCTTTTGCCAAGTGCGAGGTTTCAAAAAAGTCCTGATCCTGCATTAATATAACAGAGTGTGTGTGTTGTGAATATAAAGTAACCAAAAGAAAAACATCAAGACATTTGTGCAATATCTTGAAGTTTGAATGTGATTTTTGAAAATTACTTTGGCTGAGATGGACTGATGTGATTTTATCAAAGTCTGTTCAAGTTGAAATAAGAGAATGAACAGAAAGTCGTTTGTGTTACAATGTCTACTGCTGGGATTGATAAGTTAGGAGAAGAGGCTGTGGCCAGAAATAGAGCAGTCTCAATCTTATAGCGCAATGAGCTGAAAGTGCGGAGCAGCTATCAGCAGTAAGGAAAACGTCAAAAGCTGGCGATTCCAGGCGCTCGGAACAGACAGGTCTGTTCTGACGCTAAATCCACATCTTGTGGATGCAGGAAACAGGAATCAAGATAGACTGGAAGGAATATCTAATCTGCAGCATGTAAAATTGGCGGAGAACCGAGCGGACATCTTTGTCATAAGGCCGCTCGCACGCGACGACCTGTGAAGGAGATGTGAGTGCATCTTCCACCCCACGGCATGTGATGGAGATGGGAGGACCTGTACCACCCCATGAACTATGAATGAGATGGGAAGGCGCCCTCCCAAATCACGTCCTGTGAATGAGATGGGGGTACCCTTCCCACCTCAGGTCGTCTGAAGATGTGAGGGCCCGAAACACCCTACGTCTTGTGAAGGAGATGGGAAGGCTGTACCACTCCACTTCATGTGAATGAGATGGGAGGCCCAGTACAACCCCACGTCCTGTGAAGGAGATAGAAGTCCCCGTACCATCCCAGGACCTGTAAAAGAAATGAGAGAACCCCTCCCAATCCACGTCCTGTGAAGGAGATGGAAGCACCCCTCCCAACCCACATCTTGTGAAGGAGATGGGAGGGCCCATACCACTACACGGCCTGTGAAGGAGATGGGAGCGCCCCTCCCAACCCACATCTTGTGAAGGAGATGGGAATGCCCGTATCACCCCACATCCTGTTAAGGAGATGGGAGGGATCTGCAACCACATTTCTGTGAAGGAGATATTACCATCCCACTTCCTGTGCAGGTGATCGGAGTGCAGAAGCTGGTGATATAAGGTTGCGAAGCGGAGACACAAGTTGATGACGCCAGATGGTGTTCAACGGATTTCAAGGTCGAAACTTTGAAAAGGGGATTAAGTGACTAGCATAGCTACCGGTCCCTTCCACGTGGCGTTTATATTTCTCGATTTCGGAGCTCCGAACCCGCTCGGAACGAGTGCCGGTTTTAGGAATGGAGAAGTAGCATTCAGAATCTTGTTACCCCGCAGCATCACATCCGATCTTACGGTAATTCGGAGATTGGGGGTAGCATGTTCGAGCAGAAGAGAGGAGAGCCTGATCATGAGGCTGTAACTCTCCAAAGAACTGGTTAAGAGAACACAGGACCGAAATTGCACAGCGCCCTGTTTGGGGCAATAACTTTACGGTTGTACTGCCAAATTTTATTAAAGTTTTTCACTGCAAATGTTACATTAATAAAATAATTTACGTGGCTGTTCAAAGAGCGGAATCACAGACAAGAGACAAGAGAAGGACGTTCTGGCTATTGCGGGAGTGCAGCGAAGGTTCACCAGACTAATGCCAGGGATGGCTGGGCTGTCATATGAGGAGAGACTGGATCAACATTATTCACTGGAGTTTAGAAGGATGAGAGGGGATCTCATAGAAACATACAATATTCTGACTGGACGAGACAGCCTAGATGCAGGAAGAATGTTCCCGATGTTGGGGTCCAGAACCAGGGGACAAAGTCCGTTTGTGAATGAGATGAGGAGAAACTTCTTCACTCATAGAGTTGTTAACCTGTGCAATTCCCTGCAGCAGCGAGTTGTTGATGGAAGTTCATTGGATATATTCAAGAGGGAGTTAGATATTTAGATATTGCCCTTATGGTTAAGGGGATCAACGGGGTATGGAGAGAGAGCAGGAAAGGGGTACTGATGGAATGATCAGCCATGATCTTATTGAATGGCGGTGCAGGCTCTAAGGGCTGAATGGCCTACTCCTGCACATATTTTCTATGTTTTTATGTAAAAGGCTCTACAATGAGTGGGAGTAGAGAGGAGCGGCTATTAAATAGCGGGAGCAAGGGAAGCGGCTGTTTATAGAACGGGAGCAGCGAGGAGCGGCTGTTTACAGAACGCAAGCAGAGGGTCCCGGTTGTTTACAGAGCGGGAGCAGAGAGGAGCGGCTGTTTACAGAACGGGAGCAGAGGGTGCCGGTTGTTTACAGAGCGGGAGCAGAGAGGAGCGGCTGTTTAAAGAACGCAAGCTGAGGGTCCCGGTTGTTTACAGAACGGAAGCAGTGAGGAGCGGCTGTTTACAGAACGGGAGCAGTGGGTGCCGGTTGTTTACAGAGCGGGAGCAGAGAGGAGCGGCTGTTTACAAAGCCGGATCAGAGGCTACCGGCTGTTTGCAGAACGGGAGCAGAGAGGAGCGGCTGTTAACAGATTGGAAGCAGCGAGGAGAGGCGGTTTACAGAGAGGGAGCAAGAAGGAGCGGCTGTTTACAGAGCGGAAGCAGAGTGGAGCGGCTGTTTTTGCAGCGGGAGCAGAGAGGAGCGGCTGTTTACAGAGCGGGAGCAGAGAGGTGCGGGTGTTTACAGAGTGGGAGCAGAGAGGAGCGCCTGTTTTTGGAGCGGGAGCGGAGAGGAGCGGCTGTTTACAGAGCGGGAGCTGAGAGGTGCGGGTGTTTACAGAGTGGGAGCAGAGAGGAGCGCCTGTTTTTGGAGCGGGAGCAGAGAGAAGCGGCTGTTGACAGAGCATGGGCACAGAAGAGCGGCAGTTTACAGAGCGGGAGCAGAGAGGAGCGGCTGTTTACAGAGCGGGAGCAGAAAGGAGCGACTGTTTACAGAGCAGGAGCATATAGGAGCGGATTTTTACAGAGCGGGAGTAGTGAGGAGCGGCTGTTTACAGAGCAGGAGCAGAGAGGAGCGGATGTTTACAGAAATGGAGCAAAGAAAAGCGGCTTTTTGCAGAGTGGGAGCAGAGAGGAGCGGCTGTTTCCAGAGCGGGATAAGAGAGGGGCGCCTGTATTGGGAGCGGGAGCAGAGAGGAGCGGCTGTTGACATAGAGGGAGCAGAGAGGAGCGGCTGTTTACAGAGCGGGAGCAGAGAGGAGCGGCTGTTTACAGAGCGGGAGCACAGAAAAGAGGCAGTTTGCAGAGCGGGAGCAGAGAGGACTGGCTGTTTACAGAGCGTGAGCAGAGAGGAGCGGTTGTTTACTGAAAGGGAGCAGAGGGAGCGGCTGTTGACATAGAGGGAGCAGAGAGGAGCGGCTGTTTACAGAGCGGGAGCAGAGAGGAGCGGCTGTTTACAGAGCGGGAGCACAGAAAAGTGGCAGTTTACAGAGCGGGAGCAGAGAGGACTGGCTGTTTACAGAGCGTGAGCAGAGAGGAGCGGTTGTTTACTGAAAGGGAGCAGAGAGGAGCGGCTGTTTACTGAACGGAAGCAGAGAGGAGCGGCTGTTCATAAAGCGGGAGCAGAGAGGAGCGCCTGTTTACGGAACTGGAGCAGTAGGAGCGGCTCTTTACAGAGAGGGAGCAGAGAGCAGAGGCCGTTTACATAGAGGGAGCAGAGAGGTGCGGCTGTTGACATAGAGGGAGCAGAGAGGAGCGGCTGTTTACAGAGCGGGAGCACAGAAAAGCAGCAGTTAACAGAGCGGGAGCAGAGAGGAGCGGCTGCTTATTGAACGGGAGCAGAGAGGAGCCGCTGTTTACAGAGCAGGAGCAGAGAGGAGTGGCTGTTCATAAAGCTGGAGCAGAGGGCCACGGCTGTTTACAGAGCGGGAGCATAGAGGAGCGGCTGTTTACAGAGCAGGAGCAGAGAGAGCGACTGTTTGCAGAGCAGGAGCAGAGAGGAGCGGCAGTTTACAGAACGGGACAGAGAGGAGCGGCTGTTTACAGAGTGGCAGCAGAGAGAAGCGGCGGTTTACAGAGCCGGAGCATAGAAGAGCGGCTATTTGTAGAGCGGGAGCAGAGAGGAGCGTCTGTTTACAGAGCGGGAGCAGAGAAAAGCAGCTGTTTATTGAACGGGAGCGGAGAGGAGCGTTTGTTTACAGAGCGGGAGCAGAGAGGAGCGGCTGTTCATAAAGCGGGAGCAGAGGGTCTCGGCTGTTTACAGAGCGGGAGTTTAGAGGAGCGGCTATTTACAGAGCGCGAGCAAAGAGGATCGGCTGTTTTCCGAGAGGGAGCAGAGCTGAGAGGCAGTACCTTGTGCTGGACCTGTGGCGTTTTTCGAACAGTTGTTGCACAAATTATTTTTCATCACCTAAAGTACTTTGCTTTTCTTTACAGTGCTTCACTTTGTATCAACAAAATGCAATAATTAATTGCGCTGGCTTGAAGATTAAATAACTAAATAAGGTAAGCTTTGGTGCTAGAATACTCGCCTGCCACGTGGGAGACATGGTTATTATGCAAACAATAAACATAACACATCCCTTAAACATTTTTTGCAATCTTAAGTATACGTTTTTTTTACACGCAATATAGTAAAAATTTCAACGGAGTGCAGAACAGATATCTAAGGCTGCAGAAATATAAAGTATAACTTACATAAAAACTCTGAGCGAAAATCGAAAGTAAAAGATCACTTTACTCTAAGAATTTTTATTGCCCCAACATTGGACAGCTCATCCTTCAAAGTGAGTCTGGCCCAATGAAAACGTGCGATCTAGACGTGATTGGAACACGCTGCCATCTGATATGGAATCAGAACGGGTACCATTGCAACATAAGGTCCAAAGCCAACAAGTTCAGCCGCAAAAATAGGACGGGAATAAACAGGACACGCTGGGAATCAGCCATGATCTTGTTGAATGGCGGGGCAGGCTCGAAGGGCTAGATGGCCTACTCCTGTTCCGAATTCTTATGTTCTTATGAATATACAGAAGGTCTGGCAGTATCCGTGGGGAGCGAAGCACAGTTAATGTTTCAGGTCGATGAGGGTTCCTCAAAACATGTCTCTCGGTTGGTGCAGTACGGAGCAGCTGTTTAAATGTTGCGCAGATAAGACACGGGTTAGATTCCCGGTCAATGCCGATCACCTGGTTGTATTCATGAATTTCGCGAAAAAAATTAAATAAACACATTGACATGAAAAGTGGTTCAAAGGAAGCTCTCATTTTTTGGTTTCAGTTCGTCATATCTCGATCTGTCACGCTGCTCTGTTTGCCTCTGCATCCCGGTGCTGCACATATCGCCAAGGCTGGGACTACATTCATTCTAAAGCAGTTCCGTTGTCGGTTTTCTCTGAAACAAAAGATAAACGCCCCAATTGCTCAATGCAGCAACAGAATATACCTAAAAATCCACCTTTGATCTATCGGCATTGCTCGAGCCCGACGCTGGGCGGTTTTCCTGTCTCTAATTTCACCGGATGTAGGTTTATTGTACAAACAAGATGACTACTTCATTGTCCGAGCAATGGATCACAAGGATGTGTGCATCAACAGTGCCATGGCAGGAACTGATGAATGCTGGTCTGACCACCACCTAATCCACTCTGCCATTTAAATTAATGTGGAAACATAATAGCAGCAGCCGCAGAAAAACTGCCGCATAAAATCAACACCAGAGCATTGAAAAACCCTGATAAGAAAGCTCTATTTTGAAAGCGCAACACAACCAATCTGACGATTTCCAGTCAGCTGGAAACACTGAGTGTCCACAGAGCCTGGTCTGCCTTAAAGGTCTCCATAATTATCACCTGTGAAGAGACGTTTGTTTAAATCCACCAGGAAACTTCAAGACTGGTGCGACGAGAATGACCAAGAGATCCAGGAGCTAATAAGCCACAAATGCAAGTTATTCTTGAATTGAAAACAGCAGCACAGCTCGATGGCAAGAAAGCAGCTGTTTCGAAATCTGAAGATGGAGATCCAAGATAAAACTCGCCTTATAATAACAGTTGATGGGTGGATATAGCGTCGGCGATCCTGCAACTAATTGACAAACACGACGTGCATGGATTCTTTAGCACAGTCAAGACCACCTACGCTACAAGCAGCCAAGATTTTTCCCCACTGAGGACAAGAATGTAGAGGTAGTTATCAAGGACAGAGACGCAATCTGTGCCCGCTGGAAGGAATACATCGATATATCCCCAAAGGACATATTTTCTTCGACGTGAATGTCCTCATTTTCATCCCACAACATGCTACCCGCCACGTTCTCAGTACAACCCCAGTCCGGCATGAGGTTCAAAAGGCCATCCGATAATTAAAGTTCAAAAAGTCCACAGCAGCAGCTGGAATGCCACCTGATGAAATTAAGCAAGGCGGAGCACCAATGTTGGCGGTACTCCATGCACTCAATACTCTTACTTGGAATTAGTTGAGCATGCCAGCGGACCTCAGAGAAGCTACAATCGTGAACCTCTTCAAGAATGACGACATTTCTGATGGCAGTAATTAAATATGAGTTCCGCTGCTGCCACAAGGAAAATCATCACAGTAATCCTCCACAATCATCTTCCTGCAGCGGTTGAAGAGCTCCTACCAGAATCGCAAAGCAGATTCCGCCCACTGAGCGCGACAGTCGACATGAACTTCACGGCACGTCAAATTAAAGAAAAATGCAGAGGGCAGCATCCACCTCGCTAAGTGGCCTTTTTTGACCGCACAAAGGCCTCCGATACCCTCAGCCTTGAGGGATTCTGGAGCGTCCTTCTCAAATTCGGCTGCCCTCAAAAGATTTTCACCATCCTGCACCTGCTTCACGATGGGATGCAAGCCGTGATCTTGTCAAACGGATCCACCAGAGACTCAAAACCCATGCGAACCGGGGTAAAGCAAGGATGTGCTGCCATAACAAAGCTCTTCTCGCTCTTCGTTTCTACAATGATGCATCGCACCCTCTGTAAGCTCGCCACTTTATTTAGTTAATTTACAGAATTAACCGGGAATTGTTCAACCTGCATTGCCTCCAGTCTGGATCCAAGGTCGTCCCGTCCTCTGTTATTGAATTACAGGACGCAGACAATGCTTGTGTCTGTGCACAGTGGGACTTCTAAATCGAACGCATCGTCCACCCCTTCATCAAAGCGTAGGAGGGCGTGGGCCTTTAATAAAACATTCGTAATGCTGATATTCACTACCGGCCTTACCCTGCCAAACAATACACCATACCCACCCCCGCGATTATCAAAATCCATGAAGAGGCCTTGGACAACGTGGACAATTTTCCATACCTCAGCTGCCGACTGTCAACAAGGGCAGACGTCGATTACGACATCCAACACCGCCTTCAGTTTGCAAGTGCAACCTTCGGTCGCCTGAGGAAGAGAGTGTTCGAAGACCAGGACGTCAATCCCGGCACCAAGCTCATTGTCTACAGAGGAATAGTGAAACTGCCCTGCTGCACGCTTCAGACTCGTGGACTATGTAAAGTGCGCAACTCAAAGTACCGGAGAAGTAACACCAACGCTTCCTCAGCAAGATTCTGCACATAAATTGGCAGGATAGATGCTTCAACGTCAGTGTTCTAGCTCAGTCCAACATTCAATTTATCGAAACATTGAAACACTTGATCAACTCCGATGGCCGGGCGACACCGCCCACATGCCCGATACTAAACTCCCAAAAAAGGGCTCTACTCACAGATTCAGGACGACAAGCGAGTCCTTGCTTGGCAGAGGAGAAGCTTCAAGGACACTCTCAAAGCCTCCTTGAAAAATTGCAAAACCCCCACCGACATCTGGGATTCCGTGGCCCAAGACATTTCAAAAGTGGAGGAGAAGCATCTGTCAAGGCAGGGAACACCTCGAATCTGTTTGTTGGGAGCATGCGGATGCCAAGCACAAACAGCAGAAGGAGGCCAAGACAATACAAGCACCCCACCCATCCGGACCTGGAACCAACGTCAGCCTCACCTGTTACAAAGTCTGTAGATCCCACATTGGTCTCATCAGTCAACTGAGAACTCATATCAGTGTGGAAGCAAGACATCATCGACTCCGAATGCGTGCCTAAGAGAAGACAAACAAGGTAAGATCTAAATTCACAGAAGCATTCAAGAATAGGATATATAACCATACACGGCAGTTATGTTGAATGAGTTAGATGAAGATGGGTGGAAGGAAGATCTTGTGGTGCATAAACACAAGCATTGACCTGATTATCCCAATGGCTGTTTATGTAATGTAAATAATTTGTAACATGTTGTACATCAGCACGCATTTGAATCTCTTTATCTGAATGCATGCAGCATTCATAACAAATGTGATGATCTGTCGGCAAAAATGTTTACAAATGGGGATGAACTGGTAGTCAGAACAGAGATGTGGTTGCCAGGTGACGAAGACTGGGACTTAAATATCCTGGGATATTTGAAAATTCGGAAGGACAGATAGAAAGGAAAATGAGGTGGGGTAGCTCTATCGATGAAGGATTATATCACTGCAAAATTGAGAAACGATATTGGCTCAAATGATCAGGATATTGAAACAGTTTGGGTAGAGATAAGGAATAATAAGGGGAAATGTCACTGGCAGGCGTAATCTATAACCGCCCTAACAGTAACAACTCTGCTGGTCAGCCTATTAACCATGAAATATTGGGGGCTTGTAAAAATGGTCTTTACATGGGTGTAAACCATGGGTGATTTTAACCTCCATATTGATTGAACAAATCAAATTGTTCACGGTAGCCTTGAGGAAGATTGCATAAATTGTATAAGGGAAGGTTTTCTTTAGGAGTACGCAATCGAAACAAGCAGGGGACAGTCTATCTTCGATCTGGTCCTGTGTAATGAGACAGGATTAGTAAACAAACTCCTAGTAAAGGGTCGCATTGGAATGAGTGATCACTGCATGGTTGAGTTTCAAATTCAGATGGAGCGCGAGGAAGTTGGTTCTCCAACCACCGTACTAAGCTTAAATAAACGAGACTAAAAAAAGCAGAGTTGATTAAAGTGGAGTGGGAAAACAGATTGAAGTGCAGGACGGTTAATATACAGTGGCGTACATTTAAGGAGATATTTCGTAACTCTAAAGAAAAATATATTCAATTGCGGAGGAAATAGTGTAAAAGAAAATATAATTGCACGTGGATAACTAAAGAAATAAAGGATGGTATCCAGTTAAAAACTAGGGCTAACAAAGTGGACAAAATTAGTGGGAGGACAGAAGATTGGGAAGCATTTAAAAGCCAGCAAAGAATGACAAAAAAAGGATAAAGAAAGGGAAGATAGATTATGAAAGAATACTAACCCGAAATATAATGATAGATAGCAATAGTTTCTACAGGTATATAAAAAGGAAAAGAGAGGCTAAAGTAAATTTTGGTCCGTTTGAGGATGAGACCGGGTAATTAGTAATGGGGAACTTGGAGATGGCAGATACTTTAAAAAAATAGTTGTTCCATTCTTTACGTTAGAGTACACTACAAATATCCGAACAGTGGATTGTCAAGAGCTATAGAGGTGCGGTGGCGGGGGGAGAAATTTAACGCAAAATCACAATCATTAAAAGGTGGTACTCAGTAAGATATTGGGATTAAAGTCGGATAAATCCCATGGACATGATGGCTTGCATCTTAGTGTCTTAAGAGAAGTCGTGGCAGGTATAGTGAATGCATTGGTTGCAATTTCCCAACATTCCCTGGAATCTGGTGATGTCCCACCAGATTGGAAAACGGAAAATGTAACGCCACTGTATAAAAACGGAGGCAGAGAAAATGCAGCAAAAAACTAACCAGTTAGCCGCACATTTGTTTTTGGAAAGATGTTGCAGTCCATCATTAAAGGAGCAATAGCAGAACATTTGGAAAGGCATAATTCGGTCAGGCAGAGTCAGCATGAATTTTTTGTAAGGGTAGTAATGTTTGACAAAATTGCTGTAATTCTTTGAGGAAGTAAGGTGCAGGGTGATTAAAGCGAAACCAGTGGACGTGTTGTATTTGGATAACAGAAGGTATTTCACAATGTAGCTCATAAAAGGTTACTGCACAAGATAAAATTTCACAGGGTTGGGGTTAATATATTAGCATGGATAGAGGGTTGGGTAATGAACAGAAAACAGAGTGTCGGGATAAATGTTTCATTCTCGGGTTGGCAATCAGTAACTTTTGGGGTGCCGCAGGGATCAGTGCTGGGACCAAACTATTTACAATCTATATTAATGACTTGGATGAAGCGACCGACTGTAATGTAGCCAAATTTGGTGACGATACAAAGATTGGTGGAAAAGCAATGCATGAGGACGACATAAAAAACCTGCAAAAGCACATAGACAGGCTAAGTGAGTGGGAGAACATTTGGAAGATGGAGTAAAATGTTGGAACGTGTGAGGTTTGCAGTTGGCAGCAAAAAAATCAAAGAGCTAGTTAATTTTACATGGACAATAATTTCAAAGTGCTGCAGTAGAGCGGGACTTGGGGATCCTGGTGCATGAAATACAACAGTTTACTACGCAGGTAGCAGTAAGTGATAAGAAAGGACAAGGGAATCTTGGCCTTCATTAAAATAGGGATGGAGTATAAAAGCAGGGAAGTCTTGCTACAGCAAGACAGGGTATTGGTGAGGCCACACCTGGAACCCTGCTTACAGTTTTGGTTTTCAAATTTTCAAAATGACATAGTTCCTTTGGATGCAGTTCAGAGAAGGTTTAACTCGGTTCATTCCACTGATTGTTACGAGGAAGTTTTAGTGGGTTTGTCTTCTACTCATTGCAGTTCAGAAGTTTCAGAAGTGATCTTTTCGAAATGTATAAGATAGTGAGGGGGCATGACAAGGTGGATGCAGAGGGGATGTTTCCACTGATAGTGGAGACTAGAATTAGAGGGCATAATCTTAGAATAAGAGGCCGCCCATTTAAAACTAGGGCGAGGACGCATTTCTTCTCTTAGATTGCTGTAAAGCTGTGGAATTCTCTGCCTCAGGGAACTGTGGAAGCTGGCTCATTGAATAAATTTAAATCAGAGACAGACAGTTTCTTAACCGATAAGGGAATAATGTGTTATGGGGAGCTGGGAGAAAAATGCACCTGTGCCCATACGGGTCGAGAAGCCTTATGGCCTACTCCTGCTCCTATTTCTTACGTTCTTAATATATTTCCAATACACGTAACCCATACCTAATTCTGACACATTACTGCTTTTGGAGGGATTTATTCTCTCCATATGCTCTCCAGGATAATTACTTCCCACTGACGTTCCAATATACACCACCTATTTCGCAACATGGGATGGTTTCTTTCTATGAATACAATCGCTGAACACTCAGTACCCAGTCACTTTCCAATGTACATAGCTCATGACTCGATATTGATTCATTTTTCATATGGAAGGGATTTCTCTAGTGAATATACTCTGTAATATATAGTGCACCTAATATTTCCAAAACACTAAGCTAATGTCCAATAATGACATTACAATAATGGGAGAGATTTACCTTGTCAATATTCGCCCATTTAGTGACTCGCTAAAATTGGTGCTAATAAGGCGGTAAAGGCACAAATGATGGTCCAGAGCAGGTGTTACTGGGAACAGCATAACCTTTAGCAGCATCTGCTGTCCGAGAGAACGGGAGCACTGGTTTGGATCCGATTTGTTGAATTTACATTTGAGTCGAAAGGTTGCAAAGTGCCGACATGTTTACTCAATTGGTTGGTTTTACCATTGCTATTGTGAAGCTCCGTGTCTCAGAAGATGCGGGAACTAAGTCCAAATTCACTCGCTTTTAATTTAACATTAATCTTTTCTGCAATGCCGATCGGCTGTGTGTAGGTAATTTTTGACTAAACCATAGCGACGACAGTGCGGGATTTTCACCCGGAATCTGTCCCAGTTCAATTCCAAAACGAAAATCAAATCGCTGGACCACAGATCCTCTGATATAAAACAATGCAACTCATTACGCATTGAAATCTCATTTTCTGAAAGTGAAGAAGAACGTTTTTCCTTCCACCTTGCCTGTGCTGTTTCCCTGCCAATGATATCGAATTAGTTCCACTCATCGTAAAACTACAAATGTTTCATTTTAATGTACACATTAATAATTTTGGACGTGAAATGAGCTGAGTGCAGCAAACTTAGAGCAATAGCTGAATTTGGACTTGAAGATTACAGTGATTAAAGAAACAAGCGGAGGCATGAAATGTTCAATGATGATTATATTCGAATCCGCGCATATAGCGCACAATGGATTAGAATTTTCCTCGCCTCAAACACTCTGCTACCTCATATTGCTGGAACATTGTAACCAGTCATTCTGCTTTCTGCTTTATGAATCCAAACAGAAATTCCCTACGATGAACTGAACGCACCGCTTGTGCACCCAGTTGCAACAAAATTGAAAGTGTACGATCAGCCTCTGTCAGTCGAAGGCCTTACGTTACTTCAGGTGACGGAGCGCCAGAAACGATCGGTTTTGAAACAGATTCAGAAGAGTGAAAAAAATGTTTCACCCGGTAAATTAAACGAAAAAGATAGATCTTCATTTGCATTGAAGTCATGGGCCTTTTCCATTAGCCCACGCAGCCAGTGCTGCCGCCACAACAATTGTTTGAAGAGAATTGTAAGTAAAGGGCTATTGTTTCAGGAAGGCAGAAGAAATCTGAGACAAGAGGCGCGTTTGAATGAGTAAACATGATATAATCGCCAACAAAATAATATTTATTTCATATTGTAAAGGTTGATGTTTTGACATGATCCATCAGCAAGTGCTGCAGAGGACAAAATATAAAAGGCAAATTGTGCCATGACTCGGATTCGAACCGAGGTTGCGGCGGCCACAACGCAGTGTACTAACCACTATACGATCACGGCGCCCCACATCAGCTGCTGTAAATCAGTTCTGATTACAGCAAAGTCACACACAGCACTGCTTAGAAAACATGGATTTTTTTGATGAGGAAAAACTCAGCCCTGACAGATTTGACCCACACCCTGCTGCGAGTAGAGCGTTAATCCAGAATAGGAGATAGTGCAGCCGTAGACGCATTTAAAATGATTCTTCCCCTATCACACGGGACAAATTTGCCCATGGTGCGTTATGAAAAAAAAAGCCTGGTTCCTGCTAGGAATTGAATGCAGGTTTCCTTTTTATGATGGAAGCGCTTTGACCAGCTAACCCACGGAGCCAAATATACCACGACCGACTCCCCTCCACTGAATGCTATTAATCAGCTTCCTGTCACTGCCTTTTGGACTCTGAGGCCGTTTTGGATCTAGGCAACTCTCTTGTCTATTCCGCCATGTGTCCCGATGTTGCTGCTATCTCTCGCTGTGTTTATCCCAGCTTCAATCTGTGGGTTGATGAGGAAAGATTTCCATTGTTTGTTTCGAACACGAACTATATGTGTACAAAATAACATAAGGAATAGGAGCAGGAGTAGGCCATATGGTCACTTGAGCATGCTCCGACATTCAATAAGATCATGGCTGATTTGATCATGGACTCAGCTCCACTTCGCTGCCTGCTCCCCATAATCCTTTGATCCAG
Organism: Pristiophorus japonicus; assembly: GCF_044704955.1. Classification (NCBI taxonomy): domain Eukaryota; kingdom Metazoa; phylum Chordata; class Chondrichthyes; family Pristiophoridae; genus Pristiophorus; species Pristiophorus japonicus. Next base: position 2,134,370 of record NW_027254824.1, on the reverse strand, counting down.
TATCGCTCAAAAATCTGTCTGTCTCCGCCTTCAATATAATCAATGACCCAGCCTCCACAGCTGTCTGGGGCACATAATTCCACACATGTATAACTCTCTGAGAGAATAAATTTCTCCTCATCTCAGTTTGAACTGGGCGGCCCCTTATTCTGAGAGTATCAGCAAACATACTTTTGAAACTGGCTAACTAATCAGCAAAAACTCATAACAAGATATATTTATTGCGATGAGGCAATTACAATATTCCGACTCGGAAGAATTACGTTCAATACGAATCTGTGACACCAACGCGATTCCACTGCCCTAATATTAATTGGGATATAATTTGTGTGACTGGTATTGATGGTGAATAATTCCTAAAATGTATTCAGGAGAATGTGTTTTTATACAGTATGTAGCAAGCCCAAAAAAGGAGTGCATGGTTCGGGACTTAGATTGAGGGAATGAAGCTGGGCAGGTGGTCGGAGTATCAATGTGACAACATTTTGCTGCTAATGATCATAATGCAGTTCGATATTGTGCATGTTGCCAAAAAGGTCAAAGATAGACCAGGAATAAAATGTTTCATTTGAGGGGCAACCAGTTTTACTGAGCTGAGATATTATTTAGCCAAAGTCGATTGGAAACAACTGTTGAAGATAAATTAGTGTCTTAGCAGTTGGAGGCTTTTAAGGAGGAGAACTTGATGGTACAGAGCAAGTCTGTTCCCTTAAAGAAAAAGTGTGGGAATAACAAATCTGGAGCCCCAGGAATTAAAGTGGCATACAGTGTAGTATAAAGCAAAAAAGGAAGGCTTATGACAGCACCGAGGGCTCACTTCTAAAGAAACCCAAGAGGAGTATGGAAAGTGCGGCGATAAAATTTAAAAAGGAAATTTGGAAAGCAAAGAGAGTGCAGGAAATTTGTTTGTAAGTAAAATGAATGAAATCCAGAATATCTTATATATGTACATTAATGCAAGACATCAACTGAAGGAAGAGTAAGGCCTATTAGAGACTGTGAAGGTAAATTTTATGTGAAGTTCGAAGACGTGGATATAGTTCTTCGAATGAAGTGCATCTGTTTTCAGAAAAGGGAGTGGCGATGCAGACATTACATTCAGAGAGGAGGAGTGTGAAATATTAGATGAAATATATATTGTGAGATTGGAAGTTTTCAGGAACGTGGCAGGATTGAAAGTGGATATCTCCCCAGGCCCGGCTGAAATGTATACCAGACTGCTAACTGAGGCAAAAGAGGTAATTACATTGGCGTTAGCATTCATTTTATATTGCACTCTGGACACAGGTGTGGTGCCGGAGGACTGAAGAACTTCTAATATTGTACATTTGCATAAAAATTATAAAGGGACAGATGGAGTCTGCCTAAACTTGGTTCTTGGAAAATTGTTGCAAAACATTCCAAGGGCGGAACAATCGTTTATTGTGCAATACATGGATTAATAAAGGAGAGTGTAGTGGTCTGCAGTGAATTGTGGGGCACCACAGGGATCGGTGCTTGGGACCCAGCTATTCACAATACATATAAATGATTTTGATGAGGGAACCAAATGTAATATTTCCAAATTTGCTCAGGACGGAAAACTAGTGTGAGTTGTGAGGATGAAGCAAAGAAGATGCAAGACGACTTAGATAGGTTGAGTTCGTGGGCAAACACATGGCAGAAGTAGTATAACGCGGATAATAGTGAAGCTATCCACTTTGGCAGGAAAAATAAAAGGACAGAGTATTATTTAAATAGATATGGCTTGGGACGTATCGAAGTACAGAGGGACCTGGGTATAAGAACATAAGAATTAGAAACAGGAGTAGGCCATCTAGGCCCTTGCGCCTGCTTCGCCATTCAACAAGATCATGGCTGATCTGGCCATGGACTCAGCTTCACTTCCCCGCCCGATCCCCGTAACCCTTAATTCCCTTATTGGTTAAAAATCTATCCATTTGTGACTTGAATACATTCAATAAGCAAGCCTTAACTGCTTCCTTGGGCAGAGAATTCCACAGATTCACAACCCTCTGGAAGAAGAAATTCCTTCTCAACTCGGTTTCAAATTGGCTCCCACTTATTTTGAGGCTGCGCCCCCTAGTTCTAGTCTCCCCGACCAGTGGAAACAACCTCTCTGCCTCTATCTTGTCTATTCCTGTCATTATTTTAAATGTTTCTATAATATCACCCCTCATCCTTCTGAAGTCGAACGAGTAAAGACCCAGTCTACTCATCATAAGGTAACCCCCTCATCTCCGGAATCAGCCGAGTGAATCGTCTGTGTACCCCCTCCAAAGCTCGTATAACCTTACTTAAGTTAGGACCGAAACTGCACGTAGCACTCCAGGTGCGGCTCACCAATACCCTTTACAGTTGCAGAAGGCACTCCCTGATTTTGTACTCCATCCCTCTCGCAATGAAGGCCATCATTCCATTCGCCTTCCTGATTACCTGCTGCACCTGCAAAATCACATTTTGGGATTCATGCACAAGGACCCCCAGTTCCCTCTGCACCGCAGCATGTTGTAATTTCTCCCCATTCAAATAATATTCCCTTTTACTGTTTTTTTTTCGCAAGATGGATAACCTCACACTTTCCGACATTTTAATCCATCTGCCAAACCTTAGTCCATTTGCTTAACCTATCTAAATCTCTGCCGCCTCTCTGTGTCCTCTGTGACACAACCTGATTTCCCACTAATCTTTGTGTCATCTGCAAATTTTGTTACACTACACTCTGTCCCCTCTTCTAGTTCATCTATGTATATTGTAAACAGTTGTGGTCCCAACACCGATCCCTGTGGCACAATACTAACCACCGATTTCCGACCCGAAAAGGACCCATTTATCCCGACTCTCTGCTTTCTGTTAGTCTGCCAATTCTCTATCCATGCTTATACATTTCCAATGACTCCGCATAACTTTATCTTCTGCAGTAACCTTTTGTGTGGCAACTTATAGAATGCCTTTTGAAATTCTAAATATACCACAGCCATCAGTACACCTCTATCCACCATGCTCGTTATATCCTCAAAGAATTCCAGTAAATTAGTTAAACATGATTTCCCCTTCATGAATCGATGCTGCGCCTGCTTGATTGAACTTTTCCTATCTAGATGTCACGTTATTTCTTCCTCAATGATAGTTTCAAGCATTTTCCCCACTCCAGATGTTAAACTAACCGGCCTAGAGTTACCTGCTTTTTGTCTGCCCCCTTTGTAAAAGAGAGGCATTACATTAGCTGCTTTCCAATCCGCAGATACCTCCCCAGAGTCCAGAGAATTTTGGTAGATTATAACGAAAGCATCTGATATAACTTCTGCCACCTCTTTTAATACGCTGGGATGCATTTCATCAGGACCAGGGGAATTGTCTCCCATTGAGTCCCATTAGCCTCTCCAGCACTATCCCCCTAGTGATAGTGATTGGCTCAAGATCCTCCCTTCCCACATTCCTATCACCAGCAATTTTTGGCATGGATTCTGTGTCTTCCACTGTGAAGACCGAAGCAAAATAATTGTTTAAGATCTTAGCCATTTCCACTTTTCCCATTATTAAATTCCACTTCTTATCTTCTAAGGGACCAACATTTATTTTATTCATTCTTTTCAATTTTATATATATGTAAAAGCTTTTACTATCAGTTTTTATGTTTTGCGCAAGTTTACCTTCGGAATCTATCTTTCCTTTCTTTATTGCTTTCTTAGTCATTCTTTGCTGTCGTTTAAACATTTCCCAATCTTCTAATTTCCCACTAACTTTGGCCACCTTTTTGGCATTGGTTTTTAATTTGATACTCTCCTTTATTTCCTTGGTTATCCCTTCTCTTAGCGCCCTTCCTTTTCACTGGAATATATTTTTGTTGAGCAATATGAAAGAGCTCCTTCAAAGTCCTGTACTTTTCTTCAATTGTGCCACTCTTTAGTCTGTCTTTGAAATCTACTTTAGCCAACTCTGCCCTCATCCCACTGTAGTCCTCCTTGTTTAAACACAGTACGCTTTTTGAGACACTACTTCCTCACGCTCAATCTGCATTACAAATTCAACCATACTGAGATCACTCATTCCGAGAGGATCTTTTACTCGGAGATCGTTTATTATTCCTGTCTAATTTCACAGGACCAGATGGAAGATAGCTTGCTCCCTTGTTGGTTCAGTAAGATACTGTTCTAAGGAAACAATCCCGTATGCAATCTATGAATTCCTCCTCCAGGCTACCCGGTGCAATTTGATTAGTACAATCGATGTGTAGGGTAAAATCCCCCATGATGACTACCTTTTTCACAAGCCTCCATTATTCCCTAAATTATTGCCCGCCACACCGTGAAGTTATCATTTGGTTGCCTATAAACAACACCCACCAGTTACTTTGTCCCCTTACTATCTCTAATCTCCACCCACAATGATTCAACATTGTTCTCATTAGAGCCAATATCGTCTCTAACAACTGCCCTGATATTAACAGAGCTACCCCACCTCCTTTCCCTTCTTGTCTATATTTCCGAACCTTGTACATCAGTCAGTGAGAGCAAACATGCAGACGCAGCAAGCAGTTAAGACGGCAAATGGTATGTTGGCCTTCCTTGCAAGAGGGTTTGAGCAGATAGAAACATAGAATTATAGAAACATAGAACATAGTTGCAGGATTAGGCCATTCGGCCCTTCGAGCTTGCACCACCATTCATTAAGTTCATGGCTGATCATTGAACTCAGCACCGTTTTCCTGCTTTTTCACCATACCCCTTGATCCTAGAGCCATAAGGGCCATATCTAATTCCCATTTGAATATATCCAATGAACTGGCATCAACGAATCTTTTCCGCAGCGAATTACAGAGGATAACTACTCTCTGAGTGAAGAAGTTTCTCCTCATCTCAGTCCTAAATGTCTTACCACTTATCCTTAGAATGTGTCCTCTGATTCTGGACTTCCCCAACATCGGAAAGTCCAGACTCAGGGGACACATTTTATATAGCAGAATTCTATATGGCTTTATGAGAACCCCTCTCATTCTTCTAAATTCCATTGAATACAGGCCCAGTCGATTCAATCTCTCCTTATATGTCAGTCTTGCCATCCCGGGAATCAGGCTGTTGAACCTTCGCTGCACTCCCTCAACAGCAAGAAGATCCTTCCTCAGATTTGGAGACCTAAACTGCGCACAATATCTGGGGTGAGGCCTCTCAAAGGCCCAATACAAATGCAGTAAGACCTCTCTGCTCCTATACTCAAATCCCCTAGCTATGAAGGCCAACATGCCATGTGGATTCTTCACCGCCTGCTGCACCTGCATGCCAAATTTCAATGACTGGAATACCATGATACCCAGGTCTAGTTGCAGTTCCCCTTTTCCGAATCTGCCACCATTCAGATAACATTCTACCTTCGTGTTTTTGCACCCAAAGTGGATAACCGCACAGTTAGACACATTATACTGCATTTGCCATGCATTTGCCCACTGACCTAACTTGTCAAGACACCCTGCAGCCTCTTTGCGTCCTACTCACAGTTCACACCGCCACCCAGCTTAGAGTAATCTGCAAACTTGGAGATATTACACTTAATTTTTCATCTAAATAATTTACGTATATTGTAAATAGCTGGGGGCACCCCTCTAAGCCCTGTGGCATCCCACTAGTCACTGCCTGCCATTCTAAAAAGAACCCGTTTATCCAGACTCTCTGCTTCCTGTCTGCCAACCAGTTATCGATGCACATCAGTACATTATGCCCAATAGCATGAGCTTTAATTTTGCACATCAATCTCTTGTGTGGGACCTTGTCAAAAGCATTTTGAAAGTCTAAACACACCATAACCACAGGTTCTTTCTTGTCCAGTCTACTAGTTGCATGCTTAATGAATTCCAGAATGTTTGTCAAGTTTGATTTCCTTTTCATAAATCCATGCTGACTTGGATGATCCTGTCACTGTTTTCCAAATGCGTTGCTGTTTCATCTTTAATAATTGATTCATAATTTTCCCCACTACTGATGTAAGGCTAACCAGTCTATATTTTCCGGTTTTCTCTCTCCATTCCTTTTTTCAAAGTGCTATTACATTAACTACCTCCCATTTCATGGATACTGATCCAGAGTTGATAGATTGTTGGATAATGATCACCAATGCATTCACAATTTCTCGGGATACTTCTTTTTGTACTCTGGGATGCTGACTATCAGGCCCCGGGGATTAATCACATCAATTTCCCAACACAATTCCCAACTAATAAGAATTTCCATCGATTCCTGCTTCTCACTGGAGCCTCGGTACGCTAGTATTTCCGGAAGGTTATTTGTGTCTTCCTCCATGAAGACAGAACCAAACTACAGGAGCAAGGTTGCTTACTACAATTAAAATGGCGTTGGTGAGAATGCACCTGGAGTATTGCGTGCAGTTCTGGTCTCCGTACCCAAGAAAGATATACTTGCCATGGAGGGAGTGCAGCGAACGTTCACCAGACTGTTTCCTGGGAAGGCAGGACTTTCGTATGAGGAGAAATTGGATCGAGTAGGACTGTATTCACTGGAGTTTAGACGAATGAGAGGGGATCTCATTGAATCGTCTAACGTTCTCACAGCGATGGATAGACTGGATGCGGGGTGAATGATTCCCCTGGTTGGTGTGTCTAGTTAAAGGGGTCACAGAATCAGGATATGGGGTAGGACATTTATGAACGAAATGTGGATTTTTTTTCACTGAGATATTGGAGAACCTGTCAAATTCTATACCACAGAAGGCTGTGGAGGCCAAGTCACTAAATACATTTGAGGGAGATAGATAGATTTCGATACAAAAAAGACAGATACGGCTAAGGGGAAAAAGTGGAAATTTGGTGTTGAGATACAGGATCAACCATGATTATATCGAATGGTGGTGCAGACACGAAGGACTGAATGCCTACTACTGCTCCCAATTTCTATGTTTCTATGTTTGCGCGTGTGCAAACTGAGAGAAACAGAGACAGAGGCGCAGACAGACATACAGTGACAGAGAGAGAGAGAGGGACACAGAGAAATGGGTGTGAGTGAGAGAGAGACTGAGAGAAACAGTGACAGCGACACAGACAGACATACAGCGACAGAGATAGAGGGACAGAGAGAGAGCGGTGTGAGTGAGAGAGAGACTGAGAGAAATAGAGACAGAAACACAGACAGACATTCAGTGACAGAGGGAGAGAGGGGCAGAGAGATAATGGTGTGAGTGAGAGAGAGACTGACAGAGACAGAAACGCAGACAGATATGCAGTGACAGAGAGAGAGGGACAGAGAGATAGCGGTGTGAGTGAGAGAGAGACTGAGAGAAACAGAGACAGAGACACAGACAGACATTCAGTGACAGAGAGAGAGAGGGAGAGGGATAGAGAGTTAGTGGTGTGAGAGAGAGAGAGTCTGAGATAAACAGTGACAGATACACAGACAAACACACAGTGACAGAGAGAGGGACAGAGAGATAGAGGTATGAGTGAGAGAGAGACTGAGTGCAACAGTGACAGAGACACAGACAGACATACAGTGACAGAGAGAGAGGGAGAGGGACAGAGAGATAGTGGTGTGAGTGAGAGCGCGACTGAGTGAAACAGAGACAGAGACACAGACAGACATACAGGGAAAGGGAGAGAGAGGGAGAGGGACAGAGAGATAGTGATGTGAGTGAGAGAGAGAGACTGAGAGAAACAGTGCCAGAGACACAGACAGACATAGAGTGACAGAGAGAGAGGGACAGAGAGATAGTGGTGTGAGTGAGAGAGAGACTGAGGGAGAAAGAGACAGAGACACAGACAGACATACAGTGACAAGGAGAGAGTGAGAGAGAGAGAGGGGGACAGAAAAATAGTGGTGTGAGTGAGAGAGAGACAGAGACACAGGCAGACATACTGTGACAGAGAGAGAGAGGGAGAGGGATAGAGAGTTAGTGGTGTGAGAGAGAGAGAGACTGAGAGAAACAGTGACAGAGACACAGACAGACATACAGTGACAGAGAGAGAGGGAGAGGGACAGAGAGATAGTGGTGTGAGTGAGAGAGCGACTTCGTGAAACAGAGACAGAGACACAGACAGACATACAGTGAAAGGGAGAGAGAGGGAGAGGGACAGAGAGATAGTGATGTGAGTGAAAGAGAGAGACTGAGAGAAACAGTGACAGAGAGACAGACAGACATTCAGTGACAGAGGGAGAGGGAGAGGGACAGAGAGATAGTGGTGTGAGTGAGAGAGAGACTGAGATAAACAGTGACAGAGACACAGACAGACATACAGAGACAGAGAGAGAGTGAGAGGGACAGAGAGATAGTGGTGTGAGTGAGAGACAGACTGATTGAAACAGAGACACAGACAGACATACAATGAAAGAGAGAAAGCAAGGGACAGATAGATAGTGGTGTGAGTGAGAGAGAGAATTAGAGAAAAAGTTACAGAGACACAGACAGACATCGAGTGACAGAGAGATAGCGGGGGACAGAAAGATAGTGTTGTGAGTGAGAGAGATAATGAGAGAAACAGAGACAGAGACACAGACAGACACACAGTGACAGAGAGAGAGGGACAGAGAGATAGTGGTGTGAGTGAGAGAGTGACTGAGAGAAACAGAGACAGAGACACAGACAGACACACAGTGACAGAGAGAGAGGGACAGAGAGATAGTGGTGTGAGTGAGAGAGTGAGTGAGAGAAACAGAGACAGAGACAAATACAGACAAACAGTGAAAAGGAGAGAGAGGGAGAGGGACAGAGAGATAGTGGTGTGACTGAGAGAGACTGAGAGAAACAGAGACACGGACAGACATACAATGACAGGGAGAGAGAGGGAGAGGGACAGAGATAGTGGTGTGAGTGAGAGAGAGACTGAGAGAAACAGAGACAGAGACACTGACAGACATACAGTGACAGAGAGAGAGAGGGAGAGGGACAGAGAGTTAGTGGTGTGAGAGAGAGAGACTGAGAGAAACAGTGACAAAGACACAGACAGACATTCAGTGAGAGAGAGAGAGATAGGGACAGAGAGATAGATGTGTGAGTGAGAGAGACACTGAGAGAAACAGAGACAGAGACACAGACAGACATACAGTGACAGAGAGAGCGCGGGGATTAGAAAGATAGTGTTGTCAGTGAGAGAGACTGAGAGAAACAGTGACAGAGACACAGACAGACATACAGTGACAGAGAGAGGGAGAGGGACAGCGAGATAGTGGTGTGAGTGAGAGAGAGACTGAGAGAAACAGAGACAGATACACAGACAGACATACTGTGACAGGGAGAGAGAGGGAGAGGGAGAGAGATAGTGGTGTGAGTGAGAGAGAGACTGAGAGAAACAGTGACAGAGACACAGACAGGCATAGAGTGACAGAGAGAGAGAGGGACAGAGAGATAGTTGTGTGAGTGAGAGAGAGACTGAGAGAAACAGAGGCAGAGACACAGACAGACATACAGTGACAGAGGGAGAGAGGGACAGAGAGATAATGGTGTGAGTGAGAGAGGGACTGACAGAGACAGAAACGCAGACAGACATACAGTGACAGACAGAGAGGGACAGAGAGATAGCGGTGTGAGTGAGAGAGAGACTGAGAGAAACAGAGACAGAGACACAGACAGACATTCAGTGACAGAGAGAGAGGGAGAGGGACAGAGAGATAGTGGTGTAAGTGAGAGAGAGACTGAGATAAACAGTGACAGAGACACAGACAGACATACAGTGACAGAGCGAGAGGGAAAGAGATAGTGGTGTGTGTGTGAGAGAGAGACTGAGAGAAACAGAGACACAGATAGACATACAGTGACAGAGAGAGAAAGGGAGAGGGATGGAGAGATAGTGGTGTGAGTGAGAGAGAGACTTCGAGAAACAGTGACAGAGACACAACAGACATACAGAGACAGAGAGAGAGTGAGAGGGACAGAGAGATAGTGGTGTGAGTGAGAGACAGACTGAGTGAAACAGAGACACAGGCAGACATACAGTGAGAGAGAGGGAGAGGGACAGAGTAATAGTGGTGTGAGTTAGAGAGAGACAGCGACACAGACAGACATACAGTGACAGTGAGAGAGAGGCAGAGGGATAGAGAGTTAGTGGTGTGAGAGAGAGAGAGACTGAGAGAAACAGTGACAGAGACACAGACAAACACACAGTGACAGAGAGAGGGACAGAGAGATAGAGGTATGAGTGAGAGAGAGACTGAGTGCAACAGTGACAGAGACACAGACAGACATACAGTGACAGAGAGAGAGGGAGAGGGACAGAGAGATAGTGGTGTGAGTGAGAGAGCGACTGAGTGAAACAGAGACAGAGACACAGACAGACATACAGTGACAGGGAGAGAGAGGGAGAGGGACAGAGAGATAGTGATGTGAGTGAGAGAGAGAGACTGAGAGAAACAGTGACAGAGAGACAGACAGACATTCAGTGACAGATAGAGAGAGAGAGGGACAGAGAGATAGTAATGTGTGTGAGAGAGAGACTGAGATAAACAGTGCCAGAGACACAGACAGACATACAATGACAGAGAGAGAGGGACACAGAGATAGTGGTGTGAGTGAGAGACAGACTGAGAGAAACAGAGGCAGAAACACAGACAGACATACAGTGACAGAGGGAGAGGGAGAGGGATAGAGAGATAGTAGTCTGAGTGAAAGAGAGGCTGAGAGAAACAGAAACAGACACACAGACAGACATACATTGACAGTGAGAGAGTGGGGGACAGATAGATAGTGTTGTGAGTGAGAGACAGACTGAGAGAAACAGACGGACATACATTGACAGTGAGAGAGTGGGGGACAGATAGATAGTGTTGTGAGTGAGAGAGAGACTGAGCGAAACAGAGACAGAGACAGAGACAGACATAAAGTGACAGGGAGAGAGAGAGGCAGAGAGATAATGGTGTGAGTGAGAGAGAGACTGAGAGAAACAGAGACAAGGACACAGGTAGACATACAGTGAGGGAGAGGGAGAGGGACAGAGTAATAGTGGTGTGAGTTAGAGAGAGACAGAGACACAGACAGACATACAGTGACAGAGAGAGAGAGAGAGAGGGACAGAGAGATAGTAATGTGTCTGAGAGAGAGACTGAGATAAACAGTGCCAGAGACACAGACAGACATAGAGTGACAGAGAGAGAGGGACACAGAGATAGTGGTGTGAGTGAGAGAGAGACTGAGTTAGACAGAGACACAGACAGACATAATGTGACAGAGAGATCGCGGGGGACAGAGAGATAGTGGTGTGAGTGAGAGACAGACTGAGAGAAACAGAGGCAGAAACACAGACAGACATACAGTGACAGAGAGAGAGGGAGAGGGATAGAGAGATAGTAGTCTGAGTGAAAGAGAGACTGAGAGAAACAGAAACAGACACACAGACAGACATACATTAACAGTGAGAGAGTGGGGGACAGATAGATAGTGTTGTCAGTGAGAGACAGACTGAGAGAAACAGACGGACATACATTGACAGTGAGAGAGTGGGGGACAGATAGATAGTGTTGTGAGTGAGAGAGAGACTGAGCGAAACAGAGACAGAGACAGAGACAGACGTAAAGTGACAGGGGGAGAGAGAGGCAGAGAGATAATGGTGTGAGTGAGAGAGAGACTGAGATAAACAGAGACAAGGACACAGGTAGACATACAGTGAGGGAGAGGGAGAGGGACAGAGTAATAGTGGTGTGAGTTAGAGAGAGACAGAGACACAGACAGATATACAGTGACAGAGAGAGAGAGGGAGAGGGATAGAGAGTTAGTGGTGTGAGAGAGAGAGAGTCTGAGATAAACAGTGACAGATACACAGACAAACACACAGTGACAGAGAGAGGGACAGAGAGATAGAGGTATGAGTGAGAGAGAGACTGAGTGCTACAGTGACAGAGACACAGACAGACATACAGTGACAGAGAGAGAGGGAGAGGGACAGAGAGATAGTGGTGTGAGTGAGAGAGCGACTGAGTGAAACAGAGACAGAGACACAGACAGACATACAGGGAAAGGGAGAGAGAGGGAGAGGGATAGAGAGATAGTGATGTGAGTGAGAGAGAGAGACTGAGAGAAACAGTGCCAGAGACACAGACAGACATACAGTGACAGAGAGGGAGAGGGACAGAGAGATAGTGGTGTGAGTGAGAGTGAGACTGAGAGAGACAGAGACAGAGACACAGACAGACATACAGTGACAAGGAGAGGGTGAGAGAGAGAGAGAGGGACAGAGAGATAGTGGTGTGTGTGAGAGAGAAACTGAGAGACAGAGACAGAGACACAGAGAGACATACAGTGACAGAGAGAGAGGGAGAGGGACAGAGAGATGGTGGTGTGAGACATAGAGAGACTGAGAGAAACAGTGACAGAGACACAGACAGACTATCAGTGACAGAGAGAGAGGGAGAGGGATAGAGAGATAGTAGTGTGAGTGAGAGAGAGACTTAGAGAAACAATGACAGAGACACAGACAGACATACAGTGACAGAGAGAGAGGGACAGAGAGATAGTGGTGTGAGTGAGAGAGAGACTGAGAGAAACAGAGACCGAGACACAGAGAGACATACAGTGACTGAGAGAGAGACGGACAGAGAGAAAGGGGTGTGAGTTAGAGAGAGACTGATAGAAACAGTGACAGAGACACAGACAGACATACAGTGACAGAGAGATATCGGGGGACAGAGAGAGAGTGGTGTGAGTGAGAGAGAGACTGAGAGAAACAGGGACAGAGACAGAGACAAACATACAGTGACAAAGGGAGAGCGGGGCAGAGAGATAATTGTGTGAGTGAGAGAGAGACTGAGAGAAACAGAGACAGACACACAGACAGACATACAGTGACAAGGAGAGAGTTAGAGCGAGAGAGAGGGACAGAGAGATAGTGGTGTGAGTGGGAGCGAGAATGAGAGAAACAGACAGAAACACAGACAGACATACAGTGGGAGAGAGATAGCGGGGGACAGAGAGATAGTGGTGTGAGTGAGGAAGAGGCTAAAAGAAACAGAGACAGAAACACAGACAGACATACATTGACAGAGACAGAGAGAGAGGGAGAGGGATAGTGAGATAGTAGTTTAGAGTGAGAGAGAGACTGAGAGAAACAGTGACAGAGACACAGACAGACATTCAGTGAAGAGAGAGGGAGAGAGGGACAGAGAGATAGTAGTGTGTGTGAGAGAGAAATTGAGAGAAACAGAGACAGAGACACAGACAAAAACACAGTGACAGAGAGGGAGAGGAACAGAGAGATAGTGGTGTGAGTGAGAGAGAAACTGAGAGGAATAGAGACAGCGACACAGACAGACATACAGTCACAGAGAGAGAGCAGGGGAGAGAGGGATAGTGGTGTGAGTGAGAGAGAGACTGAGAGAAAAAGAGGCAGTGACACAGACAGACATACAGTGACAGAAAGAGGGACAGATTATTCGTGGTGTGAGTCAGAGAAAGACTGAGAGAAACAGAGAGAGACACAGACAGACAAACAGTGACAGAGAGGGAGAGAGGGAGAGGGAGAGAGAGATAGTGGTGTGAGTGAGAGAGAGACTGAGAGAAACAGTGACAGAGACACAGACAGATATACAGTGACAGAGAGAGAGAGGGACAGAGAGATAGTGGTGTGAGTGAGAGACAGACTGAGAGAAACAGAGACAGAGACACAGACAGACATACAGTGACAAGGAGAGAGTTAGAGAGAGAGAGAGGGACAGAGAGATAGTGGTGTGAGTGAGAGCGAGAATGAGAGAAACAGAGACAGAAACACAGACAGACATACAGTGGGAGAGAGATAGCGGGGGACAGAGAGATAGTGGTGTGAGTGAGAGAGAGGCTGAAAGAAACAGAGACAGAAACACAGACAGACATACATTGACAGAGACAGAGAGAGAGGGAGAGGGATAGTGAGATAGTAGTGTGAGTGAGAGAGAGACTGAGAGAAACAGAGACACAGACAGTGACAGAGAGAGAGTGGGGGACAGTGAGATAGCGTTGTGAGTGAGAGAGAGACTGAGAGAAACAGAGACAGAGACACAGGCAGACATACAGTGATAGAGAGAGAGAAGGAGAGGGACAGACTGATAGTGGTGTGAGTGAGACAGAGACAGAGACACAGTCAGACATACAGTGACAGAGAGAGAGGGAGAGCGACAGAGAGATAGAGGTTTGAGAGAGAGAGACACTGAGAGAAACAGTGACAGAGACAAAGACAGACATACAGTGACAGAGAGAGAGGGAGAGGGACAGAGACATAGTGGTGTGAGTGAGAGAGAGACTGAGAGAAACAGAGACAGAGACACAGAGAGACATACAGTGACAGGGAGAGAGAGGGAGAGGGACAGAGAGATAGTGTTGTGAGTGAGAGAGAGAGACTGAGAGAAACAGTGACAGAGACACAGACAGACGTTCATTGACAGAGAGAGAGAGAGGGACAGAGAGATGGTAGTGTGTGTGACAGAGACACAGACAGACATAGAGTGACAGAGAGAGAGTGATAGAGAGATAGTGGTGTGAGTGAGAGAGACACTGAGAGAGACAGAGACACAGAGAGACATACAGTGACAGGGAGATGGAGAGGGACAGAAAGATAGTGGTGTGAGTGAGAGAGAGACAGAGAAACAGAGACAGAGACACAGACAGACATACAGTGACAGACAGAGTGAGAGAGAGAGAGAGAGGGACAGAGAGATAGTGGTGTGTGTGAGAGAGAGAATGAGAGAAACAGTGACAGAGACACAGACAGACATACAGTGATAGAGAGAGAGAGAGAGAGACAGAGAGATAGTGGTGTGAGTGTGAGAGAGACTGAGAGAAACAGAGACAGAAACACAGACAGACATACAGTGATAGAGAGAGAGGATTGGGATAGAGAGGTAGAAGTGTGAGTGAGAGAGAGATTGAGAGAAACAGAGACAGAAACACAGACAGACATACAGTGACAGAGAGAGAGGGAGATACAGAGAGTTAGTAGTGTGAGTGAGAGAGAGAGACTGAGAGAAACAATGACAGAGAAACAAACAGACATACAGTGACAGAGATAGCGGGGGACAGAGAGTTAGTGGTGTGAGTGAGAGAGAGACTGAGAGAAACAGGGACAGAGACAGAGACAGACATACAGTGACAAAGGGAGAGAGGGGCAGAGAGATAATGGTGTGAGTGAGAGAGAGACTCAGAAAAACAGAGAAAGAGACACAGACAGACACACAGTGCAGAGAGAGAGAGAGGGACAGAGAGATAGAGGTGTGAGTGAGAGAGAGACTGAGAGAAACAGAGACAGAGACACAGACAAACACACAGTGACAGAGAGAGAGTGGGACAGAGAGATAGAGCTGTGAGTAAGAGAGACAGTGAGAGAAACAGAGACAGAGACACAGACAGACATACAGTGACAGAGAGAGAGGGAGAGGGCTAGAGAGATAGTGGTGTGAGTGAGAGAGAGACTGAGAGAAACAGAGACAGAGACACAGACAGACATACAGTGACAAGGAGAGAGTTAGAGAGAGAGAGAGGGACAGAGAGATAGTGGTGTGAGTGGGAGCGAGAATTTGAGGAACAGACAGAAACACAGACAGACATACAGTGGGAGAGAGATAGCGGGGGACAGAGAGATAGTGGTGTGAGTGAGAGAGAGGCTGAAAGAAACAGAGACAGAAACACAGACAGACATACATTGACAGAGACAGAGAGAGAGGGAGAGGGATAGTGAGATAGTAGTGTGAGTGAGAGAGAGACTGAGAGAAACAGAGACACAGACAGTGACAGAGAGAGAGTGGGGGATAGTGAGATAGCGTTGTGAGTGAGAGAGAGACAGTGAGAGAAACAGAGACAGAGACACAGGCAGACATACAGTGAAAGAGAGAGAGAAGGAGAGGGACAGAGTATTAGTGGTGTGATTGAGACAGAGACAGAGACACAGTCAGACATACAGTGACAGAGAGAGAGAGGGAGAGCGACAGAGAGATAGAGGTTTGAGTGAGAGAGACACTGAGAGAAACAGTGACAGAGACAAAGACAGACATACAGTGACAGGGAGAGAGATAGAGGGACAGAGAGATAGTGGTGTGAGTGAGAGAGAGAGACTGAGAGAAACAGTGACAGAGACACAGACAGACGTTCATTGACAGAGAGAGAGAGAGGGACAGAGAGATGGTAGTGTGTGTCAGAGAGAGAGACTGAGAGAAACAGTGACAGAGACACAGACAGACATAGAGTGACAGAGAGAGAGGGACAGAGAGATAGTGGTGTGAGTGAGAGAGACACTGAGAGAGACAGAGACACAGACAGACATACAGTGACAGGGAGATGGAGAGGAACAGAAAGATAGTGGTTTGAGTGAGAGAGAGACAGAGAAACAGAGACAGAGACACAGACAGACATACAGTGACAAGGAGAAGTGAGAGAGAGAGAGAGGGACAGAGAGATATTGTGTGAGTGAGAGCGAGAATGAGAGAAACAGTGACACAGACAGACATACAGTGACAGAGAGATAGCGGGGGACAGAGAGTTAGTGGTGTGAGTGAGAGAGAGACTGAGAGAAACAGTGACAGTGACATAGACAGACATACAGTGACTGGGAGAGAGAGAGGGACAGAGAGATAGTTGTGTGAGTGAGAGAGAGGCAGAGAAACAGAGACAGTGACACAGACAGACATACAGTGACAGAGAGAGTGAGAGAGAGAGAGAGAGAGAGGGACAGAGAGATAGTGGTGTGAGTGAGAGAGAGAATGAGAGAAACAGTGACAGAGAAACAGACAGACATACAGTGACAGAGAGAGAGAGGGACAGAGTAATAGTGGTGTGAGTGAGAGAGAGACTGAGAGAACCAGAGGCAGAGACACAGACATACATACAGTGACAGAGAGAGAGGGAGAGGGACAGAGAGATAGTTGTTTGTGTGAGAGACAGACTGAGAGACACAGAGACAGAGACAGAGACACAGACAAACATACAATTGCAGAGAGAGAGATATCGAGGGACAGAGTAATAGTGGTGTGAGTGAGAGAGAGTGAGAGAAACAGAGACAGAGACACAGACAGACATTCAGTGACAGAGAGAGAGGGAGATACAGAAGTTAGTGGTGTGAGTGAGAGAGAGATTGAGAGAAACAGAGACGGAAACACAGGCAGACATACAGTGACAGAGTGAGAGGGAGAGGGATGGAGAGATAGTAGTGTGAGTGAGAGAGAGAGACTGAGAGAAACAATGACAGAGACACAAACAGACATACAGTGACAGAGATAGCGGGGGACAGAGAGAAAGTGGTGTGAGTGAGAGAGAGACTGAGAGAAACAGGGACAGAGACAGAGACAGACATACAGTGACAAAGGGAGAGAGGGGCAGAGAGATAATTGTGTGAGTGAGAGAGGGACTGAGAAAAACAGAGACATAGACACAGACAGACACACAGTGCAGAGAGAGAGAGAGGGACAGAGAGACAGTGGTGTGAGTGAGAGAGAGACTGAGAGAAACAGAGACAGAGACACAGACAGACAGTCAGTAACAGAGAGAGGGAGAGGGACAGAGAGATAGTAGTGTGTGTGAGAGAGAGACTGAGAGAAACAGAGACAGAGACACAGACAGACATACAGTGACAGAGAGAGAGGGAGAGGGACAGAGAGATAGTGGTGTGAGTGAGAGAGAGACTGAGAGAAATAGAGACAGAGACACAGACAGACATACAGTGACAGCGAGAGAGAGGGAGAGGGACAGAGAGATAGTGGTGTGAGTGAGAGAGAAACTGAGAGAAACAGAGACAGAGACACAGACAGACAGTCAATAACAGAGAGAGGGAGAGGGACAGAGAGATAGTAGTGTGTGTGAGAGAGAGACTGAGAGAAACAGAGACAGAGACACAGACAAACATACAGTGACAGAGAGAGAGAGGGAGAGGGAGAGGGACAGAGAGATAGTGGTGTAACTGAGAGAGATACTGAGAGGAACAGAGACAGAGACACAGACAGACATACAGTGACAGAGAGATAGCGGGGACAGAGGCATAGTGGTGTGAGTGAGAGAGAGACTGAGAGAAACAGAGACAGAGACACAGACAGACATACAGTGAAAGAGAGAGAGAGGGAGAGGGACAGAGTAATAGTGGTGTGAGTGAGAGAGAGACTGAGAGGAACAGAGACAGAGACACAGACAGACATACAGTGTCAGAAAGAGGGACAGAGTAATAGTGGTGTGAGTCAGAGAGAGACTGAGAGAAACAGTGACAGAGACACAGACAGACATTCAGTGACAGAGAGAGAGGGAGAGGGACTGAAATATAGTGGTGTGAGTGTGAGAGAGACTGCGATAACAGAGACAGAAACACAGACAGACATACAGTGATAGAGAGAGAGGGAGAGGGATAGAGAGATAGTAGTGTGAGTGAGAGAGAGATTGAGAGAAACAGAGACAGAAACACAGACAGACATACAGTGACAGAGAGAGAGGGAGAGGGATAGCGAGATAGTAGTGTGAGTGAGAGAGAGAGACTGAGAGAAACAATGACAGAGACACAAACAGACATACAGTGACAGAGATAGCGGGGGGCAGAGAGATAATGGTGTGAGTGAGAGAGAGACTGAGAAAAACAGAGACATAGACACAGACATACATACAGTGACAGAGAGAGAGAGAGGGACAGAGAGATAGTGGTGTGAGTGAGAGAGAGACTGAGAGAAACAGAGACAGAGACACAGACAGACAAACAGTGACAGCGAGAGAGAGGGAGAGGGACAGCGAGATAGTGGTGTGAGTGAGAGAGAAACTGAGATAAACAGAGACAGAGACACATACATACAGACAGTGACAGCGAGAGAGAAGGAGAGGGACAGAGAGATAGTAGTGTGCGTGAGAGAGAGACTGAGAGAAACAGAGAGAGAGAGACACAGACAGACATACAGTGACAGAGAGAGAGAGGGAGAGGGAGAGGGACAGAGAGATAGTGGTGTGAGTGAGAGAGATACTGAGAGGAACAGAGACAGAGACACAGACAGACATACAGTGACAGAGAGATAGCGGGGGACAGAGGGATAGTGCTGTGAGTGAGAGAGAGACTGAGAGAAACAGAGACAGAGACAGAGACAGACATACAGTGGCAAAGGGAGAGAGGGGCAGAGAGATAATGGTGTGAGTGAGAGAGAGACTGAGAAAAACAGAGACATAGACACAGACAGACACACAGTGCAGAAAGAGAGAGAGGGACAGAGAGATAGTGGTGTGAGTGAGAGAGAAACTGAGAGAAACAGAGACAGAGACACAGACATACAGACAGTAACAGAGAGAGGGAGAGGGACAGAGAGATAGTAGTGTGCGTGAGAGAGAGACTGAGAGAAACAGAGAGAGAGACACAGACAGACATACAGTGACAGAGAGAGAGAGGGAGAGGGAGAGGGACAGAGAGATAGTGGTGTGAGTGAGAGAGATACTGAGAGGAACAGAGACAGAGACACAGACATACATACAGTGATAGAGAGATAGCGGTGGACAGAGGGATAGTGCTGTGAGTGAGAGAGATACTGAGAGAAACAGATACAGATACACAGACAGACATACAGTGAAAGAGAGAGAGAGGGAGAGGGACAGAGTAATAGTGGTGTGAGTGAGAGAGAGACTGAGAGGAACAGAGACAGAGACACAGACAGACATACAGTGTCAGAAAGAGGGACAGAGTAATAGTGGTGTGAGTCAGAGAGAGACTGAGAGAAACAGTGACAGAGACACAGACAGACATTCAGTGACAGAGAGAGAGGGAGAGGGACTGAAATATAGTGGTGTGAGTGTGAGAGAGACTGCGATAACAGAGACAGAAACACAGACAGACATACAGTGATAGAGAGAGAGGGAGAGGGATCGAGAGATAGTAGTGTGAGTGAGAGAGAGATTGAGAGAAACAGAGACAGAAACACAGACAGACATACAGTGACAGAGAGAGAGGGAGAGGGATAGCGAGATAGTAGTGTGAGTGAGAGAGAGAGACTGAGAGAAACAATGACAGAGACACAAACAGACATACAGTGACAGAGATAGCGGGGGGCAGAGAGATAATGGTGTGAGTGAGAGAGAGACTGAGAAAAACAGAGACATAGACACAGACATACATACAGTGACAGAGAGAGAGAGAGGGACAGAGAGATAGTGGTGTGAGTGAGAGAGAGACTGAGAGAAACAGAGACAGAGACACAGACAGACAAACAGTGACAGCGAGAGAGAGGGAGAGGGACAGCGAGATAGTGGTGTGAGTGAGAGAGAAACTGAGATAAACAGAGACAGAGACACATACATACAGACAGTGACAGCGAGAGAGAAGGAGAGGGACAGAGAGATAGTAGTGTGCGTGAGAGAGAGACTGAGAGAAACAGAGAGAGAGAGACACAGACAGACATACAGTGACAGAGAGAGAGAGGGAGAGGGAGAGGGACAGAGAGATAGTGGTGTGAGTGAGAGAGATACTGAGAGGAACAGAGACAGAGACACAGACAGACATACAGTGACAGAGAGATAGCGGGGGACAGAGGGATAGTGCTGTGAGTGAGAGAGAGACTGAGAGAAACAGAGACAGAGACAGAGACAGACATACAGTGGCAAAGGGAGAGAGGGGCAGAGAGATAATGGTGTGAGTGAGAGAGAGACTGAGAAAAACAGAGACATAGACACAGACAGACACACAGTGCAGAAAGAGAGAGAGGGACAGAGAGATAGTGGTGTGAGTGAGAGAGAAACTGAGAGAAACAGAGACAGAGACACAGACATACAGACAGTAACAGAGAGAGGGAGAGGAACAGAGAGATAGTAGTGTGCGTGAGAGAGAGACTGAGAGAAACAGAGAGAGAGACACAGACAGACATACAGTGACAGAGAGAGAGAGGGAGAGGGAGAGGGACAGAGAGATAGTGGTGTGAGTGAGAGAGATACTGAGAGGAACAGAGACAGAGACACAGACATACATACAGTGATAGAGAGATAGCGGTGGACAGAGGGATAGTGCTGTGAGTGAGAGAGATACTGAGAGAAACAGATACAGATACACAGACAGACATACAGTGAAAGAGAGAGAGAGGGAGAGGGACAGAGTAATAGTGGTGTGAGTGAGAGAGAGACTGAGAGGAAGAGAGACAGAAACACAGACAGACATACAGTGACAGAAAGAGGGACAGAGTAATAGTGGTGTGAGTCAGAGAGAGTCTGAGAGAAAGAGAGAGAGAGACACAGACAGAGCTACAGTGACAGAGAGGTAGAGAAGGAGAGGGTCAGAGAGATAGTGGTGTGAGTGAGAGCGAGACTGAGAGAAACAGTGACAGAGACACAGACAGATATACAGTGACAAGGAGAGAGTTAGAGAGAGAGAGAGGGACAGAGAGATAGTGGTGTGAGTGAGAGAGACACTGAGAGAAACAGAGACAGACACACAGACAGACATACAGTGACAAGGAGAGACTTAGAGAGAGAGAGAGGGACAGAGAGATAGTGGTGTGAGTGGGAGCGAGAATGAGAGAAACAGACAGAAACACAGGCAGACATACAGTGGGAGAGAGATAGCGGGGGACAGAGAGATAGTGGTGTGAGTGAGAGAGAGGCTGAAAGAAACAGAGACAGAAACACAGACAGACATCCATTGACAGAGACAGAGAGAGAGGGAGAGGGATAGTGAGATAGTAGTGTGAGTGAGAGAGAGACTGAGAGAAACAGAGACACAGACAGTGACAGAGAGAGAGTGGGGGACAGTGAGATAGCGTTATGAGTGAGAGAGAGACTGAGAGAAACAGAGACAGAGACACAGGCAGACATACAGTGAAAGAGAGAGAGAAGGAGAGGGACAGAGTGATAGTGGTGTGAGTGAGACAGAGACAGAGACACAGTCAGACATGCAGTGACAGAGAGAGAGAGGGAGAGGGACAGAGAGATAGTGGTGTGAGTGAGAGAGAGACTGAGAGAAACAGTGACAGAGACAAAGACAGACATACAGTGACAGAGAGAGAGGGAGAAGGACAGAGAGATAGTGGTGTGAGTGAGAGAGAGACTGAGAGAAACAGAGACAGAGACACAGACAGACATACAGTGACAGGGAGAGAGAGGGAGAGGGACAGAGAGATAGTGGTGTGAGTGAGAGAGAGAGACTGAGAGAAACAGTGACAGAGACACAGGCAGACGTTCATTGACAGAGAGAGAGAGAGAGGGACAGAGAGATGGTCGTGTGTGTGAGAGAAAGACTGAGAGAAACAGTGACAGAGACACAGACAGACATAGAGTGACAGAGAGAGAGGGACAGAGAGATAGTGGTGTGAGTGAGAGAGACACTGAGAGAGACAGAGACACAGACAGACATACAGTGACAGGGAGATGGAGAGGGACAGAAAGATAGTGGTGTGAGTGAGAGAGAGACAGAGAAACAGAGACAGAGACACAGACAGACATACAGTGACAGACAGCGTGAGAGAGAGAGAGAGAGGGACAGAGAGATAGTGGTGTGTGTGAGAGAGAGAATGAGAGAAACAGTGACAGAGACACAGACAGACATACGTTGACAGAGAGAGAGAGAGACAGAGAGATAGTGGTGTGAATGAAAGACATACTGAGAGAAACAGAGACAGAGACACAGACAGACATATAGTGACAAGGAGAGAGTGAGAGAGAAAGAGAGGGACAGAGAGATATTGTGTGAGTGAGAGCGAGAATGAGAGAAACAGAGACACAGACAGACTTACAGTGACAGAGAGATAGCGGGGGACAGAGAGATAGTGGTGTGAGTGAGAGAGAGACTGAGAGAAACAGTGACAGTGACACAGACAGACATACAGTGACTGGGAGAGAGAGATGGACAGAGAGATAGTGGTGTGAGTGAGAGAGAGGCAGAGAAACAGAGACAGTGACACAGACAGACATACAGTGACAGAGAGAGAGAGAGGGGCAGAGTAATAGTGGTGTGAGTGAGAGAGAGTGAGAGAACCAGAGACAGAGACACAGACATACATGCAGTGACAGAGAGAGAGGGAGAGGGACAGAGAGATACTGGTGTGTGTGAGAGACAGACTGAGAGACACAGAGACAGAGATCGAGACAAAGACAAACAAACAATGGCAGAGAGAGAGATATCGAGGGACAGAGTAATAGTGGTGTGAGTGAGAGAGAGTGAGAGAAACAGAGACAGAGACACAGACAGACATTCAGTGACAGAGAGAGAGGGAGATACAGAGAGTTAGTGGTGTGAGAGAGAGAGCGACTGAGAGAAACAGTGACAGAGACACATACAGAAATACAGTGACAGAGAGAGAGGGAGAGGAACAGAGAGATAGTGGTGTGAGTGAGAGAGAGACTGAGAGAAACAGAGACAGAGACAGAGACAGACATACAGTGAAAGAGAGAGAGAGGGAGAGGGACAGAGTAATAGTGGTGTGAGTGAGAGAGAGACTGAGAGGAACAGAGACAGAGACACAGACGGACATACATTGACAAGGAGAGAGTGAGCGAGAGAGAGAGGGACAGAGAGATAGTGGTGTGAGTGAGAGCGTGAATGAGAGAAACAGAGACACAGACAGACATAGTGTGACAGGGAGAGAGAGAGGGACAGAGAGATAGTGGTGTGAGTGAGAGAGAGGCAGAGAAACAGAGACAGTGACACAGACAGACATAAAGTGACAGACAGAGTGAGAGAGAGAGAGAGAGACAGAGAGATAGTGGTGTGAGTGAGAGAGAGAATGAGAGAACCAGAGACAGAGACACAGACAGACATACAGTGACAGAGAGAGAGGGAGAGGGACAGAGAGATAGTGGTGTGTGTGAGAGACAGACTGAGAGACACAGAGACAGAGACAGAGACACAGACGAACATACAATGGCAGAGAGAGAGATATCGAGGGACAGAGTAATAGTGGTGAGAGAGAGAGAGAATGATGGAAACAGTGACAGAGACACTGACAGACATTCAGTGACAGAGAGAGAGGGAGAGGGACTGAAATATAGTGGTGTGAGTGTGAGAGAGACTGCGATAACTGAGACAGAAACACAGACAGACATACAGTGATAGAGAGAGAGGGAGAGGGATAGAGAGATAGTAGTGTGAGTGAGAGAGAGATTGAGAGAAACAGAGACAGAAACACAGACAGACATACAGTGAAAGAGAGAGAGGGAGAGGGATAGCGAGATAGTAGTGTGAGTGAGAAAGAGAGACTGAGAGAATCAATGACAGAGACACAAACAGACATACAGTGACAAAGGGAGAGAGGGGCAGAGAGATAATGGTGTGAGTGAGAGAGAGACTGAGAAAAACAGAGACATAGACACAGACAGACACACAGTGCAGAGAGAGAGAGAGGGACAGAGAGATAGTGGTGTGAGTGAGAGAGAAAATGAGAGAAACAGAGACAGAGACACAGACATACAGACAGTAACAGAGAGAGGAAGAGGGACAGAGAGATAGTGGTGTGAGTGAGAGAGAGACTGAGAGAAACAGCGACAGAGACACAGACAGAAATACAGTGACAGAGAGAGAAAGGGACAGAGAGATAGTGGTGTGAGTGAGAGACAGACTGAGAGAAACAGAGATAGAGACACAGACAGACATACAGTGACAGGGAGAGAGTGAGAGAGAGGGACAGAGAGATAGTGGTGTGAGTGAGATCGTGAATGAGAGAAACAGAGACAGAGACACAGACATACAGACAGTGACAGAGAGAGAGAGGGACAGAGTAATAATGATGTGAGTGAGAGAGAGACTGAGAGAAAGAGAGACACAGACGGACATACAGTGATATAGAGAGAGAGGGACAGAGAGATAGTGGTGAAAGTGAGAGACAGATTGAGAGAAACAGAAACAGAGACACAGACAAACATACAGTGACAGAGAGAGAGAGGGAGAAGGACAGAGAATTAGTGGTGTGAGAGAGAGAGACGGAGAGAAACAGAGACAGAGACAAAGACAGACATACAGTGACAGAGAGAGAGGGAGAGGGACAGAGAGATAGTGGTGTGAGTGAGAGAGAGACTGAGAGAAACAGAGACAGAGACACAGACAGACATACAGTGACAGGGAGAGAGAGGGAGAGGGACAGAGAGATAGTGGTGTGAGTGAGAGAGAGAGACTGAGAGAAACAGTGACAGAGACACAGACAGACGTTCATTGACAGAGAGAGAGAGAGAGGGACAGAGAGATGGTCGTGTGTGTGAGAGAAAGACTGAGAGAAACAGTGACAGAGACACAGACAGACATAGAGTGACAGAGAGAGAGGGACAGAGAGATAGTGGTGTGAGTGAGAGAGACACTGAGAGAGACAGAGACACAGACAGACATACAGTGACAGGGAGATGGAGAGGGACAGAAAGATAGTGGTGTGAGTGAGAGAGAGACAGAGAAACAGAGACAGAGACACAGACAGACATACAGTGACAGACAGCGTGAGAGAGAGAGAGAGAGGGACAGAGAGATAGTGGTGTGTGTGAGAGAGAGAATGAGAGAAACAGTGACAGAGACACAGACAGACATACAGTGACAGAGAGAGAGAGAGAGACAGAGAGATAGTGGTGTGAATGAAAGACAGACTGAGAGAAACAGAGACAGAGACACAGACAGACATATAGTGACAAGGAGAGAGTGAGAGTGAAAGAGAGGGACAGAGAGATATAGTGTGAGTGAGAGCGAGAATGAGAGAAACAGAGACACAGACAGACTTACAGTGACAGAGAGATAGCGGGGGACAGAGAGATAGTGGTGTGAGTCAGAGAGAGACTGAGAGAAACAGTGACAGTGACACAGACAGACATACAGTGACTGGGAGAGAGAGATGGACAGAGAGATAGTGGTGTGAGTGAGAGAGAGGCAGAGAAACAGAGACAGTGACACAGACAGACATACAGTGACAGAGAGAGAGAGGGGCAGAGTAATAGTGGTGTGAGTGAGAGAGAGTGAGAGAACCAGAGACAGAGACACAGACATACATGCAGTGACAGAGAGAGAGGGAGAGGGACAGAGAGATACTGGTGTGTGTGAGAGACAGACTGAGAGACACAGAGACAGAGATCGAGACACAGACAAACAAACAATGGCAGAGAGAGAGATATCGAGGGACAGAGTAATAGTGGTGTGAGTGAGAGAGAGTGAGAGAAACAGAGACAGAGACACAGACAGACATTCAGTGACAGAGAGAGAGGGAGATACAGAGAGTTAGTGGTGTGAGAGAGAGAGCGACTGAGAGAAACAGTGACAGAGACACATACAGAAATACAGTGACAGAGAGAGAGGGAGAGGAACAGAGAATTAGTGGTGTGAGAGAGAGAGACGGAGAGAAACAGAGACAGAGACACAGAAGGACATACAGTGACAGAGAGAGATAGGGGGGGGCAGAGAGATAGTGGTGTGAGTGAGAGAGATACTGAGTGAAACATTGACTGAGACACAGACAGACATACAGAGACGGAGAGAGAGAGTGAGGGACAGAGATATAGTGGTGTGAGTGAGAGAGAGACTGAGCGAAACAGTGACAGAGACACAGACAGACATACAGTGACAGAGAGTGAGGGACAGAGATATAGTGGTGTGAGTGAGAGCGAGACTGAGAGAAACAGTGACAGAGACACAGACAGACATACAATGACAGGGACAGAGAGAGAGAGGAACAGAGAGATAATGGTGTGAGTGAGAGAGAGACTGAGAGAAACAGTGACAGAGGCACAGAGAGACATACAGAGACAGGGAGAGAGAGAGAGAGAGAGGGACAGAGATATAGTGGTGTGAGTGAGAGAGAGACTGAGAGAAACAGTGACAGAGACACAGACAGAGATACAGTGACAGAGAGAGAGAGGGACAGAGTAATAATGGTGTGAGTGAGAGAGTAAGAGAGAGACTGAGAGAAACAGTGACAGAGACACATACAGCCATACAGTGACAGAGAGAGAGGGAGATGGACAGAGAGATAGTGGTGTGCGTGAGAGAGAGACTGAGAGAAACAGAGAAAGAGACACAGACAGACATACAGTGACAGAGAGAGAGAGAGAGGGACAGAGAGATAGTGGTGTGAGTGAGAGAGAGACTAAGAGAAACAGTGACAGATGCACAGACAGACATACAGAGACAGGGAGAGAGAGAGTGAGGGACAGATAGATAGTGGTGTGAATGAGAGAGAGACTGAGCGAAACAGTGACAGAGACACGGACAGACATACAGTGACAGAGAGAGAGGGACAGAGAGATACTGGTGTCAGTGAGAGAGAGACTGAGGGAAACAGTGACAGAGACACAGACAGACATGCAGTGACAGGGACAGAGAGAGAGAGGAAAAGAGAGATAATGGTTTGAGTGAGAGAGAGACTGAGAGAAACAGTGACAGAGGCACAGACAGACATACAGAGACAGGGAGAAAGAGGGTGAGTGACAGAAAATAGTGGTGTGAGTGAGAGAGAGACTGAGAGAAACAGTGACGGAGACACAGACAGATATACAGTGACAGAGAGAGAGAGGGACAGAGAGACAGTGGTGTGAGTGAGAGAGAGACTGAGAGAAACAGTGACAGACACAGACAGACATACAGTGACAGAGAGAGAGGGGGAGAGGGACAGATGGAGCGAGGGAGACTGCGAGACAGTGTCATACTGAAATGAAGAGAGAGAGATAGACTGCAAAAGAGGGGGGAAAGAGAGGGTGAGAGAGAGAGTGGAGAGACTGAGGTTTGTCGCGTCCATTCCCGGGGACTGTACAGTGGTCACATTTTGGGCTTACAACAACACCTTATATTGATATAGTGACTTTAACATGGCGAAACATCCCAAGGTGCTCCATATGTGTATTGTGGAATAAACAAACTTGACACTGAACCACACAAGTAGAAAGTAGTGCAAGAGATCAAGAGGAAGGTTATAAGGAACATCTTTAAGGGGATAAAAAGGTCGGGAGGTGGAGAGGATTAGCGACAAATTCCAGAGTTGGGGCCCAGGCAACAGAAGTCATGGTCACCAATGGTGGAGCGATTATAATCGGGGAAGTCCAAGAGAGCAGAATTAGCGGATTGCAGACATCTCTAGGTTTGTGGGGTAGAGGAGGTTACATAGATGGAGAGGGCTAAGGGCAATGGAGGGATTTTAAAACAAGAATGAGGAATTTGAAATCGAGGCGTTGTTTAACCGGGATCCAATGTCGTTCAGCGAGCACAGGGGAGATGGGTGACAGGAATTTGCTGCGAGTTGTGTCATGGGTATCACAGTTTCGGATTAACTCTAGTGTACATCGGGTAGAATGTGGGTGGCCTACCAGGGGTGTGTTGGAATAGTCATGTCTAGAGGTAATGGAGGAACGGACGAAGGTTTCAGCAGCGGATGAGCTGAGGCAAGCGGCGGTCTCGGGCGATGTTACGGAGTTGGAAATTGGTGGTCTTAGTTATGCTGCAGATATGTGGTGGAAAGCTTATTTCAGGATCACATGTAACAGCAAGGTTGCGAATAGCCTGGTTCAGTCTCAGACAGTAGATGGGGAAAGGGATGGACTCAGGAGCTAGGGAACGGAGTTTGTGGCAGGGACTGAAAACAATGGCTTTGGTCTTCCAAATATTCAATTGGAGAAAATTTCTGCTCATCTGGAACAACACAGGTGAAGGTGCAGCACATGTTGTGTGACTGCTGGGAGGAGGATAAATACAACAATCCTGAGGCTCACGGAGTCCCCAGCTCAGGTCCAGTTACATTTTGCGAGCTTCTGGTCCCCTTTTTGAAAGTGTTTCTCCGGGTTATTCCAATAATGTTACGAGAGACGGGATAAGGTTTGTGGACCAGTTTGTATCTCAGAGTCTGTGAGAGACGGAGGGAACGGCAGCAGACAAAGAGTAAACAACTTCTGCAAAACTGATCCCAACTCCTCACCAAGTCTGAGGGTAGATAAGTTCACCGCCTTCTTAGGAAGTTTCACCACTTTATTCACCTTCTTATTTGAGCGCTGTTTGGAATCCGTTTATTTTATTATTCTTGTTGAGTGTTTAACGACAGCATTGAAGTGGGACAGAGCAACTTGGAGCAGTTTATTCTCACAATGCTACAACCAGACTAGAAACAGTTTAAGATTTTTAATGAACCTTTCACAAAATGAAGCTTTGAAAACACGTTTCCTCCTAAGTTTCGAAGATGATTTCGGAAGAAACAGGCAAAAATCAGTTTTCGCCTCCTCTAAATAAGTCCCAACCGTATTAAAATCCAAACGCTTCTAAAGAGGGTCCGAATTGCTCAACACGTTTAAAATTGATGGTCTTCAATATTTGATGATGATCGATTGATAAAGGGATTTGAATACAGGGGCAGGGAGGTGTTGCTACAGTTGTACAGGGCCTTGGTGAGGCCACACCTGGAGTATTGTGTACAGTTTTGGTCTCCTAACTTGAGGAAGGACATTCTTGCTATTGAGGGAGTGCAGCGAAGGTTCACCAGACTGATTCCCGGGATGGCGGGACTGACCTATCAAGAAAGATTGGATCAATTGGGATTGTATTCACTGGAGTTCAGAAGAATGAGAGGGGACCTCATAGAAACGTTTAAAATTCTGACGGGTTTAGACAGGTTAGATGCAGAAAGAATGTTCCCAATGTTGGGGAAGTCCAGAACCAGGGGTCACAGTCTGAGGATAAGGGGTAAGCCATTTAGGACCGAGATGAGGAGAAACTTCTTCACCCAGAGAGTGGTGAACCTGTGGAATTCTCTACCACAGAAAGTAGTTGAGGCCAATTCACTAAATATATTCAAAAGGGAGTTAGATGAAGTCCTTACTACTCGGGGGATCAAGGGTTATGGCGAGAAAGCAGGAAGCGGGTACTGAAGTTTCATGTTCAGCCATGAACTCATTGAATGGCGGTGCAGGCTAGAAGGGCTGAATGGCCTGCTCCTGCACCTATTTTCTATGTTTCTATGTTTTCTATGATCAGCTTTACACAAACACACTCCCCATACTGTTGAGGAGTGGTGGGCAGGGGAGGATGTCTAGGAGTTACACGTTACTTTGTATTGACATTAAAAAGTATCGTTAAGCCGTTTAGGAAGAGAAGCAAGAAAATAGTTAAAAACACAAACCTTTTTATTTTATATAACAGAAAACAGAAATTGCAGGAAATACTCAGCAGGTCAGGCAGTAACTGTGGAGAGAGAAACAGAGTTAATGTTTCAGGTCTGTCAACTTTCAACAGAACTGTAAAATGATCGAGATGTAACAGATTTAAACCAGGTGCAGAGGCAGAGAAAGTTCGGAGGGAGGAAAGCAAAAAGGAAAGGTCTGTTTTGTGGTGGAAGACAGACACAGTTAATTCTTCCACCTTTTTCCGAAAACTCCTCACAGTGAGGCACAGACCCTTCAGGCATGCCGTTTTAACACACTTTGCCCCTTTAGAAATTTTCTGTAATGTGGCCCTTTTTGATTTTGCCTTGGTTTTCTCTGCCCTTCACTTTTACTATTCTCCTTTCCATCTTTTGCTTCTGCCTCCATTTTATTTCCCTTTGTCTTCCTGCATAGGTTCCCATCGCCGTGCCATGTTAGTTTAACTCCTCCCCAACAGCACTAGACAATACTCCCCCAAGGACATTGGTTCCGGTCCTGTCCTGGTGCAGACTGTCCGGTTTGTACTGGTGCCACATTCCCCAGTACAGATTCCAGTGTCCCAGGAATTTGAATCCCTCGCTCTTGCACCACTCCTCAAGCCACGTATTCATCTGAGCTATCCTGTGACTCCTACTCTGACGAGCACGTGGCACTGGTAGAAATCCTGAGATTACTATCTTTGAGGTCCTACTTTTTAATTTAGATCCTAGCTCCCTATATTCGTCTCGGAGGACCTCATCCCGTTTTTTACGTATATCGTTGGTACCTGTATACACAACGACAACTGCCTGTTCACCCTCCTTTTTCAGAAGGTCCTGCACCCGCTCCGAGACATCCTTGAACTTTGCATCAGGGAGGCAACATGCCATCATGGAGTCTCGATTGCGGCCGCAGAAACGCCTATCTATTCCGCTTACAATCGAATACCCTAACACTATAGCTCTCCCACTCTTTTTCGTGCCCTCCTGTGAAGCAGAGCCACCGACAGTGCCATGAGCTTGGCTGCTGCTGTTCCCCCTTGATGGGTCATCCCCTCAAAATTACCCAAAGCTGTGTATCTGTTTTGCAGAGGAATGACTGCAACGGTCTCCTGCACTACCTTTCTTGCAATGCTCTTCCTACTGGTCACGCATTTACTATCTGACTGTGTACCCTTTACCTGCGGTAAGACCAACTCACTAAACGTGTTTTCACGTCATTCTCAGCATCGTGGATGCTCCAGAGTTCATCCAGCCGCAGCTCCATTGCCGCAATGCGGTCCATCAGGAGCTGGAGGCGGATGCACTTCCCGCACACGTCGTCGACATGGACACCGGAGGCGTCCCATACTACCCACGTAGTACAGGAGGAGCACAACACGTGTCCGAGCTTTCCTGACATGACTTAACTTGGCAACAACAATGCTAAAAGATTACTTACTGATCGAGAAAGAAAAATGAAAAACTACTTACCAATTGTGTATTAATCGAATAACTTATCAGTGGAGCCTAAAACAGGCCCTAAATGCCCAGCAACTGTATTCAGGCCGGAGGGCCTGAGAGCTACAGAGAAGCCCATGACCTGATCCTACACTTCCAGGATGGTGTTTCAATCCAAATCCAAACCCTTCCCTTACAGCATAACCCATCTGATTCAAATGGGCAGACACATGGCAAATTATATTTAACACGGAGAATTGTGAAATAAGGTATGTTGGTAGGAAGATTGAGGAGAGGCAATATGAACTAAATTGTACAATTTAAAGGGAGAGCAAGGACTTAGCGACCTGGGGTGTATTTACACTAATCTTTGAAGGCTGCTGGTAAGTTGAAAAGGATGTTAAATGTCCTTCTGTGCCATTTGCTTCATTAAGAGAGCAATAGAGCACAAAAGCAAGGAAGTTATGTTAAGATATTATAAAAGACTGCTTCGGCTTCAGCTGGGGTATGGTGTTCATTTCAGGGCACCTCACGTTGGGAAAAATGTAAAGGCATTGGAGCATGTACAGAGGAGAAATTCTAGAGTGTTCCATGGATGAGGGTCTTCAGTTACGTGGAGACACTAGAGAACTGCGGTTCTTCTCCTTAGAACAGAGGATGTTAATGGCAGATTGATCAGAATGGTACGAGGAATGGGGACCTCAGTTATATAGATTGACTGGAGTTACTGGTGTTGTTCTGATTTGAGCAGAGATGGTCAAGTGTTTCTTTCGGTATACAAAATGAAAAAATGGCTAAAGTCAATATTGTTCCCTTAGAGGACGAGACCTGGGAACTAGTAATGGAGAACATGGAGATGGCAGTAACTCTGAACAATTAATTTGTATCAGTCTTTACAGTAGCGGATACTAACAATATTCCGACAGTGGATAGTCATAGGGCAATAGCGGAGGAGGAACTAAACACAATCAAAATCACTAAGGAGGTGGTTCTCAGTAAGATAATGGGACAAAAGGCAGGTAAATCCCTTGGACCTGATGGCTTGCATCCTAGGGTCTTAAGAGAAGTAGTGGTAGGGATTGTGGATGCATTGTTTGAATTTACAAATATTACCTGGATTCTGGAGAGGTCCCAGCAGATTGGAAAACTGCAAATTGAACGCCTCCTATTTAATAAATGAGGCAAACAAAAATCAGTAAACTATAGACCAGTTAGCCTAACATCTGTGCTTCGGAAAATGTTGGGTCCATTATTAAAGAAGCAGTAGCAGGACATTTGGATAAGCAAAATTCGGTCATACAGAGTCAGCATGGATTTATGAAGGGGAAGTCATGTTTGACAAATTTGCTGGAGGTCTTTCAGGATGTAACGAATGGGGTAGATAAAGGGGAAGCAGAGGATGTGGTGTATTTCGAATCCCAGATGTCATTTGACAAGGTGCCACATAAAAGGTTACTGCACAAGATAAAAGTTCACGGGGTTGGGGGTAATAGTTTATCATGGTTGGAGGATTGGCTAATTAACAGAAAACAGAGAGTCAGGATAAATGGTTCTTTTCTTGGTTGGCAATCAGTAACTAGTGGGTGCCACAGGGATCAGTGCTGAGACCCCAACTATTTACAATCTATACTAACGAATTGGAAGAAGGGACTGAGTGTAACATAGCCAAGTTCACTGACGATACAAAGATGGAAGGAAAAACAATGTGTGAGGAGGACACATAAAATCTGCAAAAGGACATAGACAGGCTAAGTGAGTGGGCAAAAAATTGGCAGATGGAGTATAATGTTGGAAAGTGTGAGATCATGTACTTTGGCAGAAAAAATCATAGAGCAAGTTATTATTTAATGGAGAAAGTTTGCAAAGGGCTGCATTACTGCGGGAACATGGGGTACTTGCGCATGAAACACAAAAGGATTATATGCAGTTGCAGATATTTATCAGGAAGACCAATGGTATCTTGGCCTTCATTGCAAAGTGGATGGAGTATAAAAGCAGGGAAGTCTTGCTACAGTTGTACAACGTATTGTTCAAGCCACACCTGGAGTACTGCGTGCAGTTTTGGTTTCCATATTTACGAAAGGATATACTTGCTTTGGAGGCAGTTCAGAGAAGGTTCACTCGGTTGATTCCGGGGATGGGTTAGTAGACTTATGAGGAAATGTTGGGCCTCTATTCATTGCAGTTCAGAACAATGCGAGGTGATCTTATTGAAATGTATAAGATTATGAGGGGGCTTGACAGGGTGGATGCAGAGAGGATGTTTCCACTGATGCGGGAGACTAGAACTAGAGGGCATAAACTTCGAATAATGTGCCCCCCATTTAAAACTGAGATGAGGAGGAATTTCTTCTCTCAGAGGCTTGTAAATCTATGGAATTTGCTGCCTCGGAAAGCTGTGGAAGCTGGGACATTGAATACACTTAAGACAGAGATAGACAGTTTCTTGAGCGATAAGGAGATAAGGAATTATGGGGAGTAGGCGGGAATGTGGAGCTGAATCCAGGATCAGATCAGCCATTATCTTATTGCATGGCGGAGCAGGCTCGAGGGACCCAATTGCCTACTCCAGTTCCTATTTCTTATGTACTCATGTACTTATGTTAGTGAGAGATTGACCAGAATGGTTCCCGGAATATGGTCCTTTAGTTACGTGGAGAGACGGGAGATGCTGGCGTTGTTCTCCTTAGAACTGAGATGGTTAAGGGAGATTGACCAGAATTGCTCCATGGATGGGGGATTTCAGTTATGTGGAGCGATTGTAGAAGCTGGGTATGTTGTGCTGAGAGCAGAGAAGGCTAAGAAGAGATTCAATAGACGTCTTCAAAGTCCTAAATCGTTTCAATAAAGTAATAAAGGAGCAAATGTTGCCAATGACAGGTGGGTCGGTAACCAGAGGACACAGATTTAATGTGATTGACAAAACAACCAGAAGCGACTGAAGGAAGATTTTGTTTAAATAGCGAGATGTTGTGATCTGGAATGAACTGTCTGAAAGGGAGGTGGAAGCAGATTCAATCGTAACTTTCAAAAGGGAATTTGGCAAAAATACTTGAAGTAAAAAAGATACAGGGGATCCAGCAGAGGAATGGGATTAATTGGAAAGCTCCACCAAAGAGACAGAGCCGGCACGATTTGCCGAATGGACTTTCTCTGCGCTGAACAATTCTATGATTCTACAATCACCTACACCTTAGGAAATAAGAAACTGAATGGGCCAGAAGATCAAAGTGAATTGTGGTTCAGGTGAACAAATCATTAAAAACTGTATCGTAGGTCAGCAAAGCGATTCAAGTGAAACAATGAATTATGGTTTATTTCTCAGCGAATTTAAATCAAAAGCAGCGAAACTGGCAAAGGTGAGAAGTGATGTTCCACAAGCATCGGTGCTGGGACCACTCCTGTTCAACATTTACATAACCATTCGGACTCGGGAATCGGGAGTGACATTTGAAACTTTGTGGATATGTATCGTTAACACTGAGGAGCTAAGCTGCAAAAATATTCAATATATTAATAAACTTGCAAACTGGGCGTGTAATTGGCAAAGGAACTTCTGTTGTGTATCTGTAAAGCATGCACTCCCATATTCCACCACCAGGGAGCGTATCCACTGAAGTCCCAAGGGATCCCAGCATTTGTTGGGAGCACTCGAAATTAGCCGGTTCCAAGGCCTGTTCCTCACTCTGGAGAGTCTTAATAAAGACTGATGTCACTGTTACTTTAACCTCCCTGTGTGTCGTATCATCTGTGTTAGGAAGACAATACATCAATATAGAGGAGTGTGAGTTGGTGCGTTTTAAAGGAAGAAAATGAAGGTGACATTCTCCTTTTAAAATAATGATCTAAACGGGAATGAGGAACAGAAGGATGGTACGGTACAGTTATGCAAATCACTAAATGTAGTGATGCTGATTCATCAATCCATAAAA
This sequence comes from Pristiophorus japonicus, assembly GCF_044704955.1. Taxonomy (NCBI): domain Eukaryota; kingdom Metazoa; phylum Chordata; class Chondrichthyes; family Pristiophoridae; genus Pristiophorus; species Pristiophorus japonicus. The sequence goes on along the minus strand of NW_027254824.1, from coordinate 2,099,053 downwards.
AACAAAGAACAGGCTTGTGTTCATATCAAGATGGATAGAATTGTAAAACATTGAAGTTATGTAAACTTGTTTGGATCCTTGGTGTAAATATTATAAAATGACATCGAGGCACTGGAGAAGGTGCAAAGTGTATTCCCTGGAATGATATCAGGACTGAGAGGGTGTATTCTCAGGAAATGTTGAACAGGCCGTGGCTCTTTTCTTTAGCAAAGAGAAGACTGGGGGATGGTGAGAATGTGCCTTTCAGGATATGAAAGGCTTTGATAGGGTAGAAGGAGAAAAGATGTTTTCACTTGTGGGAGAGACCAAAACTCAGGGGCATAGATTGAAGACAGACATTAATAAATCCAACAGGGAATAGAGGACATCTTAACATCGAGGCACAAAAGGACGTTTTAGCAAATATTCTTGATCAGATATTTAGTCTTAACGGGAATGTTAAAGGAGGAGGAGCGTTAGAGACGAATCGAGGTTAGGGAGGGAATTCCAGAGCTTGGAAGCTAGGTAGCTGAAGGAGGAGGAGAGTTCGCGAGGTGGAGATGTTTCGGGAGAGAATCTCAGAGCTTGGGACCCAGGCAGATGAAGGAGGATGAGGTCACGAGGTGGAGAGGTTTAGGGAGAGAATCCCAGAGCTTGGACCCAGGCAGCTGAAGGAGGAGGAGATTTCGCGAGGTGGAGAGGTTTGGGGAGAGAATCTCAGAGCTTGGGACCGAGGCAGCTGAACGCATGCCTACTATTAGTGAAGCAGTTTAAATCGGGGATGTGCAATCTGCCAGATTTGGAGAAGCGCAGAGAACTCGGAAGGTCTAAGTGCTAGTGCAGGTTACAGAGGCTGTGAAGTGATTTGAAAACAAGAATGAACATTTTGTAATTGAGGCGCCGTCGCACAGGGAGCCAATGTATGTCAGCGAGCACAGGTGTGATGGGGTATTGCGATAAGGTGTAAGTTAGACACAGGCAGCAGAATTTTGCATGAACTCAAGTATATGGATGGTGGGAGATTGGAAGCCCACCAGGAGAGCATTGGAGGAGTTATATGTAGAGCTAAAAAGGCACGGATGAAGGTTTGAGCAGCAAATGAACTGAGTCAGGCGATGTAACAGAGGCACAACGATGCCGTCCTGGTGATGGAATGGATATAGTGTCAGAAGACCATCTCCAGATCAAATAAGCCACCAAGGTTACTAACGGCTGGGTTCAGCCTTCGACTGGTGACAGGGAGAGGGATGGAGACGGTGGCTAGGGCAATGGAGATGGTAAAGGGAGCCACTAGTACGGTCTCACAAATGTTTGGTTGGACGGCACCAGAACTGAAAGATAACAGTTACCAGGAACGATTGAACAGGTTGTGCATGGTTCCTGTTGAAGACAGAACATAGAGGAGTCCTGATCGAAGTTTTATAAATTATGATTGCTTTGGACCGGGTCGATGGGGAGAGAAAAGTTTATACTCGTGGGAGCATCCAAATCTGTGGAGCCACCAATGCAAGATAATCACTAATAACACCAATATGGAAATAAAGAACAATTCTTTACTCAGAGAGTAGTTAGAATGTGGAACTCCCTACGTCAGGAAGTGGTTGAGATACATAGCTCAGATGCTGTCAAAGGGAAACTAGACGAGTAAATGAGAGAACATGAAATGGAAAGATATGCTGTGAGGCTGAGACGAAGTAATTGCAATGGGAGGAGTACGGTCTGGAACATAAACACCAGCACAGACCAGTAGGGCCGAACTGTATGTTTCTATGCTGTATATTCTATGTCATGTAATCCTCTGAATTACAGCTCCACTCTGCCTACTACCTATTGACGAGCCTCTCACTCTGGAAGCTGCAATGAATTCCTTCACTAAATAGATGTAGTGACCCTTTACAGAAGAGCTCGGACAGAATGCAACAAGCTCGTGGTGGTGACCAGAAAGACAAGGTGGGAAATGTCATTCAGAAACAGTACCGTGTCCAAAACAGGTCGCTGGGTGTATTATCAGATCACCGGCCATTCCTGTTGTAATTCAGTGGATGGAGGTCTGTGGCTAAATATTATATTCCTGGACTGGAAACACTGGGACCCGCCTCTGGGCTGTGCTCAGTTGTTCTGTTTATTAATTAATTGTATAATTGATGTAAGCGGATATTTTACCGCGCTCTTCAACTGCTCTCTGAACTTGGACTGGGTCACCCCGTAAATAAATGTATTTGTGCAGCAACTTAAATTCCGCAGTATAAATCCAACTTGTGCAAAGGTATATAACGAATCATTGTAATCACTGGGATTTTTTCCTGCAGTGATATAATATATGAAATCTATAACAATTACCAGCCACAGCAGTATGAAGCTGCCGGATAAGGTGAAGAGTAAAATGACAGACCTCCTCCTGCTCTCCATCTCTGGGTCACTGCCATTCTCCCCCTTGCTCTCACCCCTCAGTCTCTTCCGGACTCGACTGGCCACTAAAAGTGTCTGACTGTCAGAGCATTGAGCAACAAAATTACAGCGAATGGGAACAGTGAGGTTAAAACCGTTTCAAACCAGTCAAATCCCACCCATCCGGGCTCAGTAAAAGCGGCTGGGATTGGGACACAGTCCCACGGAACATTGTCGATTATATATCCAGGTACAATTGTAAAGTAGTGAGGAATGTTTTTTGCAGAGAGCAGAATGCAGCTTGTTCCCAGAACCACAGCCGCAGTTCTCCCGGTGCAATATTTGGTTTTCAACTTCTGCCAACAAATGGCCACAAATCGATCAAAGGTGAAAGTGACGGTGAACCAGACAGAACAGTCTGCGGATACACGCGACAGGAGATATATAACAGTACACACAGGGGTGATATCCAGGAAAGACCACGGAAAATAATACCAACTGATCCGTCGTAGTATGACCTCAATGATGACCACCAGTAGATCCGCCGCTGCCATGGCCACCAGGTAGCGAGTGGTGCAGGTGGATAGACCGCACTTTCCCCGGGACAGGATCACAATCGCCACTAAATTCACTGAAATAAACAGAAGGGAAACGAGACGGTCAATTATTGGTCAAACATTGTCGGTGACTAAGCCCAGACAGTAAGGCCTGTCATTTAGCACAAAACCAGCCGGGTGGACACGGCTCAGGAGTTAACATGTAAAGTACATCATCTCAACCCAACCTCCCTCAAACCCGCTGCTTCCCAGTTTAGCAGAGACGGGGCAGTGGGAGGGAAGCCGAGCCAGCCCAGCGGGCGGGTGGGTAATATTAATAGAAACATAGAAACATGGAACATAGGTGCAGGAGTAGGCCATTCGGCCCTTCGAGTCTGCACCAACATTCAATAATATCATGGCTGATCATTCCCTCAGTACCCATTTCCTGCTTTCTCTCCTTACCCCTTGATACCTTTAGCCGTAAGTGCCACATCTAACTCCCTATTAAATATATCCAATGAACTGGCATCAACAACTCTCTGCGGCAGGGAATTCCACAGGTTAACAATTCTCTGAGTGAAGACGTTTCTCCTCATCTTGATCCTAAATGGCTTACCCCTTATCCTTAGACTGTGGCCCCTGGTTCTGGACTTCTTCAACATCGGGAACATTCTGAAACAATGTCCTCTAGTTCTAGATTCCCCCACAAGCGGCAACACCCTCTCTGCATCTACCCTGTCGAGCCCACTCAGAATCTTATACCTTTCAATAAGATTACTACTGATTCCTCTCAACTCCAACCATTATAGGCCCAGCTTGCACAACATTTTCTCAAAAGACAAGACCTTCATCTCAGGAACCAGCCTGATGAACCTTCGCTGAACAGTGTATGGTCACTGCAGGAAGATAATCAACCAGAGGGGGTCGGGGACCGGAGAACCACCCCACTACTGTAGCCCTTCAGTCCGAGTTATTGACTCAACTGGTCAATGTCTTCATTACTCTGCCTCGGCCCTCCTCTCCTACCCGCTCCACACAAGGTTACAGGCCCACAGGATCAGGACCAAGAGGACAGGTATCCTCAGCTCAGAAAAAGGAAGACATGTTGTAAGCACTGGTGTGGGAGGTGGCATCAGCGGACAGATACAACGCAGTCAGCGACACTCGGAGAATGTAATAGAGTCCTTCCAGCAAGCTGAGTGAGAGGTCATATCATCAAGGTAGCTGGAGGAGTCGGCCGAATTATGCTAGATATTGTACAGAGCCTGTCCTCGGAAATGGACTTAGACATGTCGAGGAAGGGAAGGGTAGTGTCAGGCGGAGCATGTGAAGGACAGAGAGGGGCGTAAATTAGAAGCAAGGTTAACTACATAATTATAATTATAATAATAATTATCAGTAATAATATCAATAATAACTAATATTATTAATAATAATAACAATAACGTTTGTTTATATCACGCCTTTAATGTAGTTAAACATCCCAAGGTGCTTCAGAACACTGTTAACAGGACAACACAGATACATATGACACCGAGATAAAAAAGAAGAAATTAAAGCACATGACCAAAAGCTTGGTAAAAGAGGATGATTTTCAGGATATCTTTAAAATGGAAAGAAGGTTGCAGAAGCGGAGAGGTTTAGGGAGGGACTTCCAGAGTTTAGGGCCCAAACAGCTGAAGGTAAGGCCACCGATGATTGAGCAGTATAATGAGGGATGTTCGAGAGGGCAGCATTTGAAGAGCGGAGATATCTTGAGGGGTTATGAGGCAAAATAATATTACAGAAGTCGGGAGGTGCAAGGCCATGGAGAGATTTGTAAACAAGGATGAGAATTTTCAAAAGCGTGATGTTCTTTAACCGGGAGCCTATATCGGTCAAAAAGCACAGGGCTGAGGTGATGGGTGATCATGACTTTGTGCGAGTTCGGACATTTTCAAGTTCATGGCTAGAAAAGTAAATTGCGTGAACACAGTCATCAATGTACCTGAACAATATGTGAAGGAGAGACCGGAGTAGAATTGGAACAACGAAGGTTCCCTGTATCCCAATAAAAGGCTATATAGCTAGGAACCATCCGAGCTCCCATACCGGCACCAGTGGAGTGTAGGGATGGAACATTGTTCTGACCAGAGGTCCAGCACTTGTACTTTCAGCAGGGGCAGTTCACTGGGGTCAGGATCAGGATCAGCAACCTGCAAGGGTTTTCATTCCCAGCCCAAAGCCGGTGAGGGCGAGAGGACTTCCAGTGTGAATGGTGAGTGAATTAAATTGTAAATGGGGCCCTCAGAATGTATCAGCGGCGATAGGCGCAGGGAAACTCGCCATCCGCTGCGAGTTTCAGGAGAGCTCGCGTTTACTGTACAATTGGAACATTTACCAGACCTCGGGAGCCTACAGTCAACAAAGGCAGACTTTGATGGCAAAGTCCAACACTGCCTTCAGTATGTCAGTGCAGACATCGGACGCCTGAGGAAGAATGTGTTTGAAGACCAGGACCTTAAACCCAGGACAAGGCTCATGGTCGACAGGGCAGTAGTGATACCGGCCCTCCTATATGGTTCAGAGACATGGAATATTTACAGCAGGCACCACAAAGCACTGGAGAAGTACCAACGCAGTCTCCGCAATTTCCTACAAATTAATTGGCCGGAGTGGCACACCAACATCAGTGTTCTCGGTCAGGTTAATATCCCCAGCAGCGAAGCATTGACCACAGTCGATCAGCTCCGTTGGACGGGCCACATCGTCGGCATTCCTGACATGAGATTCAAAAAGCAAACGCTCCACACGGTGATTCGTTATTATAAGCGAGCCACAGGAGGAAACCTACCATGACACACTCCAAACCTCTTTTAATAATTGCAACGGCCCCACCTATACTTGGTAATCCCTGGCCTAGACTGCCCAAGTGGAGGAAAAGCATCCGTGCGGTGCAGAGCACATCGAGTCTTATCGCCCAGAGCAAGCAGAAGCCAAGCGTAGATACTGGAAGGAGTGCGCAGCAACCCGGGCACCCCACACTGCCGTTCGTTCAACCAGCGTCTGCCACATTTGTGACAGAGAATGCAGGTCATGCATTGGACTCTTCAGCACTCTGGGAAATAATTGATAGTATGGAATCGAGTCATCCTCGAGTCCGAGGGTACGCCTCAGTAGCGGAAGTGGAAGAAATAGTGACCCACACTGAGTATATCCTACAGTGACAGACAGTCCCAGTAATACATGGTCACTGGGTACGGTGTTCCACACCGGTAAGTGACCCACACTAAGTATATCCTACAGTGCAACACAGTCCCAGTAATACGTGGTCACTGGGTTATGGTGTCCCACACCGGTTTGTGAACCACACTCAGTTTATCCTAAAGTGACATACACTCCCAGTAATACATGGTCACTGATGGTACAGTGTTCCGCACCGGTTAGTGACCCACACTGAGTATATCCTGCAGTGATATACACTCCCAGTAATAGATGGTCACTGGGGGTACAGTGTTCCACACCGGTTAGTGACCCACACTCAGTATATCCTACAGTGTCAGACTCTCCCAATAATACATGGTCACTGGGGTAGGTGTTACACACTGGTTAGTGACCCACACTCAGTATATCCTACAGTGACACACACTCCCAGTAATACATGGTCACAGGGTTCCGTTGTACCACACTGGTTAGTGACCCACACTGAGTACATCCTACAGTGACAGACACAACCTGTAATACATGGCCACTGGGGTACGGTGTTCCACACCGGTTAGTGACCCACACTGACTATATCCTACAGTGACACACACTCCCAGTAATATATGGTACTGATGTACCGTTTTCCACGGTGGTTAGTGACCCACACTCAGAATATCCAACAAGGAAACACACTCCCAGTAATAAATTGTCACGAGGGTACAGTGTTCCACAACGGTTAGTGACCCACACTCAGTTTATCCAACAGTGACACACACTCCCAGTAATACATGGTCACTGTGGTACGGTTTTCCACACCATGTGAATGAACCACACTCATTGCATCCTCCAGTGAGACACACTTCCTGTAATACATGATCACAGGGCTACGGTGTTCCACACCGGTTCGTGGCACTCACTCAGTCTATTCTACAGTGACACACATTTTCAGTAATACATGATCACTGGGGTAATTCTGTTCCACAACGGTTAGTGACCCACACTCAGTATATCCTACAGTGAAAGACACTCCCAGTAATACATGATCACTGTGAGTATGATGTTCCATGTGAGGTAGTGACTCACACTCAGTATATCCTACAGTGCAATCACCGCTACTCATACATTCTCTCAGATAGTTGCGCGGAACAAGGACTAATTCAAAGGTACACAATATTCCACTCAAGACAATAGTTGAATAATTCAAGCAGCCATTTCGTTTCAAACACAAGTTTATGTTCAGATGTTGCAATGGAATCAAACCGCAGTGGTTATTGAGGAAATTTGGCTGAACGGAATGATATCACCGTTGAGGTTTCTATACCCGTGACCAATAGTCCAGGATGTAAAATTATCAGTCACAGAGCAAAACCAGAGACCAGCTCACAAACAGATTTGCACGACTTCAAACGTTACATAAGAACATAATAATATAAGAATTAGGAACAGGAGTAGGCCATCTAGCCCCTCGAGCCTGCTCCGCCATTCAAAATGATCATGGCTGATCTGGCCGTGGACTCAGCTCCGCTTACCCACCCGCTCCCCATAACCCTTAATTCCCTTATTGGTTAAAAATCTATCTCTCTGTGACTTGAACACATTCAATGTGCGAGCCTCAACTGCTTTCATGGGCAGAGAATTCTACAGATTCACAACCCTCTGGGAAAATAAATTCCCTCTCAACTCGGTTTTAAATTGGCTCCCCCCTATTTTGAGGCTGTGCCCCCTAGTTCTATTCTCCCCGACCAGTGGAAACAACCTCTCTGCCACTATCTTGTCTATCCATTTCATTATTTTAAATGTTTCTATAACATCACCCCTCATCCTTCTGAACTCCAACGAGTAAAGACCCAGTCTACTCAATCTATCATCATAAGATAACCCCCTAATCTCCGGAATCAGCCTAGTGAATCGTCTCTGCACCCCCTCCAAAGCTAGTATATACTTGCTTAAGTAAGGTGACCAAAACTGCACGCAGTACTCCAGGTGCGGCCTCAGCAATACCCTGTAATGTTGCAGCAGGACCTCCCTGCTTTTGTACTCCATTACTCTCGCAATGAAGGACAACATACAATTCGCCTCCCTTATTCCCTGCTGTACCTGCAAACTAACTTTTTGGGAACCATGCACAAGGACCCCCAGGTCCCTCTGCACTGCAACATATTGTAATTTCTTCCGATTCAAACAATATTCCCGGTATACTGTTTTTTTTGCCAAGGTGGATGACCTCACATTTTCCGACATTGTATTCGAACTGCCAAACCTTAGCCCATTCGCTAAACCTATCTAAATCTATTTGCAGCCTCTCTCTGTCCGCTTTCCCACTAATCTTTGTGTGATCTGCAACTTTTGTTACACTACACTCTGTCCCATCTTCCAGGTCATCTATGTATATTGTAAACAGTTGTGGTCCCAGCACCGATCCCTGTGGCACACGACGAACCACCGATTTCCGACCTGAGAAGAATCCATTTATGCCGACTCTCTGCGTTCTGTTCGGCAGTTAGTCACTTACCAGGAACACCAATGACGGCAATGATCATGTAGCATATTCGCTGGGCATATTGAATTGGAAGCATTTTCTGCGTGAAACGATGTGCTCCTTTGTGCTTCCGGCAATCTCCCTGAATTATACTCTGAGGCGGTACAATTCCTGCGCCATTAAGTGATACCCTGCGGGCTCTCCACGGGGATATTGAGGTTGCAACATCGCTCAAAATAATTATTGTTAAAACATGAACAAACAGATTACGACAGGCAATTTATGTCCCTGATGTGATTCAAATTTGAAACTGCAAAGACTGGACAATTCTGCTCACATTAATTAACAAATGAACGTTTCCAGCTGAATTCTCCCAGCAATTGGTTTGTTGTTTCAAAAACCATTAGGCCAACCTGGAGATCGCATATAGTTTCTGGTAATATCTTTTGCACTGCTGTGTTCATTCAGAAATTACATCCCAATGTTAGAGTTTCCCTCTCAGGGCTGCTGTACTACACTCTGTGATGTGGCTGCCTTCTTTAACTGTAGCTATTCAGTAATTACATTTCCAATGTTCGAGTTTCCCTCTCAGGGCTGCTGTACTACAAAGGGGGTCGTGGCTGCACCTTTCAATGCAGGAATTCAGTACATAAATTACAAATGATAGAAAGTCCTTCTCAAGGCTGTTTTAGTGCGGTCCAGGAAGTGACTGATCTCTTTAACTATGGACATCCAGTTAAACAATTAAAGTGATGAATTTCTATGATAGTCCTAAAACTAATATAGGCCCTCATATTCATTAAGCCTCTCATACCCATACAGCACCTCATACACATGCGGTGCCTTATGCTCGTAGATTACCTAAAAATAATACAGCACCACAAACTCATACAGCAAAAACAATGCAAACTAATACAGCATTTCTCATCATGCAGGCACTGAAAATAATACAGCACATCAAACTAATAGAGAACTTCAAACTAGTACATCCCCACAAACCAAGAGAACCTCAAACTAAAACAACCCTTTAATATTACAAAGTACCTCAAACTAGAACTAAAACTAATACAACCCCTCAAACTAAAAGACAACATCAAACTAAAAGAGAACCTCAAAGTAAAAGAAAACCTGAAACCAGTAAAGAATATCAAACTAAATTTTAATAAATCTATAGATAACCTCAACATAAGATGGACACAAAATAATAATGAATCTGAAACTAATACAGACCCTCAAAAAAATAGAGACACTGAAACTATTAATGAAACTCACACTAATATTTAAATTCAAATTAAGAATGATTCTGAAACTGATAAAATTAAACTAATAGGGAGCCTCAAACTAATACACTCTCTCAAACTAATAAGATCCTCAAACAAATACAGTCACTCAAACTAATACCGCCCTTCAAACTAATATAATCCATCAAACTAATACAGCCCCTCAAACTAATATAGTCCCTCAAACTAATACAGCCCCTCAAAATAATATAGTCCCTCAAACTAATAGATTACCTCAAACTCATCGAGAAACTCAAAAGAATACAGTCCCTCAAACTAATACAGCCTCTCAAATTAATACAGTCCATCAAACTAATACAGTCCCGCAAACTAATACAATCCCACAAACTAATGCGATCCCTCAAACTAATACAGTCCATCAAACTAATACAGTCCCGCAAACTAATACAATCCCACAAACTAATGCGATCCCTCAAACTAATACAGTCCATCAAACTAACACAGCCCCTCAAACTAATATAGTCCCTCAAACTAATACAGACTCTCAAACTAATACAGTCCATCAAACTAATACAGTCCCTCAAACCAATACAATCCCACAAACTAATGCAATCCCTCAAACTAATACAGCCCCTCAAACTAATACAGTTCCTCAAACTAATACAGCCCCTCAAACTAATATAGCCCCTCAAGCTAATTCAACCCCTCAAACTAATACAGACCGTCAAACTAATAGAGAACCTCAAACTCATCGAGTAACTCAAACTAATACAGTCCCTCAAACTAATGCAGCCTCTCAAACTAATACAGTCCATTAAACTAATACAGTCCCTCAAACTAATACAATCCCACAAACTAATACATCCTCTCAAACTAATACAGCCCCACAAACTAATACAGAGCCTCAAACTAATACAGCCCCTCAACCTAATACAATCCCACAAACTAATGCAATCCCTCAAACTAATACAGCCCCTCAAACAAATACAGTCCCTCAAACTAATACAGCCCGTCAAACTAATATAGTCCCTCAAACTAATACAGCCCCTTAAACTAATACACACCGTCAAGCTAATAGAGTACCTCAAACTCATCGAGAAACTCAAACTAATACAGTCCCTCAAACTAATACAGTCCTTCAATCTAATAGAGAACCTCAAACTCATCGTGAATCTCAAACTAATACAGCCCCTCAACATAATACAGTCCCACAAACTAATGCAATCCCTCAAACTAATTCAGTCCATCAAACTGATACAGTCCCTCAAACTAATGCAGACCCTCAAACTAATACAGCCCTGAAACTAATATAGACCCTCAATCTAATAATATCCCTCAAACTAATACAATCACTCAAACTAATACAGACCCTCAAATTAATACAGCCGCTCAAACTAATAAAGAACCTCATGTTAGTGGATATACTACTACCTATAGCGGACCTTGGACAAAAACAGCCGCTTAAAATAATACAAGTATATAAACTTTTCCAGAAGCTCAAATTAATGTATTTCCTCAAAATAATAGAGAAGCTCAAACTTATGCAACCGCTGAAGCTATTCGAGAACTCAACATAATAGAGAACCTCAAACTAATAGATAACCTGAAATTAATGCAGACCCTTAAACTAATAGAAAACCTCAAAATAATACAATTAATAGAAAACGTCAAACTAACAGAGAACCTCAAGCTAATAGAGGACCTAAACCCAATACAGCAACTCTACCACACACAGAAAGTTATATTCATATAGCCAATGAAACTCACACAGCATTTTCGATAAAACAGTCTATCAAACTAATGCAGCCCTTAGAACTAATATAGAACGTGAAACAAATAAAACCGCTAAAACAATAAAGATCCTCAAACTAATAAATAACCTCAAACTACTAGAGAACCTCAAAATACTACAGCCCACGAAACTGATAAATACCCTCAAATTAATGCAGAACCTCAAATAAATACAGCAGCGTCAAATAATATAACATTTCCACCATTTAAAGAAACTCAAGCTAACATACAACCTCAAACTATGAAAGAAACTCAAACCAATATGAGAACCTCAAACATATACAGCCACCTAAAATAATGCATCTCAAACTATTAGAGAAACTGAAACTAATACAGCCCTTCAAATTAATACAGGCCCTCAAACTATTATAGACCCTGATACTAATAGAGAACGTGAATGTAATAAAGAAACTACAACTAATAGATAATTAATAGCGCAGGAGATTTAGCATCTCGTCGACAATCACGAAGTGGGTGGATTTTTCACTGGAGTAGAACCGGTGGCCCAAGGTCTTATTCCACTGAAAGCCAAGAACAGAGAACTGCTCATCAAGGACAGTGAGGCTGCCGGTGCTGGCTGGAAAGAAAACTTCGATGATCTTCGCAACAAAGAATCCGACTTCGAGGTGAGTGCCGTTGACTTCATCCGACAGCATGCTACCCATCACCTCCTTGGCACAATCACAGCTCGGCACGAGTTTGCAAAGGCCTTCGGACAACTAAAAACAACAAGGCCTCAGGAGCAGAATGAATCCCCTTGGAAGTACTGAAGCTTGGCGGCGAAGCACTAATGGCACGTATTCAGGACCTTATCTGGAAGGAGGAGATCATGCCAGGAGATCTCGGAATAGATTTAATTGCGATGATCTTGAAGAAAGGTGACGAGTCTGACTGCGGTAACGACAGAGGAATGTCGCTGCTCTCACCCAAAGGCAAAGTCATCGCAAGTATTCTTCTCAATGACCTTCTCCCTGTGGCTGAAGAACTCCTCCTAGTTTCGCAATGTGGTTTCCGCCCACTAATTGGCACAATGGATATCATCTTCACCACGCGGCAGATATTAGAGAAATGCAGCGAATAGCACCAATACTTGAACATGGACTATTGTAAAGTGACGAAAGCCTCCAACGCTGTTAACCATGAGGGTTTATGGAGCGTCCTCCTCAGATTCGGCTGCACTTCAAGGTTTCTCACCATGCTCCATCTTCTGCAGGATGAAATGTAAGCCGTGCTCTCGGTCACGGCATCCACCACAGAACCATTCCACACACAGACCGGGGTCAAGCAAGGGTGTGTCATCGCACGACGAGGGGAAGGAAGTAGCAGCCAAGTTCATGGCACCGTGGGTGGCTCTGCTGCACAAGAGGGCAGGATAAAGAGTGGAAGAGCGACAGTGATAGGGGATTATATTGTAAAGGGAACAGATAGGCGTTTCTGCGGTAGGAACCGAGAATCCAGGATGGTATGTTGCCACCTGGTGCAAGGGTCAAGGATGTCTCGGAGCGCATGCAGGGCTTTCTGAAGGGGGAGGGTGAACAGCCAATTGTAATTGTTCATATAGGTACCAACGATATAAATAAAAAGCGGGATGAGGTCCTACAAACTGAATTTAGGGAGCTAGGTGTTAAATTAAAAAGTAGACCCTCAAAGTTAGCAATCTGAGGATTGCTACCAGTGCCACGTGCTAGTCAGAGTCGGAATCGCAGGATAGCTCAGATGAATCCGTAGACTGAGGAGTGGTGCAAGAGGGAGCGATTCAAATTCCTGTGACATTGGAACCGGTTCTGGGGGAGGTGGGACCAGTACAAACCGGACAGTCTGCACCTGTGCAGCACCGGAACCAATGTCATGGTGGGGGTGTTTGCTCGTGCTGTTGGGGAGGGGTTAAACTAATATGGCAGGGGAATGGGGACCCAAGCAGGGATTCAGAGGGAGGTAAGATGAGGGCAGAAGCAAAAGATAGAAAGGAGAATAGCAAAATTGGAGGGCAGATAAACCCAAGGCAAAAATATAAAATACCACATTACAGAAACATTCTAAATGGAAACAAAGGGATAAAAATACAAGTCTGAAGGCTCAGTGCCTTAATGCGAGCAGTATTCAGAATAAAGTGGATGAAGTAACTGCGCAGGTAGCTCTTTATGATTATGATATAATTGGGATCACAGAGACATGGCTCCAGGGTGACCAAGGCAGGGAACTCAACATCCTGGGTATTCAACATTCAGGAAGCACAGACAGAAAGGAAAGGGAGGTGAATTGGCGTTGCTTGTTAAAGAGCAAATAAGCGCAATAGTAAGAAAGGACATTAACTTGAATGATGTGGAATCCGGATAGTTATAGCTACGGAATGCCAAAATACAGAAAACGCGAGTGAGAGTTGTGTCCAGACAACGAAACAGCAGTAACGAGGTTGGAGATGGCATCAAACAAGAAATTAGGGATGTTTGCAATAAAGGTACGGCAGTTATCATGGGCGGCTTTAATCTACAGATAGATTGGGCTAACCAAACTGGGAACACTGCGGTGGAGGAGGAATTCCTGGAGTGTATTAGTGATGGCTTTAGAGACCAAGATGTCGAGGAATCAACTAGAGAGCTGGCCAACCGAGACTGGGTGTTGTGTAATGTGAGAGGACTAATCAGCAATCTTGTTGTGCGAGACCCCCTGGAAGGGTGACCATAATATGGTAGAATTCTTTTTAAGATGGAGAGTGAAATGTTAATTCATAGACGAGGGTCCTGAATGTAAGGAAATGTTACTTCGATGGTATGAGACGTGGATTGGGTAGGATAGACTGGCAAATGATACTTAAAAGGTTCACAGTGGATACGCAATGGCAGACATTTATCGATTACATGGATGAACTTCAACAATTGTACATCCCTGTCTGAAGTAAAAATAAATAGGGGAAGGTAGAACAACCGTGGCTAACAAGGGAAATTAGAGATAGTGTTAAATCCAAGGAAGAGGCATATTAATGGCGAGAACAACCAGTAAACCTGAGGACTGGGTGAAATTCAGAATTCATCAGAGGACAAAGGGTTTAATTAGGGGTATTACAATAGAGTATGAGAGGAAGCTTGCTGGGAACATAAAAACTGACTGCAAAAGCTTCGAGAGATGCGTGGAGAGAAAACAGATTAGTGACGACCAACGTACGTCTTTTGAAGACAGAATCAGATGAAGTTATAATGGGGTACAAAGAAATGACAGAGCAATTGAACAAAAACTTTCAATCTATCTCCACTAACGAAGACGCAATTAACCTTCCAGAAATACTAGTGTTTCGAGGGTCTAGTGAAAAGGAGGAAGGGAAGGAAATCCTTATTAGTTGTGTTCGGGACTTTGATCGGATTGAAGGCCGATAAATCACCAGGGCATGATAGGCTGCATCCCAGAGTAATTAAGGAAGTGGCACTCGAAATAGTGGATGCATTGGTGATCATCTTTCAATATTCCATTGACTCTGGATCAGTTCCTATGAATTGGAGTGAAGCTAATGCAACACCACTTTTTAAAATAGGAGGGAGAGAGAAAACGTGAAATTATAGATCGGTTTACCTAACATCGGTGGTGGGGAAAATGTTGGAATCAATTATTAATGATGAAATAGCAGCCGCTTTGGAAACAGTGGCAGGATCGGTCCAAGTCAGCATGCAATTATGAAAGGGAAATCATGCTTGACAAATCTTCTAGAATGTTTTTAGGATGTAACTAGTAGAGTGGAAAAGGGAGAACCAGTGGATGCGGTGTATTTGGACTTTCAAAAGGCTTTTGACAAGGTCCCATACAAGAAACTAGCGGCAAAATTAAAGCACATGGGATTGGGGGTAACGTATTGACGTGGACAGAGAACTAGTTGGCAGACAAGAAGGAGCGAGTCAGAATAAACGGGTCCTTTTCAGAAATGCAGGCAGTGCCCAGTGGGGTGCCGCAGGGTTCAGTGCTGGGTCACCAGCCTTTTACAATGTAAATCAATGATTGAGATGAAGGAATTGAATGTAATATCTCCACGTTTGCAGATGACACTCAGCTGGGTGGCGTTGTGAGCTGTGAGGAGGATGCGAAGAGACTGCAGGGAGACTTGGACAGGTTAGGTGAGTGGGCAAATGCATGGCAGATGCAATATAATGTTGATAAATGTGAGGTTATCCACTTCGGTGGCAAAAACAGGAAGACGGAATAGTATCTGAATGGTGACAGATTAGGAAAAGGGGAGGTGCAACGAGACCTGGGTGTCATGGTACATCAGTCATTCAAGTTTGGCATGCAGGTACAGCAGGTGGTGAAGAGGCAAATGGCATGTTGGCCTTCATAACAAGTGGATTTGAGTACAGGGGCAGGAAGGTCTTACTGCAGTTGTACAGGGCCTTGGTGAGGACACAGCTGGACTATTATGTTCAGTTTTGGTCTCCTATCTCAGCAAGGATGTTCTTGCTTTCGAGGGAGACAGCGAAAGTTCAACAGATTTATTCCTGCAATTGCAGGACTGACATATGAGGAGCAACTGGGCTTGTATCCACTGGGGTTTAGAAGAATAGAAACATACAAACATAGAAACTTAGAAAATAGGTGCTGGAGTGGGCCATTTGGCCCTTCTAGCTTGCATCAACATTCAATGAGTTCATGGCTGAACATGCAACTTCAGTACCCCATTCCTGCTTTCTCGCCATACCCCTTGATCCCCCGAGTAGTAAGGAATTAATCTAACTCCTTTTTGAATATATTTAGTGAATTGGCATCAACAACTTTCTGTGGTAGAGAATTCCACAGGTTCACCACTCTCTGGGTGAAGAAGTTTCTCGTCATCTTGGTACTAAATGGCTTACACCTTGTCCTTAGACTGTGACCCCTGGTTCTGGACTTCCCCAACATTGGGAGCATTCTTCCTGCATCTAACCTGTCCAAACCCATCAGAATTTTAAACGTTTCTATGAGATCCCCTCTCATTCTTCTGAACTCCAGTGAATACATGCCCAGTTGTTCCAGTAGTCAGTCCTGCCATACCGGGAATCAGTCTGGTGAACCTCAAATGCACTCACTCAATAACAAGAATGTCCTTCTTCAAGTTAGGAGACCAAAACTGTACACAATACTCCAGGTGTGGACTCACCAAGGCCCTGTACAACTGTAGCAACACCTCTCTGCCCCTGTACTCAAATCGCCTCGCTATGAAGGCCAACATGCCATTTGCATTCTTAAGTGCCTGCTGTACCTGCATGCCAACCTTCAATGACTGATGTACCATGACACCCAGGTCTCGTTGCACCTCTCCTTTTCCTAATCTGTCACCATTCAGATAATAGTCTGACTATCTGTTTTGTACCACCAAAGTGGATAAACTCTCATTTATTCACATTATCCTTCATCTGCCATGCATTTGCCCACTCACCTAACCTATCCAAGTCGATCTGCAGCCTCATAGCATCCTCCTCGCAGCTCATACTGCCACCCAACTTAGTGTCATCCGCAAATTTGGAGATACTACATTTAAACCCTTCGTCTAAATCATTAATGTACAGTGTAAACAACTGGGGCCCGAGCACAGAACCTTGCGGTACCACACTAGTCACTGCCTGCCATTCTGAAAAGTACCCATTTACTCCTACACTTTGCTTCCTGTCTGACAACCAGTTTTCAATCCATGTCAGCACACTACCCGCAATCCCATGTGCTTTAACTTTGCACATTAATCTCTTGTGTGGGACCTTGTCGAAAGCCTTCTGAAAGTCCAAATATAGCACATTAACTGGTTCTCCCTTGTCCACTCTACTGGAAACATCCTCAAAAAATTCTAGAAGATTTGTCAAGCATGATTTCCCTTTCACAAATCCATGCTGAACTTGGGCCTATCATGTCACCTCTTTCCAAATGCGCTGCTATGATATCCTTAATATTTGATTCCATCCTTTTACCCACTACTGAGGTCAGGCTGACCCGTCTTTAATTACTTGTTTTCTCTCTCACTCCTTTTTTTAAAAGTGGGGTTACATTGGCTTTCCTCCACTCGATCGGTATGATTCAGAGTCGAGGGAATGTTGGAAAATGACTGTCAATGCATCCGCTATTTCCAAGGCCAACTCCTTAAACACTCTGGGATGCAATCCATCAGGCCCTGGGGATTTATCGGCCTACAGTCCAGTCCCACAGGGATCACAGACCTGTCCCACAGGGATCACAGCCCTGTCCCAAAGTGATCAGAGTCAAGTCCCACAGGGGTCAAAGTCCAGTCCAGTCCCACAGTGATCACAGGCCAGTCCCACAGGGATCACAGTCCTGTCCCACAGAGATTACAGTCCAGTTCCACAGGGATCACAGTCCAGTCCCAAAGGGATCAAAGTCCAGTCCCACAGGGATCACCGTCCAATCCCACAGAGGTCAAAGTCCAGTACCACAGGGATCACAGTCTAGCCCCACAGGGGTCACAGTCAAGTCCCACAGGGGTTACAGTCCAGTCGCACAGGGATCTCAGTCCATTCCCACAAGGATCACAGTCCAGTCCCAGAGAGATTACAGTCCAGTCCAACAGGGATTAAAGCAAGGTCCCACAGGGATCACAGTCCAGTCCCACAGGGGTCACAGTCCAGTCCCACAGGGGTCACAGTCCAATCGAATAGGGATCACAGTCCATTCGCACAAGGATCACAGTCCAGTCCCACAGAGATCACAGTCCAGTCCACAGGGATGGGAGCAGAGTCCCATAGGGGTCGCAGTTCGGTTCCACACGGGTCAAACTCCGGTACCACAAGGATTGCAGTTCAGTCCCACAGGGTTCACAGTCCAGTCCCAAAGGGATCAAAGTCCAGTCCCACAGGGATCACAGTCCAGTCCCACATGGGTCAAACTCCGGTCACAAAGGGAGCACAGTCCAGTCCAACAGGGACCACAGGCCGTCCCACAGGGATCACAGTCCAGTCCCACAGGGATCACAGTCCAGTCCCACAGGGATCATAGTCCAGTCCCACAGGAGTGAAAGTCCAGTGCTACAGGGATCACAGTCCAGTTCCACATGGATTCCAGTCCAGTCCAACAGAGATCACAGTCCAGTCCTACAGAGACTACAGTCCAGTCCAACGGGGATCAAAGTCCAGTGCCACAGGAATCACAGTCCAGTCCCACAGGGATCACATTCCAGTCCCACAGGGAACACAGTCCAGATCCACAGGGTTCACAGTCCAGTCCCACAGGGGTCACAGTCCCATCCCACAGGGATCACAGTCCACTGCCACAGAGGTCAAAGTCCAGTACCACAGGGATCACAGTCT
Organism: Pristiophorus japonicus; assembly: GCF_044704955.1. Taxonomy (NCBI): domain Eukaryota; kingdom Metazoa; phylum Chordata; class Chondrichthyes; family Pristiophoridae; genus Pristiophorus; species Pristiophorus japonicus. The sequence continues at coordinate 2,080,185 of NW_027254824.1, read as the reverse complement.
AGCCCCACAGGGGTCACAGTCAAGTCCCACAGGGGTTACAGTCCAGTCGCACAGGGATCTCAGTCCATTCCCACAAGGATCACAGTCCAGTCCCAGAGAGATTACAGTCCAGTCCAACAGGGATTAAAGCAAGGTCCCACAGGGATCACAGTCCAGTCCCACAGGGGTCACAGTCCAGTCCCACAGGGGTCACAGTCCAATCGAATAGGGATCACAGTCCATTCGCACAAGGATCACAGTCCAGTCCCACAGAGATCACAGTCCAGTCCACAGGGATGGGAGCAGAGTCCCATAGGGGTCGCAGTTCGGTTCCACACGGGTCAAACTCCGGTACCACAAGGATTGCAGTTCAGTCCCACAGGGTTCACAGTCCAGTCCCAAAGGGATCAAAGTCCAGTCCCACAGGGATCACAGTCCAGTCCCACATGGGTCAAACTCCGGTCACAAAGGGAGCACAGTCCAGTCCAACAGGGACCACAGGCCGTCCAACAGGGATCACAGTCCAGTCCCACAGGGATCACAGTCCAGTCCCACAGGGATCATAGTCCAGTCCCACAGGAGTGAAAGTCCAGTGCCACAGGGATCACAGTCCAGTTCCACATGGATTCCAGTCCAGTCCAACAGAGATCACAGTCCAGTCCTACAGAGACTACAGTCCAGTCCAACGGGGATCAAAGTCCAGTGCCACAGGAATCACAGTCCAGTCCCACAGGGATCACAGTCCAGTCCCACAGGGAACACAGTCCAGACCCACAGGGTTCACAGTCCAGTCCCACAGGGGTCACAGTCCCATCCCACAGGGACCACAGTCCACTGCCACAGGTTTCACAGTCCAGTCCCACATGGATCACAGTCCAGTCGTACAGGAATCACAGTGCAGTCCCTCAGGTATCACAGTCCAGTCCCACAGGGTTCACAGTCCGGTCCCACAGGGATCACAGTTCAATCCCACAGAGATCAGAGTCCAGTTCCACAGGTGTCACAATCCAGTCCCACATGGATCACAGTTCAGTCCCACATGGATCACAGTTCAGTCCCACAGAGATCACAGTCCAATGCCACAGGGATCACAGTCCAGTCGCACAGGGTTCACAGTCCAGTCCCACAGCGATCACAGTCCAGTCCCACGGAGATCACAGTCCAGTCCCACACGGGTCACAGTCCTGTCATAGAAACATGGCATTGAAACATAGAAACTAGGTTCAGGAGTAGGACATTCGGCCCTAACATCCTGCACCACCATTCAATGAGTTCATGGCTGAACATGCAACGTCAGTACCCCATTCCTGCTTTCTCGCCATACCCCTTGATCCCCCGAGTAGTAAGGACTTCATCTAACTCCCTTTTGAATATATTTAGTGAACTGGCCTCAACAACTTTCTGTGGTAGAGAATTACACAGGTTCACCATTCTCTGGGTAAAAATGTTTCTCCGCACCTCGGTCCGAAATTGCTTTCCCCTTGTCCTTAGACTGTGACCCCTGGTTCTGGACATCCCCAACATCGGGAACATTCTTCCTGCATCTAAGCTGACTAAACCCATCAGAATTATAAACGTTTCTATGAGATGCCCTCTCATTCTTCTGAACTCCAGTGAATGCAAGCCCAGTTGATCCAGTCATTCTTGATATGTCAGTCCAGCCATCCTCGGAATCAGTCTGGTGAGCCTCCGCTGCACTCCCTCAACAGCAAGAATATCCTTCCTCAACTTAGGAGACCAAAACCGTACACAGTACTCCTGAGGCAGTTGTAAAACCTCACCAATGCCCTTACAACTGCAGTAACACCTCCCTGCCCCTGTGCTCAAATCCCCACGCTCTGAAGGCCAACATGACATTTGCTTTCTTAACCGACTGCTGTACCTGCATGCCAACCTTCAATGACTGATGTACCATGACACCCAGGTCTCGTTGCATCTCCCCTTTTCCTAATCTGTACTATTCAGGTAATAATCTGTCTCTCTGTTTTTACCACCAATGTGGATAAACTCACATTTAACCACATTATACTTCATCTGCCATGCATTTGCCCACTCACCTAACCTATCCAAGTCACTCTGCAGCCTCATAGCATCCTCCTCGCAGCTCACACTGCCACCCAACTTAGTGTTCTCCGCAAATTTGGAGATATTACATTTAATTCCCGCGTCTAAATCATTAATGAAAAGTGTAAACAGCTGGGGCCCCAGCACAGAACCTTGCGGTCCCACACTAGTCACTGCCTAATTCTAAATTTCTCCCAGTCCCCGGGTTCACTGCTATTTTTGGTCAATTTGTGTGCCACTTCCTTGGCTTTAATACTATCTCTAATTTCCCTTGATAGCCCCGGTTGAGCCACCTTCCTTTTTTATTTTTATGCCAGACAGGGATGTACAATGGTTGTAGTTCATCCAAGCGGTCTGTAAATGTCTGTCATTGACCATCCACTGTCAGCCCCTTAAGTATCATTCGCCAATCTATCCTAGCCAATTTACGCCTCATACCTTCAAAGTTACCCTTCTTTAAGTTCTGGACCATGGTCTCTGAATTAACTGTTTCATTCTCCATCCTAATATAATAATCCACCATATTATGGTCACTCTTCCCCAAGGGGCCTCGCACAATGTGATTGTTAATTAATCCTCTCTCATTACACAACACCCAGTCGAAGATGGCCTCCCCGCTAGTTGGTTCCTCGCCATTTGGCCGAGAAAACCATCCCTTATGCACTCCAGGAAATCCTCCTCCACCGTATTGCTTCCAGTTTGGTTCGCCCAATCTCTATGCATGTTAACGTCACCCATGTTAACTGCTGCACCTTTATTGTATGCAACCCTAATTTTCTGTTTGATGCCCTCCCAAACATCACTACTGCAGTTTGGAGGTCTGTACACAACTGCCGCTAACGTTTCTCGCCATATCCCTTGATCCCCCAGTAGTAACATAAGAACATAGAACATAAGAATTCGGAACAGGAGTAGGCCATCTAGCCCCTCGAGCCTGCTCCGCCATTCAACAAGATCATGGCTGATTTGGCCGTGGACTCAGCTCCACTTGCCGCCCGCTCCCCATAACCCTTAATTCCCTTATTGGTTAAAAATCTATCTAACTTTGATTTGAATACATTCAATGAGCTAGCCTCAACTGCTTCCTTGGGCAGAGAATTCCTTCTCAACTAGGTTTTAAGTTGGCTCCCCCGTATTTTGAGGCTGTGCCCCATAGTTCTTGTCTCCCCAACCAGTGGAAACAACCTCTCTGCCTCTCTCTTGACTATCCCTTTAATTATTTTAAATGTTTCTATAAGATCACCCCTCATCCTTCTGAACTCCAACAAATAAATACCCAGTCTACTCAATCTATCCTCATATGGTAACCCCCTCATCTCCGGAATCAGCCTAGTGAATCGTCTCTGTACCCCCTCCAAAGCTCGTCTCTCCTTTCTTAAGTAAGTTGACCAAAACTGCACACAGTACTCCAGGTGCGGCCTCACCAATACCCTGCACAGTTGCAGCAAGACCTCCCTGTTTTGCACTCCATCCCTCTCAAAATGAAGACCAGCATTCCATTCGCCTTCCTGATTACCTGCTGCACCTGCAAACTAACTTGTTGGGATTCATGCACAAGGACCCCCAGGTCCCTCTGCACCGCAGCATGTTGTAATTTCTCCCCATTCAAATAATATTCCCTTTGACTGTTTTTTTCCCAAGGTGGATGACCTCACATTTTCCGACATTGTGTTCCATCTGCCAAACCCTAGCCCATTCGCTCAACCTATCTAAATCTCTTCGCAGCCGCTCTCTGTCCTCCACACAACCTGTTTTCCACTAATCTTTGTGTCATCTGCAAATTTTGTTACACTATACTCTGTCACCTCTTCCAGGTCATCTATGTACATTGTAAACAGTTGTGCTCTCAGCACCGATCCCTGTGGCACACCACGAACCACCGATTTCCAAACCGAAAAGGACACATTTATTCCCGACTCTCTGCTTTCTGTTAGCCAGCCAATTCTCGATCCAAGCTAATACATATCCTATGACTCTGCGTACCTTTATCTTCTGCAGTAACCTTTTGTGTGGCACCTTATCGAATGCCTTTTGGAAATCTAAATACACCACATCCATCGGTACACCTCTATCCACCATACTCGTTATAGCCTCAAAGAATTCCAGTAATTAGTTAAACATGAATTCCCCTTCATGAATCCATGCTGCGTCTGCTTGATTGCACTATTCCTATCTAGATGTCCCGCGATTTCTTCCTTAATGATAGCTTCAAGCATTTTCCCCACTGCAGATGTTAAACTAACCGGCCTATAGTTACCTGCCTTTTGTCTGCCCCCTTTTTTAAACAGAGGCGTTACATTAGCTGCTTTCCAATCCGATGGTACCTCCCCAGAATCCAGAGAATTTTGGTAGATTATAACGAAGGCATCTGATTTAACTTCTGCCATCTCTTTTAATACCCTGGGATGCATTTCATCAGGACCCGGGGACTTGTCTACCTTGAGTCGCCTTAGCCTGTCCAGTATTACCCACTTGTGAAAGTGATTATCTCAAGGTCCTCCCTTCCCACATTACCGTGACCAGCAATTTTGGGCATGGTTTTTGTGTTTTCCACTGTGAAGACCGAAGCAAATTAATTGTTTAAGGTCTCAGCCATTTCCACATTTCCCATTATTAAATCCCTCTTCTCATCTTCTAAGGGACCAACATTTACTTTAGTCACTCTTTTCCATTTTATATATCGGTAAAAGCTTTTACTATCTGTTTTTATTTTTTGCGCAAGTTTACTTTCGTAAACTATCTTTCCTTTCTTTATTGCTTTCTTAGTCATTCTTTGCTGTCGTTTAAAATTTTCCCAATCTTCTAGTTTCCCACTAACCTTGGCCACCTTATACGCATTGCTTTTTAATTTGATACTCTCCTTTATTTCCTTGGTTATCGACGGCTGGTTATCACTTCTCTTACCGCCCTTGTTTTTCAAATGATTATTTTTTTGTTGAGCACTATGAAAGAGCTCCTTAAAATTCCTCCACTGTTCCTCAATTGTGCCACAGTTTAATCTGTGTTCCCAGTCTAGCCAACTCTGCCCTCATACCACTGTAGTCCCCTTTGTTTAAGCACAGTACGCTCGTTTGAGACACTCCTTCCTCACCCTCTGGGCATTAGTTACTTTAAAAAACTGTATTCTGAGCGTTGATGTCATAAAAATATAGGCGGGCGGTTAACTTAACTCTCGGCGTTAACGTGATGCCACAACTAATGCTAGCAGTAAATGGGTAATAAATGGGCGATAAATGGATGTTAGTTTCCATTTTTTGGGTAAATAGGAGATAAACAGGCGTTTTCGCATCAGAGCGTTTAAATGGGTGGTAAATGTTCGGTAACGGGCAGAAACTAATGGAAAGTCTAGCCCTAAATCATTGATCTATAAAACAAAACGCAAGGGACGTATTACTGAGCGCAGCCGAACCCCACCGGAAACAGTCTTGCAGTCACAAACACCCGTCAACCATTACCCGTTGCTTCCTGCCACTGGGACAGTTATGGATCCAACTTGACACTTTCCCTTCGATCCCAAGGTTTCTATTTTTATTCCAGGTGGGAGTTTGTTGCAAGTAATGGATTAAATCCATGCAGACTACATCAAACGCACTGCCCTCATAGATTCTCCTTGTTACCTTCTTAAAAAATGCAATCAAATTAGTTAGGCATGACTGTCCCTTAACAAATCCATGCTGACTGTCCTTAATTAATCCGTGCCTTTACACATGATGATTAATACTGTACCTCAGACTTTTTTCCAATAATTTTCCCACTATCTAACTTAGGCTCACACAGCTTTAATTACTCGGTGAATCCCTTTCTCCATTTTAAACAATGGTGCAACTTTAGCAATCCATCTGTCTTCCGGCACCACAACTTTACCCAGCGCGGATTGGAAATTGATGGTCAGAGCGTCCACTACTTCCTCCATTGATTAACTTAACAGCCTGGGATAGATTTCTTCTGAGCCTCGTGAAGTATCTTCTTTCATGTATGATAAACTCCTTAACATTTCCTTTCTCACTACCTTTATCTAATCTAATATTTCACACACCAACCTCTTAACTGATATCTCTGCATCGTGTCCCTTGTGAAGACAGATACACATTCTTAATTGAGGAACATTCCCACGTCTTCCGAATCCATACACATGTACTTTTTTTGGTCTCTAATCGATTATACACTTTCTTTACCTAGGCTTTTGCCCTTTATGTATTTATAAAACATGTTTGTGTTATCTTTGATTGCACTTGCCAATGTTTATTCATGCTTTTTCAATTTCCTTTTTAATTCCACGTTCTACACTCCGCTTGGCTTTCTGCAGTATTTAGATTTCTATATCTACCTTAAGCTTCCTTTTTTGCATTATCTTATTAATTGACATACAGGAGGCTCGTGATGTTGAGTCCCACGCTTTTTCATTATCGGAAGATATTTTCTCTGAACCCTCACTGTTTCCTCATTGAATGCCTCACACTACCCCGACACTGATTTACCTTCAGTAGTTTCCAGTACACGTCCCATGAATCACATCCCACCTCAGTAAAATTGATCTTTCCCCAATTGAAAAATGTATCTCCTCGTCTATCTTTCTCCTTTTATATAACTATTATAAATCTTACTGAATTATGATCAATGCCACCAAAATATTCTCACTCACCCACCCAACTTCATTCACTAAAACTAAGTTCAGAACTTCTCCCTGTCTTGTTTGTCTTGCTAAGTACTGGCTAAAAATGCTCACCTCGATATATTTTATGAATACAACGCCCACTCTACTTTTTACACAAATTCTATGCCAATTATTACCCCGGAATTTGAGGTTGGTGGGAACGCAAAGCCTTCACCATTAGCCACAATTATGCTCCGCACAAGAATCCTGCAAACTCTGTGTCGAGAATTTCGAATCCTCCGATGGGAAATACAAATCAACGCATATTACTTTGGATCCCCTAGATTCTTTTAGTCATTCCGGGATGTGGTCATCGCTGGCAAAGCCAGCATTTATTGCCCATCGCTTATTTACCTTTGTAAAGGTGGTGTTGGACCGCCTTATTGAACTGCTGCTGCCTTTGTGGTAAACGTACTGTTAGGGAGGAAGTTCCAGAAATTTACTCCGCGACGATGGAGGAATGGCAAAATATTACAATGTAAGAACGTTGTGTAGCTTGGAGGGGGACTTGCAAGTGATGATGTTCCCATGCTCCTGCTGCCCTTTTCCTTCTAACTGGTAGAGATCGCGGGTTTGGCAGATGCCGCCGAAGAAGTCTGGGCGAGTTGCTGCAGTCTATGTTGTAGATGGTACACATTGCAGCCAGGGTGCACTGGTCTTGGAGGGAGTGAATCTTTATGGTGGTGGATGCTTTGCCAATCAAGTTGTCTGCTTTGTCCTGGATGGTGTCGAGCGTTTTGAGTGTGCTTCAAGCTGCACTCAGCCAGGCACGTTGAGTTTATTCCATCACACTCCTGTCATGTGCCTTGTTCATGGTAAAAAATCTGAGTTAGAAGGTGAGACACTCGCCAAGAATACCCAGCCTCCTACATGATCTTTTTGCTAATTTATTTATGTAGCTGGCCAAGTTAAGTTTCTCCTCAATGGATTTTGGGGGGAAATGTTATCTGCTGTACCATCTTGCTACCGATCCTCCTTCCAGTTAAGCAGTTTCTCCTGATCTAATCTATCAAAACCCTACATGATCGTGACCGTCTTTGTTAAATCACTGCTTATACTTCTCTGCCGAAGGAGAACATTCCCAGTTGTTCTAATGTCTCCACATAACTGAAATGCCTGGTAACAATTCAGGTTTAGGTCTGGTGAGAATCCCCGGTAATGAGTGTTTTTTACTCTGTCCCTGAAAGTAGGAACATAAGTGCAACAAACCCGTAGGAGTGAGTTGTTTGCAGTGGTTCTGTGGAACAGTTTGTATTTGCGGATGGGTTCTCAGGAATTGTGCCATAAATCAGTATGCCAATAGAAATTGTAAATCTTTATTCAATTAACAATGATTGCATCAACATTCACAGGGGCACTTGGACACTTGTCGGACAGGCTCCTGGATGTGTATCAACATTGGTGGGAAGCCCTCAGAGATGTTTCAATATTTAGAGCAGGTACATGGTCATATCTGGCATTGTGTAGGGTCAATGGTTGTACTCTTCTGGGAACGATTCATCGGCATGACTATACTTTCGTTGTGGTCTCTCGGAGGGTGTCAGCATTTTAAGGGCTGTGGAAACGAAATAAATATATTACCGGGGGTTCACCCACATAATGTGGTTTCACTGGTTGAATTTAAAGTGCACACTGAGAATGGGAGAAAGATTTTCTGAAATAACGGAACCAGTGAATTAATCATAACCCTGAACCATACCTGTTCTCGATCACCCAATGCTGTCGGACTGAAGATTTCACATAATCTGTTCTTCCCTGGCCATTTGGGAGATTTACTTTCCATCTGTGCAATATCTGACTAAATGTAAATGTGATATTGCAACATGTTTTTTAAAAAGTGATGAACTGAATCTGTTTGTTTAGTCGCTATAACTAATATCATTGTCCTTACATCCTAATTATATCAGTTTAGATTTCTCCCAACTTACATAAGGGCATTCGCTCAATGTGTTAATCCAAATTGTCTCTCGGAGTTTGGTCTGCTGAACAAACCGAAGCAGCGTTCTGCAGATGAAGAACGAATGGATCGGAGTCAGTCAGTTGAATATACGGTATGGAGATAATTAAAACGTACACAGAAAATGTATTTTCCTGCCCTCGCATTGTTCCTGATAATTCTCCATTTACAGATATTAATTGTAAAGCCATTTTAATTGTATTCCGGATTCTAACATTCAAATCCCAGTTTCTGTCGATGTTCCTTTAAAATTTCATATCCCTATTTCATTATGTGAACATAACTGTAAACTGTAAACTGTACACAAGTTTCCATATCCAACAATTCCTTGTATTCAGATTATTCCTCTTGTTATGTGAATTAAAGTACATTGTTGCCTCGACATTGTCACTGGGTGATTCATTTAATGATTAGTTTATAGTCTGCTATCTGCTCTGAGCCCTGGAAGCAGATTTGAATCGTTATCGTATTGGCGTTAAACAACAAATGATGGCACCAGTGGAAACAAAAATGAGTGGAGATGATTTACATAACCAGTCATAGTCCTTGCATTGAATGTAAAGGAAAGTGAATGGATAGGTTCTATTATTGCTGAGCAGTCTGTTCCCCGCCCGATTATCATTGTGTGCTCAGGACAGGGGGTGTTAATTTTTAGACCCTGAAAACCATATCGCATCAAATCAGACAGATATTCATTGCTTTAAGGATATTGTTTTGATATCTACTGGGTAAACTAATGATACAGATCTGCAATTGGCCAAAAACCATTCCAATTGATATTATTTCCAATTGATTGTGAATGGAATAATGTTTAGAGTAAATTCCATTATGATTTAATCGCTTTACATTCTCTCGATCAAATTGAAACCTATTCAGTTCTCACTCACAGGTGGAAAACAGCAGAATAGTCTTCATACGAACATAAGAACATAAGATGTAGGAACAGGAGTAGGCCATCTAGCCCTCCGAGCCTGCTCCGCCATTCAACAAGATCATGGCTGATCTGGCCGTGGACACAGCTCCACTTACCCGCCCACTCCCCAAACCCCTTAATTCCCTTATTGGTTAAAAATCTATCTATCTGTGATTTGAATACATTCAATGAGCTAGCCTCAACTGATTCCTTGGGCAGAGAATTCCACAGATTCACAACCCTCTGGAAGAAGAAATTCCTTCTCAACTCGGTTTTAAATTGGCTCCCCCGTATTTTGAGGCTGTGCCCCCTAGTTCTAATCTCCCCGACAAGTGGAAAAAACCTATCTGCCTCTAACTTTTCTATCCCTTTCATTATTTTAAATGTTTCTATAAAATCACCCCTCATCCTTCTGAACTCCAACGAGTAAAGACCCAGTCTACGCAATCTATCATCAAAAGGTAACCCCCTCATCTCCGGAATCAGCCAAGTGAATCGTCTCTGTACCCCCTCCAAGGCTAGTAGATCCTTCCTTAAGTAAGGTGACCAACACTGCACGCAGTACTCCAGGTGCGACCTCACCAATACCCTATACAGTTGCAGCAGGACCTCCCTGCTTTTGTACTCCATCCCTCTCGCAATGAAGACCAAAATTCAATTCGCCTTCCTAATTACCTGTGCACCTGCAAACTAATTTTTGGGGATTCATGCACAAGGACCCCCAGGTCCCTTTGCACCGCAGCATGTTGTAATTCCTCCCCATTCAAATAATATTCCCTTTTACTGTTTTTTTCCAAGGTGGATGACCTCACAGTTTCCGACATTGTATTCCATCTGCCAAACATGAGGCCATTCGCTTAACCTATCTAAATCTCTTTGCAGCCTATCTGTGTCCTCTACACAACCCCGCTTTCCCACTAATCTTTGTGTCATCTGCAAATTTTGTTACGCTGCACTCTGTCCCCTCTTCCAGGTCATCCATGTATATTGTAAACAGTTGTGGTCCCAGCACCGATCCCTGTGGCACATCAATAACCACCGATTTCCAACCTGAAAAGCATCCATTTATTCCGACTCTCTGCTTTCTGTTCGCCAGCCAATTCTCTGTTCATGCTAATACATTTGATCTGACTCTGTGTAACTTTATCTTCTGTAGTAACCTTTTGTGTGGCACCTTATCGAAAGCCTTTTGGAAATCTAAATAAACCACATCCATCGGTACAGCTCCATCCACCATGCTCGTTATATCCTCAAAGCATTCCAGTAAATTAGTTAAAAATACTTTCACCTTCATGAATCCATGTTGTGTCTGCTTGATTACACTATTGCTATCTGCATGCCCGCTATTTCTTCCTTAATGATAGCTTCAATCATTTTCACCAATACAGAAATTAAACTAACGGGCCGAGAGTTAACTGCCTTTTGTCTGCCCCCTTTTTTAAACAGAGGCGTTACAATAGCTGCTTTCCAATCCACTGGTACCTCCCCAAAGGCCAGAGAATTTTGGTAGATTATAACGAATGCATCTGGTATAACTTCCGCCGTCTCTTTTAATACCTTGGGATGCATTTCTTCAGGACCAGGGGACTTGTCTACCTTGAATCCCATTAGCCTGTCCAGAACTACCTCCCTTATGATCGTGATTGTCTCAAGGTCCTCCCTTCCCACATTCCCGTGACCAGCAATTATTGGCATGGTTTTTGTGTCTTCCACTGTGAAGACCGAAGCAAAATAATTGTTTAAGGTCTCAGCCATTTCCACATTTCCCATTAGTAAATCCCCCTTCTATTCTTCTAAAGGACCAACATTTACTTTAGTCAATCTTTTCCGTTTTATACATCGGTAAAAGCTTTTACTATCTGTTTTTATGTTTTGTGCAATTTTACTTTCGTAATCTATGTTTCCTTTCTTCATTGCTTCTTTCATCATTCTTTGCTGTCATCTAAAATTTTCCCTGTCATCTAGTTTCCCACAAATCTAGGCCACCTTATACGCATTGCTTTACAATTTGATACGCTCCTTTATTTCCTTGGTTATCTACGGCTGGTTATCCCTTCTCTTTCCGCCCTTCTTTTTCACTGGAATATATTTTTGTTGAGCACTATGAAAGAACTGCTTAAAAGTCCTCCACTCTTCCTCAATTGTGCCACCGCTTAGTCTGTGTTCCCAGTCTACTTTATCCAACTCTGCCCTCCTCCCACTTTAGTCCCCATTGTTTAAGCATGGTATGCTCGTTTGAGATACGACTTCCTCACCCTCAATCTGTATTACAAATTCAACCATACTGTGATCACTCATTCCGAGAGGTTCTTTTACTAGGAGATCGTTTATTATTCCTGTCTCATTGCACAGGACCAGATCTAAGATAGCTTGCTCCCTTGTCGGTTCTGTAACATACTGTTCTAAGTAACTATCCCTTATGCATTCTATGAATTCCGCCTCCAGCCTACCCCGTGCGATTTGATTTGACCAATCGATATGGAGGTTAAAATCTCCCATGTATACTGCCGTTCCTTTTTCACATGCCTCTATTATTCCATTGATTATTGCCCGCCCCATCGTGAAGTTATTATTTGGGGGCCTATAAACTACGCCCACCAATGACTTTTTCCCCTTACTATCTCTAATCTCCACCCACAATGATTCCACATTTTGTTCATTAGAACCAATATCATCTCTCACAACTGACCTGATATCATCCTTTATTAACAGAGCTACCCCACCTCCTTTCCCTTCTTGTCTATCCTTCCGAATTGCCAGATACCCGTGTATGTTTAATTCCTAATCTTGGTCACCCTGCAACCACGTTTCTGTAATGGCCACCAAATCATACCCATTTGTAATGATTTGTGCCGTCAACTCATTTACTTTATTTCGAATGCTGCGTGCGTTCAGGTAAAGTATTTTAATACTAGTTTTTAAAGCATGATTTTTAGTTTTGACCCCTCCTGCAGCCCCTTTATATTCATACATATTGTCCCTTCCTTTCACCTTGTGGTTTACACTTACCCCAGTGCTTCTCTGCTCTGTTGTCTCCTGCCTTTTGCATTCTATCTTGGGGTCCTGTTCATCTGCGCTCTCACCCACTCTAACTAGCTCAGAGCCCTCTCCTGGTAGCCGAATGATCCCCGCATTGAGGCACCGAGCTTTCAGGCTTGTTTTTTATTATACTTTGACCCTTTAGAATTTTGCTGCACATTGGCCCTTTTTGTTTTTTGCCTTGGGTTTCTCTGCTCTTCACTTTTTCTCATCTCCTTCCAGTCTTTTGCTTCTGTCTCCATTTTGTTTCCCTCTGTCTCCCTGCATTGATTCCCATCTCCCTGACATATTAGTTTAACTCCTCCCCCACAGCACTAGAAAACACTTCCTCTAGGACATTGGTTCCAGTCCAGCCAAGCTGCAGGTCATCTCCGCCTGAACTGGCTCCAATGCCCCAGGAAATTGAATCCCTCCCTGCTGCACCACTGCTCAAGCCACGTATTCATCTAAGCAATCCTGTGATTCCAACTCTGACTAGCACGTGGCACTGGTAGCAATCCCGCGATTACTACTTTTGAGGTCCTACTTTTTAATTTAGCTCCTAGCTCCTTAAATTCGTCTCGTAGGACCGCATCCCTTTTTTTTACCTCTGTTGTTGGTCCCAATGTGCACCACGACAACTGGCTGTTCACCTTCCCTTTTCAGAATGTCCTGCACCCGCTCCGAGACAGCCTTGACCCTTGCACCAGGGAGGCAACATACCATCCTGGAATCTCGGTTGCAGCCGCAGAAACGCCTAAGTATTCTCCTTACAATTAAATCCTCTATCACTATCGCTCTCCCACTCTTTTTCCTGCCCTCCTGTGGAGTAAAGCCAGCCACGGTTCCATGAACTTGGCTGCTGCTGCCCTCCCCTGATGAGTCATCCCCCTCAACACTACTCAAAGCAGTTTATCTGTTTTGCAGGGGGATGACCGCAGGGGACCCCTGCAGTACATTCCTTGCACTGCTCTTCCTGCTACTCTTCCATTCCCTAACTGGCTGTGGACCCTTCACCTGCGGTAAGACCAACTCGCTACATGTGCTACTCACGTCATTCTCAGCATCGTGGATGCTCCAGAGTGAATGCACCCGCAGCTCCAATTCTGCAACGCGGTCCATCAGAAGCTGGAGGCGGCTATACTTCCCGCACACGTATTCGTCAGGGACTCCAGAAGTGTCCCTGAGTTCCCGCATGGTACACCCGCTTCCATTCAGATACCTACTCTACTTCAAGGTGGAAGATGACATTGTTAGTTACACCATCAGCCCATTCATAGTCACTGTCGTGAAAAGCTTTGAGATGTAAGTGGAATTTATCCCATTACAGGAATTATTAGAAGGAGGTAGATAGAGATAAAGGGATGGATAAAGAGATAGACAGACAGACAGACAGAGAGACAGACTATCAGACACAAACATTTTTATGTACAGATAGAGAGAGACACAGAGAGTGAGATAAGGAGAAAGAGGCAGCCATATGTATATATATATATAGAGAGAGAGAGCGAGAGAGTGAGAGAGAGAAATTTATGGATATAGAGATATAGATTTTTAGAGAGTTAGAGATATGGAGATATAGGGAGATAGAGATAGATGCATATATAGACAAACATTTAGACAGACAGACAGATAGATTGTGCAGAGTTCAGCAATTTATCTATCATTGATTTAAATGGGCAGCAAAACCGAGTAGGGTTTTAGAAACATCGGTCCATGAGACAGCATCCGGTTTATCTCTTCGCCAAAAGTTGAAAGTTGGCCCAGTGATCAATGACTGAAATGGGGCAGAGTATAAAACCCTCAGTCCATCTGCTACTGCCATATAACCGGGAGCAAAATGGAAAATTCCGCTATTATTGCCAATCCCCATTTTTTTAAATATGTCTCCCTCTACCTGCCCCAAAGGAATTGAGTCCTTTTTGAGTTTTCACAATAGAGGTAACTCATGTGCCACAGGTGATTACATAACATTCTCCTTTGGTGCATTTTGCTTGAGTTGTTTCACATCCCAGATGTTTCTTGCCCAGATAGAGAAGATTCAGCCATACCCTGACTGTGCTGTTTGCTGGAGATTGAGCACTCAAACAGGAGATTCGTTGCAACATATCCCCGTGTCACTGATCAGGAGCAGGACGCAGGACATTGCCGCAATATATCCCAGCATCACTAATCAGGAGCAGCACACAGCGGATTGCCCCAATATACACCAGCATCATTTTTCAGGGGCAGGAACCAAGGGGTTACCACAATATATCCCAGCTTCACTGATCAGGAGCAGGACTCAGTGGATTGCCCCAATATATACCAGCATCACTGATCAGGAGCAGGACTCAGGGGATGACCACAATATATTCCAGCTTCACTGATCAGGAGCATGACTCAGGGGATTACCCCAATATGGCCCAGCATTACTGAGCAGCACCCAGGGGTTTGCCCCAATATATCCCTGCTTCACTAATCAGGGGCAGGAACCAGGGGATTACCACAATATATCCCAGCATCAATGACCAGGAACAGGACCCAGGAATTGTCCCAATATATATCAGCATCACTGATCAGGTGCAAGACCCAGGGGATTACCCCAAAATATACCAGCATCACTGATCAGGAGCAGGACCCAGAGGCTGCCCCAATATATGCCAGCATCACTGATCAGGGGCAGGACCTAATGGATTACCCCAATATATCCCAGCATCACTGATAAGGAGCAGGATCCATGGGATTGCCCCAATATATAACAGCATCACTGATCAGGAGCAGGATCCAGCGGATTGCCCCAATATATACCAGCATCATTGATCAGGAGCAGGACCCAGCGGATTGCCGCAATATATCCCAGCATCACTGAACTGGAGCAGGACCCAGGGGATTGCTCCAATATATCCCACCTTCAATGATCAGGGGCTGGAACCAGGGGATTTCCCAAATATATACCAGCATCACTGATCAGGGGCCGGACCAAGGGGATTGCCACAATATATCCCAGTTTCATTGATCCAGGACAGGACCCAGGGGATTGCCACAATAAATACCAGCATCACTGATCAGGGGTCGGACCCAGGGGATTGCCCCAATATATACCAGCATCAGTGATCAGGAGCAGGACTCCTGGACAATGGTGAACAGAAGAGATAGGAGACAACATCAACCTAATGGAAAGAACATACAAACGTGGTAATAATAGTCTCGTCCGAGTGGACTGTCAGAGATATAACGAACAGCAAAGTCAGGCAATATAAGATACCAAGAGCTGCAAATAAGTAATAAGAAATTAAACTTGCGATGGATATCAAGAATAAAACATAACATTTTTATTATTATGTAAGGAAAGAGGATTTATATAATGTGAGCCCTTTAAAACAGATATGGGTAATATTGCAAATGAAAACAATGAAATAGAAGAGCTTTTGATTAATTAAATTATGTCCGCACTCAGAGTGGAGAATGTCGATATATTACGTGAAATTCCAGGAAAATAATTCGTTGATCAAGGACAGGAACTCACTAAAGTTAACGTAAGTAAGAAACTAGTATTAGAAAAATTAATATCACGAAAAAATGACAAACACCAAGACCTGATGGTTTCCACCAATTATCATTGAACAATTAGTTCAACGTAAATGTTTAGTTAGAGCCAACATGGAATTAAAAACGGTAGGTCATGTCTAACGAACGTTTGTGATTTTTTTTTTGAGGAAATAACCAAATAATCAGCCAAGGGAATGTCTATAGATGTAGTTTATATGGACTTCCAGAAGACAATCAATGAGGTTACACGTTAGGGAATGTTAGTTAAAGTGAAAACTGGAATTGAGGGCCAATAATTGAACTTGTTAGTAGATTGGTTGTTCAGGAGAATATAGAGAACAAGAATCATTGTTGTGTACATGAATTGGATGCAATAAATTAATAATATGCAACATAGCAAATGTTGGTCTCTCAGTGGACGAGACCACGGAATTAGTGATGGGGAAATTGGAGATGGCAGATATTTGAACAAGTATTTTGAATCAGTCTTTATGGTAGTGTACACTAAAAATATCCCAACAGTAGATAGCCAAGGGGCTATAGGAGGGAGGAGCTTAATAAAGTCACAATAACTAAGGAGGTGGTACTCAGCAAAATAATGGGTCTAAAGGCGGCTAAATCCCTTGGACATGATGGCTTGCTGCCTATGGTCTTAAGAGGTGTAGAAGCAGGGATAGTTGATGCATTGATTGCAAATTACCAAACTCTCGTGGATGCTGGGGAGGTCCCAACAGTGGCAGTATGAGTGAGGTCAGTGATGTATCTGGATGTGCAGTGACAGTATCAGATCGCTCAGTGATGTAACTGGATGGGTAGTGACAGTATAAGTGAGATCAGTGATGTATCTGAATGTGCAGTGACAGTATGAGTGAGGTCAGTGATGTATCTGAATGAGTAGTGAAAGTATGAGTGTGGTCATTGGTGTATCTGGATGGGTAGTTACAGTATGAGAGAGATAAGTGATGTTTCTGGATAGGTAGTGAAAGTATTAGTGAGATCAGTGATATATCTGGATGCACAGTGAGAGTATGAGTGAGGTCAGTGTTGTACCTGGATGCGTAGCGAAAGTATGAGTGAGGTCAGTGATGTATGTGGATTGGTAGTGACAGTATGAGTGAGGTCAATGTGTATCTGGATGGGGAGTGACAGTATGAGTGAGGTCAGTGATGTACCTGGATGGGTAGTGACAGCATGAGTGTGGTTAGTGATGTACCTGGATGTGTAGTGACAGAATGAGTGTGATCAGTGATGTATCTGGAGGTTAATTAACAGTATGAGTGAGGTCAGTGATGTATCTGGATGGGAAGTGACAATATGAGTGAGGTCAGTGATGTACCTGGATGGGTAGTGACAGCATGAGTGTGGTTAGTGATGTACCTGGATGTGTAGCGACAGTATGAGTGTGATCAGTGATGTATCTGGAGGTTAATTAACAGTATGAGTGAGGTCAGTGATGTATCTGGATGGGAAGTGACAATATGAGTGAGGTCAGTGATGTATCTGTATGAGATGTGAGAGTATGAGTGAGGTCAGTGATGTATCTGGATGGGTAGTGACAATATGAGTGAGGTCAGTGATGTATCTGGATGAGATGTGAGAGTATGAGTGAGATCAGTGATGTATCTGGATGGGTAATAACAGTGTGAGTGAGGTCAGTGATGTACCTGGATGGGTGTTGAAAGTAGGAGTGAGGTCAGTGATGTATCTGGATGGGTAATGACAGTATGAATGAGGTCAGTGATGTATCTGGATGGGTAGTGACAGTATGAGTGAAGTCACTGATGAACCTGGAATGGTAGTGACAGTATGAGTGAGGACAGTGATGTATGTTGATGGGTAGTGACAGTATGAGTGAGGTCAGTGGTGTATCTGGATGGTAGTGACAGTATGAGTGAGGACAGTGATGTATCTGGATGGGTAGTGACAGTATGAGTGAGGTCAGTGATGTATCTGGCTGGGAAGTGAAAGTATGAGTGAGGTCAGTGATGTTCCTGGATGGGTAGTGACAGTATGAGTGAGGTCAGTGATGTAACTGGATGGGTAGTGATAGTATGAGTTAGGTCAGCGATGTATCTGGATGGGTACTGACAGTATGAGTGAGGTCAGTGATGTAACTGGATGGTTAGTGAGAGTAAGAGTGGGGTCAGTGATGTACCTGGGTGGGTTGTGACAATATGAGTGAGGTCAGTGATGTATCTTGATGCATTGTGACAGTATGAGTGAGGTCAGTGATGTGTCTGGATGGGAAGTGACAGTATGAGTGCGGTCAGTGATGTACCTGGGTGGGTTGTGACAATATGAGTGAGGTCAGTGATGTATCTTGATGCATTGTGACAGTATGAGTGAGGTCAGTGATGTATCTGGATGGGAAGTGACAGTATGAGTGCGGTCAGTGATGTACCTGGAAATGCAGTGACAGTATGCGTGAGGTCAGTGATGTATCTGGATGGGTAGCGACAGTATGAGTGAGATCAGTGATGTATCTGGATGGGTAATGCCAGTATGAATGAGGTCAGTCATGTACCTGGATAGGTAGTTATAGTGTGAGTGAATTCAGTGATATATGGGTAGTGACCTAGCTATTTGGGTCAAAATAGGCAGAGTATGAAAGTAAGAGACAAATATTTTAATGGTAGCAGTGCAGCAGAGAATAATTTCAAAGCAGGGAATAACGGTAAAATACATTTTTATCTGAATACACGGCGCTTTCATAATAAGTTGATTGAACTAGTGGCTCAAATATAGATGAATGAGTTTGATCCAAAGGTGATTAAAGGTTGGAAACTACATGTTCCAGGTTACTTAAGGTTCGAAAAGACAGGCAGAATGCTAAAGGATGGGGGGTATCCCTGATAAAAAAGAATTAAATAAGGACAGAAGTGAGAAAGGATCTTGAATCGGAACATCAGGACGTAGAATTAGAATGGGTGCAGTTACGGAATAACAAGGGACAGACAACACTGGTGGGAGGAATATATGCCCCCTAAAAATAGCTATACCGTTGGACAGAATATTAATCAAGATAGATTAGGAACTTGTAAAGAATGCAACAATGGTGGGGGATGTTAATCTGCATATAGACTGGACAAATCAAATTAGTTACTGTAGTCTGGAGAACGAGTTCAGGGACTTCATTCTGGTCAGTTTTAGAGAACATTACGTATTTCAACCAACCAGGAAACAGGCTATTTCGGATATTGTATTCGGCAATGAGACAATGTTCATTAACAATCTCATAGTGAAGGATCCTCTCAGGCAGTGTGTACACAATGCGATAGAATTTCGCTGCACGTTGGAGAGTGATTTGCCCAAGTCCAACACTCGATTTTTAAAACTTAAATAAGAATATGGATGAATATCGTGTTGGCTAAAGTTGATTGGAAACATAACTTAAAAGCTTTGGCAATAGATAAGCAGTGGCAAGCGCTTAAATAAATATTTCATAATTCTCAACAGTAATACATTCAATTGAGAAGCATAAACTCCATAGTGGAAGTGATCCATCCGTGGCTAACGAAAGAAGTTAAGGATAACTTTTGATTGAGAGAAGAGGCGAATACTGTTGCGATAAATAGTAGTAAGCATGAGGATTGGGAGAATTTCAGAAAACAACAAAAGGTTACCAAACTATTGATAAAAAGGGAAACAATAGACTATGGGAGAAAACAAACTGGAAACTTAAAAACATATTGTGCGAGCTTATACAATTCCTTAAAAATGAAGAGAGTAGTTAATATAAACATTGGTCCCTTAGAGACTGAGGCAGCAGAAATGATTATGAGGAGTAAGCAAATGGCAGAAAATGTAAAAAAATATTCTGTACCTGTCTTCAGAGTACAAGACTCAAAAAGCATACTGACATTGGTGGGAAACAAAAGGCGAGGAACTCAGTGTAATTAATATAAGTTGAGGAAACATATCTGGAGAAACTGTTGGGGCTAAAAGCCGAGAGGTGGCTGCAGAATTAATGGATGATTTTGTTTTAATCTTTCTAACTTCCTTAGAATCTAAACCGGTCCTAGTGGATTGTAATATCGCAAATTTAACATCGCTATTAACGAAAGGAGGGAGAGAGAACACAGGAAACTACAGGCCAGTTAGACTAACATCACTCATCGGGAAAATGCTGGAATCCAATCATAAGGACGTGGTAACAGGCCATTGAGATAATCAAAATAAGGTTAGGCAGCGTCAACGTGGTTTTATGTAAGGAAAATCGTGTTGACAAATTAGCAGAGTTTTTTTAGGATGTAACGAGAATTGTGGATATAGGGCAACCAGAGGATGTCATATATTTGAAATTCCAAAAGACATTCGAGAAAGTGCCACGTTAAAGTTTATTACACAAGATAAGTAATCAAGGGAATGGAGGTAATGTATTAGCATGGATAGAGGATTGGTTAACGGACAAAACACAGGGAATTGGGATAATCGGGTGTGTTCCAGATTGGTAGGCTGTAACTGGTGGGGTGCAGCAAGGTTCAATGCTGGGGCCTCAGCTATTTACAATCTTTATTCATGAACGAGATGAAGGGACTGAGTGCAATGTATCCAAGCTTGCTCATGATACAAAGCTAGGTGAGATAGTAAGCGGTGATGGGAACACAAAGAGAGTAGATAGAATTAGTGAGGGGCAGTATGCTTGCAGATGGAGCATGATGTAGAGAAATGGGAGGTTATTCATTTTGGTCGAAATCCGATAAAAACTGAATATTTTTAAATGATAAGACACGTTTTAATGTTGGTCTTCAGAGAGATTTGTGTGTCCTTGTGAAAGAAACACAAAAAGCCAGCATAGAGCTGCAGCAAGTATTAAGGATGGCAAATGGAATTGTGTGCTTTATTGCAAGGGGATTGGAGTACAAGTGTATGGAACTGTTGCTACAATTATGCAGGGCATTGCTGAGACGACACCTGGACGACAGTGCACAGTTTTGGTCTCCTTTTCCAAGGAAGTATAGATTTGCCTTAGAGATGGTACAACAGAGGTACACTCGATTATTTCCTGAGATGATAAGCTGTCTGATGCTGAGAGATTCTGCAGAATTGGCCTATACTCTCTGCAGTTTAGAAGAATAGGTGGTGATCACATTGAAACATAAAATATCCTGATGGGGCTTAACATCGTAGATGCTGAGAGGTTGTTTCCCCTAGCTGGAGTTTATATCTTGAGGGAACACAGTCTCAGGATAAGGGGAAGGCCATTGAAATAGTGACGAGCAGGAATTCCTCACACAGAGTGTGGGAAATCTTTTGAATTATCTGCCCCAGAGATTTATGGATGCTGAATCTCTGCTTCTCGTCAAGCTGAGATAGATATATTTTGGAGTATTGGGGAATCGAGGGATATGGAAGTCTGGAGGGGAAGTGGAGCTGAGTTCGATGATTAGCAATGATCTCATTGAATTTCTGAGCAAGGTCGATGGGCCAGAGGGAGGATCTTACTTCGATTCATTATGTTCTGATGCATTTAGAATGGGCTAAGCAAACTGGAAACAATATGGTGGAGGAGGATTTCCTGGAGTGCATAAGGGATGGTTTTCGAGACCAATATGTCCAGGAACCAACTAGGGGGGAGGCCATCTTAGACTGGGTGTTGAGAGAGGATTCATTAGCATTTTTATTTTTGGAGTATTGGGGAATCGAGGGATATGGAAGTCTGGAGGGGAAGTGGAGCTGAGGTCGATGATTAGCAATGATCTCATTGAATTTCTGAGCAAGGTCGATGGGCCAGAGGGAGTATCTTACTTCGATTCATTATGTTCTTATGAATTTAGAATGGGCTAAGCAAACTGGAAACAATATGGTGGAGGAGGATTTCCTGGAGTGCATAAGGGATGGTCTTCGAGACCAATATGTCCAGGAACCAACTAGGGGGGAGGCCATCTTAGACTGGGTGTTGAGAGAGGATTCATTAGCAATCTCGTTGTAGCGAGGCCCCTTGGGGAAGAGTGACCATAATATGGTGGAATTCTACATTAGAATGGAGATGGAAACTGTTAATTCAGAGACCAGGGTCCAGAACTTAAAGAAGAGTAACTTTGAAGGTTTGAGGCATCAATTTGCTAGGATAGATTGGCGAATGATACTTAAGGGGTTGACAGTGGATGGGCAATGGCAGACATTTACAGACCGCATGGAAGAACTACAAAAATTGTAAATCCCTGTGTGGCGTAAAAATAAAAAAGGGATGTGGCTCAACCGTGGCTATCAAGGGAAATCAGGGATAGTATTAAAGCCAAGGAAGTGGCATACAAATTGGCCAGAAATAGCAGCGAACCCGTGGACTGGGAGAAATTTAGAACTCACCAGAGCATGTCAAAGGGTTTGATTAGGGCAGGGAAAATAGAGTATGAGAGGAAGCTTGCAGGTAACATTAAAATGGACTGCAAAAGATTCTAAAGATATTTAAAGTTAAAAAGGTTAGTAAACACCAACGTAGGTCCCCTGCAGTCAGAATCAGGGGAAGTCATAACTGCGAACAAAGAAATGGCAGATCAATTGAACAAGTACTTTGGTTTGGTATTCACTAAGAAGGACACAAACAACCTTCCGGATATAAAAGGGGTCAGAGGGTCCAGTAAGGAGGAGGAACTGAGGGAAGTCCTTATTAGTCGGGAAATTGTGTTGCGGATATTGGTGGGATTGAAGGCCGATAAATCCCCAGAGCCTGATGGTCTGCATCCCAGAGTACTTAAGGAGGTGTCCTTGGAAATTGCCGATGCATTGACAGGCATTTTCCAACATTCCATTAACTCTATATCAGTTCCTATGAAGTGGAATGTAGCGAATGTAACCCCACTTTTTAAAAAAGGAGGGAGAGAGAAAACGGAATTATAGACCCTTCAGCTTGGCATCGGTAGTGGGTAAAATGATGGACTCAATTATTAACGATATCATAGCAGCGCATTTGGAAGGAGGTGACATGATAGGTCCAAGTCAGCATGGATTTCTGAAAGGGAAATCATGCTTGACAAATCTTCTGGAATTTTTTGAGGATGTTTCCAGTAGAGTGTACAATGGAGAACAAGTTGATGTGCTGTATTTGGACATTCAGAACGCTTTCGACAAGGTCCCGCACAAGAGCTTAATGTGCAAACTTAAAGCACATGGGATTGGGGGTAGTTTGCTGACATGATTTGAGAACTGGTTGTCAGACAGGAAGCAAAGTGTATGAGTAAATTGGTACTTTTCAGAATGGCAGGCAGTGACTAGTGGGGAACCGCATGGTTCTGTTCTGGGGCCCCAGCTTTTTACATTGTACATTAATGATTTAGACAAGGGGATTAAATGCAGTAACTCCAAATTTGCGGATGACAATAAGTTGGGTGGCAGTGTGATCAGCGAGGAGGAAGCTATGAGGCTGCAGAATGACTTGGATAGGTTTGGTGAGTGGGAAAATGTATGGCAGATGAAGTATAATGTGGATAAATGTGAGATTATCCAGTTTGGATGTAAAATCAGACAGACAGAGTATTATCTGAATGGCGACAGATTGAAAAAGGGAAGGCGCAACGAGACCTGGCTGTCATGGTACATCAGCCATTGAAGGTTGGCATGCAGGTACAGCAGGCTGTTGAGAAGGCAAATGGCATGTTGGCCTTCATAGCGATGGGATTTGAGCACAAGGGCAGACAGTTGTGAAGAGCTTTGGTGAGGCCACACCTGGAGTATTGTGTACAGTTTTGGTCTCCTAACTTGAGGAAGGACATTCTTGCTATTGAGGGAGTGCAGCAAAGGTTCACCAGACTGATTCCCGGGATGGCAGGGCTGACATATCAAGAAAGACTGGATCAACTGGGCTTGTATTCACTGGAGTTCAGAAGAATGAGAGGGAATCTCATAGAAACGTTTAAAATTCTGACGGGCTTAGACAGGTTAAATGCAGGAAAAATGTTCCCAATGTTGGGGAAGTCCATAATCAGGGGTCACAGTCGAAGGATAAGGGGTAAGCCATTTAGGATCTAGATGAGGAGAAACTTCTTCACCCAGAGAGTGGTGAACCTGTGGAGTTCTCTACCACAGAAAGTTGTTGAGGTCAATTCACAAAATATATTCAAAATCGAGTTAGATGCAGCCTTACTGCTAGGGGGGTCAAGGGACAAGGCGAGAAAGAAGGAATGAGGTACTGAAGTTGCATGTTCATCCATGAACTCATTGAATGGCGGTGTAGGCTCGAAGGGCCGAATGGCCTACTCCTGCACATATTTTCTCTGTTTCTATATTTCTATCTTTCTTTTGTTCTTAACATACGTTAAAATTCCAGAAATAAGTGGGAACCAAGCGATATGTAAGAATGTGGAACTGAAAGAAATTAGTTTAAGAAATACATAGTACAGATAAAATTAATTGGAGTAAGTGGCAGCAAATCCACTGGAACAAGCGACCTACGTCCTAGGGTTTGAAAGCACGTAGCTGCAGTCATAGTGGGTTCACTGATATTAACCGTATATAATTCCATAGACTCTGACATAGTTCCTCAGGATTGTAATGTAGAATAAATTAACGGCTTATTTAAGAAAGAAGGAAGAGAAAAAAACTGGGAACTTTAGTCCAGTTAGCATGGTATCAATAGTAGGTAAAATGACATAATCCATTATCAGAGACATGGTTGAATGGATTTAAAAAGTCTTAATACGATTAGGCATAGTCTGCACGGAATTTTGAAAGGGAAATCGTGTTTGACAAATCTGTTAACATTTTTTGAAAATGTAACCAGTAGGATGCACAAGGGGGTCTCAGTGGTGTGGTTTATTTGGATTTCCAAAGAAGCATGCGATAGGTGCGACACGAGACGTTATTACACAAAATTAGGACTCATGAGATTGGGGTATATATTTGCTTGGAATGAGGGTTGTTTTATGGACAGAAAACTGAGAGTAGGAATAAATGGGACGTTTTCAGATTACTCCTTACTAAGGAAAGATATACTTGCCTTAGAGAGAGTGCAAAGAAGGTTCGCTTGACTGGTACATGGGATGAGCGAATTGCCCTATGTGTTGCTATTGAGCAGACTATCCCTATATTCCCTCGAGTTTAGAAGAATGAGATGTGATCTTATTGAAGCATAGAAAAATATATAACATATAAACGTGGGATTACAGTGTTAATGCTGAGAAAATGTTCCTCCTCTTTGGGGAACCTAAAACAGGAGGTCACTTCTCAGATTAAGGGTCGGCCATTTCATACTGTGATGAGGAGAAATGGCTTCAGTCAAAGGGTTGGGAATAATTGGAATTATCTACCGTAGAAGGTAGATAAGAAGGGAAAGGAGGTGGGTAGCTCTGTTAATAAACGATTATATCAGGGCAGTTGTGAGAGATGATGTCAGCATTAACGAACAAAATGTTGAATCATAGTGGGTGCAGATTAGAGATAGTAAGGGAAAAAAGTCACTGGTGGGCATAGTTTATAGGCCCCCAAATAATAACTTCTCGGTGGGGCGGACAATAATCAAGGGAATCAAGGAAATAATGGAGGCATGTGAAAAAGGAACGGCAGTAATCATGGATGATTTTAACCTACATATCGATTGGTCAAAACAAATCGCACGGGGTAGCCTGGAGGAGGAATTCATAGAATGCATACGGGATTGTTTCTGAGAACTGTATGTTGCAGAACCGACAAGGGAGCAAGCTATCTTAGATCTGGTCCTGTGTAATGAGACAGGAATAATAAACGATCTCCGAGTAAAAGATCCTCTCGGAATGAGTGATCACAGTATGGTTGAATTTGTAATACAGATTGAGGGTGAGGAAGTAATGTCTCAAACGAGCGTACTATGTTTCAAAAAAGTGTACTACAGTGGGATGGTTGCAGAGTTGGCTAAAATAGACTGGGAACACAGACTAAACGGTGGCACAATTGAGCAACAGTGTCGGACTGTTTAGGAGGTCTTTCATAGTGCTCAACAAAAATATATTCCAGTAAAAAAGAAGGGCTTTAAGAGAAGGGATAACCATCCGTGGAAAACCAAGGAAATAAAGGAGAGTATCAAATTAAAAACCAATGCGTATAAGGTGGTCAAGGTTCGTGGGACACTAGAAGATTGGGAACATTTTAAACGACAGCAAAGAATGACTAAGAAAGCAATAAAGAAAGGAAAGATAGATTACGAAAATAAACTGGCGCAAATCATAAAAACAGATAGTATAACTTTTACCGATATAGAAAACGGAAAGGATTGAATCAAGTAAATGTTGGTCCCTTAGAAGATGAGAAGGGGGATTTAATAATGAGAAATGTGGAAATGGTTGAGACCTTAAACAATTATTTTGCCTCCGACTTCACAGTGGAAGACACAAAAACAATGCCAAAAAGTGCTGGTCACGGGAATGTGGGAAGGGAGGACCTAGAAACAATTACTATCTCACGGGGGGTGGTCCTGGACAGGCTAATGGGACTCAAGGTAGAAAAGTTCCCTGGTACTGATGAAATGCATCCCAGGGTATTAAAAGAGATGGCGGAAGTTATAGCAGATGCATTCGTTATTATCTACCAAAATTCGATGGAATCTGGGGAAGTACCAGCCGATTGGAAAGCAGCGAATGTAACGCCTCTGTTTCAAAAAGGGGGCAGACAAAAGGCAGGTAACCATAGGCCGGTTAGTTTAACATCTGTAGTGGGGAAAATGCTTGAAGTTATCATTAAGGAAGAAATAGCGGGACATCTAGAAATGAATAGTGCAATCAAGCAGATACAACATGTATTTATGAAGGGGATATCATGTTTAACTAATTTACTGGAATTCTTTGAGGATATAACGAGCATGGTGGATAGGGTGTACCGATGGATGTGGTGTATTTAGAATTCCAAAAGGCATTCGATAAGGTGCCACACAAAAGGTTACTGCAGATGATAAATGTGAGCAGAGTCAGAGGAAATGTATTAGCATGGATCGAGAATTGGCTGGCTAACAGAAATCAGAGAGTCGGGATAAATGGGTCCTTTTTGGGTTGGAAATACGTAGGTAATGGGGTGCCACAGGGATCGGTGCTGGGACTACAACTGTTTACAATATACATAGATGACCTGGAAGATGGGTCAGAGTGTAGTGTAACAAAATTTGCAGATGACACATAGATTAGTGGGAAAGCGGATTGTGTAGAGGAAACAGAGAGGCTGCAAAGAGATTTAGATAGGTGAAGAGAATGGGCTAAGGTTTGGCAGATGGAATAAAAATGTCGGAAAATGTGAGGTCATCCACCTTGGAAAAAAATGCAGTAAAAGGGAATATTATTTGAATGGGGAATAATTACAGCATGCTGCGGTGAAGAGGGACCTGGGGGTCCTTTTGCATGAATCCCAAAAAGTTAGTTTGCAGGTGCAGCAGGTAATCAGGAAGTCGAATGGAATGTTGGCGTTTATTGCGAGAGGGATGGAGTAAAAAAGGAGGGAGGTCCTACTGCAACTTTGCAGGGTGTTGGTGTGGCAGCACCTGGCGTACTGCGTGCAGTTTTGATCACCTTACTTAAAGAAGGATATACTTCCTTTGGAGGGGGTACACAGACGATTCACTAGGCTGATTCCGGAGATGAGGGGGTTACCTAATGATGATAGGTTGAGTAGACTTGGTCTTTACTCGTTGGAGTTAAGAAGGATGAGGGGTGATCTTATAGAAACATTTAAAATAATGAAAGGGATATACAAGATAGAGGCAGAAGAGTTGTTTCCACTGGTCGGGGAGACTAGATCTAGGGGGCACAGGCTCAAAATACGGGGGAGCCAATTTAAAACCAAGTTGAGAAGGAATCTCTTCTCGCAGAGGGTTGTGAATCTGGGGAATTATCTGCCCAGTGAAGCAGTTGAGGCTAGCTCATTGAATGTATTGAAATTACAGATAGATATATTTTTAAACAATAAGGTAATTAATGGTTATGGGGAGCGGGCGTGTAAGTGGACCTCAGTCCACGACCAGATCAGCCATGATCTTGTTGAATGGCGGAGCAGGCTCGACTGGCCAAATGGCCTAATGCGGCTCCAATTCCTTATGTAAGTGATCAAAACTTATATCAGCACAGGTAAATTGACGGAGTGCCCTAAAACTGATCAATTGACAATCATATAAGCCAGCTTAAGTTAATTGCACCAACACACTTCCCAAGTTTCTATCAACTCATCCATTGAAAGAAAATTGACCAAATACCCTGAAAATAATCATCAATTAAAGCAACACAAGTTATATGATCCAACAGCTGGAAATTGACCAAGTGGTGGTCACATAACGAATCACACGGAAACTGTCCCAGAATGCAGAAATGAAGACATGAACATCATTTAACCAAGCACACATAAACTTACCCACACAGTTTAAAATGAGCGCGTCAGCTGCACATCATCCATTACAGGTAAACTGGCAAACACCAGAAACTAACCAATTGACCACCTCCTAATTTGCACATATAAACTAGCTCAGTACTCAGTACCAGAAACTGACGAAAGGATCAACATCAAACACAGCACACATCAACTTAACCAGCACCCAGAAACTGTCCTAGAGATCATCATCGAACCAAACACACATCACCTGTCCCAATACACACAAACTGATCAATTCACCATCTCCTACTACAGATGCATCAACAGATGCATCGCCCAGAAACTGACCATGTTAACCACAGGCATTGCAATACATGTAAACTCAATGAGTACCCGTGGACTGGTCAGTATTAAATCACCGAACCAAGCAGACTTAAACTGACACAACAACCAGGTACTACCAACTTTACATCACCACGCCGGGTACGAAAACTACCCAGCACTCAGAATTTGTCTAAGTGACCATCAGCTAAGCCAATACATGTAAGCAGGGCCATTATGAGGAAACTGATAAGTTGATCACAACCGACCCCAACACATTAAGTTGAACCAGCTTCCTTGAACTAAGCAAGTAACCATCACCTATCACAGGTCACGTAAAGCAACCCAGCACCTAGAAGCTGACAGGTGAGTAACTAACTGAATGCGTGTAAACAGACCCACCTCCAGAAACATGAGCACTTCACCTGCACATAATCAATCAGACGTTAACTGACCCTACTTCGAGAAAATGACCAATGACTTATGCCTAACCAAGTGGAACAAAACTGACCAAATGTCCTTAAAGTGACCAAGTGACAATCACCTCACCCAACACTTGAAGACTAACCAAGTAGCAAAAACAATACAAGTGACCAACACCTAACCCAATGCATGAAAACTGACCCAGGATCTAGAGGGCGCTGTGGTTGCAATGAACTGAACTTCTTCTTAAATATTAACATTAACCAGAAACAATAAATGAACCTAAGCTCGAAATAATGGCAGATCTCGGACTGTATCAGAGATCTTTACATGTTGAACTAAAACATTAAATTGCTGATGCTGCAGATTCCAACACTATGCCAGTCTGAATAATGCGATCACTTGGAATAAATAGTAAACGGTAAAAGCAGGATATTCTGGGCAGTGACTTCACTCAACAGCCGCTTGTTTAAGAAACAGCTCGGAACGAATGGACTGGCATCTCAGATCGCCCTGAGAGCAGCAGATATAAATTTACACTGTACGAAACTGTCCAGAAAAACTTACTGACCGCACAGGTTGAGGAAATAATCCATAAATCATCTTTTGCAGTAATAACGACCGAAGCTTTGCGCATTTTCTGTGAGAACTGCTGATTTCAGTTCTTCTTGGAGAGGCTGCTGAGCGCTTGACAGGATGCCTGATTTACACACAAAGGAAACCTGCACTGAGACTCTCAGGTTCAATTCGCCTATTAATGCCAGTCAGTTGCACACAGCAGCATTGTTCCCACTCATGGTTACAACCGAACAAAATCTATTTCAACGGAAATATTGAAGATGGATCTCAGAGTAATTCAACAGTCCATCCAATGTCAATTCAAACATCATAGTCCCGGAATGGACAGACCCTAAGGCATGTAGATCACACAGAGACAGGTAAACTCACCTGTTTAACTGCGGAAACAGGCTCAGCAATGATTTTAGTTTCCCGTCAGTGAGGGAGGAATTCCTGCTTCTCAATAAAATGACATTTATGAGTAACGTCTCAGGCACTGAAAAGTTAACCCCGCATCAGTCTGTATTGAGCTGAAGAATCGACAAAGATTTATAAATATGAGCAAGTGAGCTGCAGGAAAATCCCTTTCTGCCAGAACCTTGTCGGCTTAGTGCCAGGTACACAGAGAATAAGCAAACAGACTCTCGTTTGTGTACCTCTGGCATAAAGAGGTAGCAAAAATCGCAGTGATGAAAAATATGTGTTTGCAAATGTTCTCAATAAGTTATATATTATTTCGGAGGGGTTAGAATATTTTAATGATCTCTCCGATTCTTTTCGATTTCATGAATTTGCATCAAATTATACATCACGCACACAGCACAATAGCCATTGCGGCAAGTTAACACATAGTGCAGTGTGAGCAATTTGATAATTCAACTCGTGGGCGCTGCCTTTGTTTCCCGCACAGGTTGAAACCTTGCTCGCAGCACAACTGCTCATTGTTTGCCTCAATGTGTGTAATAGTTTATATTCTATAATCCACTTGCTCTAGTAGGGTTTCAATGACGCTTTTAAGGGTACGAAAGAATTGTTGTATTACTGACCTTCTACAGATGCTGAGGTCGGTTACAAATATTAATTCAAGAAATGAACTGTGAATCTAACTATTCAAGAAGGCTGACTGGGAAGCTTGACCAATTCCAAAAGTTTGACTCAGGCTGTCTGGAAAGCTACAGATGTGGAGGCCTCACGAGCCTGTGGGGCACCGCTGTCAACGGCAGATACTGTCTGTTAGCTTCAGCATGTGTAGCCATGGGGAAGATAGAATTGACAGTCACTTGCCTTGAAGAAATTCACATGTTTCTGTCAGCAGGAATGTTATCAGAGCAGCCATTCTGAATGGAGAAAGAGACCACATTCCATGGGACAGACCAGCAGAAAGACAAACAGGGAAAGACCTTCAAGAGGCATTAAACATAATACCAAGGAGGAGGACAACAATTAATGACGTCACTTGAAGCAGGTGAATTGCGAAATCTGAGTTATGAATTGCACCACTAACTTAAAGTTTCTCTGAATCGTCATCGGTCTACCCCGGCTCAGCAGCTAGCGGCTCGCATCAGAATTAGACGGTTCAATCCCTCTTCAAATGTTTTAATTCTCAATAGGTTTTCTTCTTAATTCTTCCAATAACCGGAGAATATAGGCCAATTCTACTCACACTCTACTCATCAGATAGAAAAATTGTCCGAGGAATTAATCCAGTAAACCTTCACCTCTGAAGACGATTTTTCATTTTCTTCATTAAGCAGACTAAAACAATACACAGTACACATTCCCCATTATTTTCCCGGCACCGATGCGATGGGTCTTAAAGGGAGAGATGCGACCCAAGACGCATTGAGCCCGTGTGACCCCCAGGCAGGTGAAAATAAAAATAGTTTAATCTCCAGCAGCGGTCCAGAATCAGGGAGATATTTTCAAATCCTGTTGCTGAAACTATTTTACAGCAAACATACCTTGAACAGGACCGAGAAATTCAGAGCTGGGGACCACCTGTGAAATCTGACAAAAATTGGAATTTTCAAAACGACCAATGGAGGCTTGAACCATTGACGCTGAAAAGAAGAGATTCAAGCTCTATCCATTGAGCGAGCCAGACATAAACAACAGCGGAAAGTTAACAAGTCAGCAGAAAATAACCCTGCAAAAGTAAACAGACCCATTACCTGGTAACTGAACAATTGAGCATCATCTAAACCTACATATGTAAGCTTACTCATTACACAGAAACTGAGCGAGTGACCATCATCTAAGTCGGCACAAGTAAACTGACTAGCACGCAAACATTGATAAATGACCAAATGCCCAAACACATGCAAACTTACCCAACACCCAGAAACTGCTCCTGTATCAATGAACTGAGGCAGAAACATTAAATAACCCATCGCCCGAAAATAATAGCAGACCTTGACCTGAGTAAGAAACCGTTAAAAGTTGAACTAAAACAGTAATTACTGATGTTGTAGATTCCAAAATTATTCCAGCCTGAACAACGCGATCACATGGAATAAGTTATTAAAGGTAAATCACTATATTCTCAGCACTGGCCTCACCAAACAGCCGCCTGTTTAAGACTCATCTCGGAACGAAGGGGCTGACACCTCAGATCGCCCGGAGAGAAACAGATAGATATTTACACAGTACAAAGTATGCAGGAAAACTTACTCAGCTCACTGGATGAGGCAGAAACGCAGAAATCATCTTTAGCAGCAAAATCCACCGAATCGTCTCGCATTTGCTGAGAGAACTGGTGATTTCTCTGCTTCTTGGAGAGGCTGCTGAACGCTTGACAGGATGCCTGATTTACACACAAAGGAAGTCTGCACTGAGACTCTCAGGTTACATTCCCCTATTAGTCACAGTCGGTTACACAGAGCAGCGTTATTCCCACTCATGGTTACAACAGAACAAAATATTTAAACGGAAATATTGAGGATGGACACTCAGAGCAATTCAACAGCACAGTCCATGTCACTTCAATCTTCAAAGTCCCGAGTGGAAACCCTAAAACATGTGGATCACACAGAGACAGGAAAACCCAGCTGTTTAATTGCGGGAACAGACACAGCAATGGATTTTATATTCTCCGCCATGGAGGGCAAATTCCTCTTTCAAGAAAATGTACTTTTAAAGGTAATGTCTCACGAAAGGGAAAGTTCTCCCGACATCAGTCTCCATGGAGATCAAGGATGGATATTGATTTACCAATAGGAGTAAGTGAGCTCGTGGGAAAGCCCTCTCTGGTAGAACAGCGCCAGCTTAGTGTTACGTACACAGATAATAGCAACATCGATTCTCTCTGTGTATCTGTGGCTAACAGAGGGAACAACATTCGCAGTAATGGAAATCATATTGTACCAAATATGAATACAATGTAACGTGTGTTTGTAACTGTTCTCAACATGCTACATTACTATTGCACTTCAGAGAGGAGAGATTTTAACAGTTGCTGCCAATCTGTTCGATTTCACGAAACTGCAGCAAATTGAACATCAGGAGCGCAGAACGTTAAACATTGCAACGATTTAACAGACAGAGCAAGTCAGCGATTGAAGAATGTAAACTGTTGGGCGCTGCCTTTGTTTCCACCCACAGGTTCAGACCTTGCTCGAAGCGGATCTGCCCAGTGTTGGTCTCAATTCCTTTAAAGGTTTATATTCTTTAAACCACTTTATCTAGAAAGATGTTGGACATGTCAGTAACGCTGTTAAGGAGCTGAGGTTAGTTAATTGTAATAACTCAAAAAAGGAACGATTAAACTGACTATACACGACGACATCATGGGAAGCCTGGCCAATGTCCAAAAGTGTCATTCAATCCGTCTGGAAAGTGAGAGATCAGGAGGATAAATGACACTGTGGGAAACCGTTTTTAACACCAAGTGCGGTCAGATAGCCTCACTCTGTGTAACCATGGCGACAAATACAAATACACTGGAAAGCTTGTTTTTGTCAGTAGGAATGGTATCAAAGCGGAAAACCTGAAGTGACAAAGAGAACACATTCCATGGGACAGTCCAGGTAATAGGCAATCAGGGAGAAGCATTTGAAGACAGATAATAACACCACCAAGTCGGACATCAACAAGTAACGAACTTCTCTGGCTCCCAACTCAGAAGGAATGGCCGTTTAGAGAATGATTTTTACCACTGTGATAAAGGTTGTCTGAACCACCATCACTCTGCCGAGGTTCAGCTGGGAGCGCACTCCGCTGAGTTAGAAGGTTCATTCCAGCTATAAATTTTACACGTTTCGATGAGATTGCCTCTCACGAAGCTAAACACTTAATGTGGCACTCTCCCCCTGAGTTGGCTGTGGTGCGGATGAGACAGTCATCCATCTCCTTTGGGATTGCCCCTTTGCAAGGCAAGTTTGGATGGAGATGCAGTGGTTGGTGTCGTGGTTCATCCCAACCAGCTCCGTAACACAGCACTCTGTGCTCTGCGGACTGTTCCCAGGGACACACACCGAGACAGACATCATCTGCTGCTGGAGGGCCATCAACTCTGTGAAAGACGCACTTTGACATTGCCGAAACTTGCTGGTCTTCCGGAACAAGGATATGTCCACCTCTGCGTGTTGCACACTTTCGCAATCCAATGTCCAGGAGTACGTGCTGAGGGACGCACTAAAAATTGGTGCAATCGCCGCAAAGGCGTGGTCGGCAAGAACCACAGTTTAAAGCCCTTCCATCATGATAAACCCAGGGGCTGGAATAAGTATAAAATTCCCCTCGGAGTAGTTGTAAACTTTTTGTATACATTGAGCACCAGGATCTGAAAAAAACTATTCAGTGCCATGTATAATGCAAGTTCTGTTTAGTAATGTATGTTGCAAAGAGATGTAACTGTACCCTCACCCATTCCGTGTACCGTGTAGTGCCACTAGTAAAGTAATATGATGACTGTATTGCAATGTATCCTGGATTGTACTGAAATATATCTCGAAATGTAAAGCAACTTGCTCAGTTTCTGTGTCCTGGCTCATTTTACATGCGTTGGTTTATTGATGGCCACTTGGTTTGTATCCACCATTGTATTAGGCCGGGCTGGCTCAGTCATTATAGCAGCAAACTATTATTTACAATCTCGTAGGTTTTAAGTCCCTCATTGCATGGTTGGAGCTCTGTGGTTTCAGGTTGAATTCCTAGGGGTTCCTTCAGAATTCCAGGGCAAAGATGACAAAGATTTGATACAAATCTGTTGAACGGAACTGCAGTTAGCATCCAAATGTATTGTATGGAATTGCTGACCGAATGCAAATGTACTGATCTGTCTACCAATGTATTGTGCAAATTTTTACTTGAATGAAGTATATTTTGAAATTAACATAAATTAAGCAAACCTCCAGTTAATGTAGTACCATTCTACTCAATCTCTCCTCGCAATAGAAACCTTTAGGCCCAGAAATATATCTAGGAATATTTTGTTGCATCCCCACTAAAACAGCGTTTTCGTTCCTTAGGTAAGGAGATCAAAATAGTGCACAGTACAACATCCCTGCTGATTTCCCGGCAGCGAAGGGTCATGAATGTGGGTTGGTCCACTGACCCCAAGTTCTCCGTGATATTAAATAAACCTCAATCTTTGGCAGCGAGATGCTGGAGAGTGTCACTAATCATATATATATTTCCTGATACTGTTCTCATTTATATCAAACACTCCTTGTCATCTTTGCCCTGGAATTCTGAGGGAACCCCTGTGAATTCAACCTGAAACCACAGAGCTCCAACCATCCAATGAGGGACTTAAAAGATACGAGATTGTAAGTAAGAGTTTGCTGCTCTAATGACTGAGGCAGACCGGCCTAATACAATGGTGGATACAGACCAAGTGACCATCAATAAACCAACGCATGTAAAATGAGCCAGGACACAGAAACTGAGCAAGTAACCATTACTGATCCCATCGCAATGTAAACCTACCAAGCACCCAGAAACAGTTCCAGACCTAATCAACTGAACCAGAAACTTTGAAGTTACCGAACATCCATACATGTTCCCAGGGCTCAGCCTGATTGAGAGTTTGTTAAAAGTTTGGATGAAAGCATTAACCTGGTTGCCTTACGAATGGCGGAGATGCCAAGATTATTCTTATCTGAATAAGGCGGCCACAGGAATAATTAATGAAATATAAAAGCACGACACTCTCGGCACTGATAACACTAAACAGCACACACCCAGCCACCCAGCCTGTGTAATAAACAACTCAGAACAAAGGGGTTGAATATTCAAAAGGACAGTAAAGAAGCGATTACACTGTGGCATACATATTTGTAGAATTAGGAACTGCCAAGAAACACTCACTAACCATGCCGCATGTTGGCGTAAGGTTGAACGATTCTTCGGGCCTATTTATGATTGAATCTTGTCGCATTTTCTCTGAGAAGCATTGATTTCAGTCGTTTTTGCAGAGCCTGCTGATCGCTTGACTGGACACCTATTTCACACACAAAGGAAACCTGTGCTTAGACTGTCAGGCATTGTTACCTTATTAGTGATAGTCAGGGGTGCCCAGCAGCGTGAGAATATATTCCCACCGATGGTTACAACACAGCATAATATATTTAACCTGAGATATTGGGCACGGACATTCAGAGCCATTCAACAGTACAGTCCATGTCACTTCAATCATCAAGCTCCCTGAGTGGACATCCCTAAGGCATGTAGATCACACGGAGCCAGGTAAACTCACCTGTTTCACTGCGTCAGTCAGGCTCAGTAATTCAGATTAAATTCCAAGCAATGGGGCGAGATGTTCTGCTTTTCAAACAACTCGTTTTTACCAATAATGTTTCCGGGTAAGAGAACTTAACGCAACCTCAGTTGGGTTGAAAAATTTTAAACATTTAAATCCACGACTCAGTGTACTGCAGGGAGTGCCCCAGCTGCTGGAACAGTGCCAGCTCAGGATCAGTTAATGCAGATCAGGGAATTAGGTACTCATTTTTGTACCTGTGGCTTAAAGAGTTGCAACAAATCGCAGTCCTGGAAATCACATCGCAATAAACGTGAATAAAATGAAACGTGTGTCACAGCTGTTTTGAAAACATTGTATAGCTGTTACATATGTGAGGGGTTCTGATTATGTTAACTGTCGCTGCAATTCTTTCGCTTTTTATTATTATGCAGAAAAGCAGTATAATGGTCCTTTCTTAGAAACATAGAAACATATGCATTTTTGCATGGAAGGAGGCCATTTCGGTCCATCGTGTACCCGCCGGCCGACCAAGAGCTATCTTGCCTAATCCCACTTTCTCGCTCTTGCTCCGTAGCCCTGTAGGTTACGGCACTTGACATAGAAATATAGAAAATATATTTACGTGTCTATCCAAGTCGTTCCTTAATGTGGTGAGGTGACATGCCTCTACCCCCCTTTCAGGCAGTGGGTTACAGACCCCCGGCACTAACTGGATGAAGACATTTCCCCTCATATCTCCTCTAATTCTCCCCCCAATTAATGTACATTTCTGTTCCCTGGTTACTGACTCCTCTGCCAAGGGAAACAGTTCATTCCTACCCACTATCCAGGCTACTCATGATTTTATACACCTCGATAAGTTCTCCCCTCTGCCTCCTCTGTTCCAAAGAAACAGACCCAGCATCTCCAATATTTCCTCATAGATAAAATTCTCCAGTCCAGATAACATTCTTGTAAATGTCCTCATCACCCTTTCTAGTGCAATCAGAGCTATTCTGTAATGTGGTGACCAGAACTGCACGCAGTGCTCCAGCTGCTGCCTAACCATTCATTTATAGAATTGATGCGTAACGTCCTTATTCTTTTATTCCATCCCTCGACTAATAAAGGCAAGTTTTCCATTTGCATTTTTAACAACATATTCTACCTGGCCCGCTTCCTTCAGGCATCAGTGGATCCGCTCTCCAAGCTCCCTCTGTTCCTCTACACTTTTCACTGTCTTAATATTTCAGAGAATTAGCACACAGTGCAGGTTCGATGATTTGACAATGTAATGGACTGGGTGCTGCCTTTTTTTCTCGACTAGGTTCAAACCTTGCTCGCAGCGGATCTGCTCACTTTTGGACTCAATGCTGGTGATTGCTGATATTCTATAATCCACTTCCTCTGCAAGGCATTTCTCGTTTACATTTAAAATACGAATGATTGTCTGTCAGTTTGCATTACTGCCCTTCGAAAAGAGCTGATTTTGGTTACAGATATTAATTCAAAAAATGATGTATTAATCAATTGTTCAGGATTGCATTCTGGGAAGCTTGGCCAAAGCCCAATGTGTGATTCAGGCCATGTGGAAAGCTACAGATAGGGACGACTCAAGAACTGTGGGCAATTGATTTAACACCAGGTGCTGTCTGGTAGCGTCAGTCTGTGTAACCCATGGGGGGAGTGAATTGAAAGTTACAGGAAAGCTTGTTTATTTCAGCAGTAATGGTATAAAAGTAGCTGTTCTAAAGTGACAAGGGGAACATTGCCCATGAGACATTACAGGTTACAGAGAAGCAGGGTGCAGTACTCGGAAAGAGGCTAGAAAAAGGCCAAGGAGGAAATCAACAATCAATGAACCTCTCCATCTCCTGAAGCAGATTAAATGGCCATTCTGAGGTTCGCGTTGCATCACTGACTTAATGTTGTCTGAATCGCCAGCTGTCTGCCGTAGCTCCACTGGGAGTACAAACGCCACTGAGTTAGAAGGTTCACGCCTTATATAAACGTTTTATACGTATTGAAGAGATCACTACACATTCATCTCATTTCCTGAGACTATAGGTCTATTATACTTAATCTGTAAAGCAAATATTTCTTTTCTTAGGTAATGACACCAAAGCTGTGCCCATAAGTGTGACCTTGGTCTTCTCGGCACTGGTTTGTTGTCAATGGCGACGTGTCTGAAGCCACAGTGAGCCGTACTTACCCCGAGCCGGAGGTGAAATTCTACAATGTTCAATCTTTAACAGCGAGAGGCTGGGGAGAGTCACGTAGTATGGCACCAATTCCTGAAAAAGGCATTGAATCTCATTGATATCAAAGAATCCTTGAGCTCTATGTTGTGAAATTCAGAGCTGGGAATCTGAGCACAATTCCTTCTGACACAAAACGGGAGTGAACCCGCCATTATAAACACCAAACACCAAAAAACCAGACTGACAAATCGTTCACTCACTTGTCTCCACATTGGCTGCTCGTAAATTGCACTTTGTTTCCAGCCTGTTCTACTCGTCTGGACTTCACTCGTTCGGCTCCAGAGACCATGGCCGACTGGCTGCCCCTGTCACACCCAGCGTCCCTCTGTCCTTTTGCCCCTTCACCCCCTACAAACCTCTTCGTTGAACAGCATCTCGCAACTCCTCCTCCGCTCCATTGATATAAACGAAAAGATTGTCAACCAGACCTTTCCTGTTGGTGAAGGTTACATGAATACTTGTTCCAGAGAAGATTCATTAATTGTAAACACTTGGTTAGGGTCAGATGTGATTTTACTCCCATCAGTCTGAGAGAAGCGGGGTTAGTAGCAGAAATACCTCTTTTGCTTCTCCCTTTTTTGAAGGAGGCACAATACGAAACTTCTCGCTTCTAGGGATACAAGCAGGAACCTTTAGATCCAACGCTCTCACAATGAACTATTTCTGCCTCACAGAACACGAATTATGTTACATGCTCTTGGAGGAAAATGTAGAATTTTCCCACCCGCTGCTTCCTCACTTAAGGAGAATGGGCCCCGACCAGATCTTGGAGCTCAGGTTATGCTAGTCTACTGATAATATCCTTCTATTGCTTCGTGTTTGGGCCACTTTTAATCAGGTCTATCGACACATTCTTCTAGCAACCCATCTCTTGCTGTGCTTCACTCTCTCATTCAACCTTTATTCCTATAATCTAGAAGCAGGCGGGAATCAGAACACAATCCCATATCACACCCGTCTCTTCCCTGTTCGAGCCACGACATCATTCAATAAATGGTCTTTAGCACGGAAACTGCCTCACAGTGTTAGGCACGGAGCGAAATACAGATTTCATCTCACGAGGTGTGCTCCTGTTCCCAACAGAGCATTAAGAACCATGTTTATATCCGCCAGAGCAATTAGTGTTTGCAGTGCATCAGCAAATAAGGTAAAATAGGAAATAATAGTGAACCACGTTTGTAACAAAATTGTGGAATCCGTGACACCAATAGAGAGAAATTGCTTTGATTTAATAGTCATTACAGATAAATGTTTGCAAGATGGCCAAGGTTGGTACCCAATAATTCTAGGGATCTTGATATTTCCAAAAGACAAGCAGAGTATAAAAGGGCTGTGGTAGCCCTGATAATAAAGGATGACATATGGTCAGTAGTGATAAAGGGACATGGCTCAGAA
Organism: Pristiophorus japonicus; assembly: GCF_044704955.1. Lineage (NCBI taxonomy): Eukaryota > Metazoa > Chordata > Chondrichthyes > Pristiophoridae > Pristiophorus > Pristiophorus japonicus. The sequence goes on along the minus strand of NW_027254824.1, from coordinate 2,040,171 downwards.
GACCAGGAGGTAAAATCAGTAAGGCAAAAGATAATAAATAACAAGGGGCAGAAAACACTTCTGGGATAAGTGTTGGAACTATACCGTTGGACGGACTATTAATTTACATAAAATTGGAGCTTGTAACAATGGTAATACATTAATCTTGGGGAAATTGAAATATACATATAGACTAGGCAAATAAAATTGGCAAGGGTAGTCTGGGGGCTGAGTTCATGGAATGCATTCGAGACAGTATCCTGGTGAATACTTCATGGAACCGACCAGGGAACAGACTGTTTTGCATGTTGTTTTGTTTGAAGAGACGGGGTTAATTATTCACATCATAGTAAAGGGTCCGCTGTAGAGGAATGATCAGAGTATGATGGAATGTCATGCTGATTCTGAGAGTGAAATAATTAATTTTGAAATGAGATCCTTAAAAATAAATAAAGCCAAAGATATAGTTTCTTTTTTAATTCAGATTCCAGTACCCGTGTTATTTTGCTTTTTTATAGTTTGGGGGGCGAGCTGGCTATTGTAGGTTGGCAAATGTGGTTACAATATATGACTGTAGATAAATAGTTGCAATATTTTGAAGAAATATTTGAAAATTGTCAAGGAACATAGATTCCATTGATAAATAAAAACTCAATGGAATATGTGATCTATCCGTTGATAAGTGAAGAAGGTAGGGAGAGTATTAGATTAAAAGGGGAGGCTTATAATGTTGTCAAGAATAGTAGTAATCATGAGGATTCGGAGAGTTTCAGAAACCAACAAAGGATGACCAATAATTGATAAAATGGGACAACATAGAATATGAGAGTAAACTAGCAAGACTTATCAAAATAATGTGTAAGAGCATTTTAACGTATGTGAGAAGGAAGAGAGTAGCAAAAGTAAGATTTGGCCACTCAGCGTCTGAGTCAGGAGATATTCTAATGGGGTGTGAGGAAGTGAAGATATGTGAACAAATCTGTTGTATCTGCTTCCCAGTCGGAGATATATTAACATACAAAGACTAGTGGGGACAAGGGGTTAATTTAATGAGGAACATAACACAATAAAGAAGAGTAGAAAAAGTACTTGAGAAACGAAAGAGACTAAAAAGTGAAATATCCCATAGACCTGATGGTTTACATCCTAGGGATCTAAAAGAAGTGGCTGCAGATAGAATGGATGCATTGGGAGTGATTTTCCAAATTTACCTAGATTCCAAATTGATCCCAGCGGAGTGGAAGGTAGCCACTGTAAAATTCAAGAAAGGAGGGAAAGAGAAAACAGGGAACAATAGGTCAGTAAGCCTGATATCAGTCGTTGGGAAAAAGCTGGATTCCATTATTAAGGAGCGGGTAACTGGACACTTAGAAATTACATTTTGATTAGGCATCCACGAAGAACATTGTTAGGTAATTTTTTTCAGTCAAGGTGTGATCTAAAAACAAGAAAAGTCCCATTTTGAACCTGAGTTGGTGAACGTCTTGCCTCCTGCCAGCATCGCAAAATAGGTCGTCTGCCTTCGGTAGCGGGCATTAGTCCTGAATCGAGAAACGATTAAAAGTTACTTTACAAACGCCGCAAATCCTGACCGTGCCATTACTTTTGAGGACTAGAACAATCGGGCTGGCCCACTCAACATAAGAACATGTGAACATAAGAATTTCTAACAGGAGTAGGCCATCTAGCACCTCGAGCCTGCTCCGCCACTCAACAAGATCATGGCTGATCTGGCCGTGGAGGAAGCTCCACTTACCCGCCCTCTCCCCATAACCTCTAATTCCATTATTGGTTAACAATCTATCTTCTGTGATTTGAATACATTCAATGAGCTAGCCTCAACTGCTTCCTTGGGCAGAGAATTTCACAGATTCTCAACCCTCTGGCAGAAGAAATTCCTTCTCAACTCGGTTTTAAATTTGCTCTCACGTATTTTGAGGCTGTGCACCCTAGTTCTAGTCTCCCCGACCAGTGGAAACAACCTCTCTGCCTCGAGCTTGTCTATCCCTTCCATTATTATATTACATGTTTCTATTAGATCACCCTTCATCCTTCTGAACTCCAACGAGTAAAGACCCAGTCTACTTAATCTGTCATCAAACGGTAACCCCCTCATCTCCGGTATCAGCCTAGTGAATCGTCTCTGTACCCCCTCCAAAGCTAGTATATCTTTCCTTAAGTAAGTGGACCAAAACTGCACGCAGTACTCCGGGTGCGGCCTCATCAATACCATGTACAGTTGCAGCAGGACCTCGCTGCTTTTGTATTCCATCCCTCTCGCAATGAAGGCCAACATTCATTCGCCTTCCTGATTACCTGCTGCACCTGCAAACTAATTTTCTGAGATTCATGCGCAAGGACACCCAGGTCCCTCTGCACCACAGAATGTGGTAATTTTTCCCCATTCAAATAATATTCCTTTTTACTGTTTTTATTTCCAAAGTGGATGACTTCACATTTTCCGACATTGTATTCCATCTGCCAAATCTTAGCCCATTCGGTTAACCTATCTAAATCTCTTTTCAGCCTCTCGGTGTCCTCTACACAACCCGCTTTTCCACTAATTTTTGTATCATCTGCAAATTTTGTTACACTACACTCTGTCCCCTATTCCAGGTCATCTATGTACATTGTAAACAGTTGTGGTCCCAGCACCGATCCCTATGGCACACAACTAACCACCGATTTCCAACCCGAAAAGGACCCATTTATCCCGACTCTCTGCTTTCTGTTAGTTAGCCAATTCTTTATCTATGCTAATACATTTCCTCTGACTTCGCGTAGCTTTATCTTCTGCAGTAAGCTTTTGTGTAGCACTTTATCGAATGCCTTTTGGAAATCTAAATACACCACATCCATCGGTACACCTCTATCCACCAGGCTCGTTATATCCTCAAATCCCTTCTGTCCTAATGCTGATCACTGTCGCAGAGATATTGTGGGGCTATTGATATAAATATAGGAATAGGAATGTTCAACCACTCCACACTGTTCCTCTACTAATGAGCTCATGGCTGATCTGTATCCAAACTCCATTCGTCTGCCTCGGTTCCTTGTCCCTAAATACTCCCAAATTACTCAGTTTTGCCGACTCACTTAATCTATCAATGTCTCTTTGTAATTTTATGCTACTTACTACCTCATAAATCTTTGTTTAGTCGCAACCTTTGATCTATGGCTCTCTATTCTGTTCTTGAAGACATTAACGAATACAAGTGATCCTATATAACAACATAAGAGCGTAAGAAATAGGAGCATGAGTCGGCCATATGGCCCCTCGCGTCTGCTCCTGTATTTATTACGATTCTGGCTGAACCGATCATGAACTCAGCTCCACTTACCTGCCCGCTCACCAGAAGATCTTATTTCCTTATCGGTTATGAAACTGTCGATCTCTCTCTTAAATTTATTCAATTACCCAGCTTTCACAAAAAGGTTATGCCCCCTCGTTCTAGTCGCCGCTGTCAGTGGAAACATCCTCTATGCTTCCACCTTTGAAGCCGCTTCATATTCTTAAACATTTTTCTAAGATCACGCTCATTCTTCAGAATTCCGATGAGTAGAGGCCCAACCTCCTCAACCTTCCTTCATAATCAACCCTCTCATCTCAGGAATCAACCTAGTGAACCTTCTCTGAACCTCCAACAAAGCAAGTACATCCTTTCGTAAATATGGAAACCAAAACTGTTGCAATATTCCAGACGATGTCTCACCAATACCCTGTATATCTTTAGCAAGACATCCCTGCTTTATACTCCATCCCCTTTGCAATAAAGCCCACGATTCCATTAGCTTCCCTGATCAATTGCTGTACCTGCATACTAACCTTTTGTGAATCATGCACAAGTAACCCCAGGTCCCGCTGAACTGTAGCACTTTGCAATATTTCTGCATTTAAATAATAACTTGCTCTTTGCTTTTTTTTGCCAAAGTGCATGATCTCACACTGTACTGCATTATGCTCCATCTGCCAACATTTTGCCCTCTCACTTAGCCTGTCCATGTGCTTTTGCAGATGTTTTGTTCCCTCCTCACACATTGCTTTTCACCCCATCTTTTTATCATCAATAACCTTGGCTACGTTACACTCGGTCCGTTCTTTCAAGTCATTAATATAGATAGCAAATAGTTGAGGTTCCAGCACTGATCCCTGCGGCACCGCACGAGCTACTGTTGGGCAAACCGAGAATGAACACTTCGTCCCATCACTCTGCATTCTGTTAGTTAGCAAATCCTCTCTCCATGCGCATATCTTTCCCCCAAACCCCGTGAACCTTTATCATGTGCAGTAACCTTGTATGTGGCACCTTGTCAATTGCCTTCGGGAAGTCCAACGATACAACATCCACTGTTTCCCCTTTATCCACCCTGTTTTTTACATATTCAAGCAAATTTGTCAAACATGACTTTGCTTCTTAAATCCATAATAGCTCTGCTGACCGAATTTTGCTTTTCCAAATGTCCACCGACTGCGGCATTAATAATGGACTCCAACATTTTCCCGAACATTGCTATGAGGCTAAGTGGTTTATAGTGCCCTGCTTTTTGTCTGTCTCCCTTTTTAAATAAAGTCGTTACATTTGCAGCTTTGAAATCTGCACGGACGTTCACACAATCCGGGAATTTGGGTAAATTTTGGTAAATTACAACCAATGCATCCACTATCCATGCTACTTCACTTAAGACCCGAGGGTGCAAGCCATCAGATGGAGGGAATTATCCGTCTTTAGTCCCTTTATCTTACTCAGTTCCACCTCCTTAATGATTGTGATTGTGTAAAGTTCCTCACCCCTCTATAGCCCATTGATTATCTACTGTCGGAATATTGTAAGTGTCCTATACCGTACAGGCTGATGTAAGATATCTGTTCAGATTTTCTGCCAACTCCATGTTTCCCATTACTAATTACCCGTTCTCAACTTCTAACGGACCAACATTTATTAAGCCACTCTTTTCCTTTCTATATTCCTATATCTTGCTTTCTGTTTTTATATTTCCTGCTACTTTAATCTCATAATCTTACTTTTCTCTTTCTTCCTTTTCTTAATCATTTTGTAGTCATTCTTTGCTGGCTTTTAAGAGCTTCCCAATCTTCTATCCTCCCACTAGTTTTGGCCCATTTGTTTGCCGTTGGATATCGTGGTTTTTAGCTTCAGTTAGCCACGGATGTGTATGTTTTCTTTCACACCCTTTGTAAAGTCCTTATACAATACCACAAATCCACACGAGGCACATTCTATGGACAAGGTCACTCTGTGACCTGCACCTTTATTCACAGGACCAAGAAGTGATGACCCTGCGTGGGACCTCCCTTTACATACCTGGATGTCAAGGTGAGGGATGTCTTCCACAAGTTCACCCCCTGTGGTCAACGTGTGCATTTCTCAAGTATACACAGTATTGCAGTGTTGTTACATGAAGGTTACATTCATGATAGCCTTTTCTCCTCACTGGAATATATTTTTAAGGAGAGTAGTGAAATATCTCGGTAATGTACGCCACTGTTCATTCCTCGTCCAATTTTCGCAGTCCACTAAACCAACTCTGCCCTCGTACCTTCACTGCAACGTTTATTTAAGCTTAGTACGCTGGTTTGAGATCCAACTTACTCAACCTCCATTTGAAGTTGAAATCCAACCATGCTATGATCACTCATTCCGATGGGATCCTTTACTCGGAGATTGTTCATTAATCCTGTATCGTTACACAGGAGCAGATCCAAGATCGCCTGCCCCCTGGTTGGTTCCGTTACATACTGCTCAAGGAACCTCTCCCTTATGCACTCTCTGAACTATACCTCAAGGCTATCATGACCAATTTGATTTGTCCTTTGAATATGGAGGTTAAAATCAGCTATGATTATTGCTGTTCCCTTTTGAGAAGCCCCCACTATTTCCTGGTTTATGGCCCGACACAACAGAGATCCTAGTCTTAGCGACTTATAGACTACGCCCACCAGTGACCTTTTTCCAGTTATTATTCCTTATCTCCACCAAAACTGTTAAACATCCTGATCATTTGAGCCAATTTCGTTTCTCACTGTTGCAGTTCGTCCAGTATTGATCAATAGAGCTATCCCGACGCCGCATCCTTTCTGTCTGTACTTCAGGTCAGACTCGTTTGTATTTAGTTGTGCCGTCAACTCATCTATTTTGTTACGAATGATATGTACAATTAGACATGGTGCTTTTAATTTTTTTTACCCCATTTTCCTGTTTGCAGCCTCTCTCCTTCAAAATTACTTTCTTGATTTTTGCTTTATTATTCAAGATCCACTCCCTTGAGAATGTATTTTCAGGTTCCCATCCCCCTGCTAAGCTACTTTAAACTCTCCACAAAAGCACTTGCAACCCTCGCCCCACCGCGCCCGCCCCCCCGCCACGAGGTTCTTGGTCCCGGCTCTGTTGATGTGAAACTTGTCCGTCATGTACAGGTTCCACCTCCCCCCAGAAGCGGTCCCAATGCCTCACGAATCTCAAGCCCTCCCGCCTGCGCCGTCTCTCCAGCCATGCATTCATCTGCTCTATTCTCCTATTCCACCTTCACAAATCCATGCTGACTCGGCCTGACTGAAATTTGCTTTTCGAACTCTCCTGCTAGTGCAACAATTTCCCAACCACAGATTATAGGCTAACTAGCTATTGTTTCCTTCCTTTTGTCTGCCTTCTTTTCTAAATAGGGCCGTTAGATTTGCAGTTTTCCAATCTGCTGGGACCTCCCCAGCATCCAGGAGATTTTGGTAAATTACAACTAATGCATCAACTATCTCTGCTTCTCGGCCTCTTAAGACCCCAGGATGCAAGCCATAAGGTCCAGGGAATTTAGCAGCCTTTAGTCCCATTATAGTGCTGAGTACCACCTCGTTAGTGATATTGATTGCGTTAGGTCCTCCCCACGATTGCCCCTTGGCTATCGACTGTTTGGATATTTTTAGTTTGCCATAAAAACTGATACAAAACATTTGTTCAAAATTTCTGCCATGTTCCCCTTCACTAATTCCCTAGTCTCGTCCACAAAGAGACCAACATTTGCTTTGTTGTATATTACTGATCACTTCCTTCTAATTCATGTACACACCAATGATCATTATTCCCTATGTTCCCCTGAACATAAGTCTATGAATCAGTTCAGTTATGGGCCTTTAATTCTAGCGTTCACTTTAACTAACATTCTCTTATGTGGAATGTTATGAGAATTCGGATGAAAATGGATTGTTACTGAAAAATTGGACCAATAGTAATTGTAATGGGCCCTGTAATTTCTCAGCCTGTATTGATGACTACTCACATGCTGCAGACCAGAGATGGGAGAAGGTATGTTGAAGAACATTATGTGCCCAATCAGGGACATGGCAGACTGAGGAGTAGGAGCAGAACATACACCCAACGCACTTTCAGGGAGAAACAGTCTTACCTGAACGTGTCCGAGAACATGTGCCTTAGGAGAGTGCGATTGCAAAAGGAGGTCATCACTGAGATATACCAGCTCCTGAAGGAGATCTGCAGCCTAACAGCACCACCATGACCGCACTGTCCATTGAGGTCAAATTTACTGCACCACTTTCCTTCCATGCATCTGGCTCCCTTCAGGCTTCAGCATGCGAAATGTGTGCCATCTCTCAGCATGCCACACATTGCCGCTTTCGATAGGTGACTGAAGCCCTTTACGCTCGGAGGATGGACTTTATAAGGTTCCCTTTGACCAGGGAGGCGCAGACTGAGAGGGCTTTGGGTTTCTCCAGAATAGCAAAATTCCCCAAGGTGCAGGGAGCAATAGACTGGACGCACATCGCCATGCGAGCAACCTTTCATGACGTAGATGTGTTTCTGAACCGAAAGCGATTCCACTCCCTGAATGTGCAGCTCCTTGTTGACAATAAGCAAATAATCATGGCAGTCAATGCAACATTTCCAGGCAGCATCCATGATGCGAACATCTTGCGTGAGATCACTTTGTCAGTCCTGATTAGGAGTCAGCCACAAGTTCACGATTGGCTGCTGGGTGATAAAGGATATGAACTTACCTACTGACTGATGACTCCCCCTGCGTAAGCCCCAGAGATAAGGCGAGAAGCGAAACATTGAAAGCCACATAGCCATACACAATGTCGTGGAAAAGACAAGTGGAGTGCTTAAACAGCACTTCAGATGCCTGGACCAGTCTGGAGACGAATTACAATGACAACCATTTTGGTGTGCTCCATGCTGCATAATTTGGCTATCAGGTTGGGATAAGAATTACCAGATGGGACTGCCGGCCCACGTCAGGAGACAGGAGAAGAGGAAGAAGATGAGGTGGACGATGAACCCGGGGAAGACACTCAGGTTGACTTTGAAACCATGCCCCCACCCCGCTCTAGACCGCAGGAAAATGCCCATGGATGCTACATAGCTGTAAGACTGTTGCAGGAGCAACTCATAAATGAATGTTGCCTGAAATAATGTTGTTGGTATTTACGCAGCTGCAAGTGTTGTGTCTGCACCTTATAAATGAACGGCTTGGGTTACATTGCTGACAGTTACCGTTATGGTTGATGTTCGCTTTTCATGGTATGCAGTCGCCAGTGTTTAACGGTACAACAATCTGAATACAATGCACAACAATGTTAAACTTATTTTTAAAAAGTTAACTTAACGATTTTTTTTTAATTCAGAAAAAAACATAACACCACACAACAAAACAGTAACCCCCTCCCAAACCCTCAGACCAATCTTTGAATATTTTAACAACACAATAACAATAGATTTTAATTTAAAAAGCCTGCATACCTCACTCTCCCCCAAACCATACCTATAATGAAACATTTCAAAACAGCAATTATTTAATCAACTAACACTAAATCGAAACACATAACCAGCCCACAGGCAACAATATTAATGTACAACAAATCCAATCCCTCCCTTTCTGCGGCCACGCACCTCCTTCCCTTTGCCCCTGGGTCTGAGCACCACCTCTTCCCTTCTCCCGACTAACACCAAGCTGCTTTGCCGCAGTGTTCCGCAAGCACTGCTTCGATGGGCGGGGGTGCGGGCGTGAGAGGGGAGGGGGGGTTGGGGGGCGGGGGGTGACTGTAGATTGTCCAATTGGGGTGATGATGGTGGAGAGGACATTTCTGTGGAAATATCCTCTGAGCCTGATGTAAGACCGTCCTCCTGGCTAACATGAGTTTCATAAAGAAGTGCGGCATCTTGGAGTGCAGTGCCCGATTCCGGGACCATTAATAGCCCTCTGGCAGCAATGTCCTTGGCTATTATCTCCAGGTCCTCCGCTCTCCGTCAATTTCTCCTTCATGTTAGCAGATCGGGTGTCCAGCTGCTGAGATATTTCACCCATTGTCTGGACGGGCTCTTGAACAATCTCACCTCTTCTCCTGGACAAGTTACCCATGTACACGCTAAGAACTCCCGTACGTGGAGCAGTCCTACTGCGGTGAACCAACCTCCGCGGGGTCGTCACCGGCAGAGAATCACTGGAGGCACCCTGCGGCAAAGCGCTTAGCCCCGCTACCTCCTCGTCCGAGGAGGACATGGCCACAGGAAAACTGGAAGCTGCTGCAGCTGCAGGCTCCCCTTCCACCTCCTCACTGTCCTCAGTGGAGAGGAGGACCCGCAGCAGAACGGGTGAGATTCGGGCTCCACGAATCCAGAAATAATTATGACCAGCTCCATCGCTTGAATTGGTGGTTTGATTGCCATGGCCTGCGCTCTTGGTTGAGCTAGAAAACAAAAAAGAGATAATTAGTGGAGACGGGGTGCTAGGGTCACATGGGAATCCAAACGCTACACAGGCATATGCTGGAGAGCAAGTCTAATGTTGTAAGAATGATGATAGACTTCACATTTGAAGAACATCATGATAGTACAAGATCATCATTATAACGATTTTCATGATCCCATCATTAATTACATAACATTACATTATTTCACGTAACATTGCATAACATTGCATCAATAAACCATCAATCATATATTTTAAGAATATAAGTGGCTTTAATTGACTTTACATCACCCAATGGTTTATAGTTTACAAACGTGGCATAAGGTCAGGTTCCGAAGCAGCATGGGTGGGTGAACGACTGTGGAACACCAAAAATGCCAGCGACCACACCTCGCGATCGGTGTGGGTGCATAGATCTGCTGGGTCGCCACCCATGCTCCGCAGCTCGTTCCTGTTCTATGAAAGCTTTTTCTGCAAAAGGTATGGCGTGGCGTAAGATCATTGCCAGTTATTGTTACAGATACAGATACATAGATTGCTGACAGATATTTTATTGTTATCTTTATTATTATAAATATTATTATTATTACACAACACAACGCAACACGCATGACTGTCCACCTGTAAATGTTATACATATCGTCGCACGCATGGTTACAACTGACGTCTGCAAAAATATTGTTTAACATCTAGGTTTATTTTAAATGCTGAATAAGAATTGATCTTATCGAAACGTAAACGTTTATGATGGGGATTGACAAGGTGGGTGCAGATAGGATGTTTCCACTGATAGGTTAGACAAGAACTAGTGGGCATACTCTTAGAGTAGGGGGCCGCGCATTTTGGACTGAGATGAGGACGATTTTCTTCTCGCAGAAGGTTGTAAATCTATGAATGTCATTGCCTCAGATGGCTGTGAAAGCTCTATCATTGAATAAATTTAAGACAGAGATAGACAGTTTCTTAAACGATAAGTGAATAACGGGTTGTGGGGAATGGGCTGGGAAGTGCAGCTGATGACATAATCAGATTAGCCATGATCTTGTAAAATGGCGGAGCAGGCTCGAGGGGGCCTATGGCCTACTACTGCTTCTATTTCTTATGTTCTTAAGGTCTTAGTTCTAATTAAACATTCACTGTGTTCCTTTAAAATATCCAGTCCTCTATTTCTACTTAAACACTCATTATGTTCCCGTAAATTATTCAGTTCTCTATTCCTAATTAAACTCTCACTGTTTGCTACTAAATTCCCCAGTCCTCGATTTCTAATTAAACTTTCAATGTTTGCCCCTAAATTACCCAGTCCTCTATTTCTAATTAAACATTCACTATGTACCCTAAATTACCTAGTTCGCTATTTCTAATTAAACACTCACTGTTTGCCCCTAAATTACCCAGTCCGCTCTTTCTAATAAAACTCTCATTGTGTTCCCCTAAATTCCCCAGTCCTCTATTTCTAATTAAACGCTCACTGTGTTCTCCTAAATTCCCCAGTCCTCTATTTCTAATTAAACACTCAATGTGTTCCCCTAAATTCCCAAGTCCTCTATTTCTAATTAAACTCTCAATGTGTTCCCCTAAATTCCCCAGTCCTCTATTTCTAATTAAACACTCACTGTGTTCCCCTAAATTCCCCTGTGCTCTAATTCCACTGAAACACTCATTATGTTCCCCTAAATTAGCCAGTCCTCTATTTGTATATAGACAATTGCTGTATTTCTCTGCAATTAACTTTATATGATTTGTAACTGAACAGTTATTCTATTGCCCGGAATGCACCAGTTCTCTGTTTCGAATTAAACTCTGTCTGTATCCCTCGACATTCACCTGCCCTATATTTGTATTTCGACAGTAACTGTTTTACCATGATTACCTGATTAACCCCATTTCCTGTCATGTCCTCGCCGAGCTCATTCTGACCACGTGATCCACCTCCTGGTCACCCGACCCGATTCTCACTCAGTCCCACAAAATGGCTGACATCTCCAATTCCGATCCTGGCCCACCACGCTAGTTGATACTCTGAATGTTTCCCTCTGTTCTCTTTCTAACCCCCTTCCTTTCAAATCTGCCGTCAAGATTAACTCCAAACAATTCAAATTGATAGACCTTTTTGAAAACCTTCGCCCCAATCTCCAATTTCCCACTTCTCTCCAAGGTCCGTGAAATTATTGTGTACGTGTTGCCCGTAATTCGACGTTTAAACTGCCCAATCAGATTCCTGCCCTTGTCGCAGCACCTCTTCATCTTGGAGCAAACCAAATCAAATGTCAATATGTAAGTCAGACATCCGGGACAAAGCTTGCCGTGCTCCAGCGCAGATATCTTCCTTAGAATTCCCTCTGAGTTGTAGGCCATTTAGGATTGAGATGAGGAGAAACTTCTTCACTCAGAGAGTTGTTAACCTGTGGAATTCCCTACAGCAGAGAGTTCTTGATGCCAGTGCATTGGATATATTCAAGAGGGAGTTCTCTATGCCTTTTACAGCTAAAGACATCAAGGGGTTTGGAGAGAAAGCAGGAAAGGTGTACTATGGTGAATGATCAGCCATTATCTTTTTGAATGGTGGTGCAGGCTTGGAGAGCGAATGGCCCACTCCTGCACTATTTTCTATGGTTCTATGTTTCTATGTGCTCCATGTCAAATCAGGAGCTGCACAGTCGCTTGAATCTTCCAGCTCTGGTGAAGGTGGCAGCATTTACCTGACCAGTTCTGAGGAGGCTGATGACTGTCCACCGGTACGAGGAAGGTTATATCCCTTAGGTTGTATTATTGGACTCCTCGGTGAGGAACTCATTCCACCTTAGATTTAATAAGGAGTGTGGGACACTGGGCCCCCGGAAGGAGGGAGGGATTGTGGGCCTCAGTAACCCAAGGCAGAGAGGGAGAGAGGGATTGTCGGCCTGAGTAACTGCAGGGCAGGGAGGGAGGGAGTTTGTACCTCAGTACCCACAAATCAGTGAGGGAGGGAGTGTGAGTCTTAGTACGCCCAGGACAGGGAGGAAGGGAATGTCGGCCTCAGTAAATCCAGAGTAGGGAGAGGGGTAGTGTATGCCTCAGTACCGCTAGGGAGGGACGGAGGGAGTGTGTGCCTCAGCACCACCAGGGCAGGGAGGGAGTGGGGCCTCAGCACACCCAATGCACGCAGTGAGGGCGTGTTGGCCTCAGCACCCCTAAGGCAACGAGGTCGAGAGGTAGCTTGGGCCTCAGCACCCCCAGGGCCAGTAGGGATGGAGTGTGTGCCTCAGCACCCCCGGGACACGGAGGGAGGGAGTGGGTACTCTGCAATCCCAGGGTAGGTTGAAGATTGGGTTGGACGTCGTAGCAACATAGAAACATAGAAAATAGGTGCAGGAGTAGGCCATTCGGCCTTTCGAGCCTGCACCACCATTCAATAAAATCATGGCTGATCAGGCAACTTCAGTTCCCCATTCTTGCTTTCACCCCGTATTCTTTGATCCCTTTAGCCGCAAGGGCCACCGCAAACTCTCTTTTGTAAAATGTAACGAAATGGCATCAACAACTTTCTTGGTAGATTATTCCACAGGTTCACAATTCTCTGAGTGAAGAAATTTCTCCTCATCTTGGTCCTAAATCGCTTACCACTTATCATAAGACTTTGACCCCTGATTGTGGGCTTCTACAATATCGGGTACATTCCTCCTGCATCTAACCTGTCCAATCCCTTCAGAATTTAATTTGCGACTATGAGATCCCCTCTCTTTCTTCTAAATTCCAGTAAATATAAGCCTAGTTGTTCCAGCCTTTCTACTTCTGTCAGTCCTACCATCCAGGGAATCAGTCTGGTGAAACTTCGCTGCACTCCCTCAGTGGCAAGAATGTCCTTCGTCAGATTGAGAGATCAAAACTCTACACAATATTCAAGTTGTGGCCTTACCAAGGCCCTGTACAAATGCATTAAGTCCTCCCTGCTCCTATACTCAAGTCTTCTCGTTACGAAGGCAACATGCCAGTTGCCATCTTCACTGTCTGTTGTACCTGCATGCCAACTTACAATGACTGATGTATCATGACACCCAGGTTTCGTTGCACCTCCACTTTTCCTAATCTGTCACCATTCATATAATATTCTGCCTTCCAGCTTTCGCTGCCAAAATGGATAACCTCACATTTATATACATTATATCTGCCATGCAGTTGACAACTCACCTAACCTATCCAAGTCACGCTGCAGCCCCTTGAATTTGATGAAGTCTTCCCTTGTTGGATGTAGTCTCACGAGGTATGGAAAATTGTCCATGTTGTCCTCTTTATGGAGCTTGATAACGGCGGGGGCAGTGCTGTGTGTTGAGGGCAGGTTGGTCTTGGACTTTTCTCTAAGGCTGTTTAATGTAATGCGCATGCTCTCGTATGGTTCGGAGAAGGTGTTCAAGATGGCTTCATGTTCGGTCAACGAATGTGCGCAGGCACAGGCATCGTTGGCGTACTGTAGTCCCGTGAAGGAGGTTGGGATGAACTTCACTCTGGCAGGGAGGCGGCAGATGTTGTACAGATTCCCGTTTGGCCTGTAAATTAGCTCCTCTCCAGAGGGGAGCTTGCTGAACGTGAGATGGAGCATAGCAGCAAGGAAGATCGAGAAGAGCGTGGTGCGATGACAGCGCCTTGCTTCTCCCCGGTCCGTACGTGGAATGGTTCTGTGGTGGATGAGTTGATCGGGATCACGGCCAGCATTCCGTCCAGCAGAAGGCGGAGTAACTTGACAAACCTTTATGAGCAGTCGAATCTGAGGAGGACGCTCCATCATCCCTCATGGTTGACAGAATAGGCGGCTTTCATGAGGTCAAAAAAAGCCATGTACAATTGTTGGTGCCATTACTTTCATTTCTCTTGCATCTGCCGCGTGGTGAAGATCATATCCATTGTGCCAATTAGTGGGCGGAATCCGCATTGCGACTCTGGGAGGAGTTCCTCAGCCACAGGGAGGAAGTGGTTGAGGAGAATTCTTGCGATTACTTTGCTGTTGGTCGAGAGCAGCGACATTCCTCTGTAGTCGGACTCGTCAGCTTTCTTTATGATCATCACAATTAAACCTAGTCTGAGATCTCCTGGTGTGATCTCCTTGTTCCAGATAAGACAGATGAGGTCATGAATCCTTACCTGTAGTGCTTCACCGCCAAGCTTCAGTACTTCCGAGGCGATTCCATCTGCTCCTGAGGCCTTGTTGTTTTTAGTTGCCGGACGGCCTTTTCAAAATCGTGCCGAACTGCGATTGTGTCAAGGAGGTGATGGGTAGCATGCCGTGGGATGCAGTCAAGGCCACTCACGTCATGGACACATTGTTGGTGGCGAAGATCCTCGAAGTGTTCTTTCCAGTGACAACTGAAAGCCTCACTGTCCTTGATGAGCACCTCTCCGTTCTTGACTTTCAGTGGAATACGACGTTGTGTCATAGGTTCTACTGCACTGAAATATCCACCCACGTCGTGTTTGTCGGCTAGATGCTAGATTTCCTGCGCTATTAATTATCTATTAATTGGAGTTTCTTTATTAAATTCACGTTCTCTATTCGTATGAGGTTCTATAATACTTTGAGGGGCTTTATTACTTTGAGTTTCTCGAATAGTTTGCGGTGTATTATTTTAGATGGCTGTATTTGTTTGAGGTTCTCATATTGGTTTGAGTTTCTCTCATTGTTTGAGGGACTATATTAGCTGGAGTTTCTCTAAATGGTTGGAAGGGTTGTATCATTTTACGCTTCTTTATTTATTTGAGATTCTGTATATATTTGAGGGTTTTTATCAGTTTGAGGGGCTGTGGTATTTTGAGGTTCTCTAGTAGTTTGCGGTTATTTATTAGTTTGAGGATCTTTATTGTTTTAGGGGCTGTATCTGTTTAATATTCTCTATTAGTTTTAGGGGCTGTATTAGTGTAGTAGGCTGATTTATCGGAAATGTTGTGTTAGTTTCAATGGCTGTATGAATATTACTTGCTGTGTGTGGTGGAGTTGCTGTATTAGTTTTGAGGTCCTCCATTAGTTTGAGGTTCTCTATTAGCTTGACGTTCTCTATTTATTGTATTAGTTTGATGTTCTCTATTAGTTTTAGCGTCTGCATTAATTAAAGGTTCTCTATTAGTTTGAGGAGCTGTATTAGTTTGAGGTTTTGTATTAGTTTGAGGTCCTGTCGTGGTTGGAGATTCTCTATTAGTTTGCGGTGCTCTATCAGTTTGATGGGCTGTAATATTTTGGGCTTCTCTGTAAGTTATATGTTCTCAATTAATTTGAATTTCTCTATTAGTTTGAGGTTATCTAATAGTTCAAGGATCTATATTTCTTTGATTGGCTGCATTAGTTTAAGGGGCTGTATTAGTTTCAGTTCTTGTATTAGTTTGAGGTTCTCTATTACTTTGAGGAAATATATTAATTTGAGATCCTCGAAAAGTTTGATTTGTTGTATTATTTTAAGGAGCTGTATTTTGCTTAGGTCCTCTATAGTTATTAGGAAATCTACTAATTTGTGGTTCTTTACTCGTTTGGGAGTCTGTATTAGTTTGAGGGACTGCATTAGTTTGAGTCGCTGGATTAGTTTGAGGGACTGTATTAATTTGAGAGACAGTATTAGTTTCAGGGTCTGTATTAGTTTGAGGAGCGTTATTAGTTTGAGGGACTGTATTAGTTTGAGGGACTGTATTAGCTTGAGGGACTGTATTAGTTTGAGGGGCTGTATTAGTTTGAGGGTCTGTTTCATTTTGAGGGACTGTATTAGTTGGAGGGACTGTATTGCTTGAGGGTCTGCATTAGGTTGAGGGGCTGTATTAGTTTGAGTGTCTGTGTTAGTTTGAGGGTCTGTATTAGTTTGAGTCGCTGTATTAGTTTAAGGGACTGTATTAGTTTGAGCGACTGCATTAGCTTGTGGGTTGTATTCGTTTGAGGGGCTGTATTAGTTTGAGGGTCTGTATGAGTTTGAGGGTCTGTATTAGTTTAAGGAGCTGTATTAGTTAGAGTTTCTTAATTAGTTTGAATAGTTGCATTATTTTGAGCGTCCCGATTAGTTTGAGGTTCTCTATGGGTTTGAGTAGATTATTCTGAGGGTCCCTATTAGTTTGAGTTTGCTTGTTTCTGTTTCTATCTTGGTTTGAATTTCAATATTAGTATGCGTTTCATTAATAGTTTGAGTCTCTCTATTAGTTTGAGGGTCTGTATTAGTTTTAGTTTCTTTATTATGTTGAAGGTATGTATTAATTTGAGGTTCTCTATAGAATTTTAAGTTAGTTTGACGTTCTTGATTAGTTTGAGGTTCTCTTACTTTGAGGTTCTCTTTTAGTTTGAGGTTATTTTTTAATTTGAGGGTTTGTATTAGATTTAGTTTTAGTTTGAAGTACTTTGTAATATTAAAGGATTGTTTTAATTTGAGGTTCTCTTGGTTTGAGGGGCTGTACTAGTTTGAGATTCTCTATCAGTTTGATGTGCTGCATTATTTTGAATGTCTGTATGAAGAGAAGTGCTGTATTAGTTTGCATTGTTTTTGCTGTATCAGTTTGAGGTGCTGTATTACTTTTAGGTAAGCTACGAGTATGAGGCACCGCATGTATATGAGGTGCTGTATGGGTATGAGAGGCTTAATAAATATGAGTACCTGTATTAGTTTGAGGATGATCATTGACATTCCCCATTTTAATTGTTTGACTGGATTTCCCTCGTTAAAGAGATCAGCCACTTCCGAGACTGCACTTGAACAGCCTTGAGGAGGACATTCTAACATTTGTAATTTAACTACTGAATGCCTGCATTTAAAAGGGCAGCCACGACCCCCTTTGTAGTACTGAAGACCTGAGAGAGATATTCTAACATTGGGAAACTAACTGCTGAATAGCTACAGTTAAAGAAAGCAGCCACATCACAGAGAGCAGGAGAACAGCCCTGAGACTCTAAAATTGGGAAAGTAATTACTGAATAGCTGCAGTTAAAGAAGACAGCCACATCACAGAGTGCAGTAGACCAGCCCTCAGAGCCATACATTAACATTGGGAATGTAATTACTGAATGACCACAGCAGAGTAAATAACATCACCCAAAACAATATGCGATCTCCAGTTTGTCCTGATGGTTGTTGAAACAACAATCCAATTGCTGGGACGAGACAGCTGGAAACTTTCATGAGTTAATTAATGTGAGCAGAATTGTCCAGTCTTTGGTGTTTCCAATTTGAATCTCTGCAGTAAATATATTCGTTCACAACAGGGAGTTAAATCGGCTGTCGTAATCTGTTTGTTCAAGTTTTAAAAATAACTGTTTTGATCGATGTTGCAACCACAATGTCCCCGTGGAGAGACTGCAGGGTATAACTTAAAGGCGCTGGAATTGTACCGCATCAAAGTATAATTCAGGGAGATTGCCTGCAGCACGAAGAGGCACATCGTTTCACACGGAAATGCTTCCAATTCGATATGCCGAGAAAATATGCTACACATTCATTGCCATCATTGGTGATCCTGGTGAGTGACTAAAGCCATTGAAGTAGTGCAAATCTGTGTTTGAGCTGGTCTCTTGTTTTGCCCTTTCACTGATAATGTTACATCCTGGACTTGTGCTCACGAGTGTACAGATACCTGATCGGTGATATCATTCCGTTCAGACAAATGGCCTGCATAACCACTGTGGCTTGATTCAGTTGCTCCATCTGAACATAAACTTGTGTTTGTAACTAACAGGATGATTGATTTATCAAGCTATTGTCTTTCGTCGAATATTGTGTACTTTTGAAACAGTCCTTACTCCGCGCAACTATCTGAGAGAAGGTATTAGTTGGAGTGTCTGTCACTGTCAGATTTACTGAGTGTGAGTCACTACCGGGCATGGATCATGATACCCCAGTGACAATGTATTACAGGTAGTGTATGTCACTGTATGATGTACTGAGTGTCGATCACTAACCGGTGTGGAACATTGTATCCCAGTGACCATGTATTACTGTGTGTTTCTATCACTGTAGGATATACTGAGCGTGGGTCACTAATCGGTGTGGAATTCCGTACCTCAGTAACCATGTATTACTGGGAGTGTCTGTCA
Source organism: Pristiophorus japonicus (assembly GCF_044704955.1). Lineage (NCBI taxonomy): Eukaryota > Metazoa > Chordata > Chondrichthyes > Pristiophoridae > Pristiophorus > Pristiophorus japonicus. Next base: position 2,021,447 of record NW_027254824.1, on the reverse strand, counting down.
CTGTAGAATGTACTGAGTGTGGGTCACTAACCGGTGTAGAACACTGTATCCCAGGGACCATATATTACTGGGCGTGACTGTCACTGTAGGATTTACTGAGTGTGAGTCACTAACTGGCTTAGAACCTTTTAACCCAGTTACCATGTATAAGTTGGAGTGTCTGTCACTTTATGATTTAGTGAGTGTGAGTCACGACCCGGCGTGGGACATCATTCCCGAGTGATCATGTATTACTGGGAGTGTTGTTCACTGTAGAACTGTACCGACTGTTGGTCAATAACCTGTGTGGCACACCGTGCCCGAGTCACCATGTATTACTGGGAGTGTGTGTCACTGTAGGATATATTGAGTGTGGGTCACTGACCGGTGTGGAACACCGTACCCCAGTGACCATGTATTACCGAGAGTGTGTGTCACTGTCGGATATACTGAGTATGGGTCATTAACTAGAGTGAAACATCGTACCCCATTGACCATGTATTACTGGGCGTATCTGTCTCTGTAGGATATACTGCGTGTGGGTCACTAACCGGTCTGGAACAATGTACCCCAGTGACCATGTATTACTGGGAGTGTGTGTCACTGTAGGATATACTGAGTTTGGGTCAGGAACCGGTGTGGAAAACCGTACGCCAGTGACCATGTATTACAGGGAGTGTGTGTCACTGTCGGATGTACTGAGTGTGGGCCATTAACGAGAGTGAAACACCATACCCCAGTGACCATGTATTACTGGGAGTGTGTGTCACTGTACGTAATACTGAGTGTGGGTCACTAACCGTTGTGGAACACCGTGCCCCAGTGACAATGTGTTACAAGGAGTGTCTGTCATTGTATCATCTACTGACTGTGGGTGACTATTCAGTGTGGAACACTGTACACCAGTGACCATGTATTACTGGGAGTGTGTGTCACTGTCGGATAGACTGAGCGTGGGTCACGAACCAGAGTGGAACACCGTACCCCAGTAACCATTTATTAGTGGTTGTTTCTGTCACTGTCGGATGTACTGAGTGTGGTTCATAGAAACATAAAAACATAGAAAATAGGTGCAGGAGTAGGCCATTCGGCCCTTCTAGCCTGCACCGCCATTCAATGAGTTAATGGCTGAACATGCAACTTCAGGACCACATTCCTGCCCTTTCGCCATAGCCCTTTATCCACCTAGTTGTAAGGACTTCATCTAGCTCCTTTTTGAATATATTTTGTGAATTGGCCTCAACAACTTTCTGTGGTAGAGAATTCCACAGGTTCACCACTGTCTGGGTGAAGAAGTTAATCCTCATCTCGGTCCTAAATGGCTTAACCCTTAACCTTATTATTTCTCCTGCCTCTTCTGAGGCGCACGCTCGGAATCGAGAATGACTCGATTCCACACTAAACCTTAGGTCCCAGAGGGCTTAAGAGTCCAATGCATGACTTGTATTCTCTGTCACAGGTGAGGCAGACGGTGGTTGAACGAACGGGAGTGTGGGGTGCCTGGGTTGCTGCGTCCTACTTCCGCGATCTACGCTTGGCTTCAGTTTGCTCTCGGCGACTATACTGGAGGTGCTCTGCGCCATGCGGATGCTTTGCCTCCAATTTGCGTTGGCTTGGGCCAGGGATTGCCAGGTGTAGGTGGGGATGTTCCATTTCTTCAACTAGGTTTTGAATGTGTCATGGTGCGTTTCCTCTGCGCACATGTGGCTCGCTTTCAATAACGAATTACCGGGTGGAGCGTTTGCTTTTTGAATCTCATGTCAAGCATGCCGACGATGTGGCCCGCCCAACGGAGCTGATTGACGGTGGTTGATGCTTCGATGCTGGGGATGTTGGCCTGACCGGTAACACTGATGTTGTTGCGCTACTCCGGCCAATTAATTTGCAGGAAATTGCGGAGGCAGCGTTGGTACTTCTCTCGTGCTTTGAGGTGCCTGTTGTAAATATTCCATGAGTTTGAAGCTTATAGGAGGGCGGGTATCACTTCTGCCCGGTAGACCATGAGCTTGGTCCAGGGTTTAAGGTCCTGGTCTCCAAACACTTCCTTCTTCAAGTGTCCGAAGGCTGCACTGACACACTGAAGGCAGTGTTGGACTTTGCCATCAAAGTCTGCCCTTGTTGACAGTGAGCTCCCGAGGTATGGAAAATGTACAGTGTATTGCCCAGTAAGCCCATGCTCCCCTGAAACTCAGAGCGGATGTCGAGTTTCCCTGCGCCTATCCCGGCTGATACATTCTGAGGGCTACATTTATAAGATAATTCACTCACCATTCACACTGGAAGTCATCTCGCCCTCACCGGCTTTGGGCTGGGAATGAAAACCCTTGCAGGTTGCTGATCCTGATCCCAGTGCACTGCCCTTGCTGAAAGTACAAGTGCTGGACCTCTGGTGTGAACAATGTTCTATCCCAACACTCCAAAATGCCGGTGTGGGAGCTCGGATGGTTTCTAGCTATGTTGTCTTTTCTTGGGATACAGGGAACCTTCGTTGTTCCAATTCTACTCCTGTCCTCTCCTTCACATATTTTTCAGGTTCATTGATGACTGTGGACGCGCAATGTCATTTTCTAGCCATGAACTGGAAAATGTCCTAACTCGCACAAAGTCATGATCGTCCTCACCTCTATGTTTACTGACCTACATTGGCTCCCGGTTAAAGAACGCCACGATTTTGAAAATTCTCATCCTTGTTTACACATCTCTCCATGGCTTTGCAGCTCCCTACCTCTGTAAACTTTTTCAGACTCACAACGCCTCAAGATAGCTCCGCTCTTCAAAAGCTGCCCTTTCGAACATCCCTCATTATACTGCTGAACCATCGGTGGCCTTACCTTCAGTTGTTTGGGATCTAAACTCTGGAATCCCTCCCTGAACCTCTCTACTTCTCTATCCATCTTTCCATTTTAAAGATATCCCGAAAATCAACCCTTTTCGCAAGCTTTTGGTAATATGCCTTAATTTCTTCTTTTTCTGTCGGTGTCAAATGTATCTGTGTTGTCCTGCTTTGAAGCGCCTTGCGAAGTTTAACTAGGTTAAACCTGCGATATATATAAACGTAATTGTTATTATTATAAATAATAATATTAATTATTATAAATATTATTATTAATAATTAAAATTATAATTATAATTATATTTACGTGAGCAACCTTGCTTATAATTTGCGCCACTATCTCTCATTCTTATGCTCCGTCTGTCACTTCCCTTACCGTCTGCAACATCTCTAAGTCCATTTCCGAGGATCGGCTCTCTACCAATATCTATCAGACGGCGGCCGACTCTGACAGCTACCTTGATTATATGACCTCTCATCTAGCTTGCTGGAAGGACTCTATGATACTCTCCAAATGTCGCTGCCTGCGTTCCATCTGTTCCGATGAAGCCACCTCCCACACCAGTGCTTACAGCATGTCTTCCTTTTTCTAAGCTGAGTATATCGATCCTCTGTGGTCATGATCCTGTGAGTCTGTAACCTAGCGTGGAGTGGGTAGGAGAGGAGAGGCGAAGCAGAGTCATGGAGACAGTAACCGTTGAGTCAATACCTCGGGCTGAGAGGCTCCAGTGGTGGGATGGTTCCTCATTCCCCACACCCTCTGGTTGATTATCTTCCTGCAGTTACCATGCCCTGTTCAGAGAAGGTTCACCAGGCTAGTTCCTGAGATGAATGTGTTGAATTATGAGGAAAGGATGAGCAGGTTGAATATATATTCGTTGGAGTTCAGAAGAATGCGCGGTGATGTTATTGAAACGTATAAGATTCTGAGGTGGCTCGACAGGGTAGATGCAGAGAGGGTGTTTCCCCTCATGGGGGAATCTACAACTTGGGGATAGAGTTAAAGTATGTTTCTGATGTTGGGGAAGTCCAGAACCAGGCGATATAGTCTGAGGATCAGGGGTAAGCCATTTAGGACCAAGATGAGGAGAAACCTCTTCACTCAGACAGTTGTTAACCTGAGGAATTCCCTCCCGCAGAAAGTTATTGATGCAGTTCATTGGATATATTTAAGAGGGTGTTAGGTATGGCCCTTACGCTGAAGGGACCAAGGGGTCTGGATGGAAAGCAGGACAGGGGTTCTGAGGGAATGATCAGCCATGATCTTATTGAATCGTGGTGCAGGCTCGAAGGGCCAAATGGACTAATCCTGCACCTATATACTATGTTTCTATGGACAGGGTCCTCAATCCAATTTCCCGCATTTATCCTCAGCCGAAGATTCCCCACCACTGTGGTGGACAAGGCACACCGCAGTGTCAATCCAATTTGCTGCCTTACTTTCATCGCCCCTGATCGTCCCTGCTAGAACCATGTCCTCACCTTGGTCTCAACCAACCCCCACATTCATTTGCTGTCCCTTCCTTCTTAGTCCCACCACCAGACATATCCCCTATCAGCATTCCCAATGGATCTGTCCCTCCACGACAACCTGGACCACTCCTGAATCGCCCCCAACAGTTCTCCCCAATACCGGACCTTCCTGTGCAAAACCTAGGAGATGCAACACCTGCCCTTTCACCACCATTCATTCCATCGTCCAGGCCCTTCAATCTGAAACAGTAATAGACTTGTATTTCCTCCAATGTAGTATACTGTATTCGCTGTTCACGATGCTGTCTCCTGTAGATTGCGGAGGATTAAACAGAGATTGTGTGATTACATTCCTGAAATTCTCCATTGTGTTTGAAAACGTGTCTATCTCTCTTTCTCTGTCTCACACTGCCCCGCTCACTTATCCCTTCAATTCTACATCCCACTCCCAGTCTGACATCTCCATCTTCCACAGTCTAAAATGTTCCCCTTTGTAACTCAATGGGGAACAGCACCACATGTTTTCATTATCCATTTATTGCAAGCCGGCCATAAAACTGAGATGAAACTTTTCAGATCAATACTACCGCTCCCGTTTCCTCAGACAGCATGTGCTGGTAATGAAGGATGTCTTCAGTAGAGCCACTGGGAGTGGAGGAGGTGTGCGCTGGTGCTTGGGACCACCTTTCGGTGTACGGCAGGCGGGAAGGTCCGCACCCCTTGGATCTACTGACCTTTCTCCACCACATTCCTGGGCCATTGGAGCCTTCTGATCTTTGCCAGATTTACCTTGCTCCCTACACCGTCCCACCGCCCCACTCTGTAATGCTGCTCTTTCGACGTACATCTCCTCTGGACCTTTTTTCTGTTCCTTTAGTTGTCCCATTTGTCATACACCATCATCCCTTTTATCGTTGAATCATTCCTGCCCACCATCCCATCAAATACCTTCAACTTTGTTCTTTCCCCCTCCGACCACAACTTTATCTGCCTCTAACATTGCCTTAAAACTGTTCATCTCTCGCGGATTCCAGTATTGAAGAAAGGTTATCACCTGAAACGTTAACTCTGTTTCTCTCTCCACAAATGCTGCCTGACATACTGAGTGTTTTTAGCATATTCTGTATTTTATCAGATTTACAACCGTATGTATGGGGCTAGTCTAAGCAGAGGGAGAGAGAGGGAGAGCGTGTGGAGCCTTGGGGAAGGCACACCTAGATCTCCTGGCCCACAACCAGGGCCGTGAAGGCACTTCCACTGTCCACGAAACTGTCCTCGGCTCACTTTAAATGCCCGGTATCCCGAGGCCTGGGAAACACAGCCGACCACAGTTAAATCGTAAAATAAGTTACACCAGTAACATAGTTTAAACCAGAAGCTGCCATCCGCATTAATACCTTTATATTGCCACCCGCCCGCTGGGATGGCTCGGCTTCCCTCCCACTGCCCCGTCTCTGCTAAACTGGGAAGCAGCGGGTTGGAGTTAGGTTGGGTTGGAATGATATAATATATATGTTAACCCCTGACCCGACGTACACGCGGCTGTTTTTGTGCTAAATGACAGGCCTTACTGTCTGGGCTCAGTCACCGACAATGTGTGACCAATAATTGACCGTCTCTTTTCCCTTCTGTTTATTACAGTGAATTTAGTGGCGATTGTGATCCTGTCCCGGGGAAAGTGCGGGCTGTCCAACTGCACCACACGCTACCTGGTGGCCATGGCAGCGGCGGATCTACTGGTGGTCATCACTGACGTCATACTGTGGCAGATCAGTCGGTATTACTTCCCTTGGTCTTTCCTGGATATCACCCCTGTTTGTTGTGTTACATATGTCCTGTCCCGTGTAACCACAGACTGTTCTGTCTGGTTCACCGTCACTTTCACCTTTGATCGATTTGTGGCCATTTGTTGGGAGAAGCTGAAAACCAAATATTGCACCGGGAGAACTGCGGCTGTGGTTCTGGAAACAAGCTGCATTCTGCTATCTTCAAAAAACATTCCCTTCTACTTTACATTTGAACCTGGATATATTGTCGACAATGTTCTGTGGTACTGTGTCCCAATCCTAGCCTATTATACTGATCCCAGATGGATGGGATTTGACTCGTTTGATACGGTTTTAACCCCACTGCTCCCATTCGCTGTAATTCTGTTGCTCAACGCTCTGACAGTCAGACACATTTTAGTGGCCAGTCGAGTCCGTAAAAGACTGAGGGGTGAGAGCAAGGGGGGGAATGGCAGTGACCCAGAAATGGAGAGCAGGAGGAAGTCTGTAATTTTACTCTTCACCATATCCGGCAGCTTCATACTGCTGTGGCTGATAATTGTTATAGATTTCATTTATTATAGCATTACAGGAATAAATCCCAGTGATTACAGTGATTCTTTAGATCAATTTACAAAGGTCGGATTTATACTGCGGAATTTAAGTTGCTGTACAAACACATTTATTTACGGGGTGACCCAGTCCAAGTTCAGAGAGCAGTTGAAGAGCGTGGTGAAATATCCGGTTACATCAATTGTACAATTAATTAATAAACAGAACGACTGACCGCAGCCCAGAGGCGGGTCCCTGTGTTTGCAGTCCAGGAATGTAATATTTAACAGCAGAATCCCTTCCATTGAATTAAACCAGGAATGGCTGGTGATCTGATCATAAACCCGGCGGCGGGACAAGCACTGTGTGACGGACACGGCAATATTTCTGATTGAAAATTCCCAAATGGTCTTTTGGGAAAGTACCACACGAGCATTCTCTCTGAACTCTTCTGCAACGGGTCACTGCAGCTATTTAGTGCAGCTAGACATTGCATCTTTCAGATTGAGAGGCTCGACAATAGGTAGGCAGGAAGGGCTGAGCTCGAGTTCAGTGGGTTATATTATATAGAACATAGAGCAGAGAATCAGGTATTCGGCCCAACCAGTGTGTGCTGGTGAGTATGCTTAGCACTAGATTAGAAAGTAAGAAACTGAATGTGGCAGAGGTGCAAGGTATGACGTGCCAGACTGAGCAGGTGGTCCAGACCATACACACAGTGCATTTACAGCGAGAAGTGGTCTTACATCGACTTACCAAGCACACCTGCGTTCGGAAACTGCGCTTCCACAAAGTGGTTATCACTGAAATATAAACATAAAACATAAGAACATAAGATTTAGGAACAGGAGTAGGCCATCTAGCCCCTCGAGCCTGCTCTGACATTTAACAAGATCATGGCTGATCTGGCCGTGGACTCAGCTCCACTTACCCGCCCGCTCCCCGTAACCCTTATTGATTAAAAATCTATCTCTCTGTGATTTGAATACACTCAATGAGCTAGCCTCAAGTGCTTCCCTGGGCAGAGATTTCCACAGATTCACAACCCTCTGGGAGAAGATATTCCCTCTTAACTCGGTTTTAAATTGGCTCCCGCGTATTTTGAGGCTGTGCCCCCTAGCTCTAGTCTCCCCAACCAGTGGAAACAACCTCTCTGCCTCTTTCTTGTCTAACCCTTTCATTATTTAAAATGTTTCTCTAAGATTACCCCTCATCCTTCTGAACTCCAACGAGTAAGACCCAATTTACGCAATCTATCATCGTAAGGTAACCCCCTCATCTCCGGAATCAGCCTGATGAATCGTCACTGTAACCCCTCCAAGGCTAGTATATCCTTCCTTAAGAAAGGTGACCAAAACTTCACGCAGTATACCAGGTGCGGCCTCACCAATACACTGTACAGTTGCAAACTAACTTTTTTGGATTGATGCACAAGGACCCCCAGGTCCCTCTGCAGCGCAGCATGATGTAATTTCTCCCAATTCAAATAATATTCCCGTTTACTGTTTTTCTTTCCAAGCTGGATGACCTCACATTTTCCGACATTGTATTCGATCTGCCAAACCTTAGCCCATTCGCTTAACTTATCTAAATCTCTTCGCAGCCTCTCTTTGTCCGCTTTCCCACTAACCTTTGTGTCATCTGCAAATTTTGTTACACTACACTCTGTCCCATCTTCAAGGTCATCTATGTATATTGTAAACAGTTGTGGTGCCAGCACCGATCCCTGTGGCACACCACTAACCACCGATTTCCGACCTGAGAAGGATCCATTTATCCCGACTCTCTGCTTTCTGTTCGGCAGTTAGTCACTTACCAGGAACACCAATGACGGCAATGATCATGTAGCATATTCGCAGGGCATATTGAATTGGAAGCATTGTCTGCGTGAAACGATGTGCCCCTTTGTGTTGCAGGCAATCTCCCTGAATTATGCTCTGAGGCGGAACAATTCCAGCGCTTTTAAGTTATACACTGCGGGCTCTCCACGGCGACATTGAGGTTGCAACATCGCTCAAAATAGTTATTGTTAAAACTTGAACAAACAGATTACGACAGCCAATTTATGTCCCTGTTGTGATTCAAAATTGAAACTGCAAAGACTGGACAATTCTGCTCACATTAATTAACAAATTAACGTTTCCAGCTGTATTCTCATAGCAATTGGGTTGTTGTTTCAAAAACCATCTGGCCAAACTGGAGATCGCATATAGTTTCTGGTAATATCTTTTGCACTGCTGTGTTCATTCAGAAATTACATTTCCAATGTTCGAGTTTCCCACTCAGGGCTGCTCTAATGCACTCTGTGATGTGGCTGCCTTCTTTAACTGTAGCTGTTCAGTAATTACATTTCCAATGTTCAAGTTTCCCTCCCAGGGCTGCTGTACTACAAAGGGGGTCGTGGCTGCACCTTTCAATGCAGGCATTCAGTACATAAATTACAAATGATAGAAAGTCCTTCTCAAGGCTGTTTTCGTGCGGTCTAGGAAATGACTGACCACTTTAACTTTGGAAATACAGTTAAACAATTATAGTGATGAATTTCTATGATAGTTCTCAAACAAATATAGGCCCTCATATTCATTAAGCCTCTCATACCCATACGGCACCTCATACACATGTGGTGCCTTATGCTCGTAGATTACCTAAAAATAATACAGCACCACAAACTCATACAGCAAAAACAATGCAAACTAATTCAGCATTTCTCATCATGCAGGCACTGAAAATAATACAGCACATCAAACTAATAGAGAACTTCAAACTAGTACATTCCCACAAACCAAGAGAACCTCAAAATAACACAATCCTTTAATATTACAAAGTACCTCAAACTAAAAATAAAACTAATACAACACCTCAAACTAAAAGGTAACCTCAAACTAAAAGAGAACCTCAAAGTAATACAGAACCTGAAACCATTAAAGAATATCAAATTCAATTTTAATAAATCTCTAGATAACCTCAACATAAAGTGAACACTTAAAATAATAATGACTCTGAAATTAATACAGACCCTCAAAAAAACAGAGACACTGAAACTATTAATGAAACTCACTCTAATATTTAAATTCAAATTAAGAGTGAATCTGAAACTGATAAACTTAAACTAATACGGAGCCTCAAAATAATCCACTCAAACTAATAGAAAAACTAATAGGGAGGATCAAATAAGCCAAATATTCAAGCTAAGAGAGAAAATCAAACTAATACAGCCCATCAAACTAATACTGTCCCTCAAACTAATACACTCTCTCAAACAAATACAGACTCTCAAACAAATACAGTCCGTCAAAATAATACAGCCCCTCAAGCTAATATAGGCCCTCAAACTAATACAACCCCTCAAACAAATATAGCCCCTCAAACTAATACAACCCCTCAAACTAATATAGGCCGTCAAACTAATAGAGAATCTCAAACTCATCGAGAAGCTCAAACTAATACAGTCCATCAAACTAATACAGTCCGTCAACCGAACAGAGAACCTCAAACTCATCGTGAATCTCAAACTATTACAGACCCTCAAACTAATACAGACCCGCAAACTAATACAGTCCCTCAAACAAATACAGCCCCTCAACCTAATACAATCCCACAAACTAATGCAATCCCTCAAACTAATACAGTCCATCAAACGATTACAGACCCACAATTGAATACAGTCCATCCAACAAATACAGTCCCTCAAACTAATACAGCCCCTCAAACTTATATAGCCCCTCAAACTAATACAACCCCTCAAACTAATACAGACCGTCAAACTAATAGACAACCTCAAACTCATCGAGAAAATCAAATTAATACAATCCCTCAATCTAATACAGTCCGTCAAGCTAATAGAGAACCTCAAACTCAACGTGAATATCAAACTAATACAGACCCTCAAACTAATACAGTCCCTCAAACAAATACAGCCTCTCAAACTAATACAGCCCCACAAACTAATACAGCCCCTCAACATAATACAGTCCCACAAATTAATGCAATCACTCAAACTAATACAGTCCATCAAACTAATGAAGACCTTCAATCGAATACAGTCCATCAAACTAATACAGTCCCTCAAAATAATACAGCCCTCAATATAATACAGTCCATCAAACTAATGGAGTTCCTCAAACTCAAACAGCCCCTCAATTTTATACAGTCCATCAAACTAATACAGTCCCTCAAACTAATGCAGCCCCTCAAACTAATACAGACTCTCAAACAAATACAGCCCCTCAAACTAATACAGTCCCTCAATCTAATATAGTCCCTCAAACTAATACAGACCCTCAAACTACTATAGCTGCTCAAACTAATCATGAACCTCAAATTAATAGATTTACTACTTACTGTAGTGGACCTTGGACAAATACAGCCGCTTAAAATAATACAAGAATATAAACTTTTCCAGAAGCTCAAATTAATATATTTCCTCAAAATAATAGAGAAGCTCAAACTAATGCAAGCGCTGAAGCTATTGGAGAACTCAACATAATAGAAAACCTCAAACTAATAGAGAACATCTAATTAATGCAAACCCTTAAACTAATCGAAAAATTCAAAATAATACAATCAATAGAGAACGTCAAACTAACAGAGAACCTCAAGCTAATAGAGGACCTAAACCCAATACAGCAACTCTACCACACACAGAAAGTTATATTCATATTGCCATTGAAACTCACACAGCATTTCCGATAAAACAGTCTATCAAAATAATGCAGCCCTTAGAACTAATAGAGAACGTGAAACAAATACAGCCGCTAAAACAATAAAGATCCTCAAAATAATAAATAACCGCAAACTACGAGAGAACCTCAAAATACTACAGCCTATGAAACTGATAAATACCCTCAAATTAATACAGAATCTCAAATAAATACAGCAGCGTCAAATAATATAACAATTCCACCATTTATAGAAACTCAAGCTAATATACAACCTCAAACTATGAAAGAAACTCAAACCAATATGAGAACCTCAAACAAATACAGCCACCTAAAAGAATACACCTCAAACTATTAGAGCAACTGAAACTAATGCAGCCCTTCAAATTAATACAGCCAATCTAACTATTATAGAACCTCAAACTAATAGAGAACGTGAATGTAATATAGAAACTACAACTAATAGATAATTAATAGCGTCTAGCCGACAATCACGAAGTGGCTGGATTTTTCAGTGGAGTAGAACCGGTGGCCCAAGGTCTTATTCCACTGAAAGCCAAGAACAGAGAACTACTCATCAAGAAGAGTGAGGCTGCCGGTGCTGGCTGTAAAGAACACTTCGAGGATCTTTGCAACAAAGAATCCGCCTTCGATGTGAGTGTCCTTAACTTCATCCCACAGCATGCTACCCATCACCTCCTTGGCACAATCACAGCTCGGCACGAGTTTGCAAAGGCCTTCCGACAACTAAAAACAACAATTCCTCAGGAGCAGAATGAATCCCCTTGGAAGTACTGAAGCTTGACGGCGAAGCACTAATGGCACGTATTCATGACCTTATCTGGAAGAAGGAGATCATGCCAGGAGATCTCGGAGTAGATTTAATTGCGATGATCTTAAAGAAAGGTGATGAGTCTGACTGCGGTAACGACAGAGGAATGTCGCTGCTCTCAACCAAAGGCAAAGTCATCGCAAGTATTCTTCTCAACCACCTTCTCCCTGTGGCTGAAGACCTCCTCCTAGTTTCGCAATGTGGATTCTGCCCACTAATTGGCACAATGGATATCATCTTCACCACGCGGCAGATATTAGAGAAATGCAGCGAATAGCACCAATACTTGTACATGGCATGTTTTAATCTCACAAAAACATCCAACGCTGTCAAGCATGAGGGTTTATGGAGCGTCCTCCTCAGATTCGGCTGCACTTCAAGGTTTGTCACCATACTCCACCTTCTGCAGGATGAAATGCAAGCCATGCTCCCGGTCAAGGCATCCATTACAGAACCATTCCACAGACGGACCGGGGTCAAGCAAGGGTGTGTCATCGCAGCACGAGCGGAAGGAAGCAGAAGCCGAGTTCATGGCACCATGAGTGGCTCTGCTGCACAGGAGGGCAGAATAAAGAGTGGAAGAGCTACAGTGATAGGGGATTATATTGTAAAGGGAATAGATAGGCGTTACTGCGGTAGGAAACGAGAATCCAGGATGGTATGTTTCCACCTGGTGCAAGGGTCAAGGATGTCACGGAGCAGATGCAGGGCTTTCTGAAGGGGGAGGGTGAACAGCCAGTTGTAATTGTGCATATCGGTACCAACGATATAGGTTAAAACGGGATGAGGTCCTCCAAGCTGAATTTAGGGAGCTAGGTGTTAAATTAAAAAGTAGGACCACAAATGTAGCAATCTGAGGATTGTTAACAGTGCCACGTGCTAGTCAAAGTCGGAATCGCAGGATAGCTCAGATGAATCCGTAGCTTGAGGAGTGTTGCAAGAGGGAGCGATTCAAATTCCTGTGACATTGGAACTGGTTCTGGGAGAGGTGGGACCAGTACAAACCGGACGGTCTGCACCTGGGCAGGACCGGAACCAATATCATGGTGGGGGTGTTTGCTAGTGCTGTTGGGGAGTGGTTAAACTAATATGGCAGGGGAATGGGGACCCAAGCAGGGATTCAGAAGGAGGTAAAATGTAGACACAAGCAAAAGATAGAAAGGAGAATAGCAAAAGTGTAGGACAGAGAAACCCAAGGCAAAAATAAAAAGGAACACATTACAGAAAAAGTCTAAATGGTAAAAGAGAGATAAAAAGACAAGTCTGAAGGCTCAGTGCCTCAATGCGAGGAATATTCAGAATAAGGTGGATGAATTAACTTCGCTCTTTAAGATTATAATAAAATTGGGGTCACGGAGGCATGGCTCCAGTGTGACCAAGTCTGGGAACTCAACGTCCAGGGTATTCAACATTCAGGAAGAACAGACAGAGAGGAAAGGGAGGTGGATTGGCGTTGCTTGTTAAAGAGGAAATAACCGCAATAGTAAGAAAGGCCTTTAACTTGAATGATGTGGAATCCATATAGTTATAGCTACGGAATACCAAAGTACAGAAAACGAGAGTGAGAGTAGTGTCCAGACAACGAAACAGTAGTAACGAGGTTGGAGATGGCATCAAACAAGAAATTAGCGATGTTTGCAATAAAGGTACGGCAGTTATCATGGGCGACTTTAATCTACAAATCGATTGGGCTAACCAAACTGGTAGCAATGCGGTGGAGGAGAAATTCCTGGAGTGTATTAGTGATGGCCTTGGAGACCAATATGTCGAGGAATCAACTAGAGAGCTGGCCAACTAGACTGTGTGTTGTGTAATGAGAGACGACTAATCAGCAATCTTGTTGTGCGAGGCCCCTGGAAGGGTGACCATAATATGGTAGAATTCTTTTTAAGATGGAGAGTGAAATGTTAATTCATAAACTAGGGTCCTGAATTTAAGGAAAGGTTACTTCGATGGTATGAGTTGTGGATTGGGTAGGATAGACTGGAAAATGATACTTAAAGGGTTGACAGTGGATACGCAATGGATTAAATGGATGAACTTCAACAATTGTACATCCCTGTCTGGAGTAAATATAAATAGGGGAAGGTAGAACAACCGTGGCAACAAGGGAAATTAGAGATAGTGTTAAATCGAAGGAAGAGGCATATAAATTGGCGAGAATAACCATCAAACATGAGGACTGGGTGAAATTTAGAATTCATCAGTGGACAAAGGGTTTAATTAGGGGCATTACAATAGAGTATGAGAGGAAGCTTGCTGGGAATATAAAAACTGGCTGCAAAAGCTTCTATAGATGCGTGGAGAGAAAAAAGATTAATGACGACCAACGGAGGTCTTTTTTGCTGACAGAATCAGATGAAGTTATAATGGGGAACAAAGAAATGACATAGCAATTGAACAAAAACTTTCGATCTGTCTCCATTGACGAAGACGCAAATAGCCTTCCAGAAATACTAGTGTTTCGAGCGTCTAGTGAAAAGGAGGAAGGGAAGGAAATCCTTATTAGTCAGGAAATTGTGTAAGGGAATTTGATCGGATTGACGACCGATAAATCACCAGGGCCTGATAGGCTGCATCCCAGAATAATAAAGGAAGTGGCACTCGAAATAGTGGATGCATTGGTGATCATTTTTCATATTCCATTGACTCTGGATCAGTTCCTATGAATTGGAGTGTATCTAATGCAACACCACTTTTTAAAATAGGAGGGAGAAAGAAAACGTGAAATTATAGATCGGTTTGCCTCACATCGGTGGTGGGGAAAGTGTTGAATCAATTATTTTTGGAAAAAGTGGCAGGATCGGGCCTAGTCAGCATGGAATTATGAAAGGAAAATCATGCTTGATAAATCTTCTAGAATGTTTTTAGGATGTAACTAGTAGAGTGGAAAAGGGAGAACCAGTGGATGTGGTGTATTTGGACTTTCAAAAGGCTTTTGACAAGGTCCATCACAAGAAACTAGCGTGTATAATTAAAGCGCATCGTATTTGGGATAATGTATTGACGTGGATAGAGAACTAGTTGGCAGACAGGAAGGAACGAGTCAGAATAAACGGGTCCTTTTCAGAAATGCAGGCA
Organism: Pristiophorus japonicus; assembly: GCF_044704955.1. Classification (NCBI taxonomy): domain Eukaryota; kingdom Metazoa; phylum Chordata; class Chondrichthyes; family Pristiophoridae; genus Pristiophorus; species Pristiophorus japonicus. The sequence continues at coordinate 2,006,273 of NW_027254824.1, read as the reverse complement.
GTGCCCAGTGGGGTGCCGCAGGGTTCAGTGCTGGGACGCCCGTCTTTTACAATGTAAATCAATGATTGAGATGAAGGAATTGAATGTAATATCTCCAGGTTTGCAGATGACACTAAGCGGGGTGGCGGTGTGAGCTGTCAGGATATGCGAAGAGACTGTAGGGAAACTTGGACAGGTTAATAGAGTGGGCAAATGCATGGCAGATGCAATATAATATGGATAAATGTGATGTTATCCACTTCGGTGGCAAAAACAGGAAGACGGAATATTATCTGAATGGTGACAGATTAAGAACAGGGGAGGTGCAACTAGACCTGGGTGTCATGGTACATCAGTCATTGAAGTTTGGCATACAGGTAAAGCAGGCGGTGAAGAAGCAAATGGCATGTTGGCCTTCATAGCAAGTGGATTTGAGTACAGGAGCAGGAAAGTCTTACTGCTGTTGTATAGGTACTTGGTGAGGACACACCTGGAATATTGTGTTCAGTTTTGCTCTCCTATCTCAGCAAGGATGTTCTTGCTTTCAAGGGAGTACAGCGAAAGTTCACCAGATTGATTCCTGCGATTGCAGGACTGACATATGAGGATCAACTGGGCTTGTATCCACTGGAGTTTAGAAGAATAGAAACATGGAAACATAGAAACTTAGAAAAAAGGTGCAGGAGTAGGCCATTCGCCCTTCTAGCCTGCACCGCCATTCAATGAGTTCATGGCTGAACATGCAACTTCAGTACCCCATTCCTGCTTTCACACCATACCCCTTGATCCCCCTAGTAGTAAGGACTTTATCTTACTCCTTTTTGAATATATTTAGTGAATTGGCATCAACTACTTTCTGTGTTAGAGAATTCCACAGGTTCACCACTCTCTGGTTGAAGAGATTTCTCCTCATCTCAGTCCTAAATGGCTTAGCCCTTATGGTTAGACTGTGACCCCTGGTTCTGGACTTCCCCAACATTGGGAACATTCTTCCTGCATCTAACCTGTCTAAACCCATCCGAATTTTAAACGTTTCTCTGAGATCTCCTCTCATTCTTCTGAACTCCAGTGAATACATGCCCAGGTGTTCCAGTCTTTCTTGATATGTCAGTCCTACCATCCCGCGAATCAGTCTGGTGAACCTCCGCTGCACTCCATCAATAGCAAGATTGTCCTTCCTCAAGTTAGGAGACCAAAACTGTACACAATACTCCAGGTGTGGCCTCACCAAGGCCCTATACAATTGTAGTAACACATCCCTGCTCCTGTACTCAAATCACCTCGCTATGAAGGCCAACATGCCATTTGCATTCTCAACTGCCTGCTGTACCTGCATGCCAACCTTCAATGACTGATGTACCATGACTCCCAGGTCTCGTTGCACCTCCCCTTTTCCTAATCTGTCGCCATTCAGATAATAGTCTGTCTCTCTGTTTTTACCATCAAAGTGGATAACCTCACATTTATCCACATTATACTTCATCTGCCATGCATTTGCCCACTCACCTAATCTATCCAAGTTTCTCTGCAGCCTCATAGTATCCTCATCGCAGCTCACACTGACACCCAACTTAGTGTCATCCGCAAATTTGGTGATACTACATTTAATCCCCTCGTCTAAATCATTAATGTACAGTGTAAACAGCTGGGGCCCCAGCACAGAACCTTGCAGTACCCCACTAGTCACTGTCTGCCATTCTGAAAAGTACCCATTTACTCCTCCTCTTTGCTTCCTGTCTGACAACCAGTTCTCAATCCATTTCAGCACACTACCCCCAATCCCATGTGCTTTAACTTTGCACATTCATCTCTTGTGTGGGACCTTGTCGAAAGCCTTCTGAAAGTCCAAATATACCACATCAACCGGTTCTCCCTTGTCCACTCAACTGGAAACATCCTCAAAAAATTCCAGAAGATTTGTCAAGCATGATTTCCCTTTCACAAATCCACGCTGACTTGGACCTATCATGTCACCTCTTTCCAAATGGGCTGCTATGACATCCTTAATAATTGATTCCATCATTTTACACGCTAACGAGGCCAGGCTGACCGGTCTAAAATTCCCTGTTTTCTCTCTCCCTCCTTTTTTATAAAGTGGGGTTACATTGGCTACCCTCCACTCGATAGGAACTGATCCAGAGTCTATGGAATGTTGGAAAATGACTGTCAATGCATCCGCTATTTCCAAGGCCACCTCCTTCAGTACTCTGGTATGCTGTCCATCAAGCCTGGGGATTTATCGGCCTTCAATCCCATCAATTTCCCCAACACAATTTCCAGACTAATAATGATTTCCCTCAGTTCCTCCTCCTTACCAGACCCTCTGACCCCTTTTAAATCCGGAAGATTGTTAATGTCCTCCTTAGTGAATACCGAACCAAAGTACTTGTTCAATTAGTCTGCCATTTCTTTGTTCCCAGTTATGACTTCCTCTGATTCTGACTGCAGGGGACCTACATTTGTCTTTACTAACCTTTTTTTCTTTACATATCGATAGAAACGTTTGCAATCCGTCTTAATGTAACCTGCAAGCTTCTTCTCGTACTCCATTTTCCCTGCCCAAATCAAACCCTTTGTCCTCCTCTGCTGAGTTCTAAATTTCTCCCAGTCTCCGGGTTCGCTGCTATTTCTGACCAATTTGTATGCCACTTCCTTGGCATTAATACTATCCCTGATTTCCCTTGATAGCCACGGTTGAGCCACCTTCCCTTTTTTATTTTTACGCCAGACAGGAATGTACATTTGTTGTAGTTCATCCATGCGGTCTCCAAATGTCTGCCATTGCGCATCCAATGTCAACCCCTTAAGTATCATTCACCAATCAATTCTAGCCCATTCACGCCTCATACCTTCAAAGTTACCCTTCTTTAAGTTCTGGACCATGGTCTCTGTATTAAGTGTTTCATTCTCCATCCTAATGCAGAATTCCACCGTATTATGGTCACTCTTCCCCAAGGGGCCTCGCACAACGAGATTGCTAATTAATCCTCTCTCATTACACAACACCCAGTCTAAGATGACCTCCCCACTAGGTGGTTCCTCGACATATTGGTCCAGATAACCATCCCTTATGCACTCCTGGAAATCCTCCTCCATCGTATTGCTTCCAGTTTGGTTAGCCCCATCTATGTGCATATTAAAATCACCCATTATAACTGCTACACCCTTATTGCATGCACCCCAAATTTCCTGTTTGATGCCCTCCCCAACATCACCACGACTGTTTGGAGGTCTGTACACAACTTCCACTAACGTTTTTTGCCCTTTGGTGTCCTGCAGCTCTACCCATATAGATTCCACATCATCCAAGCTAATATCCTTTCTAACTATTGCATGAATTTCCTCTTTAACCAGCAATGCTACCCCACCTCCTTTTCCATTTATTGTATCCTTTCTGAATGTTGAATACCCCTGAATGTTGAGTTCCCAGCCCTGATAACCCTGGAGCCACGTCTCCACAATCCCAATCACAACATATTTGTTAACATCTATTTGCACAGTTAATTCATCCAGCTTATTACGGATACTCCTTGCATTAAGACACAAAGCCTATAGGCTTGTTTTTTTAACACCCTTTGTCCTTTTAGAATGTTGCTGTACAGTGGCCCTTTTTGTTTTTTGCCTTGGGTTTCTCTGCCCTCCACTTTTCCTCATCTCCTTTCTTTCTTTTGCTTTTGTCTCCTTTTTGTTTCCCTCTGTCTCCCTGCATTGGTTCCTATCCCCCTGCCATATTAGTTTCACTCCTCCCCAACAGCAATAGCAAACACTCCCCCGAGGACATTGGTTCCGTTCCTGCCCAGGTGCAGACCGTCCGGATTGTACTGTTCCCACCTCCCCCAGAACCGGTTCCAATGCCCCAGGAATTTGAATCCCTCACTGCTGCATCACTGCTCAAGCTGCGTATTCATCTGCGCTATCCTGCGATTCCTACTCTGACTAGCACGTGGCACTGGTAGCATTCCCGAGATTACTAATTTTGAGGTCCTACCTTTTAATTTAGCTCCTAGCTCCTTAAATTCGTCTCGTGGGACCTCATCCCTTTTTTTACCTACGTCGTTGGTACCAATGTGCACCACAACAACTGGCTGTTTTCCCTCCCTTTTTAGAATGTCCTGCACCCGCTCCGAGGCATCCTTGACCCTTGCACCAGGGAGGCAACATACCATCCTCGAGTCTCGGTTGCGGCCGTAGAAACGCCTATCTCTTCCCCTCACAATTGAATCCCCTATCACGATCGCTCTCCCACTCTTTTTCCTGCCCTCCTGTGCAACAGAGCCAGCCACGGTGCTATGAACTTGGCTACTGCTGCCCTCCCCTGATGAGTCATCCCGCTCAACAGTACTCAAAGCAATGTATCTGTTTTGTTGGGCGATGACCACAGTGGACCCCTGCACTACCTTCCTTGCACTGCCCTTCCTGCTGGTCTTCCATTCCCTATCTGGCTGTGGACCCTTCTCCTGCCACACAACCAACTCGCTGCACTGCTACTCACGTCATTCTCAGAATCGTGGATGCTCCAGAGTGAAGCCACCGTCAGCTCCAACTCCGCAACGCGGTCCGTCAGGAGGTGGAGGCGAATACACTTCCTGCACACGTAGTCGTCAGGGACACTGGAGTCGTCCCTGAGTTCCCACATGACCCAGACTGATGACACACTGACCCAGCCACGTGACACTTTGACCCAGACAGGTGACACAGTGACCCAGACAGGTTACACTTGACCAGACAGGAGACACAGTGACCCAGACAGGTGACACGTTGACCCAAACAGGTGACGCAGTGACGCAGACAGGTGATACACTGACCCAGATAGGTGACACTATTACCCAGACAGGTGACACTATGACATAGACAGTTGACATATTTACCCAGAGTGACACTATGATTCAGATAGCTGACAGGGACCCAGACAGGTGACCGTGAGCCAGACATGTGACACACTGTCCCAGTCAGTTGACACTAAGACCAAGACAGGTGACACAGTGACCAAGACAGGAGACACACTGACCCAGACAGGTGACACTGACACAGACAGGTGACATACTGACCCAGACAGGTGACGCACTGAGCCAGACAGGTGACATACTGCCCCAGACAGGTAACCCAGTGACCCAGACAGGTGACAGTGACAGGTGACACACTGATCCAGACAGGTGACATTGTGACCCAGACAGGTGACACAGTGATCCAGATAGGTGACACACTGACCCAGACAGGTGCCATTGTGACCCAGACAGGTGACACACTGACCCAGACAGGTGACACAGTGACCAGACAGGTGACACAATGACCCAGGCAGGTGACACACTGACCCAGACAGATGACGTGGTGACTCAGTCAGGTTACACAGTGACCCAGACAGATGAAACAGTGACCCAGACAGGTGACATTGTGACCGAGACAGGTGACACAATGATCCAGACAGGTGACACACTGACCCTGGCAGGTGACTGTGACGCAGACAGGTGTCACATTGAAACAGACAAGTGACACTTTAACCCAGACAGGAGACAATGTGACCCAACAGGTGAAATTGTGATCCAGGCAGATGACAGTGACACAGACAGGTGACACATTGAACCAGACAGATGACACAGTGACGCAGACAGGTGACACTAACCCAGACAGGTGACACAGTGATCCAGACAGGTGACACACTGACCAAGACAGGTGAATTATGACCCAGACAGGTGACACTATGACCCAGACAGTTGACACACCGAAGCAGACAGGTGACACAATGACGCATACAGGTGACACAGTGACCCAGACAGGTGACACTATGACGCAGACTGGTGACAGTGAACCAGACAGGTGACAAAGTGACCCAGACACGTGGCACACTGACGAGACAGGTGACACACTGAACCAGACAGGTGACACAGTGACCCAGACAGGTGACACAGTGTCCTAGATAGGTGACATTGTGACGCAGACAGGTGACACAGTGACGCAGGCAGGTGACACAGTGACCTAGACAGGTGACACAGTGAGGCGGACAGGTGACATTGTGACCCAAACAGATGACACACTGACCCAGACAGGTGACACAGTGACCCAGACAGGTGACATTGTGACCAGACAGGTGATACACTGACCCAGACAGGATACACTATGATCCAGACAGGTGACCCATTGAACCAGACACGTGAGCCATTGACCCAGACAGGTGACGCAGTGACCCAGGCAAGTGACACTATGACACAGACAGGTGACACAGTGAGTCAGACAGGTAACATACTGATCCAGATAGGTGACGGAGTGACCCAGACAGATGACACAGTGTCACAGACAGCTAATGCGGTGACCCAGATAGGCGATACTCACCCAGCAAGGTGACACAGTGATGCAGACAGGTGACGCGGTGACTCAGACAGGTGAGACGATGAACCAGAAGTCCGTCAAACTAATACAGTCCTCAGTCTAATACAGTCCCTCAAACAAATACAGCCCCTCAAACTAATAAAGCCCCTCAAACCAGTACAGCTCCTCAAACTAATACAGACCCCCAAACTAATGCATCTCCTCAAACTTAGACAGTTCCTCAAACTAATACCGCCCCTCAAACTAATACCGACTCTCAAACTAATAAAGAACCTCAAATTAATAATGCCCTAATACCCGTAGAGGACCAGAGACAAATACATACTCTTGAAATATTGCAACAATACAAACTTTTCGAGAACCTCAAATTAATATATCTCCTCAAAGTAACAGACAAGCTCAAACTAATACAATCGCTCAAAGCATTGGGGAACTCAACATAATAGAGAATCTCAAACTGAGAAAGAATCTCAAACTAATACAGCCCCTCAAACTAATACTGTCCCTCAAACTAATACAGCCCCTCAAACTATATACAGTCCATCAAACTAATACAGACCCTCAAACTAATACAGTCCCTCAAACTAATGCAGATCCTCAAACTAATACAGTCCATCAAATTAATACAATCCATCAAACTAATAGAGTCCATCAAACTAATACAGTCCCTCAAACTAATGCAGTCCCTCAAACTAATACAGTCCATCAAACTAATACAGTCTCTCAAACTAATACAGACCCTCAAACTAATATAGCCCCTCAAACTAATACAGTCCCTCAAGCTAATACAGATCCTCAAACTAATACACTCCATGAAACTAATACAGACTCTCAAACAAATACAGACCCTCAAACTAATACCATCCCTCAAACTAATACAGCCCCTTAAATTAATACAGCCCCGATCTAATACAGTCCATCAAACTAATACAGGCTCTCAAACTAATAAGGTCCCTCAAACTAAAACAGTCCATCAAACTGATACAGTCCATCAAACTAATACAGTACATCAAACTAATACAGACCCTCAAACTAACACAGTACATCTAACTAATACAGTCGCTCAAGCTAAAACAGACCCTGAAACTAATACAGACCCTCAAACTAATGAAGCCCCTCAAACTAATACAGCTCCTCAAACTAAAACAGACACTCAAACGAATACAGCTCCTCAAAGTAATACAGTCCCAAAAACTAATACAGCGACTAAAACTAATACCGACTCTCAAACTAATAAAGAACCTCAAATTAATAATGCCCTAATACCCGAAGAGGACCTAAGACAAATACATACCCTTGAAATAATGCAACAATACAAACTTTTCGAGAACCTTAAATTAATATATTTCCTCAAAGTAATAGAGAAGCTCAAACGAATACAATCGGTCAACCTAATACAGACCCTCAAACTAGTGCAGTCCATCTAACTAATACAGTCCATCAAACTCATACAGTCACTCAAACTAATATAGTCCCTCAAACTAATATACTCCCTCAAACTAATACAGCCCCTCAAACTAATACAGCCCCTCAAACTAATACAGTCCATCAAACGAATACAGTCCCTCAACCTAGTGCAGTCCATCTAACAAATAAGGTCCATCAAACTCATACAGTCACTCAAACTAATATAGTCCCTCAAACTAATACAGACCCTCAAACTAATACAGGCCCTCAAACTAATACAGTCCCTCAAATTAATACAGCCCCTCAAACTAATACATCCCCTCAAACTAATACAATCCCTGAAATTAATACAGATCCTCAAACTAATACAGTCTATCAAACTAATACAGCCCTCAAACTAATCCAGCCCCTCAAACTAATACAGTCCCTCAAACTATTAAAGTCCCTCAAACTAATACAGTCCCTCAACCTAATACAGGTCCTCAAACTAATACAGACCCTCAAACTAATACTGTCCATCAAACTAATGCAGTCCATCAAACTAATACAGTCCCTCAAACTAATACAGACCCTCACACTAATACAGCCCCGAACTAACACAATCCATCAAACTAATACAGTCTCTCAAACAAATAATTTCCCTCAAACTAAAACAGTCCATCAAACTAATACAGTCCATCAAACTAAGACAGACCGTCAAACTAATACAGATCTCAAACCTATACAGTCCATCAAACTGCTACAGCTTCCTCAAACTGATACAGACCTTGAAACTAATATAGACCCTCAAAATAATGCAGATCCTCAAACTAATACAGTCCATCAAATTAATAAAATCCATCAAACTAATACAGTCCCTCAAACTAGTGCAGCCCATCAAACTAATAGAGTCCATCAAACTAATACAGTCCCTCAAACTAATGCAGTCCCTCAAAGTAATACAGTCCATCAAACTAATACAGTCCCTCAAACTAATACAGACCCTCAAACTAATAAAGCCCCTCAAACTAATACAGTCTCTCAAACTAATACAGATCCTGAAACTAATACAATCCATCAAACGAATACAGACCCTCAAACTAATACAGACCCTCAAACTAGTACCATCCCTCAAACTAATACTATCACTCAAATTAATACAGCCCCTCAAACTAATACAGCCCCGAACTAATACAGACAATCAAACTAATACAGTCTCTCAAACAAATAAAGTACCTCAAACTAAAACAGTCCATCAAACTAATACAGTCCATCAAAATAATACAGTCCATAAAAATAATACAGACCCTCAAACTAATACAGTCCATCTAACTAATACAGTCCCACAAGCTAAAACAGACCCATAATCTAATACAGACCCTCAAACTAATGAAGCCCCTCAAACTAATACAGACTCTCAAACTAATACAGACCCTCAAACTAACACGGTCCATCGAACGAATACAGAGTCTCAAGCTAAAACAGACCCTCATACTATTACAAACCCTCAAAATAATAAAGCCCCTCAAACTAATACAGACCATCAAACTAATACAGCTCCTCAAACTAATACAGTCCCTCAAACTAGTGCAACCCATCAAACTAATAGAGTCCATCAAACTAATACAGTCCCTCAAACTAATACAGTCCATCAAACTAATACAGTCCCTCAAACTAATACAGTTCCTCAAACTAATGCAGTCCCTCAAAGTAATACAGTCCATCAAACTAATACAGTCCATCAAACTAATACAGACCCTCAAACTAATACAATCCATCAAAATAATACAGACCCTCAAACTAATACAATCCATCAAAATAATACAGACCCTCAAACTAATACATTCCATCGAACGAATACAGTCTCTCAAACTAATACAGACCCTCAAACTAACACGGTCCATCGAACGAATACAGTCTCTCAAGCAAAAACAGACCCTCATACTAATACAAACCCTCAAAATAATAAAGCCCCTCAAACTAATACAGTCCCTCAAACTAATACAGACCCTCAAACTAATATAGCTCCTCAAACTAATACAGTCCCTCAAACTAGTGCAGCCAATCAAACTAATACATTCCCTCAAACTAATACAGTCCACCAAACTAATACAGTCCCTCAAACTAATACAGACCCTCAAACTAATAAAGCCCCTCAAACTAATACTGTCTCTCAAACTAATACAGATCCTGAAACTAATACAATCCATCAAACTAATACAGGCCCTCAAACTAATACAGACCATCAAACTAGTACCATCCCTCAAACTAATACAGTCCATCAAACTAATACAGCCCCTCAAACTAATACAGCCCCGAACTAATACAGACCATCAAACTAATACAGTCTCTCAAACAAATAAAGTACCTCACACTAAAACAGTCCATCAAACTAATACAGTCCATCAAACTAATACAGTCCATCTAACTAATACAGGCCCTCAAGCTAAAACAGACCCATAAACGAATGCAGACCCTCAAACTAATGAAGCCCCTCAAACTAATACAGTCTCTCAAACTAATACAGACCCTCACACTAACACGGTCCAACGGACGAATACAGTCTCTCAAGCTAAAACAGACCCTCATACTAATACAAACCCTCAAAATAATAAAGGCCCGCAAACTAATACAGTCCCTCAAACTAATACAGACCCACAAACTAATACAGTCCCTCAAACTAGTGCACGCCATCAAACTAATAGAGTCCATCAAACTAATACAGACCGTCAACCTAATACAGTCCATCAAACCAATACAGTCCCACAAACTAATACAGTCACCCAAACTAATACAGCCCCTCAAACTAATACAGCCCCGAACTAATACAGACCATCAATCTAATACAGTATCTCAAACAAATAAAGTACCTCACACTAAAACAGTCCATCAAACTAATACAGTCCATCAAAATAATGCAGTCCATAAAATTAATACTGACCCACAACCTAATACAGTCCATCAAACTAATACAGTCCATCAAACCAATACAGACCATCAAACTAATACAGATCTCAAACTAATACAGTCCATCAACCTGTTACAGCACCTCAAATTGATAAAGATCTTGAAACTAATATAGACCCTCAAAATAATGCAGATCCTCAAACTAATACAGTCCATCAAATTAATACAATCCATCAAACTAATACAGTCCCTCAAACTAGTGCAGCCCATCAAACTAATAGAGTCCATCAAACTAATACAGTCCCTCAAACTAATGCTGTCCCTCAAAGTAATACAGTCCATCAAACTAATACAGTCCCTCAAACTAATACAGCCCCTCAAACTAATACAGCCCCTCAAACTAATACAGTCTCTCAAACTAATACAGATCCTGAAACTAATACAATCCATCAAACTAATACAGACCCTCAAACTAATACAGACCCTCAAACTAATACAGCACCGAACTAATACAGACCATCAAACTAATACAGTCTCTCAAACAAATAAAGTACCTCAAACTAAAACAGTCCATCAAACTAATACAGTCCATCAAAATAATACAGCCCATAAAAATAATACAGACACTCAAACTAATACAGTCCATTTAACTAATACAGTCCCTCAAGCTAAAACAGACCCATAAACTAATACAGACCCTCAAACTAATGAAACCCCTCAAACTAATACAGTCTCTCAAACTAATACAGACCCTCAAACTAACACGGTCCATCGAACGAATACAGTCTCTCAAGCTAAAACAGACCCTCATACTAATACAAACCCTCAAAATAATAAAGCCCATCAAACTAATACAGTCCCTCAAACTAATACAGACCCTCAAACTAATACAGCTCCTCAAACTAATACAGTCCCTCAAACTAGTGCAACCCATCAAACTAATGCAGTCCCTCAAAGTAATACAGTCCATCAAACTAATACAGCCCCTCAAACTAATACAGTATCTCAAACTAATACAGATCCTGAAACTAATACAATCCATCAAACTAATACAGACCCTCAAACTAATACAGACCCTCAAACTAGTACCATCCCTCAAACTAATACAGTCCCTCAAACTAATACAGCCCGTCAAACCAATACAGCCCCGAACTAATACAGACCATCAAACTCATACAGTCACTCAAACTAATATAGTCCCTCAAACTAATATACTCCCTCAAACTAATACAGCCCCTCAAACTAATACAGCCCCTCAAACTAATACAGTCCATCAAACGAATACAGTCCCTCAACCTAGTGCAGTCCATCTAACAAATAAGGTCCATCAAACTCATACAGTCACTCAAACTAATATAGTCCCTCAAACTAATACAGACCCTCAAACTAATACAGGCCCTCAAACTAATACAGTCCCTCAAATTAATACAGCCCCTCAAACTAATACATCCCCTCAAACTAATACAATCCCTGAAATTAATACAGATCCTCAAACTAATACAGTCTATCAAACTAATACAGCCCTCAAACTAATCCAGCCCCTCAAACTAATACAGTCCCTCAAACTATTAAAGTCCCTCAAACTAATACAGTCCCTCAACCTAATACAGGTCCTCAAACTAATACAGACCCTCAAACTAATACTGTCCATCAAACTAATGCAGTCCATCAAACTAATACAGTCACTCAAACTAATATAGTCCCTCAAACTAATATACTCCCTCAAACTAATACAGCCCCTCTAACTAATACAGCCCCTCAAACTAATACAGTCCATCAAACGAATACAGTCCCTCAACCTAGTGCAGTCCATCTAACAAATAAAGTCCATCAAACTCATACAGTCACTCAAACTAATATAGTCCCTCAAACTAATACAGACCCTCAAACTAATACAGGCCCTCAAACTAATACAGTCCCTCAAACTAATACAGCCCCTCAAACTAATACATCCCCTCAAACTAATACAATCCCTGAAATTAATACAGATCCTCAAACTAATACAGTCTATCAAACTAATACAGCCCTCAAACTAATCCAGCCCCTCAAACTAATACAGTCCATCAAACTATTAAAGTCCCTCAAACTAATACAGTCCCTCAACCTAATACAGGTCCTCAAACTAATACAGACCCTCAAACTAATACTGTCCATCAAACTAATGCAGTCCATCAAACTAATACAGTCGACCAAACTAATACAGTGCCTCAAAATAACACAGTCCCTCAAACTAATACAGTCCATCAAACTAATACAGCACCTCAAACTTATACAGTCCCTCAAACTAATACAGTCCCTCAAACTAATACAGACCCTCACACTAATACAGCCCCGAACTAACACAATCCATCAAATTAATACAGTCTCTCAAACAAATAATTTCCCTCAAACTAAAACAGTCCATCAAACTAATACAGTCCATCAAACTAAGACAGACCGTCAAACTAATACAGATCTCAATCCTATACAGTCCATCAAACTGCTACAGCTTCCTCAAACTGATACAGACCTTGAAACTAATATAGACCCTCAAAATAATGCAGATCCTCAAACTAATACAGTCCATCAAATTAATAAAATCCATCAAACTAATACAGTCCCTCAAACTAGTGCAGCCCATCAAACTAATAGAGTCCATCAAACTAATACAGTCCCTCAAACTAATGCAGTCCCTCAAAGTAATACAGTCCATCAAACTAATACAGTCCCTCAAACTAATACAGACCCTCAAACTAATAAAGCCCCTCAAACTAATACAGTCTCTCAAACTAATACAGATCCTGAAACTAATACAATCCATCAAACGAATACAGACCCTCAAACTAATACAGACCCTCAAACTAGTACCATCCCTCAAACTAATACTATCACTCAAATTAATACAGCCCCTCAAACTAATACAGCCCCGAACTAATACAGACAATCAAACTAATACAGTCTCTCAAACAAATAAAGTACCTCAAACTAAAACAGTCCATCAAACTAATACAGTCCATCAAAATAATACAGTCCATAAAAATAATACAGACCCTCAAACTAATACAGTCCATCTAACTAATACAGTCCCACAAGCTAAAACAGACCCATAATCTAATACAGACCCTCAAACTAATGAAGCCCCTCAAACTAATACAGACTCTCAAACTAATACAGAGCCTCAAACTAACACGGTCCATCGAACGAATACAGAGTCTCAAGCTAAAACAGACCCTCATACTATTACAAACCCTCAAAATAATAAAGCCCCTCAAACTAATACAGACCATCAAACTAATACAGCTCCTCAAACTAATACAGTCCCTCAAACTAGTGCAACCCATCAAACTAATAGAGTCCATCAAACTAATACAGTCCCTCAAACTAATACAGTCCATCAAACTAATACAGTCCCTCAAACTAATACAGTTCCTCAAACTAATGCAGTCCCTCAAAGTAATACAGTCCATCAAACTAATACAGTCCATCAAACTAATACAGACCCTCAAACTAATACAATCCATCAAAATAATACAGACCCTCAAACTAATACAATCCATCAAAATAATACAGACCCTCAAACTAATACATTCCATCGAACGAATACAGTCTCTCAAACTAATACAGACCCTCAAACTAACACGGTCCATCGAACGAATACAGTCTCTCAAGCAAAAACAGACCCTCATACTAATACAAACCCTCAAAATAATAAAGCCCCTCAAACTAATACAGTCCCTCAAACTAATACAGACCCTCAAACTAATATAGCTCCTCAAACTAATACAGTCCCTCAAACTAGTGCAGCCAATCAAACTAATACATTCCCTCAAACTAATACAGTCCACCAAACTAATACAGTCCCTCAAACTAATACAGACCCTCAAACTAATAAAGCCCCTCAAACTAATACTGTCTCTCAAACTAATACAGATCCTGAAACTAATACAATCCATCAAACTAATACAGGCCCTCAAACTAATACAGACCATCAAACTAGTACCATCCCTCAAACTAATACAGTCCATCAAACTAATACAGCCCCTCAAACTAATACAGCCCCGAACTAATACAGACCATCAAACTAATACAGTCTCTCAAACAAATAAAGTACCTCACACTAAAACAGTCCATCAAACTAATGCAGTCCATCAAACTAATACAGTCCATCTAACTAATACAGGCCCTCAAGCTAAAACAGACCCATAAACGAATGCAGACCCTCAAACTAATGAAGCCCCTCAAACTAATACAGTCTCTCAAACTAATACAGACCCTCACACTAACACGGTCCAACGGACGAATACAGTCTCTCAAGCTAAAACAGACCCTCATACTAATACAAACCCTCAAAATAATAAAGGCCCGCAAACTAATACAGTCCCTCAAACTAATACAGACCCACAAACTAATACAGCTCCTCAAACTAATACAGTCCCTCAAACTAGTGCACGCCATCAAACTAATAGAGTCCATCAAACTAATACAGACCGTCAACCTAATACATTCCATCAAACCAATACAGTCCCACAAACTAATACAGTCACCCAAACTAATACAGCCCCTCAAACTAATACAGCCCCGAACTAATACAGACCATCAATCTAATACAGTATCTCAAACAAATAAAGTACCTCACACTAAAACAGTCCATCAAACTAATACAGTCCATCAAAATAATGCAGTCCATAAAATTAATACAGACCCACAACCTAATACAGTCCATCAAACTAATACAGTCCATCAAACCAATACAGACCATCAAACTAATACAGATCTCAAACTAATACAGTCCATCAACCTGTTACAGCACCTCAAATTGATAAAGACCTTGAAACTAATATAGACCCTCAAAATAATGCAGATCCTCAAACTAATACAGTCCATCAAATTAATACAATCCATCAAACTAATACAGTCCCTCAAACTAGTGCAGCCCATCAAACTAATAGAGTCCATCAAACTAATACAGTCCCTCAAACTAATGCTGTCCCTCAAAGTAATACAGTCCATCAAACTAATACAGTCCCTCAAACTAATACAGCCCCTCAAACTAATACAGCCCCTCAAACTAATACAGTCTCTCAAACTAATACAGATCCTGAAACTAATACAATCCATCAAACTAATACAGACCCTCAAACTAATACAGACCCTCAAACTAATACAGCACCGAACTAATACAGACCATCAAACTAATACAGTCTCTCAAACAAATAAAGTACCTCAAACTAA
The DNA here is from genome assembly GCF_044704955.1 of Pristiophorus japonicus. Classification (NCBI taxonomy): domain Eukaryota; kingdom Metazoa; phylum Chordata; class Chondrichthyes; family Pristiophoridae; genus Pristiophorus; species Pristiophorus japonicus. The sequence goes on along the minus strand of NW_027254824.1, from coordinate 1,990,466 downwards.
AACAGTCCATCAAACTAATACAGTCCATCAAAATAATACAGCCCATAAAAATAATACAGACACTCAAACTAATACAGTCCATTTAACTAATACAGTCCCTCAAGCTAAAACAGACCCATAAACTAATACAGACCCTCAAACTAATGAAACCCCTCAAACTAATACAGTCTCTCAAACTAATACAGACCCTCAAACTAACACGGTCCATCGAACGAATACAGTCTCTCAAGCTAAAACAGACCCTCATACTAATACAAACCCTCAAAATAATAAAGCCCATCAAACTAATACAGTCCCTCAAACTAATACAGACCCTCAAACTAATACAGCTCCTCAAACTAATACAGTCCCTCAAACTAGTGCAACCCATCAAACTAATGCAGTCCCTCAAAGTAATACAGTCCATCAAACTAATACAGCCCCTCAAACTAATACAGTATCTCAAACTAATACAGATCCTGAAACTAATACAATCCATCAAACTAATACAGACCCTCAAACTAATACAGACCCTCAAACTAGTACCATCCCTCAAACTAATACAGTCCCTCAAACTAATACAGCCCGTCAAACCAATACAGCCCCGAACTAATACAGACCATCAAACTAATACAGTCTCTGAAACAAATAAAATACCTCACACTAAAACAGTCCATCAAACTAATACAGACCATCAAATTAACACAATCCATCAAAATAATACAGACCCTCAAACTAATACAGTCCATCTAAATAATACAGTCCCTCAAGCTAAAACAGACCCATAAACTAATACAGACCCTCAAACTAATGAAGCCCCTCAAACTAATGCAGTCTCTCAAACTAATACCGACCCTCAAACTAACACGGTTCATCGAACGAATACAGTCTCTCAAGCTAAAACAGACCCTCATACTAATACAAACCCTCAAAATAATAAAGCCCCTCAAACTAATACAGTCTCTCAAACTAATACAGACCCTCAAACTTATACAGCTCCTCAAACTAATACAGTCACTCAAACTAGTGCAGCCCATCAAACAAATACAATCCCTCAAACTAACACAGTCCATCACACTATTACAGTCCATCAAACTAATACAGACCCTCAAACTAATACAGCCCCTCAAACTAATACAGTCTCTCAAAATAATACAGATCCTGAAACTAATACAATCCATCAAACTAATACAGACCCTCAAACTAATACAGACCATCAAACTAGTACCATCCCTCAAACTAATACAGACCATCAAACTAATACAGTCTCTCAGACAAATAAAGTACCTCACACTAAAAGAGTCCATCAAACTAATACAGTCCATCAAACTAATACAGTCCATCTAACTAATACAGTCCCTCAAGCTAAAACAGAGCCATAAACTAATACAGACCCTCAAACTAATGAAGCCCCTCAAACTAATACAGACTCTCAAACTAATACAGACCCTCAAACTAACACGGTCCATCGGACGAATACAGTCTCTCAAGCTAAAACAGACCCTCATATTAATACAAACCCTCAAAATAATAAAGACCCTCAAACTAATACAGTCCCTCAAACTAATGCAGACCCTCAAATTAATACAGCTCCTCAAACTAATACAGTCCCTCAAACTAGTGCAGCCCATCAAACAAATAGAGTCCAGCAAACTAATACAGACCGTCAACCTAATACAGTCCATCAAACTAATACAGTCCCTCAAACTAATACAGTTCCTCAAACTAATACAGTCCATCAAACTAATACAGACTCTCAAACTAGTACCATCCCTCAAACAAATACAGTCACTCAAACTAATACAGCCCCTCAAAATAATACAGCCCCGAACTAATACAGACCATCAAACTACTACAGTCTCTCAAACAAATAAAATACCTCACACTAAAACAGTCCATCAAACTAATACAGCCCCTCAAACTAATACAGTATCTCAAACTAATACAGATCCTGAAACTAATACAATCCATCAAACTAATACAGACCCTCAAACTAATACAGACCCTCAAACTAGTACCATCCCTCAAACTAATACAGTCCCTCAAACTAATACAGCCCGTCAAACCAATACAGCCCCGAACTAATACAGACCATCAAACTAATACAGTCTCTGAAACAAATAAAATACCTCACACTAAAACAGTCCATCAAACTAATACAGACCATCAAATTAACACAATCCATCAAAATAATACAGACCCTCAAACTAATACAGTCCATCTAAATAATACAGTCCCTCAAGCTAAAACAGACCCATAAACTAATACAGACCCTCAAACTAATGAAGCCCCTCAAACTAATGCAGTCTCTCAAACTAATACCGACCCTCAAACTAACACGGTTCATCGAACGAATACAGTCTCTCAAGCTAAAACAGACCCTCATACTAATACAAACCCTCAAAATAATAAAGCCCCTCAAACTAATACAGTCTCTCAAACTAATACAGACCCTCAAACTTATACAGCTCCTCAAACTAATACAGTCACTCAAACTAGTGCAGCCCATCAAACAAATACAATCCCTCAAACTAACACAGTCCATCACACTATTACAGTCCATCAAACTAATACAGACCCTCAAACTAATACAGCCCCTCAAACTAATACAGTCTCTCAAAATAATACAGATCCTGAAACTAATACAATCCATCAAACTAATACAGACCCTCAAACTAATACAGACCATCAAACTAGTACCATCCCTCAAACTAATACAGACCATCAAACTAATACAGTCTCTCAGACAAATAAAGTACCTCACACTAAAAGAGTCCATCAAACTAATACAGTCCATCAAACTAATACAGTCCATCTAACTAATACAGTCCCTCAAGCTAAAACAGAGCCATAAACTAATACAGACCCTCAAACTAATGAAGCCCCTCAAACTAATACAGACTCTCAAACTAATACAGACCCTCAAACTAACACGGTCCATCGGACGAATACAGTCTCTCAAGCTAAAACAGACCCTCATATTAATACAAACCCTCAAAATAATAAAGACCCTCAAACTAATACAGTCCCTCAAACTAATGCAGACCCTCAAATTAATACAGCTCCTCAAACTAATACAGTCCCTCAAACTAGTGCAGCCCATCAAACAAATAGAGTCCAGCAAACTAATACAGACCGTCAACCTAATACAGTCCATCAAACTAATACAGTCCCTCAAACTAATACAGTTCCTCAAACTAATACAGTCCATCAAACTAATACAGACTCTCAAACTAGTACCATCCCTCAAACAAATACAGTCACTCAAACTAATACAGCCCCTCAAAATAATACAGCCCCGAACTAATACAGACCATCAAACTACTACAGTCTCTCAAACAAATAAAATACCTCACACTAAAACAGTCCATCAAAATAATACAGTCCATAAAAATAATACAGACCCTCAAACTAATACAGTCCATCTAACTAATACAGTACCTCAAGCTAAAACAGACCCATGAACTAATACAGACCCTCAAACTAATGAAGCCACTCAAACTAATACAGTCTCTCAAACTAATACAGACCCTCAAACAAACACGGTCCATCGAACGAATACAGTCTCTCAAGCTAAAACAGACCCTCATACTAATACAAACCCTCAAAATAATAAAGCCCCTCAAACTGATACAGTCCCTCAAACTAATACAGACCCTCAAACTAATACAGCTCCTCAAACTAATACAGTCCCTCAAACTAGTGCAGCCCATCAAACTAATAGAGTCCATCAAACTAATACAGTCCCTCAACCTAATACAGTCCATCAAACTAATACAGTCCCTCAAACTAATACAGTTCCTCAAACTAATACAGTCCATCAAACTAATACAGTCACTCAAACTGGTGCAGCCGATCAAAGTAATAAACTAATGGAGAATCTCAAACCACGACAGGATCTCAAACAAACACACAACCTCAAACTAATACAGCTCCTCAAATTAATGCAGCCCCTGTAATTAATGCAGACCCTAAAACTATGAGAGATACCTCAAACTAATACAATAAATAGAGAATGTCAAACTAACAGAGAACGTCAAACTGATAGAGAACGTCAAACTAACAGAGGATTTAAAACTTATACGGCAATTCCTCCAAACACAGCAAGTTATATTCATATAGCCACTGAAACTAAAACGGCATTTCCGATAAAAGCACAAATGGCTCACTATCCTGTCACACAGGGGTCGCATTCCTGTCCCAAAGGGATCACAGTGCAGTCCCACAGGGATCACAGTCCTGTCCCACGATGGTCACAGTCCAGTCCCACAGGGGTCACAGTCCAGTCCCAGAGGTAGCACAGTACAGTCCCACAGGGTTCACAGTCCCGTCCCACGGAAATCACAGTCCAGTCCCACAGGAATCACAGTCCAATCCCACAGGGATCACAGTCCAGTCCCACGGTGATCACAGTCCAGTCCCACAGAATTCACAGTCCAGTCCCACAGGGATCACAGTCCAGTCCCACGGTGATCACAGTCCAGTACCACGGAGATCACAGTCCAGTCCCACAGGTATCACAGTCCTTCCCACAGAATTCACAGTCCAGTCCCACAGGGATCACAGTCCAGTCCCACCGAAATCAAAGTCCAGTCCCACAGGGATCACAGTTCAGTCCCACAGGGATCGCAGTCCAGTCTCACGGAGACCACAGTCCAGTCCCACAGGAATCACAGTCCAGTCCAACAGGGATCACAGTCCAGTCCCACAGTGATCACAATCCAGTACCACGGAGATCACAGTCCAGTCCCACAGGGATTAAAATACTGTCCGACGGGGATCACAGTCCAGTCACACTGGGATCGTTGTCCAGTCCCACGGGGATCACAGTCCAGCCCCACAGGGATTACAGGCTAGTCCCACAGGGATCAAAATCCAGCGCCACAGGGATCAGAGTCCAATGCCAAAGGGATCAGAGTCCTGTCCCGCAGAAATCACAGTTCAGTCCCATCAGGGTAACAGGCCAGTCCCACAGGGATCAGAGTCCATCCCACAGGGGTCAAAGTCCAGTCCCACAGGGATCACAGTCCAGTCTCAAAGGGATCACCGTCCAGTCCAACAGGGATCACAGTCCAGTCCGACAGGGGTCACAGGCCAGTCCGACAGGGATCACAGTCCAGTCCGACAGGGGTCACAGTCCAGTCCCACAGGGACTCCAGTCCAGTCCTACAGGGATCACAGACCTGTCCCACAGGGGTCACATCTATCCCACAGGGATTACATTCAAGTCCTACAGGGATCACAGACCTATCCCACAGGGATCACAATCTAGTCCCACAGGGGACAAAGTCCAGTCCTACAGGGTTCAAAGTCCAGTCCTACAGGGATCACAGACCTGTCCCACAGGAATCACAGTCGTGTCCAACATGGATCACTGTCCAGTCCCACAGGGATCACAGTCCTATCCCATTGGGATCACAGTCCAGTCCCACAGGATCACAGTCCTTTCCCAAAGGGATCACAGTCCAATCCCACAGGGATCATAGTCCAGTCCCACAGGGATTATAGTCCAGTCCCACAGCGGTTACAGTCCCGTCGCACAGGGGTCACAGAGCTGTCCCACAGGGATTACAGTCCTGTCCCACTGGGATCACAGTCCCGTCCCACGGGGATCACGGTCCAGTCCCACAGGGATCACAATCCAGTGCAACAGGGTCACATTTCAGTCCCACAGGGGTCACAGTCCTGTCACACAGGGATCACAGTGCAGTCAGCCAGGGGACACAGACCAGTCCCACAGGGGTCACAGTCCAGTCGCACAGGAATCAGAGTCCTGTCGCACAGCGGTGACAGTGCAGTGCCACAGTGATTACAGTATGGTCCCACATGGATCACAGTCCAGTCCCAAAGATGTCACAGTCGTGTCCCACAGGGATCACAGTCCAGTCCCACAGGGGTCACAGTCCAGTCCCAAAGGGATCATCGTCCTGTCCCACAGGGATCACAGTCCAGTCCCACAGGGGTCACAGTCCAGTCCCACAGGGGTCACAGTATAGTCCCACAGGGATCACAATCCAGCCCCACAGGGATCAATGTCCAGTCCCACAGGGATCACAGTCCAGTCCCACAGCGATCACAGCCCAGTCCCACTGGGATCACAGTCCAATCCCACAGGAATCAAAGTCCAGTCCCACAGGGATCATAGTCCAGTCCCACAGCGGTCACAGTCCTGTCCCACAGGGATCACAGTCCAGTCCCAAAGGGGTCATAGTCCAGCCCCACAGGCATCAATGTCCAGTCCCACAGGGATCACAGTCCAGTCCCACAGCGATCACGGCTCAGTACCACAGGGATCACAGTCCAATCCCACAGGAATCAAAGTCCAGTCCCACAGGGATCATAGTCCAGTCCCACAGGGTCACAGTCTCGTCGCACAGGGGTCACAGACCAGTCCCACAGGGATCACTGTCCTGTCCCACTGGGATCACAGTCCCGTCCCACAGGGATCACAGTCCAGTCCCACAGGGATCACAATCCAGTCCCACTGGGTCACATTTCAGTCCCACAGGAGTCACATTCCAGTCCCACAGGGGTCACAGTCCTGTCCCACAGGGATCACAGTGCAGTCGCACAGGGATCACACTCCTCTCCAACAGAAGTCAAAGTCCAGTCCCACAGGGATCAGAGTCCTGTCGCACAGCGGTCACAGTCCAGTGCCACATTGATTACAGTATGGTCCCACATGGATCACAGTCCAGTCCCAGAGATGTCACAGTCCAGTCCCACAGGGATCACAGTCCAGTTCCACAGGGATTACTGTCTAGTCCCACAGGGAAAACAGTCCAGCCCCACAGGGATCATCGTCCAGTCCCACAGGGGTCACAGTATAGTCCCACAGGGATCACAGTCCAGCCCCACAGGGATCAATGTCCAGTCCCACAGGGATCACAGTCCAGTCCCACAGCGATCACAGTCCAGTCCCACGCGGCTCAAAGTCCCGTCCCACAGGGATTGCAGTCCATTCCCACATGGATCAGATTCCAGCCCGACATGGAGCACTGTCCAGTCCCACGGGGATCACAGTACTGTCAACCAGGGGACACATACCAGTCCCGCAGGGGTCACAGCCCAGTCCGACAGGGGTCACAGTCCAGCCCCACAGGCATCAATGTCCAGTCCCACAGGGATCACAGTCCAGTCCCACAGCGATCACAGCCCAGTCCCACAGGGATCACAGTCCAATCCCACAGGAATCAAAGTCCAGTCCCACAGGGATCATAGTCCAGTCCGGCAGGGGTCACAGTCAAGTCCCACAGGAATCACAGTCCTGTCCCACAGGGATCATAGTCCAGTCCCAAAGGGGTCACAGTCCAGTCCCACAGAAATCACAGTCCTGTCCCACAGGGAACACAGTCCAGCCCCACAGGGATCATAGTCCAGTCCCACAGGGGTCACAGTATAGTCCCACAGGGATCACAGTCCAGCCCCACAGGCATCAATGTCCAGTCCCACAGGGATCACAGTCCAGTCCCACAGCGATCACAGCCCAGTCCCACAGGGATCACAGTCCAATCCCACAGGAATCAAAGTCCAGTCCCACAGGGATCATAGTCCACTCCCACAGGGGTCACAGTCTCGTCGCACAGAGGTCACAGACCAGTCCCACAGGGATCACTGTCCTGCCCACGGGGATCACAGTCCAGTCCCACAGGGATCACAGTCCAGTCCCACAGGGATCACAATCCAGTACTACTGGGTCACATTTCAGTCCCACAGGAGTCACATTCCAGTCCCACAGGGGTGACAGTCCTGTCCCACAGGGATCACAGTGCAGTCGCACCGGGATCACACACCTCTCCAACAGAAGTCAAAGTCCAGTCCCACAGGGATCAGAGTCCTGTCGCACAGGGGTCACAGTCCAGTGCCACATTGATTACAGTATGGTCCCACATGGATCACAGTCCAGTCCCAAAGATGTCACAGTCCAGTCCCACAGGGATCACAGTCCAGTTCCACAGAGATTACTGTCTAGTCCCACAGGGAAAACAGTCCAGCCCCACAGGGATCATCGTCCAGTCCCACAGGGGTCACAGTATAGTCCCACAGGGATCACAGTCCAGCCCCACAGGGATCAATGTCCAGTCCCACAGGGATCACAGTCCAGTCCCACAGCGATCACAGTCCAGTCCCACAGGGATCACAATCCAGTCCCACTGGGTCACATTTCAGTCCCACAGGAGTCACATTCCAGTCCCACAGGGGTGACAGTCCTGTCCCACAGGGATCACAGTGCAGTCGCACCGGGATCACACTCCTCTCCAACAGAAGTCAAAGTCCAGTCCCACAGGGATCAGAGTCCTGTCGCACAGCGGTCACAGTCCAGTGCCACATTGATTACAGTATGGTCCCACATGGATCACAGTCCAGTCCCAAAGATGTCACAGTCCAGTCCCACAGGGATCACAGTCCAGTTCCACAGAGATTACTGTCTAGTCCCACAGGGAAAACAGTCCAGCCCCACAGGGATCATCGTCCAGTCCCACAGGGGTCACAGTATAGTCCCACAGGGATCACAGTCCAGCCCCACAGGGATCAATGTCCAGTCCCACAGGGATCACAGTCCAGTCCCACAGCGATCACAGTCCAGTCCCACAGGGCTCAAATTCCCGTCCCACAGGGATTGCAGTCCATTCCCACATGGATCAGAGTCCAGCCCGACAGGGAGCACTGTCCAGTCCCAAGGGGATCACAGTACTGTCAACCAGGGGACACAGACCAGTCCCGCAGGGGTCACAGCCCAGTCCGACAGGGGTAACAGTCAAGTCCCACAGAAGTCACAGTCCAGTCCCACAGGGATCACAGACCAGTCCCACAGGGATCACAGTCCAGTCCCACAGTGGTCACAGACCAGTCCCACAGGGATCACAGTCCAGTCCCACAGGGATCAGTCCTGTCACACCGGGTCTCAGTTCAGTCCCAGAGGGGTCACAGTCCAGTCCCACAGGGATCACAGTCCAGTCCCACAAGGATCACAGTCCCGTCCCACAGGGACCATCGTCCAGTCCCACATGGACCAATGTCCAGCCCCACAGGTATCACAGTCCAGTCCCACAGGGGTCACAGTCCAGTCCCACAGGGATCACAGTCCAGTTGCACAGGGATCACAGTCCAGTCCCACAGGGATCACAGTACAATCGCACAGGGATCACAGTCCACTCCCTCAGGGATAGCAGTCCAGTCCCACAAGTGTCACAGTCCAGTCCCACATGTATCAGAGTCCAGTCCGACAGAGGTCAGAGACCTGTCCCATAGCTGTCAGAATCCACTCCCACATGGATCACAGTCCACTCCCACAGGGTGACAGTTCAGTTCCACAGGGATCACAGTCCAGTGCCACAAGCTTCACAGTCCTGCCACAAGCGTGGTCATAGACCAGTACCACAGGGATCAGAGTCCTGTCCCACAGGAGTCACATTCTAGTCCCAAAGGGGTCACAGTCCTGTCCCACAGGTATCACAGTGCAGTCAGCCAGGGGAAACAGTCCAGTCCCACAGGGATCACAGTCCAGTCCCACATGGATCACAGTCCAGTCCCAGTGATGTCACTGTCCTGTCCCACAGGGATCACAGTCCAGTCCCACAGGGGTCACAGTCCAGTCCCACAGGGATCACAGTCCTGTCCCAAAAGGGTCACAGTCCAGTCCCACAGGAATCACTGTCCTGTCCCACAGGGATCACAGTCCAGTCCCAAAGGGGTCACAGTCCAGTCCCACAGGAATCACAGTCCTGTCCCGCAGAGATCACAGTCCAGTCCCATAGGGCTCAAAGTCCAGTCCCACAAGTATCACAGTCCAGTTCCACAGGGGTCACAGTCCAGTCCCACAGGAATCACAGTCCAGTCGCACTGGGATCACAGTCCAGTCCCACAGGTATCACAGTCCACTTCCACAGGGATCGCAGTTCTGTCCCGCATAGATCACAGTCCAATCCCAGCGGGCTCAAAGTCCAGTCCCACAAGTATCACAGTCCAGTTCCACAGGGGTCAAAGTCCAGTCCTACATGTTTCACAGTTCAGTCCCACAGGGACAACAGTTCAGTCCCAAAGGGATCACGGTCCAGTCCCAAAGGGATCACAGTCCCGTCGCACAGGTATCACAGTCCCGTCCCACAGGGTCATTGTCCAGTCCCACAGGGCTCACAGTCCAGTTCCACAGAGACAAAAGTCTAGTCCCACATGGATCAAAGTCCAGTCCCACAGGGATCACAGTCCTGTCCCACAGGGATCAAAGTCCTGTCCCACAGGGATCACAGTTCAGTACCACAGAGTTTCACTTCCGAGTACCACAGGGATCACAGACCAGTCCCACAGGGACCACGTTCATTCCCACAGGGATCACAGTCCACTCGCACAGTGTCAAAGTTCAGTCCTACAGGAATCACAATCCAGCCCCACAGAGGTCACAATCCAGTCCCTCAGGGATCACAGTCAAGTCGCACAGGGATCACAGTCCACTCCCACAGGGGTCACTTTTCAATCGAATAATGATCACATTCCAGTCCCACAGAGATCACAGTCCAGTCCCACAGCGATCACAGTCCTGTCCCACAGGGATCACAGTCCAGTCCCAAAGGGGTCACAGTCCAGTCCCACAGGAATCACAGTCCCGTCTCACAGGGAAAACAGTCCAGCCTCACAGGGATCAAAGTCCAGTCCCACAGGGGTCACAGTATAGTCCCACAGGGATCACAGTCCAGCCCCACAAGCATCAATGTCCAGTCCCACAGGAATCACAGTCCAGTCCCACAGCGATCACAGCCCAGTCCCACAGGGATCACAGTCCAATCCCACAGGAATCAAAGTCCAGTCCCACAGGGATCATAGTCCAGTCTGGCAGGGGTCACAGTCAAGTCCCACAGAAGTCACAGTCCAGTCCCACAGGGATCAAAGACCAGTCCCACAGGGATCACAGTCCAGTTCCACAGTGGTCACAGACCAGTCCCACAGGGATCACAGTCCAGTCCCACAGGGATCAGTCCAGTCAAACCGGGTCTCAGTTCAGTCCCAGAGGGGTCACAGTCCAGTCCCACAGGGATCACAGTCCAGTCCCACAAGGATCACAGTCCAGTCCCACAGAGACCATCGTCCAGTCCCACAGGGACCAATGTCCAGCCCCACAGGTATCACAGTCCAGTCCCACAGGGGTCACAGTCCAGTCCCACAGGGATCACAGTCCAGTCGCACTGGGATCACAGTCCAGTCCCACAGGGATCACAGTACAATCACACAGGGATCACAGTCCACTCCCTCAGGGATAGCAGTCCAGTCCCACAAGTGTCACAGTCCAGTCCCACATGTATCAGAGTCCAGTCCGACAGAGGTCAGAGACCTGTCCCATAGCGGTCAGAATCCACTCCCACATGGATCACAGTCCACTCCCACAGGGTGACAGTTCAGTTCCACAGGGATCACAGTCCAGTGCCACAAGCTTCACAGTCCTGCCACAAGCGTGGTCATAGACCAGTACCACAGGGATCAGAGTCCTGTCCCACAGGAGTCACATTCCAGTCCCACAGGGGTCACAGTCCTGTCCCACAGGGATCACAGTGCAGTCAGCCAGGGGAAACAGTCCAGTCCCACAGGGATCACAGTCCAGTCCCACATGGATCACAGTCCAGTCCCAGTGATGTCACTGTCCTGTCCCACAGGGATCACAGTCCAGTCCCACAGGGGTCACAGTCCAGTCCCACAGGGATGACAGTCCTGTCCCACAGGGATCACAGTCCAGTCCCACAGGGATCACAGCCCAGTCCCACTGGGATCACAGTCCAACCCCACAGGAATCAAAGTCCAGTCGCACAGGGATCATAGTCCAGTCCCACAGCGGTCACAGTCTCGTCGCACAGGGGTCACAGACCAGTCCCACAGGAATCACAGTCCTGTCCCACAGGGATCATAGTCCAGTCCCAAAGGGGTCACAGTCCAGTCCCACAGGAATCACAGTCCTGTCCCACAGAGAACACAGTCCAGCCCTACAGGGATCATTGTCCAGTCCCACAGGGGTCACAGTATAGTCCCACAGGGATCACAGTCCAGCCCCACAGGCATCAATGTCCAGTCCCACAGGGATCACAGTCCAGTCCCACAGCGATCACAGCCCAGTCCCACAGGGATCACAGTCCAATCCCACAGGAATCAAAGTCCAGTCCCACAGGGATCATAATCCAGTCCCACAGGGGTCACAGTCTCGTCGCACAGAGGTCACAGACCAGTCCCACAGGGATCACTGTCCTGCCCACTGGGATCACAGTCCCGTCCCACAGGGATCACAGTCCAGTCCCACAGGGATCACAATCCAGTCCCACTGGGTCACATTTCAGTCCCACAGGAGTCACATTCCAGTCCCACAGGGGTGACAGTCCTGTCCCACAGGGATCACAGTGCAGTCGCACCGGGATCACACTCCTCTCCAACAGAAGTCAAAGTCCAGTCCCACAGGGATCAGAGTCCTGTCGCACAGCGGTCACAGTCCAGTGCCACATTGATTACAGTATGGTCCCACATGGATCACAGTCCAGTCCCAAAGATGTCACAGTCCAGTCCCACAGGGATCACAGTCCAGTTCCACAGAGATTACTGTCTAGTCCCACAGGGAAAACAGTCCAGCCCCACAGGGATCATCGTCCAGTCCCACAGGGGTCACAGTATAGTCCCACAGGGATCACAGTCCAGCCCCACAGGGATCAATGTCCAGTCCCACAGGGATCACAGTCCAGTCCCACAGCGATCACAGTCCAGTCCCACAGGGCTCAAATTCCCGTCCCACAGGGATTGCAGTCCATTCCCACATGGATCAGAGTCCAGCCCGACAGGGAGCAATGTCCAGTCCCAAGGGGATCACAGTACTGTCAACCAGGGGACACAGACCAGTCCCGCAGGGGTCACAGCCCAGTCCGACAGGGGTAACAGTCAAGTCCCACAGAAGTCACAGTCCAGTCCCACAGGGATCACAGACCAGTCCCACAGGGATCACAGTCCAGTCCCACAGTGGTCACAGACCAGTCCCACAGGGATCACAGTCCAGTCCCACAGGGATCAGTCCTGTCACACCGGGTCTCAGTTCAGTCCCAGAGGGGTCACAGTCCAGTCCCACAGGGATCACAGTCCAGTCCCACAAGGATCACAGTCCCGTCCCACAGGGACCATCGTCCAGTCCCACATGGACCAATGTCCAGCCCCACAGGTATCACAGTCCAGTCCCACAGGGGTCACAGTCCAGTCCCACAGGGATCACAGTCCAGTCGCACTGGGATCACAGTCCAGTCCCACAGGGATCACAGTACAATCGCACAGGGATCACAGTCCACTCCCTCAGGGATAGCAGTCCAGTCCCACAAGTGTCACAGTCCAGTCCCACATGTATCAGAGTCCAGTCCGACAGAGGTCAGAGACCTGTCCCATAGCGGTCAGAATCCACTCCCACATGGATCACAGTCCACTCCCACAGGGTGACAGTTCAGTTCCACAGGGATCACAGTCCAGTGCCACAAGCTTCACAGTCCTGCCACAAGCGTGGTCATAGACCAGTACCACAGGGATCAGAGTCCTGTCCCACAGGAGTCACATTCTAGTCCCAAAGGGGTCACAGTCCTGTTCCACAGGTATCACAGTGCAGTCAGCCAGGGGAAACAGTCCAGTCCCACAGGGATCACAGTCCAGTCCCACATGGATCAAAGTCCAATCCCAGTGATGTCACTGTCCTGTCCCACAGGGATCACAGTCCAGTCCCACAGGGGTCACAGTCCAGTCCCACAGGGATCACAGTCCTGTCCCACAGGGATCACATTCCAGTCCCACAGGGGTCACAGTCCAGTCCCAAAAGGGTCACAGTCCAGTCCCACAGGAATCACTGTCCTGTCCCACAGGGATCACAGTCCAGTCCCAAAGGGGTCACAGTCCAGTCCCACAGGAATCACAGTCCTGTCCCGCAGAGATCACAGTCCAGTCCCATAGGGCTCAAAGTCCAGTCCCACAAGTATCACAGTCCAGTTCCACAGGGGTCACAGTCCAGTCCCACAGGAATCACAGTCCAGTCGCACTGGGATCACAGTCCAGTCCCACAGGTATCACAGTCCACTTCCACAGGGATCGCAGTTCTGTCCCGCATAGATCACAGTCCAATCCCATAGGGCTCAAAGTCCAGTCCCACAAGTATCACAGTCCAGTTCCACAGGGGTCAAAGTCCAGTCCTACATGTTTCACAGTTCAGTCCCACAGGGACAACAGTTCAGTCCCAAAGGGATCACGGTCCAGTCCCAAAGGGATCACAGTCCCGTCGCACAGGTATCACAGTCCCGTCCCACAGGGTCATTGTCCAGTCCCACAGGGCTCACAGTCCAGTTCAACAGAGACAAAAGTCTAGTCCCACAGGGATCACAGTCCAGTCCCACATGGATCAAAGTCCAGTCCCACAGGGATCACAGTCCTGTCCCACAGGGATCAAAGTCCTGTCCCACAGGGATCACAGTTCAGTACCACAGAGTTTCACTTCCGAGTACCACAGGGATCACAGACCAGTCCCACAGGGATCACGTTCATTCCCACAGGGATCACAGTCCACTCGCACAGTGTCAAAGTTCAGTCCTACAGGAATCACAATCCAGCCCCACAGAGGTCACAATCCAGTCCCTCAGGGATCACAGTCAAGTCGCACAGGGATCACAGTCCACTCCCACAGGGGTCACTTTTCAATCGAATAATGATCACATTCCAGTCCCACAGAGATCACAGTCCTGTCCCACAGCGATCACAGTCCTGTCCCACAGGGATCACAGTCCAGTCCCAAAGGGGTCACAGTCCAGTCCCACAGGAATCACAGTCCTGTCCCACAGGGAACACAGTCCAGCCTCACAGGGATCAAAGTCCAGTCCCACAGGGGTCACAGTATAGTCCCACAGGGATCACAGTCCAGCCCCACAAGCATCAATGTCCAGTCCCACAGGAATCACAGTCCAGTCCCACAGCGATCACAGCCCAGTCCCACAGGGATCACAGTCCAATCCCACAGGAATCAAAGTCCAGTCCCACAGGGATCATAGTCCAGTCCAACAGGGATCACAATCCAGTCCCACTGGGTCACATTTCAGTCCCACAGGAGTAACATTCCAGTCCCACAGGGGTCACAGTCCAGTCGCACAGGGATCACAGTGCAGTCAGCCAGGGGACACAGTCCAGTCCCACAGGGATCACAGTCCTGTCGCACAGCGGTCACAGTCCAGTGCCACAGTGATTACAGTATGGTCGCACAAGGATCACATTCCAGTCCCACAGGGGTCACAGTCGTGTGCCACGTCCCACAGGGATCACAGTCCAGTAACGCAGGGGTCACAGTCCAGTCCCACAGGGATCACAGTCCTGTCCCACAGGGATCACAGTCCATTCCGACTGGGATCACAGTCCAGTCCCAAAGGGGTCACAGTCCAGTCCCACAGGAATTACAGTCCTGACCCACAGGGATCACAATCCATTCCGAAAGGCGTTACAGTCCAGTTCCACACGAATCACAGTCCTGTCCCACAGGGATCACAGTCCAGTTCCACAGGGATTACAGTCTAGTCCCACAGGGAACACAGTACAGCCCCAGAGGGATCATCGTCCAGCCCCACAGGGTTCAATGTCCAGTACCACAGGGATCACACTCCAGTCCCACAGCGATCACAGTCCAGTCCCACAGGGCTCAAAGTCCGGTCCCACCGGGATTGCAGTCCATTCCCACATGGATCAGAATCCAATCCGACAAGGAGCACTGTCCAGTCCCACGGGGATCACAGTGCTGTCACCCAGGGGTCACAGTCCAATCCCACAGGGTCACAGTCCAGTCCGACAGGGGTCACAGTCAAGTCCCACAGAAGTCACTGTCCAGTCCCACAGGGATCACAGTCCAGTCGCTGAGGGATCACAGTCCACTCCCACAGTGGTCACAGACCAGTCCCACAGGGATCACAGTCCAGTCCCACAGGGATCAGTCCAGTCACACCGGTTCTCAGTTCAGTCCCAGAGGGGTCACAGTCCAGTCCCACAGGGATCACAGTCCAGTCCCACAGGGATCACAGTCCAGTCCCACAGGGACCACCGTCCAGTCTCACAGGGACCAATGTCCAGCCCCACAGGTATCACAGTCCAGTCGCACAGGGATCAGAGTCCTGCCGCACAGTGGTCACAGACCAGTGCCACAGTGATTACAGTATGGACCCACATGGATCACAGTCCAGTCCCAAAGTTGTCACAGTCCAGTCCCACAGGGATCACAGTCCAGTCCCACAGGGGTCACAGTTCAGTCCCACAGGGATCACAGTCGTGTCCCACAGGGATCACAGTCCAGTCCTACAGGGGTCACAGTCCAGTCCCACAGGGATCACAGTCCTGTCCCACAGGGATCACATTCCAGTCCAACAGGGGTCACAGTCCAGTCGCAAAAGGGTCACAGTCCAGTCACACAGGAATCACAGTCCTGTCCCGCAGAGATCACAGTCCAGTTCCATAGGGCTCAAAGTCCAGTCCCACAAGTATAACAGTCCAGTTCCACAGGGGTCAAAGTCCAGTCCCACAGGTTTCACAGTTCAGTCCCACAGGGACAACAGTCCAGTCCCACAGGCATCACAGTCCACTTCCACAAGGATCACAGTTCTGTCCCGCAGAGATCACCGTCCAATCCCATAGGGCTCAAAGTCCAGTCCCACAAGTATCACAGTCCAGTTCCACAGGCATCAAAGTCCAGTCCCACACGTTTCACAGTTCAGACCCACAGGGACAACAGTTCAGTCCCACAGGGATCACGGTCCAGTCCCAAAGGGATCACAGACCCATCGCACAGGTATCACAGTCCCGTCCCACAGGTTCATTGTCCAGTCCCACAGGGCTCACAGTCCAGTTCCACAGAGACAAAAGTCTAGTCCCACAGGGATCACAGTCCAGTCCCACATGGATCAAAGTCCAGTCCCATAGGGATCACAGTCCAGTCCCACAGGGATCAAAGTTCTGTCCCACAGGGATCACAGTCCAGTACCACAGGGTTTCACTTTCGAGTACCACAGGGATCACAGTCCAGTCCCACAGGGATCACAGTCCAGTCCCACAGGGACCACCGTCCAGTCCCACAGGGACCAATGTCCAGCCCCACAGGTATCACAGTCCAGTCGCACAGGGATCAGAGTCCTGCCGCACAGTGGTCACAGTCCAGTGCCACAGTGATTAGAGTATGGACCCACATGGATCACAGTCCAGTCCCAAAGATGTCACAGTCCAGTCCCACAGGGGTCACAGTCCAGTCCCACAGGGATCACAGTCGTGTCCCACAGGGATCACAGTCCAGTCCCACAGGGGTCACAGTCCAGTTCCACAGGGGTCAAAGTCCAGTCCCACAGGTTTCACAGTTCAGTCCCACAGGGACAACATTCCAGTCCCACAGGCATCACAGTCCACTTCCACAGGGATCACAGTTCTGTCCCGCAGAGATCACAGTCCAATCCCATAGGGCTCAAAGTCCAGTCCACAAAGTATCACAGTCCAGTTCCACAGGCGTCAAAGTCCAGTCCCACACGTTTCACAGTTCAGTGCCACAGGGACAACAGTTCTGCCCCACAGGGATCACGGTCCAGTCCCAAAGGGATCACAGTCCCGTCGCACAGGTATCACAGTCCCGTCCCACAGGGTCATTGTCCAGTCCCACAGGGCTCACAGTCCAGTTCCACAGAGACAAAAGTCCAGTCCCACAGGGATCACAGTCCAGTCCCACATGGATCAAAGTCCAGTCCCATAGGGATCACAGTCCAGTCCCACAGGGATCAAAGTTCTGTCCCACAGGTATCACAGTCCAGTACCACAGGGTTTCACTTTCGAGTACCACAGGGATCATTGTCCAGTCCCACTGGGATCATAGTCCAGTACCACAGGGATCACAGTCCAGTCCCACAGGGATCACGTTCATTCCCACAGGGATCACAATCCACTCCCACAGTGTCAAAGTTCAGTCCTACAGGAATCACAATCCAGCCCCACAGAGGTCACAATCCAGTACCACAGGGATCGCAGTCAAGTCCCACAGGGGTCACAGTCATGTCCCACACGCGTCACAGTCCAGTCCCTCAGGGATCACAGTCAAGTCGCACAGGGATCACAGTCCACACCCACAGGGGTCACTGTTCAGTCGCATAATGATCACATTCCAGTCCCAGTGAGATCACAGTCCAGTCCCACAGCGATCACAGTCCAGTCCCACCGGGATTACAGTCCAGTCCCACAGGGGTCATAGTCCAGTCCCACAGGGGTTACAGTCCAGTCCCAACGGAGTCGCAGTCCAGTTCCACAGGTATCACAGAGCAGTTCCACAGGGTTCACAGTCCAGTTCCACAGGTATGAAAGTCCAGTCCCACAGGGATCATAGTCCAGTCCCACAGTGATCATAGTCCAGTCCCACAGGGATCACAGTCCTGTCCCACAGGGATCACAGTCCAGCTCACAGGGATCAAAGTCGAATCCCACAGGGATCACAGTCCAGTTCCAGAGGGACAACAGTCTCGTCCCACAGGGATCACAGTCCAGTCCCACAGGGATCAAAGTCCGGTCCCACAGGGATCACAGTCCAGTCCCACAGGGATCAAAGTCCTGTCCCACAGGGATCACAATCCAGTCCCACACGGATCACAGTCCAGTACTACAGGGTTCATATTCGAGTACCACAGGGATCATTGTCCAATCCCACTGGGATCATAGTCCAGTACCACAGGGATCACAGTCCAGTCCTACAGGGATCACGTTCACTCCCACAGGGATCTCAGTCCACTCCCACAGTGTCACAGTTGAGTCCTACAGGAATCACAATCCAGTCCCACAGAGGTCACAATCCAGTCCCACAGGGATCTCAGTCAAGTCCCACAGGGGTCACAGTCAAGTCCCACACGCGAACAGTCCAGTCCCTCAGGGATCACAGTCAAGTCGCACAGGGATCACAGTCCATCCCACAGGGGTCACTGTCCAGTCACAGAATGATCACATTCCAATCCCACAGAGATCACAGTCTAGTCCCTTAAGGATCATAGTCCAGTCCCACAGGGGTCACAGTCCAATCCCACAGGTATCACAGTCCCGTCCCACAGGTATCACAATCCAGTCCCACAGTTGTCACAGTCCAGTCCCACAGGTATCATAGTCCAGTACCACAGGGATCAAAGTCCAGTCCCACAGGGATCACAGTCCATCCCACAGGGTTCACAGTCCGGTCACTAAGAAATCACAGTTCAGACCCACAGGAATCACAATCCAGTCCCACAGGTATCACAGTCCAGTCCCACACGGATCACGGTCCAGTCCCACAGGGTCACAGTTCAGTTCCACAGGGTTCACGGTCCAGTCCCACAAGGATTATAGTCCTGTCACAAGCGCGGGCATAGACCAGTCGCACAGAGGTCATAGTCCAATCGCATAGGGATCACAGCCAAGTCCCACAGATTTCACAGACAAGACCCACAGTGATCACAGACCAGTCCCACAGGGATCGCAGTCGAGTCCCACAGGGATCACAGTCCAGTCCCACATGGATCACAATCCAGTCCCAAAAGGATCACAGTCCAGTCCTTCAGGAATAACAGTCCTGTCCCACAGTGTCACATTTCAGTCCCACAGGAATCACAGTCCTCTCCCACAGGGATCACAGTGCAGTCAGCCAGGGGACACAGTCCAGTCCAACAGGGACAACAGTCCAGTCCCACAGGGCTCACAGTCCAGTTCCACAGAGACAAGAGTCTAGTCCCACAGGGATCACAGTCCAGTCCCACACTGATCAAAGTCCAGTCCCACAGGGATCACAGTCCAGTCCCACAGGGATCAAAGTCCTGTCCCACAGGGATCACAGTCCAATCCCACAGGGATCACAGTCCAGTACCACAGGGTTCACATTCGAGTACCACAGGGATCATTGTCCAGTCCCACTGGGATCGTAGTCCAGTGCCACAGGTATCACATTCCAGTCCCACAGGGATCACGTTCAATCCCACAGGGATCACAGTCCACTCCCACAGTGTCAAAGTTCAGTCCTACAGGAATCACAATCCAGCCCCACAGAGGTCACAATCCAGTCCCACTGGGATCGCAGTCAAGTCCCACAGTGGTCACAGTCAAGTCCCACACGCGTCACAGTCCAGTCCGTCAGGGATCACAGTCACGTCGCACAGGGATCACAGTCCAGTCCCACAGGGGTCACTGTTCAGTCGCATAATGATCACATTCCAGTCCCACAGAGATCAGAGTCCAGTCCCACAGCGATCACAGTTCAGTCCCACAGGCATAACAGTCCAGCCCACAGGGGTCATAGTCCAGTCCCACAGGGGTCACAGTCCAGTCCCAACGGAGTCACAGTCCAGTCCCACAGGTATCATAGTCCAGTTCCACAGGGTTCACAGTCCAGTTCCACAGGTATGAAAGTCCAGTCCCACAGGGATCATAGTCCAGTCCCACAGTGATCACGGTCCAGTCCCACAGGAGTCAGTGTCCAGTTCCACAGGGATCACAGTCCAGTCCCACATGATCATTGTCCAGTCCCACAGGGATCACAGTCCAATCCCACAGGGGTCACAGTCCTGTCGCACAGGTATCACAGTCCAGTCCCACAGGGATCACAGTCCTGTCCCACAGGGATCAATGTCCAGCTCACAGGGATCAGAGTCGAATCCCACAGGGATCACAGTCCAGTTCCACAGGGACCACAGTCTATTGCCACAAGGATCACAGTCCAGTCCCACAGGGATCATTGTCCAGTCCCACTTTGATCATAGTCCAGTACTACAGGGATCACAGTCCAGTCCTACAGGGATCACGTTCACTCCCACATGGATCACAGTCCAGTCCCTTAAGGATCACAGTCCAGTCCCACAGGGGTCACAGTCCAATCCCACAGGTATCACAGTCCCGTCCCACAGTTTTCAAAGTCCAGTCCCACAGTTGTCACAGTCCAGTCCCACAGGTATGACAGTCCAGTGCCACAGGGATCACAGTCCAGTCCCACAGGGATCACATTCCATCCCACAGGGTTCACAGTCCGGTCACTCAGAAATCACAGTTCAGTCCCACAGGTGTCACAGTCCAGTCCCACAGGTATCATAGTCCAGTCCCACAGGGATCACGGTCCAGTCCCACAGAGTCACGGTTCAGTTCCACAGGGTTCACGGTCCAGTCCCACAAGGATCATAGTCCTGTCACAAGCGCGGGCATAGACCAGTCGCACAGGGGTCACAGTCCAATCGCATAGGGATCACAGCCAAGTCCCACAGAGTTCACAGACAAGACCCACAGTGATCACAGTCCAGTCCCACTGGGATCGCAGTCGAGTCCCACAGGGATCAGAGTCCAGTCCCACATGGATCACAATCCAGTCCCAAAAGGATCACAGTCCAATCCCTCAGGCATCACAGTCCAGTCACACAGGGATCACTGTCCAGTCCCACGGGGATCACAGACCAGTCCATAGGGGTCGCAGTTCAGTCCCACAGGGGCCAAACTCCGGATCCCACAGGTATTGCAGTCCAGTCCAACAGGGATCGCAGTCCAGTCCACAAAATGATCACAGTCCCGTCCCACAAGGATCACAGTCCAGTCCCACAGGGATCACAGTTCAGTCCCAAAAGTATCACAGTAACGTCCCACAGGGATCTCAGTCCAGACCCACAGGTATGACAGTCCAGTTCCACAGGGATCACAATCCAGTACCACAGGCGTCACAGTCCAGTCCCACAGGGGTCACAGTCAAGTACCACAGGGATCACAGTCCAGTCCCACCGGAGTCACAGTCGAGTCCCACAGGGATCACAGTCCTGTCCCGCAGAGATCACAGTCCAGTCCCATAGGGCTCAAAGTCCAGTCCCACAGGTATCACAGTCCAGTTCCACAGGGGTCAAAGTCCAGTCCCGCAGGTTTCACTGTTCAGTCCCACAGGGACAACAGTCCAGTCCCACAGGGATCACCGTCCAGTCCCAAAGGGATCACAATCCCGTCGCACAGGTATCACAGTCCCGTCCCACAAGGTCATTGTCCAGTCCCACAGGGCTCACAGTCCAGTTCCACAGGGACAACAGTCTAGTCCCACAGCGATCAATGTCCTGTCCCACAGGAATCACAGTCCAGTCCCACAGGGATCACAGTCCAGTACCACAGGGATCACAGTCCAGTCCCACAGGGATCACAGTCCAGTACCGCAGGGTTCACAGTCGAGTACCACAGAGATCATTGTCCAGTCCCACTGGGATCATAGTCCAGTACCACAGGGATCACAGTCCAGTCCCACAGGGATGACGTTCACTGCCACAAGTATCACAGTCCACTCCCACAGTTTCACAGTTCAGTCCTGCAGGAATCACAATCCAGTCCCACAGAGGTCACAATCCAGTCCCACAGGGGTCACAGTCAAGTCCCACACGCGTCACAGTCCAGTCCCTCAGGGATCACAGTCAAGTCGCACAGGGATCACAGTCCAGTCCCACAGGGGTCACTGTTCAGTCGCATAATGATCACATTCCAGTCCCACTGAGATCACATTCCAGTCCCAAAGGGATAACAGTCCAGTCCCACAAGATCATTGTCCAGTCCCACAGGGTTCACAGTCCTATCGCACAGGTATCACAGTCTAGTCCCACAGGGATCACAGTCCTGTCCCACAGGGATCACAGTCCAGCCCACTGGGATCAGAGTCGAATCCCACCGGGATCACAGTCCAGTCCCACAGGGATCACAGTCCAGTCCCACAGGGATCACAGTCCAGTCCCACAGGGATTACAGTCCACTTCCACAGGGATCACAGTCCTGTCCCATAGGGCTCAAAGTCCAGTCCCACAGGTATCACAGTCCAGTTCCACAGGGGTCAAATTCCAGTCCCACAGTTTTCACAGTTCAGTCCCAAAGGGACAACAGTCCAGTCCCACATGGATCACAGTCCAGTCCCAAAGTGATCACAGATCCGTCCCACAGGTTTGACAGTCCCGTCCCACAGGGTCATTCTCCAGTCCCACAGGGCTCACAGTCCAGCTCCACAGGGACAACAGTCTAGTCCAACAGGGATCACAGTCCAGTCCCACAGCGATCAGTGTCCAGTCCCACAGGGAACATAATCCTGTCTTACAGGGATCACAGTCCAGTCCCACAGGGATCACAGTCCAGTACAACAGGATTCACATTCGAGTACCACAGAGATCACAGTCCAGTCCCACAGGGATCACAGTCCAGTAACACAGGGATCACAGTCCAGTCCCACAGGGATCACAGTCCAGTACCACAGGGTTCACATTCGAGTACCACAGAGATCATTGTCCAGCCCCACTGGGATCAAAGTCCAGTCCCACAGGGAACATAATCCTGTCTTACAGGGATCACAGTCAAGTCGCACAGGGATCACAGTCCAGTCCCACAGGGGTCACTGTCCAGTCGCATAATGATCACATTCCAGTCCCACAGAGACCACAGTCTAGTCTCATAGGGTTCACACTCCAGTCCCTTAAGGATCACAGACCAGTCCCACAGGGATCACAGTCCAGCCCCACAGTTGTCAAGGTCGAGTCCCACAGGTTTGACAGTCCAGTGCCACAGGGATCACAGTCCAGTCCCACAGGATCACAGTCCATCCCACAGGGTTCACAGTCCGGTCACTCAGAAATCAAAGTTCAGTCCCACAGGAGTCACAGTCCAGTCCCACAGGTATCACAGTCCAGTCCCACAGTTGTCACAGTCCAGTCCCACAGGGTCACAGTTCAGTTCCACAGGGTTCACAATCCAGTGCCTCAAGGATCATAGTCCTGTCAAAAGACCGGGCATAGATCAGTCGCACAGGGGTCACAGTCCAATCGCATAGGAATCACAGCCAAGTCCCACAGAGTTCACAGTCAAGACCCACAGTGATCACAGTCCAGTCACACAGGGATTGCAGTAGAGTCCCACAGGGATCACAGTCCAGTCCCACAGGGGTCGCAGTTCTGTCGCACAGGGATTACAGTCCAGTCCCCAAAGGGATCACAGTCCTGTCCCACAGGGTTCAAAGTCCAGTCCCACATGGATCACAATCCAGGCCCAAAAGGATCACAGTCCAGTCCCTCAAGGATCACAATCCAGGCCCAAAAGGATCACAGTCCAGTCCCTCAGGGATCACAGTCCAGTCACACAGGGATCATTATACCAGTCCCACGGGGATCACAGACCAGTCCACAGGGGTCGCAGTTCAGTCCCACAGGGGACAAACTCCGGTCCCACAGATATTGCAATCCAGTCCCACAGGGATCACAGTCCCATCCCACAGGGATCACAGTCCAGTCCCTAAAGGGATCACAGTCCCCTCCCACAGGGATCACAGTCCACTTCCACAGGGATCACAGTCCTGTCCCGCAGAGATCAGAGTCCAGTTCCACAGGGACAACAGTCCAGTCGCACAGGGATCACAGTGCAGTCCCACAGGTGTCAAAGTCCAGTCCAACAGGTTTCACAGTTCAGTCCCACAGGGACAACAGTCCAGTCCCACAGGGAGCACAGTCCAGTCCCCAAAGGGATCACAGTCCCGTCCCACAGGGTTCAAAGTCCAGTCCCACATGGATCAAAATCCAGTCCCAAAAGGATCACAGTCCAGTCCCTCAGGGATCACAGTCCAGTCACACAGGGATCATTGTCCAGTCCCACGGGGATCACAGACCAGTCCACAGGTGTCGCAGTTCAGTCCCACAGGGGGCAAACACCGGTCCCACAGGTATTGCAGTCCAGTCCCACAGGGATCCCAGTCCAGCCCCCAAAGGGATCACAGTCCCGTCCCACAGGCATCACAGTCCAGTCCCTCAGGAATCACAGTCCAGTCCCAAAAGTATCACAGTACCGTCCCACAGGTATGACAGTCCAGTTCCACAGGGATCACTATCCAGTGCCTCAGGGATCACAGTCCTGTCACACAGTAATCATTATCCAGTCCCACGGGGGTAACAGACCAGTCCACAGGGGTCGCAGTTCAGTCCCACAGGGGGCCAACTCCGGTCCCACATGTATTGCAGTGCAGTTCCACAGGGATCACAGTCCAGTCCCATTGGGGTCACAGTTCTGTCCAACAGCGATCAAAATCCAGTCCCACAGGGATCACAGGCCAGTCCCACAGGGATCATAGTCCAGTCCCACAGGGGTCACAGTCCAGTTTCACAGGGTTCACAGTCCAGTCTCACAAGATCATTGTCCATTCACACAGGGATCACAGTCCAATCCCACAGGGATCACAGTCCTGTCGCACAGGGATCACAGTCGAGTCCCACAGGGATCACAGTCCTGTCCCACAGGGATCACAGTCCAGCTCACAGGGATCAGAGTCGAATCCCACAGGGATCACAGTCCAGTCCCACCGGGATCGCAGTCCAGCCCCTCAGGGAGCAGAGTGCAGACCCACAGGGGTCACAGTCCAGTCCCACGGGGATCACAGTCCAATCCCACAGGGATCACAGTCCAATCCCACAGGGATCACAGTCCAGTCCCACAGGGGTCTCAGTCCAGTTCCACAGGGATCACAGTCCAGTCACACTGGATTCACAGTCCAGTCCCACAGGGTTCAAAGCCCAGTCCCAAAGGTATCACTGTCCCGTTCCACAGGGATCACAGTCCAGTTCCACAGGGATCACAGTCCTGTCCCGCAGGGTTCACAGTCCAGTCCCACAGGGACAACAGTCCAGTCCCACAGAAGACACAGTCCAGTACCACAGTGATCACAGTCCAGTCCCAGAGGGATCGCAGTCGATTCCCACAGGGATCAGAGTCCAGTCCCACAGGGGTCGCAGTCCAGTCCCATAGGGATCACAGTCCAGTCCCAAAGAGATCACACTCCAGCCCCACAACGGTCGCAATCTTGTCCGAGAGGGATAACAGTTCATACCCACACTGATCACAGTCCAGTCCCACAGGGATCACAGTCCAGTTCCACATGGATCACAGTCCAGTCCCACGTGTCTTCTGTAAGTCCAAATACAGAACATCAACTGGTTCACCCTTGTCCACTCTACTGGAAACATCCTCAAAAAATTCCAGAAGATTTGTCAAGCATGATTTTTCTTTCAGAAATCCATGCTGATTTCGACCTATCATTTCACCTCTTTCGAAATGCACTGCTAGGGCATCCCAAATAATTGATTCCATCATTTTACCAAGTACCAATGTCAGGCTAACCGCTCTATAATTACCTGTTTTCTCTCTCCCTCCTTTTTTAAAAAATGGGGTTACATTGGCTACATTCCACTCCACAGGAACTGATCCAGTATCTATGGAATGTTGGAAAATGACTGTCAATGCACCCGCTATTTCCAAGGCCACCTCCTTAGGTACTCTGGGATGCAGTCCATCGGACCCTGGGGATTTATCGGCCTTCAATCCCATCAACTTCCCCAACACAGTTTCCCGACTAATAAGGATTTACCTCAGTGCCTCCTTCTCACTAGATCCTCTGACCCCTTTTATATCCGTAAGGTTGTTTGTGTCCTCCTTTGTAAATGCCGAACCAAAGTACTTTTTCAATTGGTCTGCCATTTCTTTGTTCCCTGTTATGAAGTCCACTGATTCTGACTGCAGGGGACGTATATTTGCCTTTACTAACCTTTTTTCTTTACATATCTTTAGAAGCTTTTGCAGTCCGCCTCAATGTTCCCTGCACGCTTCCTCTCGTACTCTATTTTCCCTGCCCTAATCAAACCCTTTGTCCTCCTCTGCTGAGTTCTAAATTTCTCCCAGTCCCCGGGTTCACTGCAATTTTTGGTCAAATTGTATGCCACTTCCTTGGCTTTAATACTATCCCTAATTTCCCTTGATAGCCCAGGTTGAGCCTCCTTCCTTTTTTATTTTTATGCCAGACAGGGATTTACAATGGTTGTAGTTCATCCATGCGGTCTCTAAATGTCTGCCATTGCCAATCCACTGTCAACCCCTGAAGTATCATTCGCACATCTATCCTAGCCAATTTACGTCTTATACCTTCAAAGTTACCCTTCTTTAAGTTCTGGATCATGGTCTCTGAATTAACTTTTTCCTTCTGCATTCTAATGTAGAATTCCACCATATTATGGTCACTCTTCCCCAAGGAGCCTCGCACAATGAGATTGCTAATTAATCTTCTCTCATTGCACAACACCCTTTCTAAGATGGCCTCCCCCCTAGTTGGTTTGTCGAAATATTGGCCTAGAAATCCATCCCTTATGCACTCCAGGAAATCCTCCTCCACCGTATTGCTTCCAGTTTGGTTAGCCCAATCTCTATGCATGTTAAAGTCACCCATGTTAACTGCTGCACCTTTATTGCATGCACCCCTAATTTCCTGTTTGATGCCCTCCCAAACATCACTACTATTGTTTGGAGATCTGTACACAACTGCCACTAACGTTTCTCGCCATATCCCTTGATCCCCCAGTAGTAACATAGGAACATAGAACATAAGAATTAGGAATAGGAGTAGGCCATCTAGCCCCTCGAGCCTGCTCCGCCATTCAACAAGATCATGGCTGATTTGGCCGTGGACTCAGCTCCACTTACCCGCCCGCTCCCCATAACCCTTAATTCCCTTATTGATTAAAAATCTATCTAACTTTGATTTGAATACATTCAATGAGCTAGCCTCAACTGCTTCCTTGGGCAGAGAATTCCACAGATTCACAGCCCTCTGGGAGAAGAAATTCCCTCTCAACTCGGTTTTAAGTTCGCTCCCCAGTATTTCGAGGCTGTGCCCCCTAGTTCCAGTCTCCCCAACCAGTGGAAACAACCTCTCTGCCTCAATTTTGTCTGTCCCTTTCATTATTTTAAATGTTTCTATAAGATTACCCCTCATCCTTCTGAACTCCAACAAATAAAGACCCAGTCTACTCAATCTATCATCATAAGGTAACCCCCTCATCTCCGGATTCAGCCGAGTGAATGGTCTCTGTACCCCCTCCAACGCTCGACTCTCCTTTCTTAAGTAAGGTGACCAAAACTGCACGCAGTACTCCAGGTGCGGCCTCACCAATACCCTGTACAGTTGCAGCAGGACCTCCCTGCTTTTGTACTCCATCCCTCTCACAATGAAGGCCAACATTCCATTCGCCTTCCTGATTATCTGCTTCACCTGCAAACTAACTTGTTGGGATGGGAGTCTATCTGAGCCCCGACGAGGAAGCCTGGCCGGCGAACTGGAAGGAGCTGGAGGTCAAGGTCGCCGCTCGCCGAGGGCGCTGGACAGGACTGCTCCGAGTGCTGTCCTACAGGTGTCGAGCGCTAGTCATAAACCAGCCGCTGGCCGCCATGTTGTGGTATCGTCTGGTCACTTTGACCCCTCCCCCTGCGTTTGTCGCCAAGATACAGAAGAAGCTGGTGGACTTCTTCTGGAACAACAGGAAGCACTGGGTCTCTGCGGCGGTCTTGAGACTCCCGCTTGCGGAGGGCGGTCAGTCGTTTTTGTGCATCAGCGCCCAGCTCGCGACTTTCCGTCTTCAGACCCAGCAGAGATACCTTTACGTCGAGCCCCCTCCTAGGTGGCGTGCTCTTGCGACGTATTTCTTCCGCCAGCAGCACGGCCTCATTTACGACACACAGCTCCTGTTTGTGAGTGTGGGGGGCATCAGGACCGCCCTACGTGAGCTGCCTGTCTTTTACAAGGAACTCATCTGGGTCTGGAACAAAGTCTCCACCAAGCGCAGCTCTCCACCGGCTGGACTGGCGGCCGTCCAGCAGGAGCCGCTGCTCGGAAATCCGTACCTCCACGACCAAGGTGTTAGGTGGTGGTCGGACGAGAGGGCTGTGGCTGGTGAGGTGACCAGGGTCAGGGACCTGCTCGATGGCGGAGGAGCGGGCTGGATGGTGCCAGACACGCTAGCGCGCCACCTAA
Organism: Pristiophorus japonicus; assembly: GCF_044704955.1. Taxonomy (NCBI): domain Eukaryota; kingdom Metazoa; phylum Chordata; class Chondrichthyes; family Pristiophoridae; genus Pristiophorus; species Pristiophorus japonicus. The sequence goes on along the minus strand of NW_027254824.1, from coordinate 1,961,650 downwards.
ATTCTGCCAACGTCCGCCACGCGGCCGATGCCATCGGGTCACTAAAAAGAGCTCTGGGCCCCGACTCTGTTAGGTGCATCGAGGAGGCTCAAGCACGTAGGGAGATCCCTTCCGAACTGACCGCCGTCCGGATGGAATTCCTCATCGGCGCCAAACCCCGGAACCTCCCTCGGGGGCCGGCGCCTCAAAACTTGAGCCGCCTCGAGGAAATCCCCTCCGTGCCTTTCAGTTCTGCGCGGAGGGTTTTCCTGTACGGGCTGCTCCTGCACACTCTCAACTTTTCCATCCTCGCCTGCCGTCCGGACACGCCATGGCGTACCTTCTTGCCATCTGGAGGAGGCGAGGGTCCCCGATGGAGGGCACTCTACCCGGGAGTCCTCCCAGTATTTATCGATGACTTGGCCTGGAGGGTGGTGCACGGAGCAGTCCCGTGCAATAAATTTTTAAGCCGGTTCATGGTCTCCCAGGCCGCCTGCAATTTCTGCGGTCTGGAAGAGTCCGTGTTCCATGTTTGTATTGAGTGCACGAGGTTGCAGCCCCTGTTTTGCTATTTAAAGGGGCTGCTCGTGAAATTCTGGCTGCACTTCAGTCCCACACTCCTGATGTTTGGGCACCCTGTGCGGAGGGGAGCGGGTAGGTCCGAGGGCCTCCTCGTAGGACTGCTCCTGGGCACGGCCAAGGTTGGCATCAGCCGGTCCAGGCAGCGGTCGTTCGAGGGAGTCGTTCAACCTGACTGCCTGCCTCTCTTCCACGCGTACATCTGCGCCAGGGTGTCCTTGGAGATGGAGCACGCGGTGTCCACCGGTACGCTCGCGGCCTTCCGCGAGAGGTGGGCACCAGAGGGACTGGAGTGCATCGTCACGCCCGGCAACCAAATGTGATTTTATGTTTTAATGTTTAATTTGTTTTAATTGCCGGTGGTTTTAGTGTTCCCCTCCCCTTTTATAGGGGGCACTTGGAGAAAAAAAAAACAAAAAAAAATGATTTTAGTGCCCCCAAAAAAAACTTTAAATAAACCATAAACACAAAAAACCCCACATAAAAAGGGCCTTGGAAATGTTTTGTGCGCCCACCAGATCGGCGGGACACGATTTAATGATTTAATGTTTTAATTTTCTCACAAAAAGAGTTCTGTGGCCAAACACTCCAAGTTCCCATTGTTAATCTACACTTCTACGTGGCCTATCGTTTAATGTGTATAAATTTTCTTATTCGCCCTCCCCAAGTGCATTACCTCACACTTCTCCGAATTAACTCCAGTTGCGTCATAAATACACCAATATAAAAACTGTTCCCTTAGATGGTGGAATCGTGTGATACCACATGATTTACTTTATGTGACGGCTTTCAAATCTTCTCCAGCTTCCGTGGGTTGTGAGGCAGCCATGAGTAGCAGCATTTCCTATCAGCGCCCATAACCCGCTCGCTTCTGCAGCCTGTTGCCAGTGATCTACAAATAATTCAGTTGCAGAGATAGAGCGCAAAGAATCATCAGGGAGAGCTGCATGGGCTCAAAAACTAAACTAGAGGGACAGGATCAGTGGGACAGTTAATGTTCTGGGGCATGGTCATCGGTCAGAGCTGCAAACACATCAATGTAAGATGGAGAGAACATTTTTCCTCTGGAGGAAAAGTCCAGCTCAGTGGGTATTAATCCTGCAGGGAGAAACGATTAATATTTACTTTGTAATCACCACAAATTCACGGCAGATCACGACGAACCAGAGCCTCAGACCGAGGAGGCAGAGGTATATCGGGTGCATAAATTTACCACAAAGTGTCCCCCGATAATGCTTAAATTTGAATTAAATGGACTCCCGGTTTCAATGGAGCTGGACACTGCGCGAGAAAGTCCATTATGTGCAAAATGACCTAAAATAAATTGTGTTGCAGCAAGACCTCAAGTACAGTCTTGACTCCCATTCGCATGAAACTGAGAACTTACACAAATGAACTGATTCCCGTCATCCGAAGTGCTACTGTAAAGGTATCCTATGGTGGAGCGGTGCACAAGTTACCACTCTGTGTGTTACTGGGCGATGGCCCCACGCTGTTTGGCAGGAGCTGGCTGGCAAAGATACACTGGAACTGGGATCCTGTCTGAGCGCTCTCGTCCACTGACGACACTTCCTGTGCCCAGGTCTTAAACAAGTTCCCTTGGCTGTTCAAACTAGGCATCGGGAAGTTCCAAGGAGCAAAAGTATAGATCCATCTACGTCCGGGGGCGCGACCCATCCATCACAAGGCGAGAGCAGTATCGTACATGATGAGAGAAAGAATAGAGAACAAACTGGACTGCTGCAATGAGAGGGCATCATTTCGCCAATCGAATTCAACGAGTCCGATTGTTCCAGTCCTCAAGAGAGATGGCATGATCAGAAGTTGTGGCGATTACAAAGTTGTTATCAATCGTTTCTCCCTACAGGATCAATACCCAATACCAAAAGCTGACGACATTTTTGCGAAGCTGGCGGGAGGAAAGACGTTCACTAAGCTGGAATTGACCTCGGACTACATGCTGCAGGAGTTGGAGGAATCATCGAAGGGCCTCACCTGCATCAACACGCACAAAAGTCACTTCATTTGCAACAGATGCCCATTTGGGATTCGATTGGTTACAGGGTGGGACATGGTCGAGCATCTGCAGAACATGGAGGAGTTTCTTAATCAACTCACCCACATGGGGATCAGGTTAAAACGCTCGAAGTGCGATTTCCTGTCACCTGAGGTGTAGTTCCTGGAGAGAAGAATCACGGCGGATGGTATCAGGCCCACCGATTCGAAGATTGAGGCAATCGAGAACACACCGAAGCCACAGAACGTCATTGAGCTGCTGTCGTTTCTAAGACAACTGAACTACTTTGACAACTTCTTACCGGGTCATCGAGGTTTACAGCTTGGAAGGAGGCCATTTCAGCCCATCGTGTCCGTGCCGGCCAACAAAGGCTATGCAGCCTAATCCGACTTTCCAGCTCTTGGTCCGTAGCCCTGCAGGTTACGGCACTTCAAATGCCCATTCAAGTACTTTTTTAATGTGATGAGGGTTTCTGCCTCTATCACCCTTTCAGGCAGTGAGTTCCAGAGCCCTCAACCCTCTGGGTGAAAAAATTTCCCCTCAAATTTCCTCTGAACCTTCGGCCAATTAATTTAAATCTATGCACTCTGTTTGTTGTCTCTTCTGCTAAGGGAAATAGGCCCTTTGTATCCACTGTATCTAGGCCCCTCAAAATTTTATACACCTCAATGAGGTCTCCCCTCAGCCTCCTCTGTTCAAAAGAAAACAAACCCAGCCTATCCAATCTGTCCTCATAGCTAAGATTTTCCATTTCCGGCAACATCCTCGTAAATCTCCTCTGTACCCTTTCCAGTGCAATCACATCCTTCCTATAATGCGGTGACCAAACTGCACGCAGTACTCCTGCTGTGGCCTAACCAGTGTTTTATATATTTCAAGCATAATCCCCCTGCTCTTATATTCTATGCCTCGACTAAAAAAGTAAGCATTCCGTATGCCTTATTAACCAACTTATCTACCTGGCCTGCTACCTTCAGGGATCTGTGGATATGCACTCCAAGGTCACTTTGTTCATCTCCGCTTCTCAGTGTCCTACTATTTAATGTGTATTCACTTTCCTTGTTAGCCCTCCCCAAGTGCATTACCTCACACTTCTCTGGATTAAATTCCATTGGCCACTGTTTTGCCCACCTGACCAGTTGATTGATATCTTCGTACAGTCTGCAGCTTTCTTCTTCATTATCAACCACACAGCCAATTTAGTATCATCTGCAAACTTCTTAATCATATCTCCTGTATTCAAGTCTAGATCATTGATATATACCACAAAAAGCAAAGGTCCTAGTACTGAGCCCTGTGGAACCCCACTGGAAACATCCTTCCAGTCACAAAAACATCCATCGACCATTAACCTTTGCTTCCTGCCTAATCTTGGATCCAATTTGCCACTTTGCCTCGGATCCCATGGGCTTTTACTTTCGTGACCAGTCTGCCATGTGGGACCTTATCAAAAGCTTTGCTAAAACCCATATGCACTACATCATACGCACTGCCCTCGTCGAACCTCCTGGTAAGCTCCTCAAAAAATTCAATCAAGTTAGTCAGATACGATCTTCCCTTAACAAATCCCTGCTGACTGTCCTTAATTGTCTTTGATTTATCATGTCCTTCAGGAATTTTTCCAATAATTTTCCCACCACTGAGGTGAGGCTGACTGGCCTGTACTTACTCAGTAATTATTCGGTCTATCCCTTTCTCAATTATTAAACACAATAGCAGTCCTCAAAGGGCAACCTGAATGCTCAACCTGCACATGGACAGAAAAACATGATTTTATCAAAATTGTATTAAAAGGATTTGAGAACACAATCTAGTTTGACATTCAATGCAGTACTGAAGGAGTCCATTCATGACCGCACTGCGACTCAATGTCGCAAATGGCTCAACGACATAATTAGCCTCATAAAAGTAAGTAACGGTCTCAGCACATTGTTCGAACCACTGCACGCCTTACTGCGTAAAGGAGACGAATGGGTATGGGGCAAAAGCCAAGAAAATGCCTTTGGAAAAGCTAGAAAATTGTTATGCTCAAACAAATTGCTTGTGTTGTATGATCAATGTAAACGTTTGGGCAGAGCATGTGATGTGTCATCATATGGCGTCGGTTGTGTATTGCAACACGCTAATGATTTTGGGAAATTGCAACCGGTTGCTTATGCATCCAGGAGTCTGTCTAAGGCTGAGGGAGCCTAGAGCATGCTTGAAAAATAATCGTTAGCGTGTGTTTTTGGGGTAAAGAAAATGCAATAATATCAATTTGGGCTCAAATTTGAATTGGAAACTGACAATAAGCCACTGATAACCCTTCTTTCCGAAAGTAAGGGGATAAATACGAATGCATCAGCCCGCATTCAGAGATGGGCGCTCACATTGTCCACATACAACTATGCCATCCGCCACAGGCTAGGCTGGGAAAATCGTGCCGAGCTCTCAGTAGGCTGCCATTGCCCATCACGGGGGTGGAAATGGCGCAGCCCGCAGATATAGCCATGGTGATGGAAGCATTTGAGAGTGAGCACTCACCTGTCACAGCCCAACAGATTAGAACCAGGTTGAGCCAGGAACCCTTACTGTTCTAGTAAAAAATTGTGTGCTTCACGGGAGCTGGTCTCGTGTCCCATTGTAAATGCAGGAAGAGATAAAGCCGCACCAGTGGCAGAAAGATGAAATGTCTATACAGGCAGACTGCCTCCTGTGGGGTAATCAGGTAGTGGTCCTTCATCAGTGATCTCCACAGTATTCACCCAGGCACTGTAATGATGAAAGCAATAGCCAGATCCCACGTGTGGTGGACCGGGATCGATGTGAACTTGTAGACCTGCGTGCACAAATGTAACACATGCTCGCAGTTAAGCAATGCACCCAGGGAGAAGCCACTAAGTTTATGATCTTGCCTCTCCAAGCCGTGTTCCAGGGTCCATGTCGACTATACAGGCCAGTTTTTGGGTAAAATGTTCCTAATGCTTGTTCATGCATACTCCAAATGGATTGAATGTGAGATGATGTCGGCCACCACTGAAAGCCAGCGGGCCGTGTTTGCCACGCACGGCCTGCCTGATGTCCTTGTGAGTGTGAATTGGCCGTGTTTCACCCGTGGCGAGTTCAAAGAGTTCATGATCCGCAATGGGATCAAACATGTTCCATCTGCCCCGTTCACAACAGCAGAGAGAGCAGTGCAAACTATCAAGCAGGGCTTGAAGAGGGTAACTGAAGGTTCACTGCAGATTCGCCTATCCCGTGTCATGATGAGCTACCACACGAGACCCCATTCACTCACTGGGATTCCACCCGCTGAACGGCTCGTGAAAAGAGCACTTAAAACAAGTCTCTTGTTAGTCTACCCTGGTCTACGTGAACAGGTAGAGAGCAGGCGGCTTCAACAAAGTACATATGATGATAGCGCAAATGTGTCACGCAAAATTGAAATGAATGATCCTGTATTTGTGTTGATCAAGGACAATGTCCCAAGTGGCTTCCCGGTACTGTCGTCGCCAAAGAGGGGAGCAGGGTGTCTCGGTTCAAACTTCCAAATGGACTCGTTCACCGGAAATACTTGGCCCAAATGAAACTCAGATTCACGGACAATCCTCAACAACCCATTTTGGACCATACCTTCTTTGACCCCACAACATACACACCAGTGGCAACAGACACCGTGGTTGGCCACGAAGCAGAACCCATCACCCGCAGCAGCCCAGCAGGACTCACCACACCAGGCAGCCCAGCAAGGCCAGCTGCACAGTAGCCCAGCGAGGGCCCAACAAATGACGCACAAAAACCAGCATTTACACCAAGTCGATCAACCAGGGAAAGAAAGGCCACAGATCGACTCAACTTCTAAATAGTTACACCATTGACTTTGGGGAGAGTTTTGTTAAATATGTAAATCTTTAAATACCTTGTCTAGCCATCAGAGGACTGATCCCATGGAGTCCCAAGGGATTCCACAATCCCTTGGGAGCATCTGGATTAAGGAGGCCTCACAGGCTGGAGAGGCACTCTGGAGACCTATAATAAAAGACGAAGTTCACACTTTACTTTGAGCTCACAGTATCTAGTCAGACCCTGCATTCATGCATAACACCAAGGGCCAAGACACCGGTTGCCCATGGCCAGGTGACCAGTTGCCAATGGGCAACTCACTGGTTGCTGATGGCCAAGGGACCAGTTGCTAAGGGCGAAGAGAGTGGTTACTTAGGACCAAAGGACCGGAGATTGAGCACCATGGGACAGGTTGCTTCGGGCTAAGGGGCCCGTTGCTAAAGGCCAAGTTGCTAGGCGAAGGGTCCAGTTGGTAACGGCCAATTGTTTATTGCGAACAGCCAAGGTACTGGTTGCTAAAGGTTTTGGGACCGGTTGCTGATGGCCAAGATACCAGTTGCTAAAGGCCAAGGCATCCGTTGCTGTGGGCCAAGTGTTGATTTATGTGGGCCAAGCCACCATTTGTGAAGGGCCAAGGGTCTGGTTGCTTAGTGGAAGAGGCCGTTTCAAAGGGCTAAGAGACCGATTGCTATGGGCCAAGTGACCGGTTCCCGAGGGGCCGAGGGGCAGTTGGCCAAGGGACCGGTGGCTGAGGGCCAAGGGACCGGTGACCGAGGGCCAAGGGACCAGTCGCTGAGCGCCAAGGGACATCACACTGAGGGCCAAGGGACCGGTCGCTGAGGGCCAAGGGACCGGTCGCTGAGTGCCAAGGGACCGGACGCTGAGGGCCAAGGGACCGGTCGCTGAGGGCCAAGCGACCGGTCGCTGAGGGCTAAGGGCCCGGTCGCTGAGGGCCAAGGGACCGGTCGCTGAGGGCTAAGGGACCGGTCGCTGAGGGCCAAGGGACCGGTCGCTGAGGGCCAAGGGACCGGTCGCTGAGGGCCACGGGACCGGTCGCTGAGGGCCAAGGGACCGGTCACTGAGGGCCAAGGGACCGGTCGCTGAGGGCCAAGGGACGGGTCACTGATGGCCAAGGGACCGGTCGCTGAGGGCCAAGGGACCGGTCGCTGAGGGCCAAGGGACCGGTCGCTGAGGGCCAAAGGACTGGTTGCTGAGAGAAAAACTGCTGGTTGCTGGTTGCAATGCTGCCAGTTGCAGAGGGCAAAGCAATGGTGGTTCTGGGCTGAGGGACGGGGTGCATAGGTCCAACGGTTGGGTACAAATGTCCACATGACCAGTTACTGAGGGCCTTGGCACAGTTGGCAGAGGGCCTAGTAACAGGTTGGTAAGGGCCAAGGGACCAGTTGCTCAGGGACAAGGGATCAGTTTGTAACAGCCAAGTGCCCTGCTGCTAAGAGTGAAACGTCTGGTGGCTGCGGTCTAAGGGCCAAAGGACCAGTAGCCGAGGGCCTTGGCACTGGTGGCAGAGGGCCAAGGGACCGATTGCTAAGGGCCAAAGGACCGATTGCTAAGGGCCAAGGGACCGATTGCTAAGATCCAAGGGACCGATTGCTAAGGGCCAAGGGACCGAATGCTAAGGGCCAAGGGACCGATTGCTAAAGGCCAAGGGACCGATTGCTAAGTGCCAAGGGACCGAATGCTAAGGGCCAAGGGACCGATTGCTAAGGCCCAAGGGACAGATAGCTAAGGGCCATGGGACCGATTGCTAAGGTCCAAGGGACCGAATGCTAAGGGCCAAGGGACCGATTGCTAAGGGCCAAGGGACCGATTGCTAAGGACCATGGGACCGATTGCTAAGGGCCAAGGGACCGATTTCTAAGGGCCATGGGACCGATTGCTAAAGGCCAAGGGAGCGATTGCTAAGGGCCATGGGACCGATTGCTAAGGTCCAAGGGACCGATTGCTAAGGTCCACGGGACTGATTGCTAAGGTCCAAGGGATTGCTGGTTGGTCAGGGACTGGCACCGAAAGGCCAAAACATGACTGCTAATGACCATGAGACAAGTGGCTGATGGCTAAGGGTTCGGTGGCTGACGCCTAAGGGACAGAATGCTAAGTGACAAATGACCGGTGGCTAAGGGCCGAGGGACCCGTTGCTAGGGGTTAAGGGACTGGTTGCTAAGGGCTAAGGGACTGGTTGCTAAGGGATAAGGGAACTGGTGGGTGAAGGCCAAAGCACCGGTTACTAACGGCCAAGGGACGGGTTCCTTAGGGCCAAGGGACCGGTTCCTTTGGGCCAAGGGACCGGTTCCTGAGGACCAAGGGACCGGTTCCTGAGGGCCAAGGGACCGGTTTCTGAGGGCCAAGGGACCGGTTCCTGACGGCCAAGGGACCGGTTCCTGAGGGCCAAGGTACCAATTCCTGAGGGCCAAGGGACCGGTACCTTAGGGCCAAGGGACCCGTTGCTAAGGGCGAAGGGACCCGTTGCTAAGGCCCAGGAGACTGATTGCTAAGTGCAAAATGACCAGTTGCTACGGGCCAAATGACCAGTTGCTAAGGGCCAAGGGGATCAGTGGCTGAGTGCCAAGGGGATCAGTGGCTGAGTGCCAAGGGGATCAGTGGCTGAGGGCCAAGGACTGGTTGCTGAGGGCAAAACTGCTCTTTGCTGAGGGCAAAGCCATGGTGGGTCAGGGCCAAGGGATCAGTTGCTTAGAGCCCATGGTTGGGTGCTATTGGCCAACTGAATGGTTGCCGAAGGGCTTGGCACTGGCGGCAGAGGGCCAAGAGACCAGTTGCTAAGGGCCTAGAGAAAAGTTGCTAAGGGTCAAGTGAGCAGTTGCTAAAGGCCAACGGTCTGGTTGTTAAGGGCCAAGTGACCAGTTTCTAAGTGCAAAGTGCTTTTGGTCAGGGCCAAGGGTACAGTTGGTAAGGGTCAAGGGAACTGTTGGTAAAGGCCAAGGGACCGGTTGGTCAGGGCCAAGGGACTGGTTGCTAAGGGCCAAGTGTTGTGCCACTAAGAGCGAAATGAACAGTGGCTGAGGGCTGAGGAAACGTTGCTCAGGGCGAAGGGAAGAGTGGCTGAGGGCGAGGAGACCAGTTGCCAAGTGGCAAGTTTTGGCTGCTATGGCAAATGCCTCAGATGCTAAAGGCCAAGGGACCGGTTGCTTTGCACCAAGGGACCGGTTGCTAAGGGCGAATGACCACCTGCTAGGGGCCAAGGGACTGGTTGCTAAGGGCCGAGGGACTGGTTGCTAAGGGCCAAAAGACTGGGTGCTAAGGGCCAAAAGACTGGTTGCTAAGAGCCAAAAGACTGGTTGCTAAGGGCCAAAAGACTGGCTGCTAAGGGCCAAAAGACTGGTTGCTGAGGGCCAAGGGACTGGTTCCTTCGGGCCAAGGGACCGGTTGCTGAGAACCAAAGGACTGGCTGTTGAGGGCCAGGGAACCAGTTGCTGAGTGCTAAGGGTCGGTTGCTCAGGGAGATGGACCGGTCGCTACGTGGCAAGAGTTGGCTGCTAATGCCCAAGGGACAGGTTGTTGAGGTCCAAGTGAGCGGTTCCTGAGGCCAAGGGATTGGTTGCTGAGGGCCAATGGACTGGATGCTCAGAGCAAAACAACCGATGACTGAGTGCGAAGGATCGGGCGGCTGAGTGTCAAGGGTTTTGTCGCTGAGGGCCAAAGCACCGGTTGCTAAGGGCCAAGTGTTAGTTGTTGGAGGCCAAGGAACCGGTTGCTAAGGGAAAATGCACTTGTTGCTCAGGGTGAAGGGACCGGTGGCTGAGGGCCAAAGGGACCGGTGGCTGAGGGCAAAAGTGTTGGTTGCTGAGGGTAAAGCCATGGTGGTTAAGGGCCAAGGGAAATGTTGCTTAGAGCCAATCGTTGGGTGCTAATGGCCAAGTGAATGCTTGCCGAGGGCCTTGGCACTGGTGGCAGAGGGCCAAGAGACCAGTTGCTAACGGCCTAGAGACATAGTTGCTAAGGGACAAGGGACCAGTTGGTAAAGGCCAAGTGCTCAGCTGCAAGGATCGAAACAACTGGAGGCTGTGGGCTTCGGATCGGGTGACTGAGCATGAAGGGACTGCTCGCTGAGGGACAAGGCACTGGTTGCTATGGGCCAATGTTGGTTGCTGTGGGCTCAGGGACCGGTTGTTAAGTGGCCAAAGAACTGGTTGCTAAGGGCAAGTGCCTTGCCGCTAAGAGTGAAACGACCAGTGGCTGAGGGCTGAGGAAACGTTGCTCAGGGCAAAGGGACCAGTAGCTGAGGGCAAAGAGACCGGTTGCGAAGTGGCAAGTGCTGGCTGCTAATGGCAAATGGGCCATTTGCTAAAGGCCAATGGACCGGTTGCTTCGCACCAAGAGACCAGTTGCTAAGGGCCAAGGGATTGCCTGCTAAGGCCCAAAGCACCGCCTACTAAGGCCAAGGGACTGGTGGCTTTGCACCAAGGGACTGGTTGTTAAGGCCCAAGGGACTGGTTGCTAAGGGCCAAGGGACTGGTTGCTAAGGGCCAAGGGACTGGTTGCTAAGGGTCAAGGGACTGGTTGCTAAGGGCCAAGAGACTGGATGCTAAGAGCAAAACAACCCGTGACTGATGGCTAATGATCGGCGGCTGAACATCAAGGGACTTGTCACTGAGGGCCAAAGCACAGCTTGGTAAAGGCCAAATGTTGGTTGCTGTGGGCCAAGGAACCAGCTGCTAAGGGCAAGACGACTGGTGGCTCAGGGCTAAGGGACCGGTGGCTGAGGGCCAAGGTACCGGATGCTGAGGGAAAAATGGTCGGTTGCTGAGGCAAAGCAATGGTGGTTCAGGGTCAAGGGACTGGTGCCTTAGACCCAAGGGTTGGGCGCTCAGGGCCAAGTGACCAGTTGCCAAGGCCTTGGCACTGGTGACAGAGAGCCAAAAAACTGGTTGCCAAAGGCCTACAGACTGGTTGATAAGGGCCAACAGAATAGTTGCTAAGGGCGAAGGGACCAGTTGGTAAGGGACAAATGACTTTTTGTTAAGAGGCAAGTGCCTTGCTGCTATGAGCAAAACGACCGGTGGCTGAGGGCTAAGGATCGGCTGGCTGAGCGTGAAGGGACTGGTAGCTGAGGGCCAAGTGCCTTGCTGCTAAGAGCGAAACGACCGGTGATGAGAACTGAAGTCCGCTTGCTCAGGGCGAAGAGTCTAGTGGCTGAAGGCAAAGAGTAGCCACTGGTTGCTAAGTGGCAAGTATTGGCTGCTAACGGCCTAGTGACCGGTGGCTAAGGGACAAGAGACAGGTTGCTTGTCGGCAAGAGACTTGTTGCTAAGGGCCAAGTGATCGGTTGCCAATCGCCAAGAGACCGGTGGGTAATGGCCAAGGGACCGACTGCTAGGGGCCAAGCGACCAGTTGCTATGGGCCAAGTGACCGGTTTCAAAGTACCAAGGACCGTTTTATAAGGGCCAAAGGGCCTGTGGCTAAGGCCAAGGGACCGGCTGCTAAGGGTCGAGGGAGTGGCTGCTAAGGGGCCAAGCGACCAGTTGCTCAGGGCAAAGGACTGTTTGCTAAGGGCCAATGGACAGGTTGCCAAGGGCTAAGGGACTGGTGGCTGAGGGCCAATGCACCGGTTGCTCAGAGACAACGGACTGATTCCTTAGGGCAAGGGACCGGTTCCTTAGGGTCAAGGCACCGGTTGCTGAGAACCAAAGGACCGGTTGTTGAGGGAGAAGGGACCAGATGGTGATCGTTAAGGACAGTTGCTCAGGGAGATGGGACCGGTTGCTACGTGGCAAGAGTAGGCTGCTAAGAGTTAGGGACCGGCTGCTTAGTGCCAAGGGACCGTTTGTTCAAGGCCAAGTGAATGGTTGCTGAGGACCAAAGCACCGGTTGCTAAGGGCCAAGTGTTGGTTGCTGTCGGCCAAGGAACCAGTTGCTAACGGCGAATGTACTTGTTGCTCAGGGCGAAGGGACAGGTGGCTGAGGGCCAAGGGATCGGTTGCTAAGGGCGAATGGACTTGTTGCGAAGGGCGAAGGGACTCGTGGCTGAGGGCCAAGGGACCGGTTGCTCAGGACAAAGGGACCTGTTGCTTATGGCCAAGGGACCAGTATCCTCAGGCAAAGGTATTGGTTGCGAAGCAACAAGGGACCATTTCCTTCGGGCCAAGCGACCCGCTGCTCAGGTTGAAGTGACCCGTTGCAAAGGCCAAGAGACTGATTGCTAAGTGACAAATGACCATTTGCTAAGGGTCAAGGGACCGGTGGCTGAGGGCCAAGGGGATCGGTGGCTGAGGGCCAAGGGACTGGTGGCACAGGGCAAAACTGCTGGTTACTGAGAGCAAAGCCATGGTGGCTCAGGGCCAAGAGAACGGTTGCTCAGAGCTAATGGCTGGGTGCTAATGGCAAAATGAATGGTTGCCGAAGTCCTTGGCACTTGTGGCAGAGGGACAAGAGACCACTTGCTAAGGGAGGACAGACTAGTTGCTAAGGTCTGAGGGAGCTGTTGCAACTGGCCAAAGGCCTGGTTGGTCAGGGCCAAGGTATCTGTTTGTCAAAGCCAAGGCACCGATTGATAAAGGACAAGGCACCGGTTGATAAAGGACAAGGCACCGGTTGATAAAGGACAAGGCACCGGTTGATAAAGGCCAAGGCACCGATTGATAAAGGACAAGGCACCGGTTGATAAAGGGCAAGGCACCGGTTGATAAAGGACAAGGCACCGGTTGATAAAGGACAAGGCACCGGTTGATAAAGGCCAAGGCACCGATTGATAAAGGACAAGGCACCGATTGATAAAGGACAAGGCACCGATTGATAAAGGACAAGGCACCGGTTGATAAAGGACAAGGCACCGATTGATAAAGGACAAGGCACCGGTTGATAAAGGACAAGGCACCGGTTGATAAAGGACAAGGCACCGGTTGATAAAGGCCAAGGCACCGATTGATAAAGGACAAGGCACCGGTTGATAAAGGGCAAGGCACCGGTTGATAAAGGACAAGGCACCGATTGATAAAGGCCAAGGCACCGATTGATAAAGGACAAGGCACCTGTTGATAAAGGACAAGGCACCGGTTGATAAAGGACAAGGCACCGATTGATAAAGGACAAGGCAACATTTGATAAAGGACAAGGCACCGGTTGATAAAGGACAAGGCACCGATTGATAAAGGACAAGGCACCGGTTGATAAAGGACAAGGCACCGGTTGATAAAGGACAAGGCACCGGTTGATAAAGGCCAAGGCACCGATTGATAATGGACAAGGCACCGGTTGATAAAGGGCAAGGCACCGGTTGATAAAGGACAAGGCACCGATTGATAAAGGCCAAGGCACCGATTGATAAAGGACAAGGCACCTGTTGATAAAGGACAAGGCACCGGTTGATAAAGGACAAGGCACCGATTGATAAAGGCCAAGGCACCGATTGATAAAGGACAAGGCACCGATTGATAAAGGACAAGGCACCTGTTGATAAAGGACAAGGCACTGGTTGATAAAGGACAAGGCACCGGTTGATAAAGGACAAGGCACCGGTTGATAAAGGACAAGGCACCGATTGATAAAGGACAAGGCACCGGTTGATAAAGGACAAGGCACCGGTTGATAAAGGCCAAGGCACCGATTGATAAAGGACAAGGCACCGGTTGATAAAGGACAAGGCACCGATTGATAAAGGCCAAGGCACCGATTGATAAAGGCAAAGGCACCGATTGATAAAGGCCAAGGCACCGATTGATAAAGGACAAGGCACCGGTTGATAAAGGACAAGGCACCGATTGATAAAGGCCAAGGCACCTGTTGATAAAGGCCAAGGCACCGATTGACAAAGGACAAGGCACCGGTTGATAAAGGACAAGGCACCGGTTGATAAAGGACAAGGCACCGATTGATAAAGGCCAAGGCACCGATTGATAAAGGCAAAGGCACCGATTGATAAAGGACAAGGCACCGATTGATAAAGGCCAAGGCACCGGTTGATAAAGGACAAGGCACCTGTTGATAAAGGACAAGGCACCGATTGATAAAGGACAAGGCACCGATTGATAAAGGCCAAGGCACCGATTGATAAAGGACAAGGCACAGGTTGATAAAGGACAAGGCACCGATTGATAAAGGCCAAGGCACCGATTATTAAAGGACAAGGCACTGGTTGATAAAGGACAAGGCACCGATTGATAAAGGCCAAGGCACCGATTGATAAAGGCCAAGGCACCGATTGATAAAGGACAAGGCACTGGTTGATAAAGGACAAGGCACCGATTGATAAAGGCCAAGGCACCGATTGATAAAGGACAAGGCACTGGTTGATAAAGGACAAGGCACCGATTGATAAAGGCCAAGGCACCGATTGATAAAGGACAAGGCACTGGTTGATAAAGGACAAGGCACCGATTGATAAAGGCCAAGGCACCGATTGATAAAGGACAAGGCACTGGTTGATAAAGGACAAGGCACCGATTGATAAAGGCCAAGGCACCGATTGATAAAGGACAAGGCACCGGTTGATAAAGGCCAAGGCACCGATTGATAAAGGACAAGGCACCGGTTGATAAAGGCCAAGGCACCGATTGATAAAGGCCAAGGCACCGATTGATAAAGGACAAGGCACTGATTGATAAAGGACAAGGCACCGATTGATAAAGGACAAGGCACCGATTGATAAAGGACAAGGCACCGGTTGATGAAGGACAAGGCACCGGTTGATAAAGGACAAGGCACCGGTTGATAAAGGACAAGGCACCGATTGATAAAGGCCAAGGCACCGGTTGATAAAGGACAAGGCACCGATTGATAAAGGCCAAGGCACCGATTGATAAAGGACAAGGCACCGATTGATAAAGGACAAGGCACCGGTTGATAAAGGACAAGGCACTGGTTGATAAAGGACAAGGCACCGATTGATAAAGGACAAGGCACCGATTGATAAAGGACAAGGCACTGATTGATAAAGGACAAGGCACCGGTTGATAAAGGACAAGGCACTGATTGATAAAGGCCAAGGCACCGATTGATAAAGGCCAATGCACCGATTGATAAAGGACAAGGCACCGGTTGATAAAGGACAAGGCACCGGTTGATAAAGGACAAGGCACCGATTGATAAAGGACAAGGCACCGATTGATAAAGGCCAAGGCACCGATTGATAAAGGACAAGGCACCGGTTGATAAAGGACAAGGCACCGGTTCATAAAGGACAAGGCACCGATTGATAAAGGACAAGGCACCGATTGATAAAGGCCAAGGCACCGATTGATAAAGGACAAGGCACCGATTGATAAAGGACAAGGCACCGATTGATAAAGGACAAGGCACCTGTTGATAAAGGACAAGGCACCGGTTGATAAAGGACAAGGCACCGATTGATAAAGGACAAGGCACCGATTGATAAAGGACAAGGCACCTGTTGATAAAGGACAAGGCACCGATTGATAAAGGACAAGGCACCGGTTCATAAAGGACAAGGCACCGATTGATAAAGGACAAGGCACCGATTGATAAAGGCCAAGGCACCGATTGATAAAGGACAAGGCACCGATTGATAAAGGACAAGGCACCGATTGATAAAGGACAAGGCACCTGTTGATAAAGGACAAGGCACCGGTTGATAAAGGACAAGGCACCGGTTGATAAAGGCCAAGGCACCGATTGATAAAGGACAAGGCACCGATTGATAAAGGACAAGGCACCGATTGATAAAGGACAAGGCACCGATTGATAAAGGACAAGGCACCGATTGATAAAGGACAAGGCACCGATTGATAAAGGCCAAGGCACCGGTTGATAAAGGACAAGGCACCGATTTATAAAGGCCAAGGCACCGATTGATAAAGGCCAAGGCACCGATTGATAAAGGACAAGGCACCGATTGATAAAGGACAAGGCACCGATTGATAAAGGCCAAGGCACCGATTGATAAAGGCCAAGGCACCGATTGATAAAGGACAAGGCACCGATTGATAAAGGCCAAGGCACCGATTGATAAAGGCCAAGGCACCGATTGATAAAGGCCAAGGCACCGGTTGATAAAGGACAAGGCACCGATTGATAAAGGACAAGGCACCGATTGATAAAGGCCAAGGCACCGATTGATAAAGGACAAGGCACCGATTGATAAAGGACAAGGCACCTGTTGATAAAGGACAAGGCACCGATTGATAAAGGACAAGGCACCGATTGATAAAGGACAAGGCACCGATTGATAAAGGCCAAGGCACCGATTGATAAAGGCCAAGGCACCGATTGATAAAGGACAAGGCACCGATTGATAAAGGCCAAGGCACCGGTTGATAAAGGACAAGGCACCGATTGATAAAGGCCAAGGCACCGATTGATAAAGGACAAGGCACCGATTGATAAAGGACAAGGCACCGATTGATAAAGGACAAGGCACCTGTTGATAATAGAGAAGGCACCGATTGATAAAGGCCAAGGCACCGGTTGATAAAGGACAAGGCACCGATTGATAAAGGACAAGGCACCGATTGATAAAGGACAAGGCACCGATTGATAAAGGACAAGGCACCGATTGATAAAGGCCAAGGCACCGATTGATAAAGGCCAAGGCACTGGTTGATAAAGGACAAGGCACCGATTGATAAAGGACAAGGCACCGATTAATAAAGGACAAGGCACCGATTGATAAAGGCCAAGGCACCGATTGATAAAGGACAAGGCACCGGTTGATAAAGGACAAGGCACCGATTGATAAAGGACAAGGCACCGATTGATAAAGGACAAGGCACCGGTTGATAAAGGCCAAGGCACCAGTTGATAAAGGACAAGGCACCGATTGATAAAGGACAAGGCACCGATTGATAAAGGCCAAGGCACTGGTTGATAAAGGACAAGGCACCTTTTGATAAAGGACAAGGCACCAGTTGATAAAGGACAAGGCACCGATTGATAAAGGACAAGGCACCAATTGATAAAGGCCAAGGCACCGATTGATAAAGGACAAGGCACCGGTTGATAAAGGACAAGGCACCGATTGATAAAGGCCAAGGCACCGATTGATAAAGGACAAGGCACCTGTTGATAAAGGACAAGGCACCGGTTGATAAAGGACAAGGCACCGATTGATAAAGGCCAAGGCACCGATTGATAAAGGACAAGGCACCGATTGATAAAGGACAAGGCACTGGTTGATAAAGGACAAGGCACCGGTTGATAAAGGACAAGGCACCGGTTGATAAAGGACAAGGCACCGATTGATAAAGGACAAGGCACCGGTTGATAAAGGACAAGGCACCGGTTGATAAAGGCCAAGGCACCGATTGATAAAGGACAAGGCACCGGTTGATAAAGGACAAGGCACCGATTGATAAAGGCCAAGGCACCGATTGATAAAGGCAAAGGCACCGATTGATAAAGGCCAAGGCACCGATTGATAAAGGACAAGGCACCGGTTGATAAAGGACAAGGCACCGATTGATAAAGGCCAAGGCACCTGTTGATAAAGGCCAAGGCACCGATTGACAAAGGACAAGGCACCGGTTGATAAAGGACAAGGCACCGGTTGATAAAGGACAAGGCACCGATTGATAAAGGCCAAGGCACCGATTGATAAAGGCAAAGGCACCGATTGATAAAGGACAAGGCACCGATTGATAAAGGCCAAGGCACCGGTTGATAAAGGACAAGGCACCTGTTGATAAAGGACAAGGCACCGATTGATAAAGGACAAGGCACCGATTGATAAAGGCCAAGGCACCGATTGATAAAGGACAAGGCACTGGTTGATAAAGGACAAGGCACCGATTGATAAAGGCCAAGGCACCGATTATTAAAGGACAAGGCACTGGTTGATAAAGGACAAGGCACCGATTGATAAAGGCCAAGGCACCGATTGATAAAGGACAAGGCACTGGTTGATAAAGGACAAGGCACCGATTGATAAAGGCCAAGGCACCGATTGATAAAGGACAAGGCACCGATTGATAAAGGCCAAGGCACCGGTTGATAAAGGACAAGGCACCGATTGATAAAGGACAAGGCACCGATTGATAAAGGACAAGGCACCGATTGATAAAGGACAAGGCACCGACTGATAAAGGACAAGGCACCGATTGATAAAGGACAAGGCACTGGTTGGTAAAGGACAAGGCACCGATTGATAAAGGCCAAGGCACCGGTTGATAAAGGACAAGGCACCTGTTGATAAAGGACAAGGCACCGATTGATAAAGACAAGGCACCGATTGATAAAGGCCAAGGCACCGATTGATAAAGGACAAGGCACTGGTTGATAAAGGACAAGGCACCGATTGATAAAGGCCAAGGCACCGATTGATAAAGGACAAGGCACTGGTTGATAAAGGACAAGGCACCGATTGATAAAGGCCAAGGCACCGATTGATAAAGGACAAGGCACTGGTTGATAAAGGACAAGGCACCGATTGATAAAGGCCAAGGCACCGATTGATAAAGGACAAGGCACTGGTTGATAAAGGACAAGGCACCGATTGATAAAGGCCAAGGCACCGATTGATAAAGGACAAGGCACCGGTTGATAAAGGCCAAGGCACCGATTGATAAAGGACAAGGCACCGGTTGATAAAGGCCAAGGCACCGATTGATAAAGGCCAAGGCACCGATTGATAAAGGACAAGGCACTGATTGATAAAGGACAAGGCACCGATTGATAAAGGACAAGGCACCGATTGATAAAGGACAAGGCACCGGTTGATGAAGGACAAGGCACCGGTTGATAAAGGACAAGGCACCGGTTGATAAAGGACAAGGCACCGATTGATAAAGGCCAAGGCACCGGTTGATAAAGGACAAGGCACCGATTGATAAAGGCCAAGGCACCGATTGATAAAGGACAAGGCACCGATTGATAAAGGACAAGGCACCGGTTGATAAAGGACAAGGCACTGGTTGATAAAGGACAAGGCACCGATTGATAAAGGACAAGGCACCGATTGATAAAGGACAAGGCACTGATTGATAAAGGACAAGGCACCGGTTGATAAAGGACAAGGCACTGATTGATAAAGGCCAAGGCACCGATTGATAAAGGCCAATGCACCGATTGATAAAGGACAAGGCACCGGTTGATAAAGGACAAGGCACCGGTTGATAAAGGACAAGGCACCGATTGATAAAGGACAAGGCACCGATTGATAAAGGCCAAGGCACCGATTGATAAAGGACAAGGCACCGGTTGATAAAGGACAAGGCACCGGTTCATAAAGGACAAGGCACCGATTGATAAAGGACAAGGCACCGATTGATAAAGGCCAAGGCACCGATTGATAAAGGACAAGGCACCGATTGATAAAGGACAAGGCACCGATTGATAAAGGACAAGGCACCTGTTGATAAAGGACAAGGCACCGGTTGATAAAGGACAAGGCACCGATTGATAAAGGACAAGGCACCGATTGATAAAGGACAAGGCACCTGTTGATAAAGGACAAGGCACCGATTGATAAAGGACAAGGCACCGGTTCATAAAGGACAAGGCACCGATTGATAAAGGACAAGGCACCGATTGATAAAGGCCAAGGCACCGATTGATAAAGGACAAGGCACCGATTGATAAAGGACAAGGCACCGATTGATAAAGGACAAGGCACCTGTTGATAAAGGACAAGGCACCGGTTGATAAAGGACAAGGCACCGGTTGATAAAGGCCAAGGCACCGATTGATAAAGGACAAGGCACCGATTGATAAAGGACAAGGCACCGATTGATAAAGGACAAGGCACCGATTGATAAAGGCCAAGGCACCGATTGATAAAGGACAAGGCACCGATTGATAAAGGACAAGGCACCGATTGATAAAGGACAAGGCACCGATTGATAAAGGCCAAGGCACCGGTTGATAAAGGACAAGGCACCGATTTATAAAGGCCAAGGCACCGATTGATAAAGGCCAAGGCACCGATTGATAAAGGACAAGGCACCGATTGATAAAGGACAAGGCACCGATTGATAAAGGCCAAGGCACCGATTGATAAAGGCCAAGGCACCGATTGATAAAGGACAAGGCACCGATTGATAAAGGCCAAGGCACCGATTGATAAAGGCCAAGGCACCGATTGATAAAGGCCAAGGCACCGGTTGATAAAGGACAAGGCACCGATTGATAAAGGACAAGGCACCGATTGATAAAGGCCAAGGCACCGATTGATAAAGGACAAGGCACCGATTGATAAAGGACAAGGCACCTGTTGATAAAGGACAAGGCACCGATTGATAAAGGACAAGGCACCGATTGATAAAGGACAAGGCAACGATTGATAAAGGCCAAGGCACCGATTGATAAAGGCCAAGGCACCGATTGATAAAGGACAAGGCACCGATTGATAAAGGCCAAGGCACCGGTTGATAAAGGACAAGGCACCGATTGATAAAGGCCAAGGCACCGATTGATAAAGGACAAGGCACCGATTGATAAAGGACAAGGCACCGATTGATAAAGGACAAGGCACCTGTTGATAATAGAGAAGGCACCGATTGATAAAGGCCAAGGCACCGGTTGATAAAGGACAAGGCACCGATTGATAAAGGACAAGGCACCGATTGATAAAGGACAAGGCACCGATTGATAAAGGACAAGGCACCGATTGATAAAGGCCAAGGCACCGATTGATAAAGGCCAAGGCACTGGTTGATAAAGGACAAGGCACCGATTGATAAAGGACAAGGCACCGATTAATAAAGGACAAGGCACCGATTGATAAAGGCCAAGGCACCGATTGATAAAGGACAAGGCACCGGTTGATAAAGGACAAGGCACCGATTGATAAAGGACAAGGCACCGATTGATAAAGGACAAGGCACCGGTTGATAAAGGCCAAGGCACCAGTTGATAAAGGACAAGGCACCGATTGATAAAGGACAAGGCACCGATTGATAAAGGCCAAGGCACTGGTTGATAAAGGACAAGGCACCTTTTGATAAAGGACAAGGCACCAGTTGATAAAGGACAAGGCACCGATTGATAAAGGACAAGGCACCAATTGATAAAGGCCAAGGCACCGATTGATAAAGGACAAGGCACCGGTTGATAAAGGACAAGGCACCGATTGATAAAGGACAAGGCACCGATTGATAAAGGACAAGGCACCGGTTGATAAAGGCCAAGACACTGGTTGATAAAGGACAAGGCACCTGTTGATAAAGGCCAAGGCACCAGTTGATAAAGGACAAGGCACCGATTGATAAAGGACAAGGCACCGATTGATAAAGGACAAGGCACCGATTGATAAAGGACAAGGCACCTGTTGATAAAGGACAAGGCACCGATTGATAAAGGCCAAGGCACCGGTTGATAAAGGACAAGGCACCGATTGATAAAGGACAAGGCACCGATTGATAAAGGACAAGGCACCGATTGATAAAGGACAAGGCACCGATTGATAAAGGACAAGGCACCGATTGATAAAGGACAAGGCACTGGTTGATAAAGGACAAGTCACCGATTGATAAAGGACAAGGCACCGGTTGATAAAGGACAAGGCACCGGTTGATAAAGGACAAGGCACCGGTTGATAAAGGACAAGGCACCGATTGATAAAGGACAAGGCACCGATTGATAAAGGACAAGGCACCGATTGATAAAGGACAAGGCACCGATTGATAAAGGCCAAGGCACCAGTTGATAAAGGCCAAGGCACCGATTGATAAAGGCCAAGGCACTGATTCATAAAGGACAAGGCACCGATTGATAAAGGCCAAGGCACTGGTTGATAAAGGACAAGGCACCGATTGATAAAGGCCAAGGCACCAGTTGATAAAGGCCAAGGCACCGGTTGATAAAGGCCAAGGCACTGATTGATAAAGGACAAGGCACCAGTTGATAAAGGCCAAGGCACCGGTTGATAAAGGCCAAGGCACCGATTGATAAATGACAAGGCACCGATTGATAAAGGCCAAGGCACCGATTGATAAAGGCCAAGGCACCGATTGATAAAGGACAAGGCACCGATTGATAAAGGCCAAGGCACCGATTGATAAAGGCCAAGGCACTGATTGATAAAGGACAAGGCACCGGTTGATAAAGGCCAAGGTACCGATTGATAAAGGACAAGGCACCGATTGATAAAGGCCAAGGCACCGATTGATAAAGGCCAAGGCACCGGTTGATAAAGGACAAGGCACCGGTTGATAAAGGACAAGGCACCGGTTGATAAACGACAAGGCACCAGTTGATAAAGGACAAGGCACCGATTGATAAAGGACAAGGCACCGGTTGATAAAGGCCAAGGCACCGATTGATAAAGGCCAAGGCACCGGTTGATAAAGGCCAAGGCACTGATTGATAAAGGCCAAGGCACCGGTTGATAAAGGACAAGGCACCGGTTGATAAAGGACAAGGCACCGATTGATAAAGGCCAAGGCACCTGTTGATAAAGGACAAGGCACCGGTTGATAAAGGACAAGGCACCTGTTGATAAAGGACAAGGCACCGATTGATAAAGGCCAAAGCACCGATTGATAAAGGCCAAGGCACCTGTTGATAAAGGACAAGGCACCGATTGATAAAGGCCAAAGCACCGATTGATAAGGCCAAGGCACCTGTTGATAAAGGACAAGGCACCGGTTGATAAAGGCCAAGGCACCGGTTGATAAAGGACAAGGCACCGGTTGATAAAGGACAAGGCACCGATTGATAAAGGACAAGGCACCGATTGATAAAGGACAAGGCACCGGTTGATAAAGGCCAAGACACTGGTTGATAAAGGACAAGGCACCTGTTGATAAAGGCCAAGGCACCAGTTGATAAAGGACAAGGCACCGATTGATAAAGGACAAGGCACCGATTGATAAAGGACAAGGCACCGATTGATAAAGGACAAGGCACCTGTTGATAAAGCACAAGGCACCGATTGATAAAGGCCAAGGCACCGGTTGATAAAGGACAAGGCACCGATTGATAAAGGACAAGGCACCGGTTGATAAAGGACAAGGCACCGATTGATAAAGGACAAGGCACCGATTGATAAAGGACAAGGCACCGGTTGATAAAGGCCAAGACACTGGTTGATAAAGGACAAGGCACCTGTTGATAAAGGCCAAGGCACCAGTTGATAAAGGACAAGGCACCGATTGATAAAGGACAAGGCACCGATTGATAAAGGACAAGGCACCGATTGATAAAGGACAAGGCACCTGTTGATAAAGGACAAGGCACCGATTGATAAAGGCCAAGGCACCGGTTGATAAAGGACAAGGCACCGATTGATAAAGGACAAGGCACCGATTGATAAAGGACAAGGCACCGATTGATAAAGGACAAGGCACCGATTGATAAAGGACAAGGCACCGATTGATAAAGGACAAGGCACTGGTTGATAAAGGACAAGTCACCGATTGATAAAGGACAAGGCACCGGTTGATAAAGGACAAGGCACCGGTTGATAAAGGACAAGGCAGCGGTTGATAAAGGACAAGGCACCGATTGATAAAGGACAAGGCACCGATTGATAAAGGACAAGGCACCGATTGATAAAGGACAAGGCACCGATTGATAAAGGCCAAGGCACCAGTTGATAAAGGCCAAGGCACCGATTGATAAAGGCCAAGGCACTGATTCATAAAGGACAAGGCACCGATTGATAAAGGCCAAGGCACTGGTTGATAAAGGACAAGGCACCGATTGATAAAGGCCAAGGCACCAGTTGATAAAGGCCAAGGCACCGGTTGATAAAGGCCAAGGCACTGATTGATAAAGGACAAGGCACCAGTTGATAAAGGCCAAGGCACCGGTTGATAAAGGCCAAGGCACCGATTGATAAATGACAAGGCACCGATTGATAAAGGCCAAGGCACCGATTGATAAAGGCCAAGGCACCGATTGATAAAGGACAAGGCACCGATTGATAAAGGCCAAGGCACCGATTGATAAAGGCCAAGGCACTGATTGATAAAGGACAAGGCACCGGTTGATAAAGGCCAAGGTACCGATTGATAAAGGACAAGGCACCGATTGATAAAGGCCAAGGCACCGATTGATAAAGGCCAAGGCACCGGTTGATAAAGGACAAGGCACCTGTTGATAAAGGACAAGGCACCGATTGATAAAGGCCAAAGCACCGATTGATAAAGGCCAAGGCACCTGTTGATAAAGGACAAGGCACCGATTGATAAAGGCCAAAGCACCGATTGATAAGGCCAAGGCACCTGTTGATAAAGGACAAGGCACCGGTTGATAAAGGCCAAGGCACCGGTTGATAAAGGACAAGGCACCGGTTGATAAAGGACAAGGCACCGATTGATAAAGGCCAAGGCACCGGTTGATAAAGGACAAGGCACCGATTGATAAAGGCCAAGGCACCGATTGATAAAGGACAAGGCACCGATTGGTAAAGGCCAAGGCACCGATTGATAAAGGACAAGGCACCGGTTGATAAAGGACAAGGCACTGGTTGATAAAGGACAAGGCACCGATTGATAAAGGACAAGGCACCGATTGATAAAGGACAAGGCACCGATTGATAAAGGACAAGGCACCGGTTGATAAAGGACAAGGCACTGATTGATAAAGGCCAAGGCACCGATTGATAAAGGCCAAGGCACCGATTGATAAAGGACAAGGCACCGGTTGATAAAGGACAAGGCACCGGTTGATAAAGGACAAGGCACCGATTGATAAAGGACAAGGCACCGATTGATAAAGGCCAAGGCACCGATTGATAAAGGACAAGGCACCGGTTGATAAAGGACAAGGCACCGATTGATAAAGGACAAGGCACCGGTTGATAAAGGACAAGGCACCGATTGATAAAGGCCAAGGCACCGATTGATAAAGGACAAGGCACCGATTGATAAAGGACAAGGCACCGGTTGATAAAGGACAAGGCACCGATTGATAAAGGACAAGGCACCGATTGATAAAGGCCAAGGCACTGATTGATAAAGGACAAGGCACCGATTGATAAAGGACAAGGCACCGATTGATAAAGGCCAAGGCACCGATTGATAAAGGCCAAGGCACCGGTTCATAAAGGACAAGGCACCGATTGATAAAGGACAAGGCACCGATTGATAAAGGACAAGGCACCGATTGATAAAGGACAAGGCACCGATTGATAAAGGCCAAGGCACCGGTTGATAAAGGACAAGGCACCGATTTATAAAGGCCAAGGCACCGATTGATAAAGGCCAAGGCACCGGTTGATAAAGGACAAGGCACCGATTGATAAAGGACAAGGCACCGATTGATAAAGGCCAAGGCACCGATTGATAAAGGCCAAGGCACCGATTGATAAAGGACAAGGCACCGATTGATAAAGGACAAGGCACCGATTGATAAAGGCCAAGGCACCGATTGATAAAGGCCAAGGCACCGATTGATAAAGGACAAGGCACCGATTGATAAAGGCCAAGGCACCGGTTGATAAAGGACAAGGCACCGATTGATAAAGGCCAAGGCACTGATTGATAAAGGACAAGGCACCGGTTGATAAAGGCCAAGGTACCGATTGATAAAGGACAAGGCACCGATTGATAAAGGCCAAGGCACCGGTTGATAAAGGACAAGGCACCGGTTGATAAAGGACAAGGCACCGGTTGATAAACGACAAGGCACCAGTTGATAAAGGACAAGGCACCGATTGATAAAGGACAAGGCACCGGTTGATAAAGGCCAAGGCACCGATTGATAAAGGCCAAGGCACCGGTTGATAAAGGCCAAGGCACTGATTGATAAAGGCCAAGGCACCGGTTGATAAAGGACAAGGCACCGGTTGATAAAGGACAAGGCACCGATTGATAAAGGCCAAGGCACCTGTTGATAAAGGACAAGGCACCGGTTGATAAAGGACAAGGCACCTGTTGATAAAGGATAAGGCACCGATTGATAAAGGCCAAAGCACCGATTGATAAAGGCCAAGGCACCTGTTGATAAAGGACAAGGCACCGATTGATAAAGGCCAAAGCACCGATTGATAAGGCCAAGGCACCTGTTGATAAAGGACAAGGCACCGGTTGATAAAGGCCAAGGCACCGGTTGATAAAGGACAAGGCACCGGTTGATAAAGGACAAGGCACCGATTGATAAAGGCCAAGGCACCGGTTGATAAAGGACAAGGCACCGATTGATAAAGGCCAAGGCACCGATTGATAAAGGACAAGGCACCGATTGGTAAAGGCCAAGGCACCGATTGATAAAGGACAAGGCACCGGTTGATAAAGGACAAGGCACTGGTTGATAAAGGACAAGGCACCGATTGATAAAGGACAAGGCACCGATTGATAAAGGACAAGGCACCGATTGATAAAGGACAAGGCACCGGTTGATAAAGGACAAGGCACTGATTGATAAAGGCCAAGGCACCGATTGATAAAGGCCAAGGCACCGATTGATAAAGGACAAGGCACCGGTTGATAAAGGACAAGGCACCGGTTGATAAAGGACAAGGCACCGATTGATAAAGGCCAAGGCACCGATTGATAAAGGCCAAGGCACCGATTGATAAAGGACAAGGCACCGGTTGATAAAGGACAAGGCACCGATTGATAAAGGACAAGGCACCGGTTGATAAAGGACAAGGCACCGATTGATAAAGGCCAAGGCACCGATTGATAAAGGACAAGGCACCGATTGATAAAGGACAAGGCACCGATTGATAAAGGACAAGGCACCGATTGATAAAGGACAAGGCACCTGTTGATAAAGGACAAGGCACCGGTTGATAAAGGACAAGGCACCGGTTGATAAAGGACAAGGCACCGATTGATAAAGGACAAGGCACCGATTGATAAAGGCCAAGGCACTGATTGATAAAGGACAAGGCACCGATTGATAAAGGACAAGGCACCGATTGATAAAGGCCAAGGCACCGATTGATAAAGGCCAAGGCACCGGTTCATAAAGGACAAGGCACCGATTGATAAAGGACAAGGCACCGATTGATAAAGGACAAGGCACCGATTGATAAAGGACAAGGCACCGATTGATAAAGGCCAAGGCACCGGTTGATAAAGGACAAGGCACCGATTTATAAAGGCCAAGGCACCGATTGATAAAGGCCAAGGCACCGGTTGATAAAGGACAAGGCACCGATTGATAAAGGACAAGGCACCGATTGATAAAGGCCAAGGCACCGATTGATAAAGGCCAAGGCACCGATTGATAAAGGACAAGGCACCGATTGATAAAGGACAAGGCACCGATTGATAAAGGCCAAGGCACCGATTGATAAAGGCCAAGGCACCGATTGATAAAGGACAAGGCACCGATTGATAAAGGCCAAGGCACCGGTTGATAAAGGACAAGGCACCGATTGATAAAGGACAAGGCACCGATTGATAAAGGCCAAGGCACCGATTGATAAAGGACAAGGCACCGATTGATAAAGGACAAGGCACCGATTGATAAAGGACAAGGCACCTGTTGATAAAGGACAAGGCACCGATTGATAAAGGACAAGGCACCGATTGATAAAGGACAAGGCACCGATTGATAAAGGCCAAGGCACCGATTGATAAAGGACAAGGCACCGATTGATAAAGGCCAAGGCACCGGTTGATAAAGGACAAGGCACCGATTGATAAAGGCCAAGGCACCGATTGATAAAGGACAAGGCACCGATTGATAAAGGACAAGGCACCGATTGATAAAGGACAAGGCACCTGTTGATAAAGGAGAAGGCACCGATTGATAAAGGCCAAGGCACCGGTTGATAAAGGACAAGGCACTGGTTGATAAAGGACAAGGCACCGATTGATAAAGGACAAGGCACCGATTAATAAAGGACAAGGCACCGATTGATAAAGGCCAAGGCACCGATTGATAAAGGACAAGGCACCGGTTGATAAAGGACAAGGCACCGATTGATAAAGGACAAGGCACCGATTGATAAAGGACAAGGCACCGGTTGATAAAGGCCAAGGCACCAGTTGATAAAGGACAAGGCACCGATTGATAAAGGACAAGGCACCGATTGATAAAGGCCAAGGCACTGGTTGATAAAGGACAAGGCACCTTTTGATAAAGGACAAGGCACCAGTTGATAAAGGACAAGGCACCGATTGATAAAGGACAAGGCACCGATTGATAAAGGCGAAGGCACCGATTGATAAAGGACAAGGCACCGGTTGATAAAGGACAAGGCACCGATTGATAAACGACAAGGCACCGATTGATAAAGGACAAGGCACCGGTTGATAAAGGCCAAGGCACCAGTTGATAAAGGACAAGGCACCGATTGATAAAGGACAAGGCACCGATTGATAAAGGCCAAGGCACTGGTTGATAAAGGACAGGGCACCTGTTGATAAAGGCCAAGGCACCAGTTGATAAAGGACAAGGCACCGATTGATAAAGGACAAGGCACCGATTGATAAAGGACAAGGCACCGATTGATAAAGGACAAGGCACCTGTTGATAAAGGACAAGGCACCGATTGATAAAGGCCAAGGCACCGGTTGATAAAGGACAAGGCACCGATTGATAAAGGACAAGGCACCGATTGATAAAGGACAAGGCACCGATTGATAAAGGACAAGGCACCGATTGATAAAGGACAAGGCACTGGTTGATAAAGGACAAGGCACCGATTGATAAAGGACAAGGCACCGGTTGATAAAGGACAAGGCACCGGTTGATAAAGGACAAGGCACCGGTTGATAAAGGACAAGGCACCGATTGATAAAGGACAAGGCACCGATTGATAAAGGACAAGGCACCGATTGATAAAGGCCAAGGCACCAGTTGATAAAGGTCAAGGCACCGATTGATAAAGGCCAAGGCACTGATTGATAAAGGACAAGGCACCGATTGATAAAGGCCAAGGCACTGGTTGATAAAGGACAAGGCACCGATTGATAAAGGCCAAGGCACCAGTTGATAAAGGCCAAGGCACCGGTTGATAAAGGCCAAGGCACTGATTGATAAAGGACAAGGCACCAGTTGATAAAGGCCAAGGCACCGATTGATAAAGGACAAGGCACCGATTGATAAAGGCCAAGGCACCGATTGATAAAGGCCAAGGCACTGATTGATAAAGGACAAGGCACCGGTTGATAAAGGCCAAGGCACCGATTGATAAAGGACAAGGCACCGATTGATAAAGGCCAAGGCACCGATTGATAAAGGCCAAGGCACCGGTTGATAAAGGACAAGGCACCGGTTGATAAAGGACAAGGCACCGGTTGATAAACGACAAGGCACCAGTTGATAAAGGACAAGGCACCGATTGATAAAGGACAAGGCACCGGTTGATAAAGGACAAGGCACCGATTGATAAAGGCCAAGGCACCGATTGATAAAGGCCAATGCACCGGTTGATAAAGGCCAAGGCACCGATTGATAAAGGCCAAGGCACCGGTTGATAAAGGCCAAGGCACTGATTGATAAAGGCCAAGGCACCGGTTGATAAAGGACAAGGCACCGGTTGATAAAGGACAAGGCACCGATTGATAAAGGCCAAGGCACCTGTTGATAAAGGACAAGGCACCGGTTGATAAAGGACAAGGCATCTGTTGATAAAGGACAAGGCACCGATTGATAAAGGCCAAAGCACCGATTGATAAAGGCCAAGGCACCTGTTGATAAAGGACAAGGCACCGATTGATAAAGGCCAAAGCACCGATTGATAAGGCCAAGGCACCTGTTGATAAAGGACAAGGCACCGGTTGATAAAGGCCAAGGCACCTGTTGATAAAGGACAAGGCACCGGTTGATAAAGGCCAAAGCACCGATTGATAAAGGCCAAGGCACCTGTTGATAAAGGACAAGGCACCGATTGATAAAGGCCAAAGCACCGATTGATAACGGCCAAGGCACCGATTGATAAAGGCCAAAGCACCGATTGATAAAGGACAAGGCACCGATTGATAAAGGACAAGGCACCGATTGATAGAGGACAAGGCACCTGTTGATAAAGGACAAGGCACCGGTTGATAAAGGCCAAAGCACCGATTGATAAAGGCCAAGGCACCTGTTGATAAAGGACAAGGCACCGATTGATAAAGGCCAAAGCACCGATTGATAAAGGCCAAGGCACCGATTGATAAAGGCCAAAGCACCGATTGATAAAGGACAAGGCACCGATTGATAAAGGACAAGGCACCTGTTGATAAAGGACAAGGCACCTGTTGATAAAGGACAAGGCACCGATTGATAAAGGACAAGGCACCGATTGATAAAGGACAAGGCACCGATTGATAAAGGACAAGGCACCGATTGATAAAGGACAAGGCACCGATTGATAAAGGACAAGGCACTGGTTGATAAAGGACAAGTCACCGATTGATAAAGGACAAGGCACCGGTTGATAAAGGACAAGGCACCGGTTGATAAAGGACAAGGCAGCGGTTGATAAAGGACAAGGCACCGATTGATAAAGGACAAGGCACCGATTGATAAAGGACAAGGCACCGATTGATAAAGGACAAGGCACCGATTGATAAAGGCCAAGGCACCAGTTGATAAAGGCCAAGGCACCGATTGATAAAGGCCAAGGCACTGATTCATAAAGGACAAGGCACCGATTGATAAAGGCCAAGGCACTGGTTGATAAAGGACAAGGCACCGATTGATAAAGGCCAAGGCACCAGTTGATAAAGGCCAAGGCACCGGTTGATAAAGGCCAAGGCACTGATTGATAAAGGACAAGGCACCAGTTGATAAAGGCCAAGGCACCGGTTGATAAAGGCCAAGGCACCGATTGATAAATGACAAGGCACCGATTGATAAAGGCCAAGGCACCGATTGATAAAGGCCAAGGCACCGATTGATAAAGGACAAGGCACCGATTGATAAAGGCCAAGGCACCGATTGATAAAGGCCAAGGCACTGATTGATAAAGGACAAGGCACCGGTTGATAAAGGCCAAGGTACCGATTGATAAAGGACAAGGCACCGATTGATAAAGGCCAAGGCACCGATTGATAAAGGCCAAGGCACCGGTTGATAAAGGACAAGGCACCGGTTGATAAAGGACAAGGCACCGGTTGATAAACGACAAGGCACCAGTTGATAAAGGACAAGGCACCGATTGATAAAGGACAAGGCACCGGTTGATAAAGGCCAAGGCACCGATTGATAAAGGCCAAGACACCGGTTGATAAAGGCCAAGGCACTGATTGATAAAGGCCAAGGCACCGGTTGATAAAGGACAAGGCACCGGTTGATAAAGGACAAGGCACCGATTGATAAAGGCCAAGGCACCTGTTGATAAAGGACAAGGCACCGGTTGATAAAGGACAAGGCACCTGTTGATAAAGGACAAGGCACCGATTGATAAAGGCCAAAGCACCGATTGATAAAGGCCAAGGCACCTGTTGATAAAGGACAAGGCACCGATTGATAAAGGCCAAAGCACCGATTGATAAGGCCAAGGCACCTGTTGATAAAGGACAAGGCACCGGTTGATAAAGGCCAAGGCACCGGTTGATAAAGGACAAGGCACCGGTTGATAAAGGACAAGGCACCGATTGATAAAGGCCAAGGCACCGGTTGATAAAGGACAAGGCACCGATTGATAAAGGCCAAGGCACCGATTGATAAAGGACAAGGCACCGATTGGTAAAGGCCAAGGCACCGATTGATAAAGGACAAGGCACCGGTTGATAAAGGACAAGGCACTGGTTGATAAAGGACAAGGCACCGATTGATAAAGGACAAGGCACCGATTGATAAAGGACAAGGCACCGATTGATAAAGGACAAGGCACCGGTTGATAAAGGACAAGGCACTGATTGATAAAGGCCAAGGCACCGATTGATAAAGGCCAAGGCACCGATTGATAAAGGACAAGGCACCGGTTGATAAAGGACAAGGCACCGGTTGATAAAGGACAAGGCACCGATTGATAAAGGACAAGGCACCGATTGATAAAGGCCAAGGCACCGATTGATAAAGGACAAGGCACCGGTTGATAAAGGACAAGGCACCGATTGATAAAGGACAAGGCACCGGTTGATAAAGGACAAGGCACCGATTGATAAAGGCCAAGGCACCGATTGATAAAGGACAAGGCACCGATTGATAAAGGACAAGGCACCGGTTGATAAAGGACAAGGCACCGATTGATAAAGGACAAGGCACCGATTGATAAAGGCCAAGGCACTGATTGATAAAGGACAAGGCACCGATTGATAAAGGACAAGGCACCGATTGATAAAGGCCAAGGCACCGATTGATAAAGGCCAAGGCACCGGTTCATAAAGGACAAGGCACCGATTGATAAAGGACAAGGCACCGATTGATAAAGGACAAGGCACCGATTGATAAAGGACAAGGCACCGATTGATAAAGGCCAAGGCACCGGTTGATAAAGGACAAGGCACCGATTTATAAAGGCCAAGGCACCGATTGATAAAGGCCAAGGCACCGGTTGATAAAGGACAAGGCACCGATTGATAAAGGACAAGGCACCGATTGATAAAGGCCAAGGCACCGATTGATAAAGGCCAAGGCACCGATTGATAAAGGACAAGGCACCGATTGATAAAGGACAAGGCACCGATTGATAAAGGCCAAGGCACCGATTGATAAAGGCCAAGGCACCGATTGATAAAGGACAAGGCACCGATTGATAAAGGCCAAGGCACCGGTTGATAAAGGACAAGGCACCGATTGATAAAGGCCAAGGCACTGATTGATAAAGGACAAGGCACCGGTTGATAAAGGCCAAGGTACCGATTGATAAAGGACAAGGCACCGATTGATAAAGGCCAAGGCACCGATTGATAAAGGCCAAGGCACCGGTTGATAAAGGACAAGGCACCGGTTGATAAAGGACAAGGCACCGGTTGATAAACGACAAGGCACCAGTTGATAAAGGACAAGGCACCGATTGATAAAGGACAAGGCACCGGTTGATAAAGGCCAAGGCACCGATTGATAAAGGCCAAGGCACCGGTTGATAAAGGCCAAGGCACTGATTGATAAAGGCCAAGGCACCGGTTGATAAAGGACAAGGCAACGGTTGATAAAGGACAAGGCACCGATTGATAAAGGCCAAGGCACCTGTTGATAAAGGACAAGGCACCGGTTGATAAAGGACAAGGCACCTGTTGATAAAGGACAAGGCACCGATTGATAAAGGCCAAAGCACCGATTGATAAAGGCCAAGGCACCTGTTGATAAAGGACAAGGCACCGATTGATAAAGGCCAAAGCACCGATTGATAAGGCCAAGGCACCTGTTGATAAAGGACAAGGCACCGGTTGATAAAGGCCAAGGCACCGGTTGATAAAGGACAAGGCACCGGTTGATAAAGGACAAGGCACCGATTGATAAAGGCCAAGGCACCGGTTGATAAAGGACAAGGCACCGATTGATAAAGGCCAAGGCACCGATTGATAAAGGACAAGGCACCGATTGGTAAAGGCCAAGGCACCGATTGATAAAGGACAAGGCACCGGTTGATAAAGGACAAGGCACTGGTTGATAAAGGACAAGGCACCGATTGATAAAGGACAAGGCACCGATTGATAAAGGACAAGGCACCGATTGATAAAGGACAAGGCACCGGTTGATAAAGGACAAGGCACTGATTGATAAAGGCCAAGGCACCGATTGATAAAGGCCAAGGCACCGATTGATAAAGGACAAGGCACCGGTTGATAAAGGACAAGGCACCGGTTGATAAAGGACAAGGCACCGATTGATAAAGGCCAAGGCACCGATTGATAAAGGCCAAGGCACCGATTGATAAAGGACAAGGCACCGGTTGATAAAGGACAAGGCACCGATTGATAAAGGACAAGGCACCGGTTGATAAAGGACAAGGCACCGATTGATAAAGGCCAAGGCACCGATTGATAAAGGACAAGGCACCGATTGATAAAGGACAAGGCACCGATTGATAAAGGACAAGGCACCGATTGATAAAGGACAAGGCACCTGTTGATAAAGGACAAGGCACCGGTTGATAAAGGACAAGGCACCGGTTGATAAAGGACAAGGCACCGATTGATAAAGGACAAGGCACCGATTGATAAAGGCCAAGGCACTGATTGATAAAGGACAAGGCACCGATTGATAAAGGACAAGGCACCGATTGATAAAGGCCAAGGCACCGATTGATAAAGGCCAAGGCACCGGTTCATAAAGGACAAGGCACCGATTGATAAAGGACAAGGCACCGATTGATAAAGGACAAGGCACCGATTGATAAAGGACAAGGCACCGATTGATAAAGGCCAAGGCACCCGTTGATAAAGGACAAGGCACCGATTTATAAAGGCCAAGGCACCGATTGATAAAGGCCAAGGCACCGGTTGATAAAGGACAAGGCACCGATTGATAAAGGACAAGGCACCGATTGATAAAGGCCAAGGCACCGATTGATAAAGGCCAAGGCACCGATTGATAAAGGACAAGGCACCGATTGATAAAGGACAAGGCACCGATTGATAAAGGCCAAGGCACCGATTGATAAAGGCCAAGGCACCGATTGATAAAGGACAAGGCACCGATTGATAAAGGCCAAGGCACCGGTTGATAAAGGACAAGGCACCGATTGATAAAGGACAAGGCACCGATTGATAAAGGCCAAGGCACCGATTGATAAAGGACAAGGCACCGATTGATAAAGGACAAGGCACCGATTGATAAAGGACAAGGCACCTGTTGATAAAGGACAAGGCACCGATTGATAAAGGACAAGGCACCGATTGATAAAGGACAAGGCACCGATTGATAAAGGCCAAGGCACCGATTGATAAAGGACAAGGCACCGATTGATAAAGGCCAAGGCACCGGTTGATAAAGGACAAGGCACCGATTGATAAAGGCCAAGGCACCGATTGATAAAGGACAAGGCACCGATTGATAAAGGACAAGGCACCGATTGATAAAGGACAAGGCACCTGTTGATAAAGGAGAAGGCACCGATTGATAAAGGCCAAGGCACCGGTTGATAAAGGACAAGGCACTGGTTGATAAAGGACAAGGCACCGATTGATAAAGGACAAGGCACCGATTAATAAAGGACAAGGCACCGATTGATAAAGGCCAAGGCACCGATTGATAAAGGACAAGGCACCGGTTGATAAAGGACAAGGCACCGATTGATAAAGGACAAGGCACCGATTGATAAAGGACAAGGCACCGGTTGATAAAGGCCAAGGCACCAGTTGATAAAGGACAAGGCACCGATTGATAAAGGACAAGGCACCGATTGATAAAGGCCAAGGCACTGGTTGATAAAGGACAAGGCACCTTTTGATAAAGGACAAGGCACCAGTTGATAAAGGACAAGGCACCGATTGATAAAGGACAAGGCACCGATTGATAAAGGCGAAGGCACCGATTGATAAAGGACAAGGCACCGGTTGATAAAGGACAAGGCACCGATTGATAAACGACAAGGCACCGATTGATAAAGGACAAGGCACCGGTTGATAAAGGCCAAGGCACCAGTTGATAAAGGACAAGGCACCGATTGATAAAGGACAAGGCACCGATTGATAAAGGCCAAGGCACTGGTTGATAAAGGACAGGGCACCTGTTGATAAAGGCCAAGGCACCAGTTGATAAAGGACAAGGCACCGATTGATAAAGGACAAGGCACCGATTGATAAAGGACAAGGCACCGATTGATAAAGGACAAGGCACCTGTTGATAAAGGACAAGGCACCGATTGATAAAGGCCAAGGCACCGGTTGATAAAGGACAAGGCACCGATTGATAAAGGACAAGGCACCGATTGATAAAGGACAAGGCACCGATTGATAAAGGACAAGGCACCGATTGATAAAGGACAAGGCACTGGTTGATAAAGGACAAGGCACCGATTGATAAAGGACAAGGCACCGGTTGATAAAGGACAAGGCACCGGTTGATAAAGGACAAGGCACCGGTTGATAAAGAACAAGGCACCGATGGATAAAGGACAAGGCACCGATTGATAAAGGACAAGGCACCGATTGATAAAGGCCAAGGCACCAGTTGATAAAGGTCAAGGCACCGATTGATAAAGGCCAAGGCACTGATTGATAAAGGACAAGGCACCGATTGATAAAGGCCAAGGCACTGGTTGATAAAGGACAAGGCACCGATTGATAAAGGCCAAGGCACCAGTTGATAAAGGCCAAGGCACCGGTTGATAAAGGCCAAGGCACTGATTGATAAAGGACAAGGCACCAGTTGATAAAGGCCAAGGCACCGATTGATAAAGGACAAGGCACCGATTGATAAAGGCCAAGGCACCGATTGATAAAGGCCAAGGCACTGATTGATAAAGGACAAGGCACCGGTTGATAAAGGCCAAGGCACCGATTGATAAAGGACAAGGCACCGATTGATAAAGGCCAAGGCACCGATTGATAAAGGCCAAGGCACCGGTTGATAAAGGACAAGGCACCGGTTGATAAAGGACAAGGCACCGGTTGATAAACGACAAGGCACCAGTTGATAAAGGACAAGGCACCGATTGATAAAGGACAAGGCACCGGTTGATAAAGGACAAGGCACCGATTGATAAAGGCCAAGGCACCGATTGATAAAGGCCAATGCACCGGTTGATAAAGGCCAAGGCACCGATTGATAAAGGCCAAGGCACCGGTTGATAAAGGCCAAGGCACTGATTGATAAAGGCCAAGGCACCGGTTGATAAAGGACAAGGCACCGGTTGATAAAGGACAAGGCACCGATTGATAAAGGCCAAGGCACCTGTTGATAAAGGACAAGGCACCGGTTGATAAAGGACAAGGCATCTGTTGATAAAGGACAAGGCACCGATTGATAAAGGCCAAAGCACCGATTGATAAAGGCCAAGGCACCTGTTGATAAAGGACAAGGCACCGATTGATAAAGGCCAAAGCACCGATTGATAAGGCCAAGGCACCTGTTGATAAAGGACAAGGCACCGGTTGATAAAGGCCAAGGCACCTGTTGATAAAGGACAAGGCACCGGTTGATAAAGGCCAAAGCACCGATTGATAAAGGCCAAGGCACCTGTTGATAAAGGACAAGGCACCGATTGATAAAGGCCAAAGCACCGATTGATAACGGCCAAGGCACCGATTGATAAAGGCCAAAGCACCGATTGATAAAGGACAAGGCACCGATTGATAAAGGACAAGGCACCGATTGATAGAGGACAAGGCACCTGTTGATAAAGGACAAGGCACCGGTTGATAAAGGCCAAAGCACCGATTGATAAAGGCCAAGGCACCTGTTGATAAAGGACAAGGCACCGATTGATAAAGGCCAAAGCACCGATTGATAAAGGCCAAGGCACCGATTGATAAAGGCCAAAGCACCGATTGATAAAGGACAAGGCACCGATTGATAAAGGACAAGGCACCTGTTGATAAAGGACAAGGCACCTGTTGATAAAGGACAAGGCACCGATTGATAAAGGACAATGCACCTGTTGATAAAGGACAAGGCACCTGTTGATAAAGGCCAAAGCACCGATTGATAAAGGCCAAGGCACCTGTTGATAAAGGACAAGGCACCGATTGATAAAGGACAAGGCACCTGTTGATAAAGGACAAGGCACCGGTTGATAAAGGCCAAGGCACCGGTTAATAAAGGCCAAAGCACCGATTGATAAAGGCCAAGGCACCTGTTGATAAAGGACAAGGCACCGATTGATAAAGGACAAGGCACCTGTTGATAAAGGACAAGGCACCTGTTGATAAAGGCCAAGGCACCTGTTGATAAAGGACAAGGCACCGATTGATAAAGGACAAGGCACCGATTGATAACGGACAAGGCACCTGTTGATAAAGGACAAGGCACCGATTGATAAAGGACAAGGCACCGATTGATAAAGGACAAGGCACCTGTTGATAAAGGACAAGGCACCGATTGATAAAGGCCAAGGCACCTGTTGATAAATGACAAGGCAACTGTTGATAAAGGACAAGGCACCGATTGATAAAGGACAAGGCACCTGTTGATAAAGGACAAGGCACCTGTTGATAAAGGCCAAAGCACCGATTGATAAAGGCCAAGGCACCTGTTGATAAAGGACAAGGCACCGATTGATAAAGGACAAGGCACCTGTTGATAAAGGACAAGGCACCGGTTGATAAAGGCCAAGGCACCGGTTAATAAAGGCCAAAGCACCGATTGGTAAAGGCCAAGGCACCTGTTGATAAAGGACAAGGCACCGATTGATAAAGGACAAGGCACCGGTTGATAAAGGACAAGGCACCTGTTGATAAAGGCCAAGGCACCTGTTGATAAAGGACAAGGCACCTGTTGATAAAGGACAAGGCACCGGTTGATAAAGGACAAGGCACCGGTTGATAAAGGACAAGGCACCGATTGATAAAGGACAAGGCACCTGTTGATAAAGGCCAAGGCACCTGTTGATAAAGGACAAGGCACCTGTTGATAAAGGACAAGGCACCTGTTGATAAAGGACAAGGCACCGGTTGATAAAGGACAAGGCACCGGTTGATAAAGGACAAGGCACCGGTTGATAAAGGACAAGGCACCGGTTGATAAAGGACAAGGCACCGATTGATAAAGGACAAGGCACCGATTGACAAAGGACAAGGCACCGATTGATAAAGGACAAGGCACCGATTGATAAAGGCCAAGGCAGCGGTTGATAAAGGACAAGGCACCGGTTGATAAACGACAAGGCACTGATTGATAAAGGACAAGGCACCGGTTGATAAAGGACAAGCCACCGGTTGATAAAGGCCAAGGCACCGGTTGATAAAGGCCAAGGCACCGGTTGATAAAGGACAAGGCACCTGTTGATAAAGGACAAGGCACCGGTTGATAAAGGACAAGGCACCGGTTAATAAAGGCCAAAGCACCGATTGATAAAGGCCAAGGCACCTGTTGATAAAGGCCAAGGCAGCGGTTGATAAAGGACAAGGCACCGGTTGATAAAGGACAAGGCACCTGTTGATAAAGGACAAGGCACCGGTTGATAAAGGACAAGGCACCGGTTGATAAAGGACATGGCACCTGTTGATAAAGGACAAGGCACCGGTTGATAAAGGACAAGGCACCGGTTAATAAAGGCCAAAGCACCGATTGATAAAGGCCAAGGCACCTGTTGATAAAGGACAAGGCACCGGTTGATAAAGGACAAGGCACCTGTTGATAAAGGCCAAGGCACCTGTTGATAAAGGACAAGGCACCGGTTGATAAAGGACAAGGCACCGGTTGATAAAGGACAAGGCACCTGTTGATAAAGGACAAGGCACTGATTGAAAAAGGCCAAGGCACCTGTTGATAAAGGACAAGGCACCGGTTGATAAAGGACAAGGCACCTGTTGATAAAGGACAAGGCACCTGTTGATAAAGGACAAGTTACCTGTTGATAAAGGACAAGGCACCTGTTGATAAAGGACAAGGCACCGATTGATAAAGGCCAAGGCACCGATTGATAAAGGACAAGGCACCGGTTGATAAAGGACAAGGCACCGATTGATAAAGGCCAAGGCACCGGTTGATAAAGGACAAGGCACCGGTTGATAAAGGAAAAGGCACCTGTTGATAAAGGACAAGGCACTGATTGATAAAGGACAAGGCACCGATTGATAAAGGCCAAGGCACCTGTTGATAAAGGACAAGGCACCGGTTGATAAAGGACAAGGCACCGATTGATAAAGGCCAAGGCACCTGTTGATAAAGGACAAGGCACCGATTGATAAAGGACAAGGCACCGGTTGATAAAGGACAAGGCACCGGTTGATAAAGGACAAGGCACCGGTTAATAAAGGCCAAAGCACCGATTGATAATGGCCAAGGCACCTGTTGATAAAGGACAAGGCACTGATTGATAAAGGACAAGGCACCGATTGATAAAGGCCAAGGCACCTGTTGATAAAGGACAAGGCACCGGTTGATAAAGGACAAGGCACCGATTGATAAAGGCCAAGGCACCTGTTGATAAAGGACAAGGCACCGATTGATAAACGACAAGGCACCGGTTGATAAAGGACAAGGCACCGGTTGATAAAGGACAAGGCACCGATTGATAAAGGACAAGGCACCTGTTGATAAAGGACAAGGCACTGATTGATAAAGGACAAGGCACCGATTGATAAAGGACAAGGCACCGATTGATAAAGGCCAAGGCACCTGTTGATAAAGGACAAGGCACTGATTGATAAAGGACAAGGCACCGATTGATAAAGGACAAGGCACTGATTGATAAAGGACAAGGCACCGATTGATAAAGGACAAGGCACCGATTGATAAAGGCCAAGGCACCTGTTGATAAAGGACAAGGCACCGGTTGATAAAGGACAAGGCACCTGTTGATAAAGGACAAGGCACTGATTGATAAAGGACAAGGCACCGATTGATAAAGGACAAGGCACCTGTTGATAAAGGACAAGGCACTGATTGATAAAGGAC
Organism: Pristiophorus japonicus; assembly: GCF_044704955.1. Lineage (NCBI taxonomy): Eukaryota > Metazoa > Chordata > Chondrichthyes > Pristiophoridae > Pristiophorus > Pristiophorus japonicus. Next base: position 1,921,049 of record NW_027254824.1, on the reverse strand, counting down.
AAGGCACCGATTGATAAAGGACAAGGCACCTGTTGATAAAGGACAAGGCACCGGTTGATAAAGGACAAGGCACCGGTTGATAAAGGACAAGGCACCGGTTGATAAAGGACAAGGCACCGATTGATAAAGGCCAAGGCACCGATTGATAAAGGCCAAGGCACTGGTTGATAAAGGGCAAGGCACCGATTGATAAAGGACAAGGCACCGATTGATAAAGGACAAGGCACCGGTTGATAAAGGACAAGGCACCGATTGATAAAGGACAAGGCACCGGTTGATAAAGGACAAGGCACCGGTTGATAAAGGACAATGCACCGATTGATAAAGGACAAGGCACCGATTGATAAAGGACAAGGCACCGATTGATAAAGGCCAAGGCACCGATTGATAAAGGCCAAGGCACTGGTTGATAAAGGACAAGGCACCGATTGATAAAGGCCAAGGCACTGGTTGATAAAGGACAAGGCACCGATTGATAAAGGACAAGGCACCGATTGATAAAGGACAAGGCACCGGTTGATAAAGGACAAGGCAGCGGTTGATAAAGGACAAGGCACCGATTGATAAAGGACAAGGCACCGATTGATAAAGGCCAAGGCACCTGTTGATAAAGGACAAGGCACCGATTGATAAAGGACAAGGCACCGATTGATAACGGACAAGGCACCTGTTGATAAAGGACAAGGCACCGATTGATAAAGGACAAGGCACCGATTGATAAAGGACAAGGCACCTGTTGATAAAGGACAAGGCACCGATTGATAAAGGCCAAGGCACCTGTTGATAAAGGACAAAGCACCTGTTGATAAAGGACAAGGCACCGATTGATAAAGGACAAGGCACCTGTTGATAAAGGACAAGGCACCTGTTGATAAAGGCCAAAGCACCGATTGATAAAGGCCAAGGCACCTGTTGATAAAGGACAAGGCACCGATTGATAAAGGACAAGGCACCTGTTGATAAAGGACAAGGCACCGGTTGATAAAGGCCAAGGCACCGGTTAATAAAGGCCAAAGCACCGATTGATAAAGGCCAAGGCACCTGTTGATAAAGGACAAGGCACCGATTGATAAAGGACAAGGCACCGGTTGATAAAGGACAAGGCACCTGTTGATAAAGGCCAAGGCACCTGTTGATAAAGGACAAGGCACCTGTTGATAAAGGACAAGGCACCGGTTGATAAAGGACAAGGCACCGGTTGATAAAGGACAAGGCACCGATTGATAAAGGACAAGGCACCTGTTGATAAAGGCCAAGGCACCTGTTGATAAAGGACAAGGCACCTGTTGATAAAGGACAAGGCACCGGTTGATAAAGGACAAGGCACCGGTTGATAAAGGACAAGGCACCGGTTGATAAAGGACAAGGCACCGGTTGATAAAGGACAAGGCACCGATTGATAAAGGACAAGGCACCGATTGATAAAGGACAAGGCACCGATTGATAAAGGACAATGCACCGATTGATAAAGGCCAAGGCACCGGTTGATAAAGGCCAAGGCAGCGGTTGATAAAGGACAAGGCACCGGTTGATAAAGGACAAGGCACTGATTGATAAAGGACAAGGCACCGGTTGATAACGGACAAGGCACCGGTTGATAAAGGCCAAGGCACCGGTTGATAAAGGCCAAGGCACCGGTTGATAAAGGACAAGGCACCTGTTGATAAAGGACAAGGCACCGGTTGATAAAGGACAAGGCACCGGTTAATAAAGGCCAAAGCACCGATTGATAAAGGCCAAGGCACCTGTTGATAAAGGCCAAGGCAGCGGTTGATAAAGGACAAGGCACCGGTTGATAAAGGACAAGGCACCTGTTGATAAAGGACAAGGCACCGGTTGATAAAGGACAAGGCACCGGTTGATAAAGGACATGGCACCTGTTGATAAAGGACAAGGCACCGGTTGATAAAGGACAAGGCACCGGTTAATAAAGGCCAAAGCACCGATTGATAAAGGCCAAGGCACCTGTTGATAAAGGACAAGGCACCGGTTGATAAAGGACAAGGCACCTGTTGATAAAGGCCAAGGCACCTGTTGATAAAGGACAAGGCACCGGTTGATAAAGGACAAGGCACCTGTTGATAAAGGACAAGGCACCAGTTGATAAAGGATAAGGCACCGATTGATAAAGGCCAAGGCACCTGTTGATAAAGGCCAAGGCACCTGTTGATAAAGGACAAGGCACCGGTTGATAAAGGACAAGGCACCTGTTGATAAAGGACAAGGCACCAGTTGATCAAGGACAAGGCACCGATTGATAAAGGCCAAGGCACCGATTGATAAAGGACAAGGCACCGATTGATAAAGGACAAGGCAACTGTTGATAAAGGCCAAGGCACCGGTTGATAAAGGACAAGGCACCTGTTGATAAAGGACAAGGCACTGATTGATAAAGGCCAAGGCACCGATTGATAAAGGACAAGGCACCGGTTGATAAAGGACAAGGCACCGATTGATAAAGGACAAGGCACCGGTTGATAAAGGACAAGGCACCGATTGATAAAGGACAAGGCACCGATTGATAAAGGCCAAGGCACTGATTGATAAAGGACAAGGCACCGATTGATAAAGGACAAGGCACCGGTTGATAAAGGAAAAGGCACCTGTTGATAAAGGACACGGCACTGATTGATAAAGGCCAAGGCACCTGTTGATAAAGGACAAGGCACCGGTTGATAAAGGACAAGGCACCTGTTGATAAAGGACAAGGCACCTGTTGATAAAGGCCAAGGCACCTGTTGATAAAGGACAAGGCACCTGTTGATAAAGGACAAGGCACCTGTTGATAAAGGACAAGGCACCGATTGATAAAGGACAAGGCACCTGTTGATAAAGGACAAGGCACCGATTGATAAAGGCCAAGGCACCGATTGATAAAGGACAAGGCACCGGTTGATAAAGGACAAGGCACCTGTTGATAAAGGACAAGGCACCGGTTGATAAAGGACAAGGCACCGATTGATAAAGGCCAAGGCACCTGTTGATAAAGGACAAGGCACCGATTGATAAAGGACAAGGCACCGGTTGATAAAGGACAAGGCACCGGTTGATAAAGGACAAGGCACCGGTTAATAAAGGCCAAAGCACCGATTGATAAAGGCCAAGGCACCTGTTGATAAAGGACAAGGCACTGATTGATAAAGGACAAGGCACCGATTGATAAAGGCCAAGGCACCTGTTGATAAAGGACAAGGCACCGGTTGATAAAGGACAAGGCACCGATTGATAAAGGCCAAGGCACCTGTTGATAAAGGACAAGGCACCGATTGATAAACGACAAGGCACCGGTTGATAAAGGACAAGGCACCGGTTGATAAAGGACAAGGCACCGGTTAATAAAGGCCAAAGCACCGATTGATAAAGGCCAAGGCACCTGTTGATAAAGGACAAGGCACTGATTGATAAAGGACAAGGCACCGATTGATAAAGGCCAAGGCACCTGTTGATAAAGGACAAGGCACCGATTGATAAAGGACAAGGCACCGGTTGATAAAGGACAAGGCACCGATTGATAAAGGACAAGGCACCGGTTGATAAAGGACAAGGCACCGATTGATAAAGGACAAGGCACCTGTTGATAAAGGACAAGGCACTGATTGATAAAGGACAAGGCACCGATTGATAAAGGCCAAGGCACCTGTTGATAAAGGACAAGGCACCGATTGATAAAGGACAAGGCACCGATTGATAAAGGCCACGGCACCGATTGATAAAGGACAAGGCACCTATTGATAAAGGACAAGGCACTAATTGATAAAGGACAAGGCACCGATTGATAAAGGACAAGGCACCGGTTGATAAAGGACAAGGCACCGATTGATAAAGGCCAAGGCACCGATTGATAAAGGCCAAGGCACCTGTTGATAAAGGACAAGGCACTGATTGATAAAGGACAAGGCACCGATTGATAAAGGACAAGGCACCGATTGATAAAGGCCAAGGCACCTGTTGATAAAGGACAAGGCACCGGTTGATAAAGGACAAGGCACCTGTTGATAAAGGACAAGGCACTGATTGATAAAGGACAAGGCACCGATTGATAAAGGACAAGGCAGCTGTTGATAAAGGACAAGGCACTGATTGATAAAGGACAAGGCACCGATTGATAAAGGACAAGGCACCTGTTGATAAAGGACAAGGCACCGGTTGATAAAGGACAAGGCACCGGTTGATAAAGGACAAGGCACCGGTTGATAAAGGACAAGGCACCGATTGATAAAGGCCAAGGCACCGATTGATAAAGGCCAAGGCACTGGTTGATAAAGGACAAGGCACCGATTGATAAAGGACAAGGCACCGATTGATAACGGACAAGGCACCGGTTGATAACGGACAAGGCACCGGTTGATAAATGACAAGGCACCGATTGATAAAGGACAAGGCACCGATTGATAAAGGACAAGGCACCGATTGATAAAGGCCAAGGCACCGATTGATAAAGGCCAAGGCACTGGTTGATAAAGGACAAGGCACCGATTGATAAAGGCCAAGGCACTGGTTGATAAAGGACAAGGCACCGATTGATAAAGGACAAGGCACCGATTGATAAAGGACAAGGCACCGGTTGATAAAGGACAAGGCACCGGTTGATAAAGGACAAGGCACCGATTGATAAAGGACAAGGCACCGATTGATAAAGGACAAGGCACCGGTTGATAAAGGACAAGGCACCGGTTGATAAAGGACAAGGCACCTGTTGATAAAGGACAAGGCACCGATTGATAAAGGACAAGGCACCGATTGATAAAGGCCAAGGCACCGGTTGATAAAGGACAAGGCACCGGTTGATAAAGGACAAGGCACCGGTTGATAAAGGACAAGGCACCGATTGATAAAGGCCAAGGCACCGGTTGATAAAGGACAAGGCACCGGTTGATAAAGGACAAGGCACCTGTTGATAAAGGACAAGGCACCTGTTGATAAAGGGCAAGGCACCGGTTGATAAAGGCCAAGGCACCGGTTGATAAAGGACAAGGCACCTGTTGATAAAGGACAAGGCACCGATTGATAAAGGCCAAGGCACCTGTTGATAAAGGACAAGGCACCGGTTGATAAAGGACAAGGCACCGGTTGATAAAGGACAAGGCACCTGTTGATAAAGGACAAGGCACCTGTTGATAAAGGACAAGGCACCGATTGATAAAGGCCAAGGCACCTGTTGATAAAGGCCAAGGCACCAGTTGATAAAGGACAAGGCACCTGTTGATAAAGGACAAGGCACCGATTGATAAAGGCCAAGGCACCGATTGATAAAGGCCAAGGCACCGGTTGATAAAGGACAAGGCACCTGTTGATAAACGACAAGGCACCGGTTGATAAAGGACAAGGCACTGATTGATAAAGGACAAGGCACCTGTTGATAAAGGACAAGGTACCGGTTGATAAAGGCCAAGGCACCGGTTGATAAAGGACAAGGCACCTGTTGATAAAGGCCAAGGCACCGATTGATAAAGGACAAGGCACCGGTTGATAAAGGACAAGGCACCGGTTGATAAAGGACAAGGCACCGGTTGATAAAAGACAAGGCACCGATTGATAAAGGACAAGGCACCGGTTGATAAAGGACAAGGCACTGATTGATAAAGGCCAAGGCACCGGTTGATAAAGACCAAGGCACCGATTGATAAAGGACAAGGCACTGATTGATAAAGGCCAAGGCACCGATTGATAAAGGCCAAGGCACCTGTTGATAAAGGACAAGGCACCGGTTGATAAAGGACAATGCACCGATTGATAAAGGCCAAGGCACCTGTTGATAAAGGACAAGGCACCGATTGATAAAGGCCAAGGCACCTGTTGATAAAGGACAAGGCACCGGTTGATAAAGGACAAGGTACCGATTGATAAAGGCCAAGGCACCTGTTGATAAAGGACAAGGCACCGGTTGATAAAGGACAATGCACCGGTTGATAAAGGACAAGGCACCGGTTGATAAAGGACAAGGCACCTGTTGATAAAGGACAAGGCACTGATTGATAAAGGCCAAGGCACCAGTTGATAAAGGCCAAGGCACCGATTGATAAAGGCCAAGGCACCGGTTGATAAAGGACAAGGCACCGGTTGATAAAGGACAAGGCACCTGTTGATAAAGGACAAGGCACCGGATGATAAAGGACAATGCACCGGTTGATAAAGGACAAGGCACCGGTTGATAAAGGACAAGGCACCGGTTGATAAAGGACAAGGCACCTGTTGATAAAGGCCAAGGCACCAGTTGATAAAGGACAAGGCACCGGTTGATAAAGGACAAGGCACCTGTTGATAAAGGACAAGGCACCGGTTGATAAAGGACAAGGCACCGGTTGATAAAGGACAAGGCACCGGTTGATAAAGGACAAGGCACCTGTTGATAAAGGACAAGGCACCGGTTGATAAAGGACAAGGCACCTGTTGATAAAGGACAAGGCACCGGTTGATAAAGGACAAGGCACCTGTTGATAAAGGACAAGGCACCGGTTGATAAAGGACAAGGCACCTGTTGATAAAGGCCAAGGCACCAGTTGATAAAGGACAAGGCACCGGTTGATAAAGGACAAGGCACCTGTTGATAAAGGACAATGCACCGGTTGATAAAGGACAAGGCACCGGTTGATAAAGGACAATGCACCGGTTGATAAAGGACAAGGCACCGGTTGATAAAGGACAAGGCACCGGTTGATAAAGGACAAGGCACCGATTGATAAAGGACAAGGCACCGGTTGATAAAGGCCAAGGCACCGATTGATAAAGGACAAGGCACCGATTGATAAAGGACAAGGCACCGATTGATAAAGGACAAGGCACCGGTTGATAAAGGACAAGGCACCGGTTGATAAAGGACAAGGCACCGATTGATAAAGGACAAGGCACCGATTGATAAAGGCCAAGGCACAGGTTGATAAAGGACAAGGCACCGATTGATAAAGGACAAGGCACCGATTGATAAAGGACAAGGCACCGGTTGATAAAGGACAAGGCACCGGTTGATAAAGGACAAGGCACCGATTGATAAAGGACAAGGCACCGATTGATAAAGGACAAGGCACCGGTTGATAAAGGACAAGGCACCGGTTGATAAAGGACAAGGCACCTGTTGATAAAGGACAAGGCACCGATTGATAAAGGACAAGGCACCGATTGATAAAGGCCAAGGCACCGGTTGATAAAGGACAAGGCACCGGTTGATAAAGGACAAGGCACCGGTTGATAAAGGACAAGGCACCGATTGATAAAGGCCAAGGCACCGGTTGATAAAGGACAAGGCACCGGTTGATAAAGGCCAAGGCACCGGTTGATAAAGGACAAGGCACCTGTTGATAAAGGACAAGGCACCGGTTGATAAAGGACAAGGCACCGATTGATAAAGGCCAAGGCACCGATTGATAAAGGCCAAGGCACCTGTTGATAAAGGACAAGGCACCGGTTGATAAAGGACAAGGCACCGGTTGATAAAGGACAAGGCACCGATTGATAAAGGACAAGGCACCGATTGATAAAGGCCAAGGCACCGGTTGATAAAGGACAAGGCACCGGTTGATAAAGGACAAGGCACCGGTTGATAAAGGACAAGGCACCGATTGATAAAGGCCAAGGCACCGGTTGATAAAGGACAAGGCACCGGTTGATAAAGGACAAGGCACCTGTTGATAAAGGACAAGGCACCTGTTGATAAAGGGCAAGGCACCGGTTGATAAAGGCCAAGGCACCGGTTGATAAAGGACAAGGCACCTGTTGATAAAGGACAAGGCACGGATTGATAAAGGCCAAGGCACCTGTTGATAAAGGACAAGGCACCGGTTGATAAAGGACAAGGCACCGGTTGATAAAGGACAAGGCACCTGTTGATAAAGGACAAGGCACCTGTTGATAAAGGACAAGGCACCGATTGATAAAGGCCAAGGCACCTGTTGATAAAGGCCAAGGCACCAGTTGATAAAGGACAAGGCACCTGTTGATAAAGGACAAGGCACCGATTGATAAAGGCCAAGGCACCGATTGATAAAGGCCAAGGCACCGGTTGATAAAGGACAAGGCACCTGTTGATAAACGACAAGGCACCGGTTGATAAAGGACAAGGCACTGATTGATAAAGGACAAGGCACCTGTTGATAAAGGACAAGGTACCGGTTGATAAAGGCCAAGGCACCGGTTGATAAAGGACAAGGCACCTGTTGATAAAGGCCAAGGCACCGATTGATAAAGGACAAGGCACCGGTTGATAAAGGACAAGGCACCGGTTGATAAAGGACAAGGCACCGGTTGATAAAAGACAAGGCACCGATTGATAAAGGACAAGGCACCGGTTGATAAAGGACAAGGCACTGATTGATAAAGGCCAAGGCACCGGTTGATAAAGACCAAGGCACCGATTGATAAAGGACAAGGCACTGATTGATAAAGGCCAAGGCACCGATTGATAAAGGCCAAGGCACCTGTTGATAAAGGACAAGGCACCGGTTGATAAAGGACAATGCACCGATTGATAAAGGCCAAGGCACCTGTTGATAAAGGACAAGGCACCGATTGATAAAGGCCAAGGCACCTGTTGATAAAGGACAAGGCACCGGTTGATAAAGGACAAGGTACCGATTGATAAAGGCCAAGGCACCTGTTGATAAAGGACAAGGCACCGGTTGATAAAGGACAATGCACCGGTTGATAAAGGACAAGGCACCGGTTGATAAAGGACAAGGCACCTGTTGATAAAGGACAAGGCACTGATTGATAAAGGCCAAGGCACCAGTTGATAAAGGCCAAGGCACCGATTGATAAAGGCCAAGGCACCGGTTGATAAAGGACAAGGCACCGGTTGATAAAGGACAAGGCACCTGTTGATAAAGGACAAGGCACCGGATGATAAAGGACAATGCACCTGTTGATAAAGGACAAGGCACCGGTTGATAAAGGACAAGGCACCGGTTGATAAAGGACAAGGCACCTGTTGATAAAGGCCAAGGCACCGGTTGATAAAGGACAAGGCACCGGTTGATAAAGGACAAGGCACCTGTTGATAAAGGACAAGGCACCGGTTGATAAAGGACAAGGCACCGGTTGATAAAGGACAAGGCACCGGTTGATAAAGGACAAGGCACCTGTTGATAAAGGACAAGGCACCGGTTGATAAAGGACAAGGCACCTGTTGATAAAGGACAAGGCACCGGTTGATAAAGGACAAGGCACCTGTTGATAAAGGACAAGGCACCGGTTGATAAAGGACAAGGCACCTGTTGATAAAGGCCAAGGCACCAGTTGATAAAGGACAAGGCACCGGTTGATAAAGGACAAGGCACCTGTTGATAAAGGACAATGCACCGGTTGATAAAGGACAAGGCACCGGTTGATAAAGGACAATGCACCGGTTGATAAAGGACAAGGCACCGGTTGATAAAGGACAAGGCACCGGTTGATAAAGGACAAGGCACCGATTGATAAAGGACAAGGCACCGGTTGATAAAGGCCAAGGCACCGATTGATAAAGGACAAGGCACCGATTGATAAAGGACAAGGCACCGATTGATAAAGGACAAGGCACCGGTTGATAAAGGACAAGGCACCGGTTGATAAAGGACAAGGCACCGATTGATAAAGGACAAGGCACCGATTGATAAAGGCCAAGGCACTGGTTGATAAAGGACAAGGCACCGATTGATAAAGGACAAGGCACCGATTGATAAAGGACAAGGCACCGGTTGATAAAGGACAAGGCACCGGTTGATAAAGGACAAGGCACCGATTGATAAAGGACAAGGCACCGATTGATAAAGGACAAGGCACCGGTTGATAAAGGACAAGGCACCGGTTGATAAAGGACAAGGCACCTGTTGATAAAGGACAAGGCACCGATTGATAAAGGACAAGGCACCGATTGATAAAGGCCAAGGCACCGGTTGATAAAGGACAAGGCACCGGTTGATAAAGGACAAGGCACCGGTTGATAAAGGACAAGGCACCGATTGATAAAGGCCAAGGCACCGGTTGATAAAGGACAAGGCACCGGTTGATAAAGGCCAAGGCACCGGTTGATAAAGGACAAGGCACCTGTTGATAAAGGACAAGGCACCGGTTGATAAAGGACAAGGCACCGATTGATAAAGGCCAAGGCACCTGTTGATAAAGGCCAAGGCACCAGTTGATAAAGGACAAGGCACCTGTTGATAAAGGACAAGGCACCGATTGATAAAGGCCAAGGCACCGATTGATAAAGGCCAAGGCACCGGTTGATGAAGGACAAGGCACCTGTTGATAAAGGACAAGGCACCGGTTGATAAAGGACAAGGCACTGATTGATAAAGGACAAGGCACCTGTTGATAAAGGACAAGGCACCGGTTGATAAAGGCCAAGGCACCGGTTGATAAAGGACAAGTCACCTGTTGATAAAGGCCAAGGCACCGATTGATAAAGGACAAGGCACCGATTGATAAAGGACAAGGCACCGGTTGATAAAGGACAAGGCACCGGTTGATAAAGGACAAGGCACCGATTGATAAAGGACAAGGCACCGGTTGATAAAGGACAAGGCACTGATTGATAAAGGCCAAGGCACCGGTTGATAAAGGCCAAGGCACCGATTGATAAAGGACAAGGCACTGATTGATAAAGGCCAAGGCACCGATTGATAAAGGCCAAGGCACCTGTTGATAAAGGACAAGGCACCGGTTGATAAAGGACAATGCACCGATTGATAAAGGCCAAGGCACCTGTTGATAAAGGACAAGGCACCGATTGATAAAGGCCAAGGCACCTGTTGATAAAGGACAAGGCACCGGTTGATAAAGGACAAGGCACCGATTGATAAAGGCCAAGGCACCTGTTGATAAAGGACAAGGCACCGGTATAAAAGGACAATGCACCGGTTGATAAAGGACAAGGCACCGGTTGATAAAGGACAAGGCACCTGTTGATAAAGGACAAGGCACTGATTGATAAAGGCCAAGGCACCGGTTGATAAAGGCCAAGGCACCGATTGATAAAGGCCAAGGCACCGGTTGATAAAGGACAAGGTACCGGTTGATAAAGGACAAGGCACCTGTTGATAAAGGACAAGGCACCGGATGATAAAGGACAATGCACCGGTTGATAAAGGACAAGGCACCGGTTGATAAAGGACAAGGCACCGGTTGATAAAGGACAAGGCACCTGTTGATAAAGGCCAAGGCACCAGTTGATAAAGGACAAGGCACCGGTTGATAAAGGACAAGGCACCTGTTGATAAAGGACAAAGCACCGGTTGATAAAGGACAATGCACCGGTTGATAAAGGACAAGGCACCGGTTGATAAAGGACAAGGCACCGGTTGATAAAGGACAAGGCACCGGTTGATAAAGGACAAGGCACCTGTTGATAAAGGACAAGGCACCGGTTGATAAAGGACAAGGCACCTGTTGATAAAGGCCAAGGCACCAGTTGATAAAGGACAAGGCACCGGTTGATAAAGGACAAGGCACCTGTTGATAAAGGACAATGCACCGGTTGATAAAGGACAAGGCACCGGTTGATAAAGGACAAGGCACCGGTTGATAAAGGACAATGCACCGGTTGATAAAGGACAAGGCACCGGTTGATAAAGGACAAGGCACCGGTTGATAAAGGACAAGGCACCGATTGATAAAGGACAAGGCACCGGTTGATAAAGGCCAAGGCACCGATTGATAAAGGACAAGGCACCGATTGATAAAGGACAAGGCACCGATTGATAAAGGACAAGGCACTGATTGATAAAGGACAAGGCACCGGTTGATAAAGGACAAGGCACCGATTAATAAAGGACAAGGCACTGATTGATAAAGGACAAGGCACTGGTTGATAAAGGACAAGGCACTGATTTATAAAGGCCAAGGCACCTGTTGATAAAGGACAAGGCACCGATTGATAAAGGCCAAGGCACCGGTTGATAAAGGCCAAGGCACCAGTTGATAAAGGCCAAGGCACCGGTTGATAAAGGCCAAGGCACCGATTGATAAAGGCCAAGGCACCGATTGATAAAGGACAAGGCACCGATTGATAAAGGACAAGGCACCGGTTGATAAAGGCCAAGGCACCGATTGATAAAGGCCAAGGCACCGGTTGATAAAGGACAAGGCACCGATTGATAAAGGCCAAGGCACCAGTTGATAAAGGACAAGGCACCGATTGATAAAGGCCAAGGCACCGGTTGATAAAGGACAAGGCACCGGTTGATAAAGGCCAAGGGACTGGTTGGTAAGCACCAAGTGCATTGCTGCTAGAAGCTTAGGATTGGGTGACTGAGCATGAAAGGACTGGTGGCTGAGGGCCAAGGCACTGATTGCTATGGGCCAATGTTGGTTGCTGTGGGGCAAGGGACCGGTTGCTATGGGCCAAAGGACTGATTGCTAAGGGCCAGGTGCCTTGCCGCCAAGAGCGAAATGACCAGTGGCTGAAGGCTGAGGAAACGTTGCTCAGGACGAAGGGACCAGTGGCTGAGGGCGAAGAGACCAGTTGCTAAGTGGCAACTGATGGCTGCTAACGGCAAATGGGCCATTTGCTAATGTGCAAGGGACTGGTTGCTGAGAGCCAAGGGACTGGTTGCGAAGGGCCAAGGGACTGGTTGCTAAGGGCCAAGGGACTGGTTGCTAAAGGCCAAGGGACTGGTTGCTAAGGGTCACGTGACTGGTTGCTAAGGGCCAAGGGACTGGTTGCTCAGGGCCAAGGGACTGGTTGCTAAGGGTCAAGGGACTGGTTCTAAGGGCCAAGGGACTGATTGCTAAGGGCCAAGTGACTGGTTGCTAAGGGCCAAGAGACTGGTTGTTAAAGGCCAAGGGACTGGTTGCTAAGGGTCAAGGGACTGGTTGCTAAGGGCCAAGGGACTGGTTGCTAAGGGCCAAGGGACTGGTTGCTAAGAGCAAAACAACCGGTGACTGAGGGCAAAGATCGGGCGATGAGTGTCAAGGGACTTGTCACTGAGGGCCAAAGCACCAGTTGGTAAACGCCAAATGTTGGTTGCTGTGGGCACGGAACCAGTTGCTAAGGGCTCAGGGCGAATGGACCGGTGGCTGAGGGCCTTGGCAGTGGTGCCAGAGAGCCAAACAACCGTTTGCCAAGGGAGTACAGACTGGCTGCTAAGGCCAACAGAATAGTTGCTTAGGGCCAAGATCCTGGTTGGTAAGGGCCAAGGGACTTTTTGTTAAGGGGCAAGTGCCTTGCTGCTCGGAACGAAACGACCGGTGGCTGAGAGCTGAGGTCCGGTTGCTCAGGGCGAAGAGACCAGTGGCTGAGAGCTGAGGTCCGGTTGCTCAGGGCGAAGAGACCAGTGGCTGAGGGCGAAGGGACTGTTTGCTAAGTGGCAAATGTTGACTGCTAATGGCAAAGGGACTGGTTCCTTAGCGCCAAGGGTCTGGTTCCTTAGGGCCAAGGGACCGGTTCCTTCGGGCCAAGGGACCGGTTCCTTAGGGCCAAGGGACTGGTTCCTTCGGGCCAAGGGACCGGTTCCTTAGGGCCAAGGGACCGGTTCCTTAGGGCCAAGGGATCGGTTCCTTAGGGCCAAGGGACCATTAGCTGAGAGCCAAGGGACTGGTTGCTCAGTACAAAGGGACCTGTTGCTTCGGGTGAAGTGACCCGTTGCTAAGGGCCAAGAGACTGATTGCTAAGTGCCAAATAAGCAGTTGCTAAGGACCAAATGACCAATTGCTTAGGGCCAAATGACCAGTTGCTTAGGGCCAAGGGGATCAGTGGCTGAGGGCCAAGGGACTGGTGGTTGAGAGCCAAGATACAGGTGGCTGAGGGCCAAGGGACTGGTGGCTGAGAGCAAAACTGCTGGTTGCTGAGGACAAAGTCATGGTGGGTCAGGGCCAATGGACCGATTGCTTCGAGCCAATCGTTCGGTGCTATTGGTCAAGTGATTGGTTGCCGAGGGCCTTGGCACTGGTGGCAGAGGGCCAAGAGACCAGTTGCTAAGTACCTAGAGAAAAGTTGCTAAGGGTCAAGGGAGCTGTTGCTAAGGGCCAACGGCCTGGTTGTTCTAGGCCAAGTGACCAGTTGCTAAGTGCAAAGGAGTAGTTGGTAAGGGCCAAGGGTCCAGTTGCTATGGGCCAAGGGACTGGTTGGTCAGGGCCAAGGGTCCAGTTGGTAAGGGCCAAGGGTCCAGTTGGTAAGCACCAAGTGCCTTGCTGCCAAGAGCGAAACGACCGGAGGCTGTGGACTTAGGATCGGGTGACTGAGCAAGAAGGGACTGGTCGCTGACAGCCAAGGCACTGCTTGCTATGGGCCAATGTTGGTTGCTGTGCGGCAAGGGACCGGTTGCTACGGGTCAAGTGTTGTGCCGTTAAGAGCGAAATGACCAGTGGCTGAGGGCTGAGGAAACTTTGCTCAGGGCGAAGGGATCAGTGGCTGAGTGCGAAGAGACTGGTTGCCAAGTGGCAAGTATTGGCTGCTAATGGCAAATGGTCCAGTTGCTAAGGGCCAAGGGACCGGTTGCTTTACACCAAAGGACTGGTTGCTAAGGGCGAAGGACCGCCTACTGCGGGTCGAGGGACTGGTTGCTAAGGGCCGAGGGACTGGTTGCTAAGAGACAAAAGACTGGTTGCTAAGGGCCAAACGGAATGGTTACTAATCGCCAAGGGATCGGTTCCTTCGGGCCAAGGGACCGGTTCCTTAGGGCCAAGGGACTGGTTGCTCAGTACAAAGCGACCAGTTGCTTCGGGCCAAGTGACTTGTTGCTTCGGGCAAAGGGACTGGTTGCTAAGCACCAAGGGACCAGTTGCGAAGGGCGAAGGGACACGTTTCTCAGGGTGAAGTGACGTGTTGCTAAGGGCCAAGAGACTGATTGCTAAGTGCTAAATAACCAGTTTCTAAAGGCCAAATGACCAATTGCTTATGGCCAAGGGGATCAGTGGCTGAAGACCAAAAGGACCGGTGGTTGACAGCCAAGGTATTGGTGGCTGAGGGGCAAGGACTGGTTGCTGAGGGCAGAACTGCTGGTTGCTGAGGGAAAAGCCATGGTTGGGCATGGCCAAGGGACTGGTGGCTAAGAGCTAAGCGTTGGGTGCTAATGGCCAAGTGAAAGGTTGCCGAGTGCCTTGGCACTGGTGGCAGAGGGCCAAGAGACCAGTTGCTAAGGGCCAAGAGAAAAGTTGCTCAGGGTCAAGGGAGCAGTTGCTAAGGGCCAACGGCCTGGTTGTTAAGGGCCAAGTGACCAGTTGTTAAGTGCAAAGGAGCTGTTGGTAAGGGCCAAGGGTCCAGTTGGTCATGGCCAAGGGTCCGGTTGGTCAGGGTCAAGGGACTGGTTGGTAAGGGCCAAGTGACCGGTTGGTAATGGCCAAGGGACTGGTTGGTAAGCACCAAGTGCCTTGCTGCCAAGAGCGAAACGACCAGAGGCTGTGGGCTTAGGATCGGGTGACTGAGCATGAAGGGCCTGGTTGCTGAGGGCCAAGGCACTGGTTGCTGTGGGTCAATGTTGGTTGCTGTTGGGCAAGGGACCAGTTGCTACGGGCCAAAGTACTGGTTGCTAAGGGCCAAGTGCCTTGCTGCGAAGAGCGAAATGATCAGGGGCTGAGGGCTGAGGAAACTTTGCTCAGGGCGAAGGGACCAGTGGCTGAGGGCGAAGAGACCGGTTGGTAAGTGGCAAGTGTTGGCTGCTAATAGCAAATGGGCCGGTTGATTTCACCGAGGGCCGGTTGCCAAGGGCCGAGGGCCCGGTTGCCAAGGGCCGAGGGACCGATTGCCAAGGGCAAAGGGACTGGTTGCCAATGGCCGAGGGACCGGTTGTAAGGGCCGAGAGACCGGTTGTTGAGGGCCGAGGGACTGGTTGCTAAGGGCCAAGGGACTGGATGCTAAGAGCAAAACAACCGGTGACTGAGGGCTAAGGATCGGGCAGCTGATTGTCAAGGGACTTGTCACTGAGGACCAAAGCACATGTTGGAAAAGGTCAAATATTGGTTGCTGTAAGCCAAGGACCAGTTGCTAAGGGCGAAAAGACTGGTGGCTCAGGGTGAAGGGACCGGTGGCTGACGGAAAAACAGCAGGTTGCTGAGGGCAAAGCAATGGTGGTTCAGGGCCAAGGGACTGGTTGCTTAGAGCCAAGTGTTGGGTGCTAAGAGCCAAGCGACCAGTTGCCGAGGGACTTGGTACTGGTGACAGAGAGCCATACAACCAGTTGCCAAGGGTGTACAGACTGGTTGTTAAGGGCCAACAGAACAGTTGCTAAGTGTCAAGAGCCTAGTTGCTAAGGGCCAAGGGACCGGTTGGTAAGGGCCAAGGGACTTTTTGTTAAGGGGCAAGGGCCTTGCTGCTAGGAACGAAACGATGAATACGTGGTATGAACAGTGGTGCAGCAGGGAGGGATTCAAATTCCTGGGGCATTGGAACCGGTTCTGGGGGAGGTGGGAGCAGTACAAACCGGACGGTCTGCACCTGGGCAGGACTGGAACCAATGTCCTCGGGGAAGTGTTTCCGAGTGCTGATGGGGAGGAGTTAAACTAATATGGCAGGGGGATGGGAACCAATGAAGGGAGACAGAGGGAAACAAAAAGGAGACAAAAGCAAAAGACAGAAAGGAGATGAGTAAAACGTGGAGGGCAGAGAAAGCCAAGAAAAAGAAAAAAAAGGGCCACTGTACAGCAAAATTCTAAAAGGACAAAGGGTGTTAAAAAAAACAAGCCTGAAGACTTTGTGTCTTAATGCAAGGAGTATCCGTAATAATGTGGATGAATTAACTGTGCAAATAGATGTTAACAAATATGATGTGATTGGCATTACGGAGACCTGGCTCCAGGGCAGGGCTGGGAACTCAACATCCATGGGTATCCAACATTCAGGAAGGATAGAATAAAAGGAAAAGGAGGTGGGGTAGCATTGCTGGTTAAAGAGGCGATTAATGCAATAGTTAGGAAAGACATTAGCTTGGATGATGTGGAATCTATATGGGTAGAACTGCAGAACACCAAAGGGCAAAAAACGTTAGTGGGAGTTGTGTACAGACCTCCAAACAGTAGTAGTGATGTTGGGGAGGACAACAAACAGGAAATTAGGGGTGCATGCAATAAAGGTTCGGCAGTTATAATGGGTGACTTTAATATGCACATAGATTGGGCTCGCCAAACTGGAAGCAATACGGTGGAGGAGGATTTCCTGGAGTGCATAAGGTATGGTTTTCTAGACCAATATGTCGAGGAAACAACGAGGGGGGAGGCCATCTTAGACCGGGTGTTGTGTAATGAGAGAGGACTAAATAGCAATCTCGTTGTGCGAGGCCCCTTGGGGAAGAGTGACTATAATATGGTGGAATTCTGCATTAGGATGGAGAATGAAACAGTTAATTCAGAGACCATGGTCCAGAACTTAAAGAAGGGTAACGTTGAAGGTATGAGGCGTGAATTGGCTAGGATAAATTGGCGAATGATACTAAAGGGGTTGACTGTGGATGGGCAATGGCAGACATTTAGAGACCGCATGGATGACCTACAACAATTGTACATTCATGTCTGGAGTAAACATAAAAAAGGGAAGGTGGCTCAACCGTGGCTATCAAGGGAAATCTGGGATAGTATTAAAGCCAAGGAAGTGGCATACAAATTGGCCAGAAATAGCAGTGAACCTGGGGACTGGGAGAAATTTAGAACTCAGCAGAGGAGGACAAAGGATTTGATTAGGGCAGGGAAAATGGAGTACGAGAAGAAGCTTGCAGGGAACATTAAGACGGACTGCAAAAGTTTCGACAGATATGTAAGGAGAAAAAGGTTAGTGAAGACAAACGTAGGTCCCCTGCAGTCACAATCAGGGGAAGTCATAACGGGGAACAAAGAAATGGCAGACCAATTGAACAAGTACTTTGGTTCAGTATTCACTAAGGAGGACACGAACAACATTCCGGATATAAAAGGGGTCAGAGGGTCTAGTAAGGAGGAGGAACTGAGGGAAATCCTTGTTCGTCGGGAAATTGTGTTGGGGCAATTAATGGGATTGAAGGCCGATAAATCCCCAGGGCCTGATGGACTGCATCCCAGAGTACTTAAGGAGGTGGCCTTGGAAATAGCAGATGCATTGACAGTCATTTTTCAACATTCCATTGACTCTGGATCAGTTACTATCGAGTGGAGGATAGCGAATGTAACCCCACTTTTTAAAAAAGGAGGGAGAGAGAATACAGGGAATTATGACCTCAGTAGTGGGTAAAATGATGGAATCAATTATTAAGGATGTCATAGCAGCGCATTTGGAAAGAGGTGACATGATAGGTCCAAGTCAGCATGGATTTGTGAAAGGGAAATCACGCTTAACAAATCTTATGGAATTTTTTGAGGATGTTTCCAGTAGAGTGGACAAGGGAGAACCAGTTGATTTGTTATATTTGGACTTTCAGAAGGCTTTCGACAAGGTCCCAACACAAGAGATTAATGTGCAAAGATAAAGCACATGGGATTGGGGGTAGTGTACTGACATGGATTGAGAACTGGTTGTCAGACAGGAAGCAAAGAGTAGGAGTAAATGGGTACTTTTCGGAATGGCAGGCAGTGACTAGTGGGGTACCGCAAGGTTCTGTGCTGGGACCCCAGCTGTTTACACTGTACATTAATGATTTCGACGAGGGGATTAAATGTAGTATCTCCAAATTTGCGGATGACACTATGTTGTGTGGCAGTGTGAGCTGCGAGGAGGATGCTATGAGGCTGCAGAGTGACGAGGATAAGTTCGGTAAGCGGGCAAATGCATTGCAGATGAAGTATAATGTGGATAAATGTGAGGTTATCCACTTTGGTGGTAAAAACAGAGAGACAGACTATTATCTGAATGGTGACAGATAAGGAAAAGGGGAGGTGCAACGAGACCTGGGTGTCATGGTACATCAGTCATTGAAGGTTGGCATGCAGGTACAGCAGGCGGTTAAGAAAGCAAATGGCATGTTGATCTTCATAGCGAGGGGATTTGAGTGCAGGGGCAGGCAGGTGTTGCTACAGTTGTACAGGGCCTTGGTGAGGCCACACCTGGAGTATTGTGTGCAGTTTTGGTCTCCCACCTTGAGGAAGGACATTCTTGCTTTTGAGGGAGTGCAGCGAAGGTACACCAGACTGCTTCCTGGGATGGTGGGACTGACCTATCAAGAAAGACTGGATCAACTGGGCTTGTATTCACTGAAGTTCAGAAGAATGAGACGGGACCTCATAGACATGTTTAAAATTCTGACGGGTTTAGACAGGTTAGATGCAGAGAGAATGTTCCCAATGTTGGGTAAGTCCAGAACCAGGGTTCACAGTCTCAGGATAAGGGGTAAGCCATTTAGGACCGAGATGAGGAGAAATTTCTTCACCCAGAGAGTGGTGAACGTGTGGAATTCTCTACCACAGAAAATTGTTGAGGCCAATTCACTAAATATATTCAAAAGGGAGTTAGATGAAGTCCTTACTACTCGGGGGATCAAGGATTATGGCGAGAAAGCAGGAAGGGGGTACTGAAGTTGCATGTACAGCCATGAACTCATTGAATGGCGGTGCAGGCTAGAAGGGCCGAATGGCCTACTCCTGCGCCTATTTTCTATGTTTCTATGTTTCTATGTTTCTATGACTGCTGGCTGAGGGCTAACGATCGGGTGGCTGCGCGTGAAGGGACTGGTGGCTGAGGGCCAAGTGCCTTGCTGCTAAGAGCGAAACAACCAGTGGCTGAGAGCTGAGGTCCGCTTGCTCAGGGCGAAGAGTCCAGTGGCTGAGGGCGAAGAGACTGGTTGCTAAGTGGCAAGTATTGGCTGCTAACGGCCTAAGGACCGGTTGCTACTGGCCAAGGGATCGGCTGCTGACGGGTGAGGGAATAGTTGCTTAGGGCCAAGGGACTGGTTGCTAAGGGCTAAGGGACTGGTTGATAAGCGCCAATACACCGGTTGCTCAGAGACAAGGGACCGGTTGCTTAGGGCCAAGGGACTGGTTGCTTAGGGCCAAGGGACAATTTCCTTAGGGCCAAGATACAATTTCTTTAGGGTCAAGGGACTGGTTGCTTAGGGGCAAGTGACAATTTCCTTCGGGCCAAGGGACTTGTTCCTTAGGGCCAAGTGACCGGTTTCTTAGGGCTAAGGGACCGCTTCATTAGGGTCAAGGGACCCGTTCCTTAGGGTCAAGGGACCGGTTGCTAAGAACCAAAGGACTGGTTGTTGAGGGCCAAGGGACCAGTTGCTGAGGGCTAAGGACCGTTGCTCAGGGAGATGGGACCGGTTTTTCCGTGGCAAGGGACCGTTTGTTCAGGGCCAAGTGAACGGTTGCTGAGGCCATGGGACCGGTTGCTGGGGGCCAAGGAACCGGATGCTAAGAGCAAAACAACTGGTGAATGAGGGCTAAGGATCAGGCGGCTGAGTGTCAAAGGACTTGTCACTGAGGGCCAAAGCACTGGTTGCTGAGGGCCAAATGTTGCTTGCTGGAGGCCAAGGAACCAGTTGCTAAGGGCGAATGGATTTGTTGCTCAGGGCGAAGGAACCGGTGGCTGAGGGCCGAGAGACCGCTTGCTCAGGACAAAGGACCTGTTGCTTAGGGCCAAGGTACCAGTATCCTCAGGCAAAGGTATTGGTTGCGAAGCACCAAGGGACCAGTTGCTAAGGGCCAAGGGACCCGCTGCTCAGGTTGAAGTGACCCGTTGCTAAGGGCCAAGAGACTGATTGCTAAATGCCAAATGACCATTTGCTAAGGGCCAAATGACCAGTTCCACAGACCAAATGACCAGCTGGCCAAGGGACTGGTTGCTGAGGGCCAAGGGACTGGTGGCTGAGGGCCAAGCGACTGGTGGCTGAGAGCCAAGGGACTGCTGGCTGAGGGCCAAGTGAATGATTGCTGAGGGCCTTGGCACTGGTTGCAGAGTGCCAAGAGACCGGTTGCTAAGGGCTGAGAGACAAGTTGCGAGGGCAAAGACAGCAGTTGCTAAAGGCCAAGAGCCTGGTTGCTAAGTGCCAAGGGCCTCGTTGCTTAGTGCCAAGGGACCAGTTGCTCAGGCCAATGGAGCTGTTGGTAAAGGCCAAAGGACTGGTGGCTGAGGGGTCAACGGACTGGTGGCTGAGGGCAAAACTGCTGGATGCTGAGGGCAAAGCAATGGTGGTTCAGGGCCAAGGGACCGGTTGCTTAGAGCTAATGGTTGGCTGCTAATGGCCAAGTGAATGGTTGCCGAAGGCCTTGGCACTGATGGCAGAGTGCCAAGAGACTGGTTGCTAATGGCCTAGAGACTAGTTGCTAATGGCCGAGGGTACTGTTGCAACAGGATAAGGGCCTGGTTACTAAGGGCCAAAGGCCTGCTTGCGAAGGGCCAAGGGACTGAGTTGCAAAGGGCCAAGGGACCAGTTGCTTAGGGCCAAGGGACCAGTTGCTAAGGGCCAAGGGACCAGTTGCTAAGGGCCAAGCGACGAGTTGCTAAGGGCCAAGGGACCAGTTGCTAAGGGCCAAGGGACCAGTTGCTAAGGGCCAAGGGACCAGTTGCTAAGGGCCAAGGGACCAGTTGCTAAGGGCCAAGGGACTAGTTGCTAAGGGCTATGGGACTGGTGATTGAAGGTCAAGGGACTGGCTCCTGAGGGCCAAAAGACTGACTGATAAGGCCCAAATGACCGGTGCCTGAGGGCCAGGGGCACGGTTGATGAGGGCCAGGGGACCGGTTGATGAGTGCCAGGGGACCGGTTGATGAGGGCCAGGGGACCGGTTGATGAGGGCCAGAGGACCGGTTGATGAGGGCCAGGTGACCGGTTGATGAGGGCCACGGGACCGGTTGATGAGGGCCATGCGACCGGTTGATGAGGGCCACGGGACCGATTGATGAGGGCCAGGGGACCGGTTGATGAGGGCCAGGGGACCGGTTGATGAGGGCCAGGGGACCGGTTGATGAGGGCTAGGGCACCGGTTGATGAGGGCCACGGGACCAGTTGATGAGGGCCAGGGGACCGGTTGATGTGGGACAGGGGATCGGTTGATGATTGCCAGGGGACCGGTTGATGAGGGCCACGGGACCGGTTGATGAGGGCCAGGGGACCGGGTGATGAGGGCCAGGGGACCGGTTGATGAGGGCCAGAGGACCGGTTGATGAGGGCCACGGGACCGGTTGATGAGGGCCAGGGGACCGGTTGTTGAGGGCCACGGGACCGGTTGATGAGGGCCAGGGGACCGGTTGATGAGGGCCAGGGGACCGGTTGATGAGGGCCAGGGGACCGGTTGATGAGGGCTAGGGCACCGGTTGATGAGGGCCACGGGACCAGTTGATGAGGGCCAAGTGACCGGTTGATCAGGGCCAGGGGACCGGTTGATGAGGGCCAGAGGACCGGTTGATGAGGGCCACTGGACCGGTTGATGAGGGCCACACGACTGGTTGATGAGGGCCAGAGGACCGGTTGATGAGGGCCAGGGGACTGGTTGATGAGGGCCAGGGGACCGGTTGATGAGGGCCAGGTGACCGGTTGATGAGGGCCACAGGACCGGTTGATGAGGGCCACGGGACCGGTTGCGGAGGACAAAGGGAATGGTGGCAGAGGGCTTAGGGAACGGTGGCTGAGGTATAAGCCATGGTGGTTCAGGGCCAAGGGACTGTTTGCTTAGATGCAATAAGTGGGTGCCAAGGCCCAAGTGACTGGTTGCTGAGATCCTTGGCACTGATGGCAGAGGGCCAAGGGACCAGTTGCTAAGGGAATAGAGACCAGTTGCTAAGGGCCAAGGGACCAGTTGCTAAGGGCCAAGGGACTGGTTCGTAAGGCCCAAGTGCCTTGCTGCTAGGAGCGAAACGACTGGTGGCTGAGGGCTAGGGATCGGGTGGCTGAGCATGAAGTTTCTGGTGGCTGAGGGCCAAGGCACCGATTGCGAAGAGCCAAGTGTTGGTTGCTGTGGAGCAAGGGACCAGTTGCTATGGGCCAACAGATTGGTTGCTAAGGGCCAAGTGCTTAGAGCGAAACGACCAGTGGCTGAGGGCTAAGTGGCTAGTGTTGGCTGCCAACGGCCAAGAGACCGGTTGCTAAGGGCCAAGGGACCGTTTTCTTAGCATCAAGAGACTGGTTGCTATGGACCAAGGGACCGGTTGCTAAGAGCCAAGGGACCAGTGGCAAAACAATGAAACCTGGAAAATAGGTGCAGGAGTAGGCTATTCGGCCCTTCGAGCCTGCACTACCATTCAAAATGATCATGGCTGATCATACAACCTCAATACCCCACCCCTGCCTTGCCTCCATATCCCCTGATCTTTTATCCGTAAAGGTGACATCTATCTCCCTTTTGAATATGCCCAATGAACTGGACTCAACAACTTTCTATAGTAGAGAATTCCACAGATTCACGACTCTCTGGGTGAAAAACTCTCTCCTCATCTCGGTCCTATATGGCTTACCCCTTATCTTTAGAGTGTGACCCCTGGTTCTGGACTTCCCCAACATCGGGAACATTCTTCCTGCATCTAACCTGTCCAGTCCCATCAGAATTTTAAAAGTTTCTTTGAGATCACCTGTCATTCTTCTAAATTTCAGTGAGTATAAGCCGAGCCGATCCAATCTTTCCTCATATGTCAGTCCTGCCATCACGGGAATCAGTCTGGTGAACCTTCGCTGCTCTCCCTCAATAGCAAGCTCGTCCTTCCTAAGATTAGGAGAACCACAACTGAACACAATACTCAAGGTATGGTCTCCCAAGGCCCGATATAACTGCAGTAAGACCTCCCTGCTACGTTACTCAAATCCCCTCGCTATGAAGGCCAGCATGCCATTTGCTTTCTTTACTGCCTGTTGTACCTGCATGCCTACCTTCAATGACTGATGTACCATGACACCCAGGTCACTTTGCACCTCCCCTTTTACTAATCTGTCACCATTCAGATAATTATCTGCCGTCATGTTTTTGCTACCAAGGTGAATAACCTCACATTTATCCACATTATACTGCATAAGTGCCAAGGGACCGGCTGCTAAGGGCCATGGGACTGGTTGCTAAGGGCCAAGGAACTGGTTGCTAAGGGCCAAGGAACGGGTTGCTAAGTGCCAAGGATCGGGCGGCTGAGTGTCAAGCGACTTGTCGCTAAGGGTTAGGGCATCGGTTGCTTTGGCCCAAGGGACAGGTTGCTAATGAGAATGTGTAAAGAAGGGTTGTGAATGTGGTAGTTGGATAGAGAATGTGGCAAAAGCATGGAGATAGGGAATCATGGGAAAATAGCTAAAGAAATGTCAAGATGCAGACAACTGCAGAATCAACAGAAAAGAAAGAGGATACCAAGAGTTTAGTTTGAGGTTAAACACGGGTGATGAGAAAGACACAAGGCGGCACAAAGAAAGAAAGCAATCCTCGATAGGTGGAGAAAAGTAATGGCTTATGCTGATAAGGAGGAAGGGAAACTAATTGGGTGCTTTACTGATAAGGGAAAACAGTGTAGCAAAGCTATAACTAACCTGACCCTGACACCAGCCTTAATTGGGAGACTTTCTTGCCTGCCATTGGACGTATTCGGGGGGAGGGGGGGGAGGCAAAAAGGGATTGGATAGACCAAGTGCTAATCAAATGTGTTCTGTTTTGAAAATGGATAACTACTGTGCTTTTCGCGCTGTAAAGGGGCTTGTCCAGGGATAGGTAAACAGGCTCTGATTGAGAGTGTCCCTTTGTCTTGACAAGTCCCGGCCGGGATTAGAAACTTCAGCGAAGGTCTTTTACAGAAAAAGCAAAGAGGTGTTCGCGTCAGTGTATTCGCTGAACCAGATTGAGGGAAAAAGAATCCGTATTAACACTAAGAGCCAAGTTCCTTGTTGCTAAGAGCGAAACGCCCAGTGGCTGAGGGCTAAGGGCCGGTTGCTCAGGGCGAAGGGACCTGATGCTAAGTGGCAAGTGTTGGCTGCTAACCGCCAAGGGGCTGGTTGCGGAGGGCCAAGGGGCTGGTTGCTGAGGGCCAAGTTGCTGAGGGCCAAGTTGCTGAGGTCCAATGGACGTGTGACTAAGGGACCGGTTGCTGAGGGCCAAGGGTTGTCTGCTAAGCGGCAACGGTCCGGTTGTTGAGCGGCAATGGACCAGCTGCTGAGGGCTAAGCGACTTGTTGCCGAGGCCATGGGACTGGCGGCTGAGGGCCATGGGATTGTCTGCTAAGGTCCACGGGACCGGTTGCTAAGGACCAAAGGACCGGTTGCAGAGGGCCAAGGTACTGGTGGCTGAGGGCAAAGCGATGGTGGTTGAGGGCCAGGAGACCAGTTGCTTTGAGCCAAGGAACCGCTTGCCAAGGGCCAAGGGACTGGTTGCTAAGGGCAAAGGGACCGGTTGTTAAAGGACAAGAGACAAGTTGTTGAGGGGCAAATGACCGGTGACTGAGGGCCAAGGCTCTGGTGGCTGAGGGCCAAAGCACCAGTTGCTAAGACTCAAGTGTTGGTTGCTGTGGGCCAAGGGAGCCTCTGCTAAGGGCCAAAGGACTGGTTGCTTGGGGCCAAGAGACCGTTTGCTAAGGGCCATGTGACGGTTTGCTAAGGGCCAAGTGACTGGTGGCTGACGGCCAAGAGAGCTGTTGCTAAGGGCCAAGGGGCCAATTGCTAAGGGCCAAGAGACCTGTTGCTAAGGGCCAAGAGCCGGTTGCTAAGGGCCATGGGAGCGGTTGCCGAGGGCTTTGGGACCGCTTGTCAAGGGCCATGTGTTGGTTGCTGTGAGCCAAGGGTGCTTGTGGTGGTTGAGGGCCAGGGGACTGGCTGCTACGGGCCAAGAGACCGGTTGCTAATGGCCAAGGGAATGGTTGCTGTGGTCCAAGTGCTTGCTGCTAGGTGCGAAACGACTGGTAGCTGAGGGCTAAGGATCGTGTGGCTGAGCTTGAAGGGACTAGTGGCTGAGGGTCAAGTGTTGGTTACTGTGAGCCAGGGACCGGTTGCTAAAGGCCAAGGGACTGTTTGCTAAGGGCCAGGTACCTTGTTGCTGAGAGTGAAATAACTGGTGGCTGAGGGCTAAGGGACCAGTGGCTGAGGGCGAAGTTGCAGAGGGTCATTGGACGTTTGGCTGAGGAACCGGTTGCAAACGGCAAAGGGTCATAGAAACATAGAAAATAAGTGCAGGAATAGGCCATTCGGCCTTTCGAGCCTGCAGCACCATTTAATATTATCTTGGCTGATCATGCAACTTCAGTACTCATTCCTGATTTATCTCCTAACCCCTTAATTCCTTTAGCCGAAAGGGCCACATCCAACTCCATTTTCAATATATCTAACAAACTGGCCTGAATAACTTTTTTTGCGAGACAATTCCACAGGTTCACATTTCTCTGAGTGAAGAAGATTTTCCTCATCTCGGTCCGAAATGGCTTACCCATTATCCTTCGACTGTGTCCCTGGTTCTGGACGTACACAACATCGTAAACATTCTTCCTGCGGCTAACCTGTCCAATCTCGTCAGAATGTTATATGTTTCTATGAGATCCCCTGTCATTCTTCCAAATTCCAGAAAATATAAGCTTCGTCGATCCAGTCTTTCTTCATATTTTAATCCAGTCATCCCAGGAATCAGTCTGGTGAACCTTCACTGCACTCCGTCAATAGCAAGAATGTCATTCCTCATATTAGGAGACCAAAACTGTAGACAATATACAAGGTGTGGCCCTGTACAACTGCAGTAAGACTTCCCTGTTCCGATACTCAATTCATCTCTCTATGAAGGCCAACATGCCATTTGCCTTCTTCACCGCCTGCTGTACCTGCATGTCAACTTTCAATGACTGATGTACCATGACACCCAGGTCTCGTTGCACCTCCCATTTTCCTAATCTGTCACCATTCAGATAATATTCTGCTTTCCTGTTTTTGTCACCAAAGTGATAACTCACATTTATCTACATTATACTGCATGTGCCATGCACTTGCACAATCACCTAACCGGTCGAAATCAAGCTATAGCCTCTTAGTATCCTCCTCACAGTTCGCACTGACACCTAGCTTAGTGTCATCTGCAAACTTGGAGATATTACATTCAATTCCTTCATCTAAATCAATAATGTATATTGTAAATAGCTCGGGTCCCAGCATTGAACCTTGCGTTACCACAATCGTAACTGCCTGCCGTGCTGAAAAGGACCTGTTTATTCCTACTCTTTGCTTTCTGTCTGCCAATCAGTTCTCTATCCACGTCAATACTTTACTCCCAATGCTGTGTGCTTTAATTTTGCACACCAATCTCTTGTGTGGGACCTTGTCAAAAGCCTTTTGAAAGTTCGAATACACCACATCCACTGGTTCTCCATTGTCCACTCTACTAGTTACATCCTGAAAAAATTCTAGAAGATTTGTCAAGCATGATTACCCTTTCATAAATCCATGCTAACTTCGACTGATCCTGTTACTGCTTTCCAAACGCGCTGCTATTACATCTTTAATAATTGATTCCAGCATTTTCCCCACTATCAATGTCAGACTCTAATTCCCTGTTTTCTTTTTCCGTCCTTTTTTAAAAAGTGGGGCTACATTAGCTACACTCCAATCCATAGCAACTGATCCAGAGCCTATCGAATGTTGGAAAATGATCACCAATACATCCACGATTTCTAGGTTCACTTCCTTAAGTACTCTGGGATACAGACTATCAGGCCCTCGGGATGTATCGGCCTTCAATCCCATCAATGTCCCTAACATAATTTCCTGACTAATAAGGATTACCTTCAGTTCCTCCTTCTCGCTCGACCCTCGGTCGCCTAGTATTTCTGGAAGGTTATTTTTGTCTTCCTTCGTGAAGACAGAACAAATGTATTATACTTTATAATATAAATTCACCTGAATCTGACTGCAAAGGATCTATATTTGTCTTCACTTATCTTTTTCTCTTCACATAACTATAGATGCTTTTGCAGTCAGTTTTTATGTTTCCGGCAAGCTTCCACTCATACTCTATTTTCCCCTGATAATTAAAGCCTTTGTCCTCCTCTGCTGCATTCAAAATTCATCCCAGTCCTCAGGTTTGCTGCTTTTTCTGGCCAATTTATATGCTTCTTCCTTGGATTTAACACTATCCTTAATTTCCACTGTCAGCCTCGGTTTAGCAACCTTCGACGTTTTATTTTAACTCCAGACAGGGATGTACAATTGTTGAAGTTCATCCATGTGATCTTTAAATGTTTACCATTACCTATCCACTGTCAACCCTTTAAGTATTATTTGCTAGTTTATTCTAGCCAATTCACGCCTCATACCATCGAAGTTACCATTCCTTAAGTTCAGGGCCCTCGTCTCTGAATTAACTGTGTCACTCTCCATTTTAATAAAGAATTCTACCATATTATGGTCACTCTTCCCCAAGGGGCCTCGCACAACAAGATTGCTCATTAGTCCCTTCTCATTACATATCACCCAGTCTTGGATGGCCAGCCCTCTAGTTGGTTCCTCGACATATTGGTCTAGAAAACCATCCATAATACACTCCAGGAAATCTTCCTCCACCGCATTGCTACCAGTTTGGTTAGCCCAATCAATATGTAGATTAAAGTCGCCCATGATAACTGTTGTACCTTTATTGCACGCATCCCTAATTTCTTGTTTGATGCTGTCCCCAACCTCACTACTACTGTTTGGTGGTCTGTACATAACTCCCGCTAGCATTTTCAGCCCTTTGGAATTCCGCAGCTCCACACATACTGATTCCACTTCATCCAAGCTAATGTCCTTCCTTACTATTGCATTTATTTCCTCTTTAACCAGCAATGCCACCCTCCCTCATTTTCCTTTCTGTCTATCCTACCGAAATGTTGAATATACCTTTATGTTGAGTTCCCAGTCGTGGCCCTCCTGGAGCCATGTCTCCGTGATGGCATTTACATCATATCCATTAACTGCTATCTGCGCAATTAATTCTTCCACCTTATTCTGAATACTCCTCGCATTGAGGCACAGAGCCTTCGCTTGTCTTTTTAACACGCTTTGCTCGTTTAGAATTTTGCTGTAATGTGGCCCTTTTTGCTTTTTGCCATAGGTTTTTCTGCCCTCCACTTTTACTTTTTTTGTTTCGATCTTTTACTGCTGCACCCATTCTGCTTCCCTCTGTTTCCCTGCATAGAGTCCCATCCCCCTGCCATGTTAGTTTAATCCTCCCCAACAGCACCAGCAAACACTCCCCCAGGACATTGGTTCCGGTCCTGCCTTGGTGCAGACCGTCCGGTTTGTACTGGTCCCACCTCCCCTAGAACCGGTTCCAATGCCCCGGAATTTGAATCCCTCCCTACTGCCCCACTCCTCAAGCCACGTATTCATCTGAGCTATCCTGCGATTCCTACTCTGACTTGCACGTGACACTGGTAGCAATCCCGAGTTTACTACTTTTGAGGTCCTACTTTTTAATTTAGCTCCTCGCTCCCTAAATTCGTCTTGTAGCACCTGATACCGTTTATTACCTATATCGCTGGTACCTATATGCACCACGACAACTGGCTGTTCATCCTCTTCCTTAAAAATGTCCTGCACCCGCTGAGGACATCTTTGACCCTTGCACCAGGGAGGCAACATATCATGCTGGAGTCTCGGTTGCGGCCGCAGAATCGTCTATCTGTTCCCCTAACAATAGAATCCCCTACCACTATAGCTCTCCCACTCTTTTTCCTGCTCTCCTGTGCAGCAGAGCCACCCACGGTGCCATGAACTTGGCGGCTGCTACTCTCCCCCGATGAGTCATCAACCTAAACAGTACCCAAAACGGTGTATCTGTTTTGCAGGAGGATGACCACAGGGGACCCCTGCACTTCCTTCCTTCCGCTGCTCTTCCTGTTCGTCACCATCCCCTATCATGCTGTGTATCCTTTACCTGCGGTAAGACCAACTCCCATTTCATTCACACAACAAAGTACTGGTCTCAAGTGAACTGATTTTAAATTCAATTTTAAACATTTAGCCGAGTTCGAATAGAAGTGATTTTCTTGATAAATATTAGGTTCGACAGAAACAAATATTAAAATGGGGCAGTTTTACTGTTTTTCTGAAGATTGGCTCATTGGACGGACGTTGGCTGGAATGCATTGAACTTGCGGCTCCATCAGAGAGGCTGTGGGTGGCTCTTAAAAGAGCCGTTGTGTTATCTGTGTTTTTTTGTCTGTACATCGTGCAGATTTACTTGGAGCTGGAGTACTCGGTCACCCCGTGCTTGGCCAGCTCCCCGGGCAGCACCAGACTCACGGCGGTCTGGATGTGTGGACACAATCCGCACACTCCAAACTATTCGAGGTTGTTGCCATCTACTGGATGAAATTTAGTGCTGCAACACGTGACAATCATTCAACAGAAACCATTTCAAATTCGACAGAGGTACCTCAGAATCATGTTTATGATCACCTGAAAACCATTGCAAAATATTTTGTTGGTCCGGCTAAAAACTCAAAGCAACCGTTAAAAGTAGGACGCGCACACCCGATTTTAGTGTGAACAGTGGGGTTAATCTGGTACAGCGTGTCAATGGGATTCCTTGGTCAGTGTAGGATAGTTACTGTGTCTGTCCTTCCCTGATACAGTGTGTCAGTGGCATTCCTTGGTCAGTGTAGGTTAGTTACTGCATCTGTCCTTCCCTGATACAATGTGTCAGTGGCATTCCTTGGTCAGTATAGGATAGTTACTGTGTCTGTCCTTCCCTGATACAGCGTGTCAGTGGCATTCCTTGGTCAGTGTAGGATCTTTACTGTATCTGTCCTTCCCTGGTACAGTGTGTCAGTGGCATTCCTTGGTCAGTGTAGGTTATTTACTGTATCTGTCCTTCCCTGATACAGTGTGTCAGTGGGATTCCTTGGTCAGTGTAGGATAGTTACTGTATCTGTCCTTCCCTGATACAATGTGTCAGTGGCATTCCATGATCAGTGTAGGTTAGTTACTGTATCTGTCCTTCCCTGATATAGTGTATCAGTGGCATTCCTTGGTCAGTATAGGATAGTTACTGTGTCTGTCCTTCCCTGATACAGCGTGTCAGTGGCATTCCTTGGTCAGTGTAGGATCTTTACTGTATCTGTCCTTCCCTGGTACAGTGTGTCAGTGGCATTCCTTGGTCAGTGTAGGTTATTTACTGTATCTGTCCTTCCTTGATACAGTGTGTCAGTGGGATTCCTTGGTCAGGGTAGGTTAGTTACTGCATCTGTCCTTCCTTGATACAGTGCGTCAGTGGGATTCCTTGGTCAGTTTAGGATAGTTACTGTATCTGTCCTTCCCTGATACAATGTGTCAGTGGGATTCCTTGGTCAGTGTAGGATATTTACTGTATCTGTTATTCCCTGATACAGTGTGTCAGTGGAATTCCTTGGTCAGTGTAGGATAGTTACTGTGTCTGCCCTTCCCTGATACAGTGTGTAAATGGGATTCCTTGGTCAGGGTAGGTTAGTTACTGTGTCTGTCATTCCCTAATACAGTGTGTCAGTGGGATTCCTTGGTCAGTGTAGGATTGTTACTGTATCTGTCCTTCCCTGATACAATGTGTCAGTGGGATTCCTTGTCAGTGTAGGATATTTACTGTGTCTGTCCTTCCCTGATACAGTGTGTCAGTCGGATTCATTGGTCAGTGTAGGATAGTTACTGTGTCTGTCCTTCCCTGATACAGTGTGTAAGTGGGATTCCTTGGTCAGGGTAGGTTAGTTACTGTATCTGTCATTCCCTGGTACAGTATGTCAGTGGGATTCCTTGGTCAGTGTAGGATATTTACTGTGTCTGTCCTTCCCTGCTACAGTTTGTCAGTGGAATTCCTTGGTCACTGTAGGATATTTACTGCATCTGTCATTCCCTGATACAGTGTGTCAGTGAGATTCCTTGGTCAGTGTAGGATCGTTACTGTATCTCTCCTTCCCTGATACAATGTGTCAGTGGGATTCCTTGTCAGTGTAGGATATTTACTGCATCTGTCCTTCCCTGATACAATGTGCCAGTGCGATTCCTTGGTCAGTGTAGGAAATTACTGTATCTGTCCATACACGATACAGTGTGTCAGTGTGGGATAGGCAGGGGATTGTAGGATAGACACTGCCTGTCACTCACTGGTACAGCGTGTCAGTGTGGAGATTGCTGTTCAGTGTAGGATAGTTATTGTATCTCTCATACTCTAGTACAGTGTCAGCGTGTTATGGACAGGGGAGTATAGGAATACATGCACTTTCACTCTCTGGTACTGTGTGTCACTGCGGGAATGACTGCGGAATATGGGATAGCTACTGTAACTGTCATTCTCTGATACTGCTATCAGTGTGGGATATATTTCTTAACATATGTTATCTCTCAGTCTGTGGTACACTGTGACAGTTGGGCTGTCAGGGGAGTGTTGGATAGATACTGCCTGTTATTCTCTGACACTATGTGACAGGTGAGTGTTGGATCGATATTGCCTGTCACTCTCTGATACTATATGACAGGTGGGTGTTGGATAGATACTGCCTCTGTCATTCTCTGATACTATATGACAGATGAGTGTTGGATAGATACTGCCTCTCTCATTCTCTGATACTATATGACAGGTGGGTGTTGGATAGATACTGCCTCTCTCATTCTCTGATACTATATGACAGGTGGGTGTTGGATAGATATTGCCTCTCTCATTCTCTGATACTATGTGACAGGTGAGTGTTAGATAGATACTGCCTCTCTCATTCTTTGAATCGATATGACAGATTCTGATTGCCAGATGAGTGTATGATAGATATTGACACTTTCAATCCCCGGTGCAGTTTCAGTTTGGGACTGACTGGTTATTATAGGACAGATTCTGCTACTTTCACTATCTGGTCCATTGACAGATAAATATAGAAAACATATGTTTGGTGTCTGGTACAGGAGTGTGGATTTTACACTGTATTTGTAATTTTCTGGCATCTGAATGTGGCGTATCTCTGTATCTGTCAGTGTCTGATATTAGAGTGTTGGTTTTATTCTGAACCTGCCAATTTCAGTCTATCTCAATGCTTGGTGTCTGAGTGTGTGGTTTACTCTGTATCAGTCCATCGCTAGGATGTAAATCTGGGCTCTACTCTATACCCGTCACTCTCTATTGTGTTCGCATCGTTTTACTCTGTACCGATCAGTTTCTAAACTCAGTATTCGTTTCAGCTTCCAACTATCAATTTCTCTTATGTAAGAGAGGCTTTATTCTGAATCTGTCAGCATCAGGCATTGTAGGCAGTGTCGGTGGAAACCATGAAATTACTAATATTGCCAGATACATTTAATGGGCAAAATTGTAGCAAATGGATTTCAACATAAAATTTATGAACTAACATGATAAGTTTGATCTGGGATAATTGTGATCCATAGAATATTAAGAAGCCCTTTCACAAATACTGTGAGTGGCTCTGAAAAGTGCCTTTGAATTATTAAATTAAATCCCGTCTGTTCTCCTTGCTCTTGGACGCACTGGTGGTTTTCTTGGGCAGCAGCACAGCCTTGATATTGGGCAGCACCCTGCCCTGAGCGATGGTCACCTTTCCCAGCATCCTCGTTGCGATGGCCAGCTGCAGGTGTCTGGGGATGGTGGGGGTCTTCTTGTTGTCGCGGGCCGCGTTTCCGGCCAGCTCCAGGATTTCAGCCGGTCAGATACTTGAACACAGCAGCCGTGCAGACTCGGTCTCCAGCACCCATACTCTCAGCATCGTTCCCCTTCCGCAGAAGCCTGTGAACACGGCCCACAGGGAACTGCAGTCCGGCCTGGGAGGAGCGAAACTTGGCCTTGGCCCGAGCTTTACCACCGGTTGTTCCTCTTCACGACATTTCCACAATCCACATGTTCAGAAAAAGAATGAGAAACTCCTCCACATCTGCCTTTCTTATACCTTCTGGAGGAATGTAGGGAGCGAACTTGTAATTGGTCCGCTCTGTGGTGAATTTCATTGGTCATTTCCGAAGTCCAATCAGAACGTGTTTAGCCCGCCAGTGAAAATTACTCTCCACAGAAGTCAGTCCTCCAAAGATTTAGAAATACAAAAATAGCCCCAATAATTTTTAAAATTGCGGATTATTTTAGTAACTTCACTATTAGCCAAATTTTCCAAACACTTTTTGTTTACTTTCGTCGGAATCCATATTTCCATTGCAAATTCCAGGCTGTTACTTTCAGCATTAAATTCGGGTACTATTTCAAACTGTCTGTAATGGACGGGAATCAATCCTCACTGATTCTGTAACGGGACACATTGCATCTCAATCTTTGTAAAACTGGAGATTCATAGATTATCGATCGATCCCCCACACAGGCGGCAATGAGACAAGAACTGGGAGTCGCTCTGTGAAGAGAGAAGAGGGACAGAGCATTAAAACTGCCGTGTTCTGGTCTCTGTAAGAACTCCCATTCTGGGTTGTTACACTCGGATTCTAGGATTAATAAACGGTTTGACCCCTTAGTAGAATTTTTTTTGAATTGAAAAGTGCGTGAGAGAGAACGAGGTGGCTATAGTCTGAGTCTCACCCCGAAAATGGAGTATGAGAAGAAGCTTGCAGGGAACATTAAGACGGATTGCAAACGCTTCTATAGATATGTAAAGAGAAAAAGGTTAGTAAAGACAAAAGTAGGTCCCCGGCAGTCAGAATCAGGGGAAGTCATAACTGGGAACAAAGAAATGGCGGACCAATTGAACAAGTACTTTGGTTCGGTATTCACTAAGGAGGACACTACAACATTCTGGAGATAAGAAGGGTCAGAGCATCTAGTAAGGAGTAGGAACTGAGGGAAATCCTTATTAGTCGGGAAATTGTGTTGGGGAAATTGATAGGATTGAAGGCCGATAAATCTCCAGGGCCTGATGGACTGCACCCCAGAGTACTTACGGAGGTGGCCTTGGAAATAGCGGTGGCATTGACAGTCATTTTCCTACATGCCATTGACTCTGGATCAGTTCCTATCGAGTGGAGGGTAGCCAATGTAACCCCACATTTTAAAAAAGGAGGGAGAGAGAAAACAGTGAATTATAGACCGGTCAGCCTGATATCGGTCGTGGGTAACCTGATGGAATCAATTATTACGGATGTCATAGCAGCGCATTTGGAAAGAGGTGACATGATAGGTCCAAGTCAGCATGGATTTGTGAAAGGGAAATCATGCTTGACAAAATCTTCTGGAATTTATTGAGGATGTTTCCAGTAGAGTGGACAATGGAGAACCATTTGATGTGGTATATTTGGACTTTCAGAAGGCTTTCGACAAGGTTCCACACAAGAGATTAAAGTACAAAGTTAAAGCACATGGGATTGGGGGTAGTGTGCTGACATGGATTGAGAAATGGTTGTCAGACAGGAAGCAAAGTGTAGGATTAAATGGGTACTTTTCAGAATGGCAGGCAGTGACTAGTGGGGTACCGTAAGGTTCTGTGCTGGGGCCCCAGCTGTTTACACTGTATATTAATGATTTAGACGAGGGGATTAAATGTAGTGTCTGCAAATTTGCGGATGACACTAAGTTAGGTGGCAGTGTGAGAAGCGAGGAGGATGCTATGAGACTGCAGAGCGACTTGGATAGGTTAGGTGAGTGGGCAAATGTATGGCAGATGACGTATAATGTGGATAAATGTGAGGTTGTCCACTTTGGTGGTAAAAACAGAGACAGACTATTATCTGAATGATGACAGATTAGGAAAAGGGGAGGTGCAACGAGACCTGGGTGTCATGGTACATCAGTCATTGAAGGTTGGCATGTAGGTACTGCAGGCGGTTAAGAAAGCAAATGGCATGTTGGCCTTCATAGCGAGGGGATTTGAGTACAGGGCAGGGAGGTGTTGCTGCAGTGTACAGGGCCTTGGTGAGGCCACACCTCTAATATTGTGTACAGTTTTGGTCTCCTAACCTGAGGAAAGACATTCATGTTATTGAGGGAGTGCAGCGAAGATTCACCAGACTGATTCCCGGGATGGCGGGACTGACCTATCAAGAAAGACTAAATCAACTGGGCTTGTATTTACTGGAGTTCAGAAGAATGAATGGGGACCTTATAGAAACGTTTGAAATTCTGATGCGTTTAGACTGGTTAGATGCATGAAGAATGTTCCCAATGGTGGGAAGTCCAGAACCAGGGGTCACAGTCTAAGAATAAGGGTAAGCCATTTAGGACCGAAATGAGGAGAAACTTCTTCACCCAGAGAGTGGTGAACCTGTGGAATTCTCTAGCACAGAAAGTAGTTGAGGCCAATTCACTAAATATATTCAAAAAGGAGTTGGATGGAGTCCTTACTACTCGAGGGATCAAGGGGTATGGCGAGAAAGCAGGAATGGGGTACTGAAGTTGCATGTTCAGCCATGAACTCATTGAATGGCGGTGCAGGCTAGAAGGGCCGAATGGCCTACTCCTGCACCTATTTTCTATGTTTCTATGTTTTTAAAACAAGCTTCTAATCCGTTGGCAGGCGCTGTAAATGAACGGGTTTGAGCGCAAAGGGAAAGAGCGACCAGGGACCGTGTTTGCTGTTTAGGGCGGGAAATTAAACAGCGACGCTGAGGTCGAAGCGGACAGTAAAAATGCTTATCTGAAAATCTCAAAACTAAATCTACAGCTGGAACTGCAAAGGTTCTCAGACACTTGTTAAGGAAATAATTCGCGTTAAACGATCAGTAAATAAGGGGTTATGGGGAGCGGGCCGGGAAATGGCGCTGAATCCATGAACAGATCAGTTGTGATCTTATTGAATGTCGGAGCAATCTCGTGAAGCAAAATGGCCGAATCCTGCTCCTATTCTTTAAAGGATGATGGGTTTGTGCAGCTCTTTCAGAGAGGTTGTGAGTGGCTGTTAAAAGAGCCGTTGTGTTTGGGTTTGATCTCTCAGGACAGCGTGCAGTTTTACTTGGAGCTGGTATACTTGGTCACCACCTTTGTCCCTTCCGACACGGCGTGCTTGGCCAGCTCCCCGGGCAGCAGCAGGCGCACAGTGGTCTGGATCTCCCGGGAGCTGATGGTGCGGCGCTTGTTGTAATGGGCCAGGCTGGAAGCCTCACCCGCGATGTGCTGCAAAATATCGTTTACAACCGAGTTCATGATGCCCATGGCCTTGGAGGAGATGCCGGTGTCGGGGTGAACCTGCTTCATCACTTTGTAGATGTAGATCGAGTAACTCTCCTTCCTCGACTTTCTGCGCTTCTTAACCGACTTCTCTGGCACATTTGTGACGGTTTGCTTCGCGCCTTCCTTGGTGGAAACTGTTCACCCGCCGGCTCAATGTCCGCCATCTTGGTCAGGGCGGGTCTCACGGCGCAGGAGCAGACCTTTTTTACAGGGACAAAGTGTGGGCGGGGCTTCAGGGTATATGTCAGTTTGATGGGACAGACGTTTATGCCCAGGTCAGTGACCCCTGAAAGGGAGCCTTGTTGTTCTGATTATTGTCTGGTGACCCTGGGCCCGGGCTCCTCCTATTGGGCCAGCCCAGGCTCACCCTATCGGAGCAGTACAGATTCACCCTATTGGGCCAGTCCGGGCTTCCCCTATCGGACCAGTACAGATTCACCCTATTGGGCCAGCCCAGGTTCACTCTATCGTGCTAGTACAGATTCAACCTATTGGGCCAGCCAGGCTCACCCGATTGAGCAAGCCTAGGTTCACCCTATTGGGTCAGACCACGTGCACCCGATTGGGCCAGCCGGTCTCACCCTATTGGGCCAGCCCAGGCTCAACCTATCATGCCAGCACAGGCTCACCCTATTGGGCCAGCCCGGGCTCACCCTATTGGGCCAGCTCGGGCTCACCCTATTGGGCCAGCACAAAAGACCCAGTAAGCAGCAGAGAAAATCAGCAGCTCATTGATTTTATTTTCACGCTGCGCACAGCGGGTGCAGAACTGAAGCCAACCATGTAAGATCGGATTAACGCACATCATCAGCCTTTGAATGTGGAAGGAGAAATGTTTGTCTGTGGGAACAGATTTCAAACATCAGTGTGACTAGAGAAGCACCGAGATACACACACATCCGAGTGAGAGTGTCCCAGTGCACTGCCTGTGGAAAAGTTTCAACCAGTTGCACAGCCTGAAAAACGTCGCACCTTTCACATCGGGGAGAAATACACGTGTTCTGTGTGTGGACAAAACGTCAACTAATCATCCAACCAAGGAGAGATACAAGGACACCCACACCATGGAGAAACCATCGAAATGTGGAGACTGTGGGAAGGGAAACAGTTCCCCTTCTGATCTAGAAATTTATTGTCGCAGTCACACCGGGGAGAGGCTGTTCACCTGCTCTGTGTGCGGGCAGAGTTTCACTTAGTCATCGGATCTGCTGAAACTCCAGCGAGTTCATACTGGGGAAGTGTTGGAAGGGATTCACCCAGTCATCTGAATTGCGAGTTCACAAGTGACAGCAGCGGTTGGGTTCGACTGTTATTACTGCTGTTAATCACATCCTGACTGAATCGTATTCATTCTGTCAATTGGGATTTGTTTCTGCTCTTGTTAATAACCCCGAAAACTGGAATGGAGTTTAATATTTTGATATTTCAAATAATACAATGTGTCGATATTTGATCTCTCCATGATAAGAGGAGACTAATTGATGTCCTGTTACATTTTGCGCCTTTTCTCCTTTCCAACTCTAGATTGTTTCAGTTCTCATGCCTTCGGTTACTCTCAGAGACAAGTCCCAGTTCCCCACACCTTCCAGAATGTCTGTCTTTGCCTTGCTGTTCAGGGTAGGAATAGCCAACACGCCTGGGATCACTAAACACAAACCCCAGTCTGTTAATCTCTTTCAGCTACAGGACTTTGCGTTTTCCTGGCAGCATCTCTCTTACCTTCGATGAGTGAATAGAGCATCCTGCAAATATGGTTTCAATTTAAATTTGAATCCACTCAGTAAATGTATTTTTTAAAAAGTACAGGTAAACCGATTACATCAAGTAATTGGCAAAGGTTTACAGTCAACAAGATGAATAAGTAAAAACATCATGGCCCAATAACCCAGCTCTATATTCACAGGAGAATGTCTGTTATCTAAATCCTCGAGATGAGAGACTGAATCTCTTTCCACACTCAGCTGGTAAACGGCCTCTCCCTGATGTGTTTCCACCCGACGCACATCCGAATCCATTCCCACTGTCCCCACATTTACAGTGTTGAGTCAGCTGGGCACACGAGTCTCACAGGCTAGACGATTGGTTGGAGGTGCATCCATACACAGAACATATGTCTTGTTTCTCCCCGCTGTGATTGGTGTTTTCCCAAAGGCTGATGATAAGGTGATGCCGATGAATCTGGTGAATCTCTCAAATCTTGACGTGATGCTTGGTTTCAGTTTCTCAGAAGCAAATCCTCCCCTTCGAATACACTGCAAAGGGAGCTTACAGAAGTTGCTACTTTTAAGTACAGGATAGAAATTTCCACTGTGGTAGGCATCAGAATCGGGTCAAATCCTGCCCTCAAATGACATCCACACACCTCCCAGTTGAGGTCTTTTCCCAGTTGAGGTCATTGCTTTGGTATCAAGAGCAGGGCCCCTGCCTAATTTTTGCTCATATTTAGTCCAATGGTACTGTGGACAATTATAATCCTTGAACTACTGCCTTGGCTGAGATCAACTAACAGCCCCGATCAAGGATCGAACAGGGGACCTTCTCAGTCAGTATTGCAGTGTTCTAAAAATTTTGGGGGGAAGGGCGTGTTGGGGGAGGGTTAGAAACACATTTTACTCCAGCTTTAAATAAAACCTTCATCACACTGCACAATTGTCAAAGTCTTTCCAAATTCGTCAAACGGATCATCAAAAAGATTGAGACATTTTAGAAAGGCGCAAGTGACTGAAATAGACAGCTTTACAATCACTGCACAGTACAGAAGGGAGCGATTGTCAATGGGAGCTTGGTTCGTGAAGTCCTCCGACACTCCGAGATAAACTGGACTGTTCCTGTAAGTATAAATAGGCAGAGAAAAGGGAGTCTCTGTCCATTTAAATATCTGCCCCATTCCCCCAGGCAGTGGGAGGAGGAACAGCGCACGGTCTCTTTATATCCTCACACAGCAAGCACCGCCGGATGAGCTCTCACAGCATTCTAAAATCCAAAGAAACCTTATCGCATCAAGTCAACCACAACAACTGAAAAGTGCACACACAAAGTCTTTGCTCTATATATGTGTGTGTGCAAACAAAACACATCATTCCTAATGTTTGCTATTGACTTCCACAGAGATAAGCTGTTATCTTCGCCAGTTATTTTCCAGCCTTTTATTTCCTATTATTTACAATGTAATTGCAGAGTGTTTAATTCCTTTACCATTAATTGATGACCTGCGTGCTCTTGTTTAGAAAGTGATGTCACACTGACCATTCCGTTACCAAGGTGACCGTCTGTGCGCAGTGTTCAGTGGGAAAGGGGATTAAATCTCACCGAGGATAATGAGCAGCCACACACCAGTCTCTGCACTTTATTGTCCAGTGATCACCTCACCATCACACAGAAGCTCCTAGATTTACCTCCAGTGTGGATGACTTGCGTAAGTGATGTTAAATATTAAATTGTCGGGGTAAAAGAGGAGTTGGGGTGAGGGATGTTTAGGGAGTAGGGGTGAAAGAGGAGTTGGGTGAGGGGTTTGGAGAGCAGGGCTGAAAGAGGAGTTGGGTGAGGGGTTTGGAGAGTAGGGGTGATCGAGGAGTTGGGGTGAGGGATGTTTGGGGAGTAGGGGTGATAGAGGAGTTGGGGTGAGGGATGTTTGGGGAGTAGTGGTGATAGAGGAGTTGGGGTGAGGGATGTTTGGGGAGTAGGGGTGGTAGAATAGTTGGGGAGGGGGAGTTGGAGAGTAGGGGTGATAGAGGAGTTGAGTGAGGGATGTTGTGGAGTAGGGGTGAAAGACAAGTTGGGGTGAGGGATGTCTGGGGAGTAGGGGTGATAGAGTAGTTGGGGAGGGGGAGTTGGAGAGTAGGGGTGATAGAGGAGTTGGGGTGAGGGATGTTTGGGGAGTAGGGGTGAAGAAGGTGTATGAGTGATTGGGATTTACTGCCCATTACTTGCCTCTGTTGTACTATGATGGTGTTTATCTTTCCTTTAAAATGTCTTGTATGCTGTGTTTCACTGAAGTTAGACGTGGGGCTGCAGTTCCTTGCAGGCACTGAACTGTTTCTGGTGAATTAATGTGGGTAGTGTTAATTGGGAATAGATTTGAGTGGGATCAGTCTGCGCTGAATGAGATGCTGGGCTGCGGGTTTACCCTCAGTCCCAGTGACGAGATGCTGTTGACACCAAATCCAGGGACCACATACACTGTGACTCCAAATCCAGGGATCACATACATTGTGACTCCAAATCCAGGGACTACATACATTGTGACTCCAAATCCAGGGACCACATAAACTGTGACTCCAAATCCAGGGATCACATACACTGTGACACCAAATCCAGGGACCACATACATTGTGACTCCAAATCCAGGGACTACATCGATTGTGACTCCAAATCCAGGGACCACATACACTGTGACTCCAAATCCAGGGACCACATACACTGTGACACCAAATCCAGGGACCACATACATTGTGACTCCAAATCCAGGGACCACATACATTGTGACTCCAAATCCAGAGACTACATAGACTGTGACTCCAAATCCAGGGACCACATACATTGTGACTCCAAATCCAGGGACCACATACACTGTGACTCCAAATCCAGGGACCACATACACTGTGACTCCAAATCCAGGGACCACATACATTGTGACTCCAAATCCAGTGACCATATACATTGTGACACCAAATCCAGGGACCACATACATTGTGACTCCAAATCCAGGGACCACATACATTGTGACTCCAAATCCAGGGACTACATACACTGTGACTCCAAATCCAGGGACCACATACATTGTGACTCCAAATCCAGGGACCACATACACTGTGACACCAAATCCAGGGACCACATATATTGTGACTCCAAATCCAGGGACCACATACATTGTGACTCCAAATCCAGGGACCACATACACTGTGACTCCAAATCCAGGGACTACATACACTGTGACACCAAATCCAGGGACCACATACATTGTGACACCAAATCCAGGGACGACTTACACTGTGACTCCAAATCCAGGGAATATATACAGTCTGACTCCAAATCCAGGGACGACATACATTGTGACTCCAAATCCAGGGACGACTTACACTGATGCATCAAATCAAGGGACTTTTTACACTGAGGGACCAGTTACAATGAGACATCAAATCCAGGATGAATTACATCGTGGCACCAAATTGAGGGATTACTAATACCGTGACAACAAATCCAGGGACCAATAACACTGAGACAGCAAATCCAGGGAGCACTTACACTGAGACTACAACATTACATAGGATATACGAAACAGAAATGGACCATTCGCATTAACCAGTCCATGCCGGTGTTTATGCTCTGCTCGGGAATTAGAGAGCATCAGTATGGGGAATGGCCATGCAGGTGAAACCAGCCCTAGTTAGGGTGAAAGGTAGGTAATGAATGAAGATATGATGGTGGAATCAGAGGGTGACCAGTGGGGTCTGGTGACAGGTTGTCAGAAGCCCTTTTCAGGCAGATTGATGATTAGATGTAACCAGCACAACAACTATATCCATCTGTTCTTGTCCAACATCCCCAAATCTAATGTCACTAATTTATTTTTATGTGAGAAATGTAGAGATGTGAAAGAAGAGAGGAAAGGAGGCTTGCAGAGGAAAGAAGATTCCTTGAGTGAACACATTGTGAGACTGTTTGG
This sequence comes from Pristiophorus japonicus, assembly GCF_044704955.1. Taxonomy (NCBI): domain Eukaryota; kingdom Metazoa; phylum Chordata; class Chondrichthyes; family Pristiophoridae; genus Pristiophorus; species Pristiophorus japonicus. The sequence goes on along the minus strand of NW_027254824.1, from coordinate 1,878,535 downwards.
TGACTTCTCTGTGTGAGGTTAAAAACATGAAATGGAAAAAGGCATGTCCAGTGACACTTATATTGCCAGAAGTGCTTTCTAAGTTATTCACTATATCCTAAGCCGAATATCCTACTGACTATCCCAATCACTAATCCCAGTCCGAAAAATAACCATAAACCACACCCACTAACCACTAAACCTACATCTAAACGCATCCCCTAACCAAGGCTAAGAACATAAGAAAATTCAATAAGATCATGGCTGATATGATCTTGACCTCAATTCCACTTACCTGCCGTCTCTCCATAACCCTTGACTCCCCTATCTTACAAAAATTAGTACATCTGCAACTTAAATATCCCTCATATGCGGTCCCTCAAAATGAGATATATTCAATATCCAGCCTCCGTTGCTCTCTGGGGCAGAGAATTTCAAAGATTCACGATCCTCTGAGAGAAGAAATTCCTCCTCATTTCGGTTTTAAATGGTGGCATAGTCTTATTCTCAGACTATGCCACCTAGTTCTGGATTCCCCTACAAGACGTAACAAAGGTCAGTGCGGAATATAAAGAGCTTATAAAGGAAGTATTTAATCAATTATGTTGATGCAAACATTACTGCAAGGTATGATAGTAACAAGTAATTATAATCAACTAACCCATCAAAATTAGCAAAGACAATTACAAAGATTAGAACATTTCAATGTTGATCACATGCAGTATGTGTGGAGATCTATTAACCGCATCCAACAATCGTTAAACAATACAGAAAATAACAGATTTCCAGTTTAAGCCTTTAGTTCTTTCAAGGGCTAGTTGAAAGGAACGTCAAATGAGTGTAAAGTGAGACACGCCGATTCAGTCCATGACACCCACAAGCCGTATACTCAAATGAAACAAGCTTGGCATTTGATGTGGCAAAAGATGAACTGCGGGAGAAGTGAAATAATCTCGAGTAAGAAAAGGCCCAAAATAGAATTGAAGGGAAGATTAATTAGTCTCTTATTATGGAGAGATCAGATATTGGACACTCGGTGTGTGAAACAAGCTGATTTATACAATATTTACACAGAACACCAATCTCCAGCTCAGGTACAGGGTCACTGAGAGCAGCAGTCTCAGTGCCAGGATGAACATGGTTCAGTGCCCAATGGGAGCGCAGTAAATCCTGCTCCATTCACGAAAGTGGCCCGTCATAGTTACCCAGCATTCCCCGCAACAGGGAATGTGCCGGACTCAGACTAAGGGGCCCAGTGCGCAGGCGTAGGACCAGGCTGTGTGTGGAGCGTGCGCGGTGCGTGTAATGGCGGAGTGGGTATCGTGAGTGTGTGCTCCGTCAAAGTGACAATTTTCAGCGGGGCGGTGCGCAGTAATGGACCAGCGGGTAGCTGCGGAGGTGTCATAAGCTCGTGGTGCCCGCCGGAAGCCCGTAATAATTACCGGAATATCGGCGACTGCAAACCCGAGGCTTTCTCCCGGTCACAGGCCCAGTCTAACGGCGGCCATCTTTGTACAGGAATGCAGGTTCAGTCCTCCGCCATCTTCATCGGGTGAGCAGCGAAGCGCATGCGTGGCCATCTTGGTAAAGTACCAACTCAGTTATTGTATTCTCGCATTTCTCACCATGTCTCCCACAGGCGCTGCTCAGTGCTCAGCTCACAATTTGTGTCCCAGACAATTGTAAGAGGAAAACCCCAGAGCTGGTCACTCCCAGTGGGAGAATCCCCATGTACAGTCAAAGGGGTGGAATCCCCATCAACAATCCCAGCGTTATTATCTCATAAAAACATAATAACATCACAAAAATAGGAGCAGGAGTGGGTCAGTGGGCCCTTGGATCCTGCTCTGCCATTCAATAAGATCAAGGCTGATCTGATCATGGATTCAGCTCCACTTCTCTGCCCGCTCCCCATAACCCTTTATTCCCTTATCGCTGAAAAATCTGTCTACCTCTGCCTTAAATGTATTCAATGACCCAGCCTCCACAGCTCTCCGGGGCAGAGAATTCCATAGATTTACAACCCTCTGAGTGATGACATTTCTCCTCATCTCAGTCTTAAATGGGCAACCCCTTATTCTGAGACTGCTCCCTAGTTTCAGTTTCCCCTATGAGTGGCAATATCCTCTCTGCATTCAACTTGTCAAGCCACCTCGTGATCTCACCTGTTTCAATAAAATCACCTCTCATTCTTCTAAATTCCTATGTGTGTCGGCCCAACCTTCTCAACTTATCCTCATAAGAATACCGCCTCATCTTCGGAATCAACCTCTGAACAGCCTCCAATGCAAGTATATCCTTCCTTAAATGCAGAGACAAAAACTGCATGCAGTATTCCAGGTGTGGTCTCACCAATACCCTGTACAGTTGTAGCAGGACTTCTCTGCTTTTATTTTCTATCCCCCTGACAATAAAGGCCAACCTTCCATTTGCCTTCCTGATTACTTGCTGTACCGGCATACTTACTTTTTGTGTTTTATGCACAAACACCCTCAGGTCTCTCTGTCCTGTAGCAGTTTCCATTTTTTCTCCATTAAAATTATAATTTGTTTTTCTACTATTTCTGCCAAAGTGGATAACCTCAATACTACATCTGACAAATTGTTGTACACTCATTTAGCTTGTCTATATCCCTTTGCAGATTTTTTTGTGTCCTCTTCACAATTTGCTTTCCTACCCATCTTTCTATCATGAGCAAACTTGTCTACATTAAACTGGGTCCTTTCATCCAAGTTATTAATATAGAATGTAAATATTTGAGGCCGATCCCTGCGGCACCCCACTAGTCAATGTTTGACAACCGGAAAATGACTCATTTATCCCAACTTTCTGTCGTCTGTTAGTTAGCCCACCCTCTATCCGTACTAATATATTACCCCATTCCCCGTAAACCTTTATCTTGTGCAGTAGCCTTTTACATGGCACCTTATCGGAAGCCTTCTGGAAATCCAAATACACCACCTCCACTGGTTCCCCCTTATCCACCCTACTCAGTACATCCTCAAAGAACTCCAGCAAATGTGTCAAATGTGATTTCCCTTTCATAAAGCCATGCTGACTCTGCTTGATTGACTCACGCTTTGCTAAATGTCCCACTACTGCTTCCTTCATATTGGACTCCAGCATTTTCCCAATGACAGATGTTAGGCTAACTGGTCTATAGTTCCCTGCTTTTTGTCTGCCTCCTTTTTTAAATCGAGGCGTTACATTTGTGGTTTTCCAATCTGCTGGGACCCAGATCCCAGTGATTTTGGTAGATTACAACCAAAGCATCCTCTATCTCTACAGCTACTTCTCTTAAAACCCTCAGGTCCAGGGGACTTGTCTGCCTTTAGTCCTGTTATTTTACTGAGATGGGACATGTGCTTTGTGACGGTCCTCTGGACGATGGGACATGTGCTGTGTGAGGGTCCTCTGGGCGATGGGACTTGTGTTGTGCAAGCCCCTGGCGTGTATGTTTAATAGCTCACTGTGAAATAGTTCCTACAGATTGGAAGGATGCTAATGATGTCCCCATTTTAATACAAATGTGACAAGGCAGACCCGGGTAACCAGAGGCCCATCAGTTTAACATCAGTAAGAGGTAAGATGCTTGAAAGAATCATAGGGGATGCAATATATGAATACTTGGATAGGGAGGGACATATTAGGAACTCCACAACCCATAATAAAGAGTTCATGTCTCACAACTCGAATTGTATTTTTTGAAGAAGTTACAAAGTTGGTGGATGAGGGAAGCCCAGTAGACATTATCTACTTAGATTTCCAAAACCCTTTTGATAAGGTACCGCACAAGAGGCTTCTCTATAAGATCGGAGCCTCTGGTACTGATAATATATTGAGCTGGATACAGAACTGGCCGGCAGGATGTAGGTAAAGAGCAGTTATAGATGGATTTGGATCTGTTTGGTACCGGTCACCAGTGGTGTCCTGCAGGGATCAGTGTTGGGACCATTTCATTTTACTATTTGTAATAATGATCAGGATTTTGGGTTTAGGGGCACAATTTGCAAATTTTGAAATGATACCAAGATCTGTGCGAGTGCTCGAACTGTAGAAGAGGCTCGTCTGATTCAGGCAGATCTTAATGTGTTGGGAGACTGGCCTCATGACTGGAAAATGATATATAACTTAGATAAGTTCAGTGTTATTCATGTTGGAAGGGCAAATGCTCAACATTCATTCACCCTCCAGGGAAAGGCATTAAAAAGATGGTGGAGATAGAAAGAGATTTCGACATTCTAGTGAATACATCCTTAAAGGTACACGAGCAATGCAGTGTAGTGTCAGTTAGAGCAAATAGGGTGTTGGGGTGTATCCATAGGACAATTGAGTATAAGACGAGGCGTACTGTTTTGTCCTTATACAAGACCTTAGTCAGGCCACACTTGGAATACTTAGTCCAGTTTTGATCTCCTCACATGGTGGGTGATAGAGGTTCTGGAAAGGGTCACTCGACTAATTCCAAGTCTAAAGCATCTTAGTTACCAAGATAGGTTAAAAGAGTTGGGACTCTTTACCTTAGAGCAGCGTAGACTTCGGGCGATATGATTGCGGTTTATAAGATAATGAAGGTGAAAGAAAGTCTTCCAGCTGAACGTTTATTTCAATTAAATAGGTTAGGCAGGACCAGGGACACAAATTTCAGTTGTACAAGGCTAGATCTAGGTTAGACATCAGGAGGTGGTTCTTTTCCCAGAGAACAGTAGACCTCTGGAACAAGCTGCCCTCTCATATGGTGGATGCAGATTCACTGAATTCCTTCAAGTAATAGCTGGATTTGTTTCTGGCTGCGGTGGAGATTAACACTTACAGAAGGTAGGTACTGCAGGGAGTTTAATGGCCAGAGTGATCTCCTGGACTAGTTTCCAACACTTCGATGGGTCGGAGCTGAATTTCCCAGATTTTATTTTCCCAAATTGTCCCAGTTTTAAAAAAAATCTGTATTTTTGCCTCTCCCAGGAGATCACATGGATTCGGGTGGAGTGGAATGTATACGCTGTGATATATCGCAATTGTGTGGGACAGGCTTGATGGACCAGATGGTCTTTACCTGTCCGTCATTTATCGTGTGTATCAAAACGTTTCCTCTACACTGTCCCATCGAACACTACCAGAGCAGGTGCAGCACGGCTTAGATACAGAATAAATCTCAGGCCCCGAATTCGTGCCCACAGGCCCCGTGGTGACAGGCCCGGGGGAGCAGGGTCACTGGCGGCCATTTTGCACAGAGCGGGATCAGGACGCATGCGCGGCCATCTTGGTTCAGGAATAAAGAGTGGGCGGGGCTTCAGAATCTCTGTTCCCAACTGGATACCAGTGCCCGGGAGATGGACATTCTGGGCAACACATTTTTCATCATCTTAGAATCAGAGACTGGTTACAACATGGAAGGAGACCATTTGGCCCGTCGAGCCCATGCCGGCTATCTGCAAGAGCTTCTACTAATCCCACTCTATCTACTCTGTCCAGACCCCTCATGATTTTGAACACCTCTGTCAAATCTCCTCTCAATCTTCTCTGTTCTGAGAACAACCCCAACTTCTCCAGACTATCCACATAACTGAAGTCCCTCATCCCTGAAATCATTCTTGTAAAACATTTCTGCACGCTCTCAAAAGGCCTTCACATGCTTACTAAAATGCAGAAGCCAGAATTGCTCCAGCTCAGTCAACAAGCTCCCCTCTGAAGAGGAACTAAACTACAGAACCAGTGGCAACCTGTTCAAACTTCGTCGTCTCCAGGCCAGGTCCAAGACCACCCCAATCTCTGTCGCTGAGCTACCGTACGCGGACAATACCTGCGTCTGCGAACATACAGAGGCTGAACTTCAAGTCATAGTCAACGTATTTACTGAGGCACACCAAAGCATGGGCCTTACACTAAACATCATTAAGACAAAGTCCTCCACCAGCCTGTCCTCGCCGCACAGCACTCCCTCCACCCACCCCCCGCAGTCATCAAGATCCATGGCACGGCCCTGGACAACGTGGACCTCTTATCAACAAGACCAGACATTGACAACAAGATTCAACACCGCCTCCAGTGCAGCCTTCGGCCGCTTCAGGAAAAGAGTGTTTGAAGACCACGCCCTCAAATCTACCACTAAGCTCATGGTCTACAGGGCTGTAGTAATACCCACCCTCAGAGACATGGACCATGTACAGCAGACACCTCAAGTTGCTGGGGAAATACCACCAACGATGTCTCCGCAAGATCCTGCAAATTCCCTGGGAGGACAGATGCACCAACGTTTGTGTCGTCGACCAGGCCAACATCCCCAACAGTGAAGCACGGACCACATTTGATCAGCTCCGCTGGGCAAGCCACATTGTTCGCATGCAAGACACGAGATTCCCAAAGCAAGCACTCTACTAGGAACTCCTTCACAGCAAACGAGCCAAAGATGTGCCAGAGGAAACGTTACAAGGACACCCTCAAAGCCTCCCTGATAAAGTGCAACATCCTCAGTGACAGCTGGGAGCCCCTGGCCAAAGACCTTCCTAAGTGGAGGAAGAGCATCCGGGAGTCTCATCGCTGAGAGCGTGCAGAAATCAACCGCAGGCATCAGAAAGAGCGTGCGGCAAACCTGTCCCACCCATACCTTCCCTCAACGACAATCTGTCCCACCTGTGACAGGGACTGTGGCTTCGTGTTGGACTGTTCAGCCACCTAAGGTTTCATTTTTAGAGTGGAAACATGTCTTCCTCGATCCGAGGGACTGCCTATGATGATGATGATGACCCAGAATTGGACACAATACTCCAGTTGAGGCCGAACCAGAGTTTTACGTGGGTACAACATAATATCCACACTTCTGTACTCTATACCGCCATTCATGAAGCCGAGGGTCCTGTAAGTCTTTGTAACCACTTTCTCAACCTGTGCTGCTACCTTCAGTGATTGGTGTACACACATACTCCTGGGTCTCTCTGTTCACGTCCCCCTTTACAATTGTACCCTTTAGTTTATATTTCCTCTCCTCTTTCTTCCTACAAAATGTATCACTTTTAAACTTTTCTACGTTAAGTTTCATCTGCCACATGTCTGCCCATTCCACCAGCCTGTCTATGGCTTTGTGAAGTCTATCACTACCTCCTCACTGTTCACTGTACTTCCAAGTTTTGTGTGAGCTGTAGATTTGGAAATTGTGCCCTGTACACCCAAGTCTAGGTCATTAATATAGATTAAAAAAAGCAGTGGCCCCAATACCGACCCCTGGGGAACACCACTTCCTCCAGTCTGAAAAACAATGTTCATCACTACTCTGTGTGTATCACTTAGCCACTTTCATATCCATGCTGCCACTGTCCCTGTTATTCCATGGGCTTCGATTTTTCTGGTATTGGTAACACGCCTGGGATCAGTAAACACAAAACCCAGTCTGTTAATCACTTTCAGCTACTGGACTTAGCATGTGTCTCACAGCATCTCTTCTACCTTCAATATGTGAATAGAGCATCACGCCTGCAAACCTGGTTTAAGTTTATATCCACTCAGCAAATCTATTTAAGAAAAGCCTGTAGGCCAATGAGACACTGTTAAGGTGCCAGTGTGCTGCTGGTTTGATTGGCATTTTGCCTGTAATGAACTCCGTATTTTGGTCTCCGCATTTAAGGAAGGATATATCTGCATTGGAGGCAGTTCAGAGAAGGTTCACGAGGTTGATTCCGGAGATGAGGGGATTTACTTTTGAAGATAGCTTGAGTAGGTTGGGCCTAAACACATTGGAGTTCAGAAGAATGAGAGATGATTTTATCGAAACATAAGATAATGAGGGGGCTTGATAGGTGGATGCAGAGAGGATATTTCCACTTACACGGGAAACTAAAACTAGGGGACATAGTCTTAGAACAAGGGGCCACCCAATTAAAACTGAGAGGAGGAATTTCTTCTCTGAGGTTTGTAAATCCATGGAATTCTCTGCCCAGGAGAGCTATGGAGGCTGGGTATTTGAATATATTTCAGGCGGAGATAGAGAGATGTTTGAGTGATAAGGGAGTAAAGGGTTATGGGGAGTGGGCAGGGAAGTGGAACTGAGTCCATGATCAGATCAGCCATGATCCTATTGAATGGCGGAGCAGGCCCGAGGGTTCAAATGGCCTACTCCTGCTCCTATTTCTTATGTTCTCATGTTCTAACTGAACATTTCTCCCAGTGTAACCTTGTCTGTAATGAAATATGTGTCATTTACTAAGCCTCAGGTCCTTGCTCATGTCTGCTGCAGATTCCAGAGTTGATTCCGGAGATGAGCGGATTGACTTATGACGATAGGTTGAGCCTATACACATTGGAGTTCAGAAGAATGAGGTGATCTCTGTATGGCCCTGAAGGACTGTGTCCAGCTTGAAGTTCTGTTCCCCCTGTAAGATCCTCCCCACAGATTGTCCTTTCTCAGCTCCAGCCAGGTGATGCTATACACTCAGGTGGGAAAGACAAAAATCCACAGCAATGTGTTGAAAGCAAAACTAATTTATGTGTCCATATCCCAAATATTATACCTCTTTCCAGTTACAGGAGTTATTACCATCAGCGTTGCAGGGTTTATAAACCCCAACTGTCAGAATGAACACGATCCAGTCCAGAATGTGATTACCAGCAGCAATAACACCAGAATCCAACCCCTGCGGTCACTTGAGAACTCGCTGGTGTCTCAGCAGGTTGCCTGACAGAGAGAATCCCTTGCCACACTGAGAGCAGGTGAACGGCCTCTCCCCAGTGTGAACTCGCTGGTGTGTCAGCAGGTTGGATGATGTATTGAATCCCTTCCCACAGTCAGAGCAGGTGAACGGCCTCTCCCTAGTGTGAACTCGCTGGTGTGTCAGCAGGTCGGATGACCGAGTGAATCCCTTCCCACAGTCTGAGCAGGTGAACGGCCTCTCCCCAGTGTGAAGTCGCTGATGCCTCAGCAGGTGGGATGATGTAGTGAATCCCATCCCACAATTAGAGCAGGTGAACGGCCTCTCCCCAGTGTGAACTCGCTGGTGTGTCAGCAGGTCGGATGACTGAGTGAATCCCTTCCCAGACTCGTAGCAGGTGAACGGCCTCTTCCCAGTGTGAACTCGTTGATATCTCAGCAGGTCGGATGACCGAGTGAATCTCTTCCCACAGTTGGAGCAGGTGAACGGCCTCTCCCCAGTGTGACCTCGCCGATGTGTTTCCAGCTGGGACGGGTAGTTGAATCGTTTCCCACAAGCCCCACATTTACACGGTTTCTGCCCAGTGTGACTGCACTTGTGTCTCTCCAGTTTGGACGATTGGCTGAAGCCTTGTCCACACACAGAGCACGTGTACCGTTTCTCCCCACTGTGAACGGTGCCTTCTGCTTCCATGGTCAAAAGTTGATGATATTCCAGTCCCTATGTATCGTGTGACTGTCAGATCTTGAGATGATATTTGGTTTGAGCTTCCAGTCTACAAATCCACCCCATTTAACACCCTGTAAAGTGAATTTCAAACAGGAAACGTGAGTGTGAGAGAACCCACAAAAACACAAAGGCAGGTTGTGAAATTGAGCTGAATAAATCTGGTCATTTGTGGGGCTGCCACTAAAAACAAGTGACCATCAAAGCTGCCGGATTGTCGTAAAAACACATCTGGGTCAGTACGGTCCTTCAGGGAAGGGAACCCACCTCCCTCGACAGGCCCACATGGGAAATTGTTGTTCCCACTGGGCCCAGAAGTACTGGGGGTGAAACCCAGCAGCTTCTCCCCCCTCTCCATCCAGCTCAAACTGATGTAACAAACAGACCCACACAGGAGGCCAGTGAGTGACTTCCACATCCAGCACCCACCTGATACAGAGCGGCTGGGAATTGCTGGGCCTGCTGTCTAAATGTAAGTTGTTGTTTTCCTGGTGTGGGGGAGGGGCTGCCCCCGGGGGTTTCTGGTGCCGGGCCCGGTGTCTCCGACTCAGGGCCCGTGAGCCGCGCTCGGCGTTGCCCAGGGCCCGTGAGCCACGCTCGGCGTTGCCCGGGGCCCCGACAGCCGCGCTCGGCGTTGCCCAGGGCCCGTGAGCCGCGCTCGGCGTTGCCCGGGGCCCCGGCAGCCGCGCTCGGTGTTGCCCGGGCCCCGACAGCCGCGCTTGGCGTTGCCCAGGGCCCGTGAGCCGCGCTCGGCGTTGCCCGGGGCCCCGACAGCCGCGCTTGGTGTTGCCAAGGGACTGTGAGCCACACTCGGTGTTGCGCGGGGACTGAGAGCCACACTCGGTGTTGCCCGGGGACTGAGAGCCACACTCGGTGTTACCCGGGGACTGAGAGCCACACTCGGTGTTGCCCGGGGACTGAGAGCCGCACTCGGTGTTGCCCGGGGACCGAGAGCCACACTCGGCGTTGCCCGGGGACCGAGAGCCACACTCGTAATCTGCAAAAGGACACAGACAGGCTAAGTGAGTGTCAAAAATTTGGCAGATGGAGTGTAATGTTGGAAAGTGTGAAGTGATGCACTGTGGCAGAAAAAAATCAAAGAACAAGTTATTATTTGAATGGATAAAGATTGCAAAGTGCTGCAGTACTGAGGGACTTGGGGGTACTTGTGCATGAAACACAAAAGGTTAGTATGCAGGTGCAGCAAGTGATCAGGAAGGCCAATGCAATCTTGGCCTTTTTTGCAAAGGGGTTGAAGTATAAGAGCAGGGAGGTCTTGCTACAGTTATACAGGGTATTGGTGAGGCCACACCTGGAATACTGCGTGCAGTTTTGGTTTCCATATTTATGAAAGGATACACTTGCTTTGGAGGAAGTTGAGAGAAGGTTCACTTGGTTGAGATGAGGGGTTGACTTATGAGAAAAGGTTGAGGAGGTTGGGCCTCTACTCATTGAATTCAGAAGAACGAATGAGAGGTGATTTATCGAAACGTATAAGATAATGAGGGGGCTTGAGAAGGTGGTAGCAGAGAGGATGTTTTCACTGATCGGGGGAGACGAGAACTAGGGGGCATAATATTAGAATAAGGGGCACCCCATTTAAAACTGAGGTGAGGAGGAATTTCTTCTCACAGAGGGTTATAAACCTGTGGAATTCGCTGCCTCAGAGAGCTGTGGAAGCTGGGACATTGAATATATTTAAGACAGAGATAGACAGTGTCTTAACCGATAAAGGAATACAGGGTTATGCGAAACGGGCAGGGAAGTGGACCTGAGTCCATGATCGGATCAGCCATGATCGTATTAAACGGTGGAGCAGGCTCGAGGGACAATATGGCCCACTCCTGCTCCTATTTCTTATTTTCTTATTTTCTTATATAGTGGGTGTCTGGTATGGGAGTGTGGATTTGACTCTATCTGTCCATCTCTGGTATGTGGATGAGGGTTTTACTCTGTATGTTAGTTTCTGATACGAGAGCATAGATTTTATCCTGTACCTGTTATTTTCTGGTAATTGCCTGTGGGTTTAATTCTGTATCAAAAAGGGCCACATTACAACATAATTCTAAAAGGACAAAGAGTGTTAAAAAAAAACAAGCCTGAAAGCTCTGAGTCTCAAAGCGAGAAGCATTCTTAATAAGGTGGACAAATTAACAGCACAGATAGCTGTTAATGGATATGATGTAATGGGGATTACTGAGAAATGGCTCCAGGGTAACCAAGGCTGGGAACATAACATCCAGTGGTATTCAATATTCAGGAAGGATAGCCAGAAAGGAAAAGGAGGTGGTGTAGTGTTAATGGTTAAAGAGGAGGTTAATGCAACAGTAAGGAAGGACATTGGCTGGGATAATGCGGAATCTACATGGGTAGAGCTGCGAAACATCGAAGGGCAGAAAACGTTAGTTGGGGTTGTGTACAGACCATCAAACAGTAGTAGGGAGATTGGGCATGGTATCAAACAGGAAATTAGGGACGCGTGCAATAAGGGTACAGCAGTTATCATGGGTGACAACCTGCATATTGATTCGGCTAACCAAACTTGTAGCAATACTGTGGAGGAGGATTTTCTGGAGTGTATAAGGGATGGTTTTCTAAACCAATATGTCGAGGAACCAACTGGAGTGCAGGCCATCCTAGACTGGGTCTTGTGTAACGAGAGAGGATTAATTAGCAATCTGGTTTTGCATGGCCCCTTGGGGAAAAGTGACCATAATATGGTAGAATTCTTCATTAAGATGGAGAGCAACACAGTTAACTCAGAGACTAGGGTCCTGAACTTAAAGGAAACTTCAATGGTATGAGACGTGATTTGGCTGGGATAAACTGGCGAATGATACTTAAAGGGTTGACGGTGGATAGGCAATGGCAGACATTTAAAGATCACATGGATGAATTACAACTATTGTACATCCCTGTCTGGCGGAAAAATGAAACAGGAAAGGTGGCTCAACCGTGGCTCACAAGGGAAATTAGGGACAGTGTTAAATCCAAGGAAGAGGCATATAAATTGGCCTGAAAAAGCAGCAAACCTGAGGACTGGGAGAAATTTAGAATTCAGCAGAGGAGGACTAAGGGTGTAATTTGGAGGGGGAAAATAGAATATGAGAGTAAGCTTGCAGGGAACATAAAAAACTGACTGCAAAAGCTTTTATAGATATGTGAAGAGAAAAAGATTAGTGAAGTCTAATATAGGCCCCTTGCAGTCAGAATCAGGTGAATTCATAATGGGGAACAAAGAAATGGTAGACCAATTGAACAAATACTTTGGTTCTGTCTTCACTAAGGAAGGCACGAATAACCTCCCGAAAATACTAGGGGACCGAGGGTCTAGCGGGAAGGAGGAACTGAGGGAAATCCTTATTAGTCAGGAAATGGTTGGAGGGAAACTGATGGGACTGAAGTCCAATAAATCCCCAGGGCCTGATAGTCTGCATCCCAGAGTAGTTAAAAAAGTGGTCCTAGAAATAGTAGATGCATTTGTGATCATTTTCCAGAATTCCATTGACTCTGGATCAGTACCTATGGATTGGAGGGTAGCTAATGTAACCCCACTTTTTAAAAAGGAGGGAGAGAGAAAACAGGGAATTATAGACCGGTTGGCTTGACATCGGTAGTGGGGAAAATGCTGGAATCAATTATTAAAGATGTAATAGCAGAGCATTTGGAAAGCAGTGACAGGATCGGTCCAAGTCAGCATGGATTTATGAAAGGGAAATCATGCTTGACAAATCTTCTAGAGTTTTTTGAGGATGTAACTAGTAGAGTGGACAAGGGAGAACCAGTGGATGTGGTGTATTTGGAATTTCAAAAGGCTTTTGACAAGATCCCACACAAGAGATTAGTGTGCAAATTTAATGTCCACATTTTTTTTTCTGCAGTTCTAGTCATAGAACAGTTCCACTTTGGAACAGAATTTTTTTTTCAAAAGGGGGCGTGTCCGGCCACTGACGCCTGATTTGAAAGTTTGCACAGTGAAAACGTACTCCAAACTAACTCAGAATGGAGCAAGTGAAGATTTTTGTAGAACTGAAAAAACCTGTTCTACACATTAAAAAATCAGGCGCAGATTTCAAATTAGGCGTCCAGAACGAGGTGTGGGGGGGGGGGGGGGAGGGAGGGAAGTCATTCAATTCTACAATCAATCCTTATTGTTTTTATACAAATATTATACAAATAAATCCAACCTGAATAAACATTTATAAGCAAAGAAGAGATTAAATAAACCATCTTCATATCTGTGTGAAAGTTCTTCAGCCAGGGAGAATGCTGCAGCAAGCCTCACAAAATGAGGCAGCCGTTCCCGAAGGTGGGCGGGCGGGCCGGAGTGAACCGAGCGACTGAACGCAGGGGGGGGAACAAAGCCGTTCCAGATGGCGGGAGGGAGGGAGGGAGGAAAGGAGACAGAAGGCTGCAGGAAGCCACAAAAATTGAGGAGCCATTTCCCGACGGCAAAAGGGGGATGTTGTCGGGAATCGGCTGCCTCAACTTTCTGAGGCTTCCTGCAGCCTTCTCAGTGCTGATGGCAATGTGGTTTTATTAAACAATGTTCAAAAACTAAACAGCTACAAAGAACTACAAAAATGGCCGAGTGCCAATGTTTCCTTCACACTGAGCATGCGCGAACGCTCCAACGCGCACGCGCAGCGTTGCCGGCAGGAAAAAAAATAATTTAATTAGTACTCGCCCCCTCCCACTTACAAAATCGGTGCGAGTGTAGGCTCCGCCCCCCTGGGCGCCGCACCAAGCAGACAAGGAGCTGCAGGGCTCTCCAGAATCGCGAGTTTTTTTCCGGCGCCGTTTTAGGCGCGAAAAACGGGCGACCAGCTTGGAGGGGTGACCCTTTTTTATCGTGTGGAGTCTTGGGCCCATAGTATTGGGGGTAATGTATTGACGTGGTGGGAGAACCGGTTGGCAAACAGGAAGCAAAGTGTGGGAATAAACAGGTCCTTTTCAGAATGGCAGGCAGTGACTAGTGGGGTGCCGCAAGGTTCAGTGCTGGGATCCCAGCTATTTGCAATATACATCAATGATTTAGAAGAAGGAATTGAGTGTAATATCTCCAAGTTTGCAGATGACACAAAGCTGGATGGCAGTGTGAGCTGTGAGGAGGTGCTAAGAGGCTGCAGGGTGACTTGGATAGGTTAGGTGAGTGGACAAATGCATGGCAGATGCAGTATAGTGTGTATAAATGTGAGGTTATTCACTTTGGTGGCAAAAACAGGAAGGCAGATTATTATCTGAATGGTGACAGGTTAGTAAAGTGGGAGGTGCAAAGAGACCTGGGTGTCATGGTACATCAGTCACTGAAGGTAGGCATGCAAGTATGGCAGGCAGTAAAGAAAGCAAATAGCATGCTGGCATTCATAGCGAGAGGATTTGAGTATAGGAGCAGGGAGGTCGTACTGCAATTGTATAGGGCCTTGGTGAGACCACACCTTGAGTATTCTGTGCAGTTTTGGTCTCTTAATCTGAGCAAGGACGTGCTTGCTATTGAGGGAGTGCAGCGAAGGTTCACCAGACTGATTCCTGTGATGGCAGGACTGACATATGAAGAAAGACTGGATCAGCTAGGCTTATACTCACTGGAATTTAGAAGAATGAGAGGGGATCTCATAGAAACATGTAACATTATGACGGGAGTGGACAGGTTAGATGCAGGAAGAATGTTCCCGATGTTGGGGAAGTCCAGAACCTGGGGTCACAATCTAAGGATAAGGGATAAGCCTTATAGGACTGAAATGAGGAGAAACTTTTTCACCCAGAGAGTGGTAAACCTGTGCAATTCTCTACCACAGAAAGTTGTGGAGTCCAGTTCGTTGGATATATTCAAGAGGGCGTTAGATGTGGTCTTTACGGCTAAGGGGATCAAGGGATAGGGAGAGAAAGCGGGAGTGGGGTACTGAAGTTGCATGATCAGCCATGATCATACTGAATTGCAATGCAAGCTCGAAGGGCCGAATGGCCTGCTCCTGCACCTATTTTCTATGTTTCTATGTATCTTTCCATTCCTGGTGTGTGAGTGTGTTCTGTGCTGTATCTGTTCATCTCTGTTATGTGAATGTGAGCTCTACTCCATACCCGGCATTCTCCAGTATGTTAGTATTGTTTTACTCTGCACCCCCAATTCCTGATAGTTAGAAAATAAAACAAATACTCTATCAATTTTTGTTATGGAGGTGAGTTTTCTGCTGAATCTGTCGGTCTCTGGTAAATGAGTCTGAGTTTTACTCTGTATCTATCTATCTCTGCTATGTGAGTGTGGGCCTTTCTCTGTATCTCCATTTCTGTTATGGGAGTCTGGGTTTTATGCTGTATCTGTCAAGTTCTGACATTTGATTGTGGGCCTTACTCTATAACTGCCAGTTTCTGTTTAATTGTGAGTGGACTTTCCTTTGTACCTGTCAGTTTCTGTAATGAAAGAGAGATCTTTACCCTGTACCTGTCAATTACTGGCTCGTGAGTATGGGCATGTCACTGTCTGTCAATTTATGTTATGGGAATATGGATTGTAATATGTCAGCCTCTGATATGTGAGTATGGGTTTTATACTGTATCTCTCAGTCTCTGATATGTGAGTGTGGGTTTTATACTGTATCTCTCAGTCTCTGATATGTGAGTATGGGTTTTATACTGTATCTCAGCCTCTGATATGTGAGTATGGGTTTTATACTGTATCTCTCAGTCTCTGATATGTGAGTGTGGGTTTTATACCGTATCTCTCAGTCTCTGATATGTGAGTATGGGTATATACTGTATCTCTCAGCCTCTGATACGTGAGTATGGGTTTTATACTGGTATCTCTCAGTCTCTGATGTGAGTGTGGGTTTTATACTGTATCTCTCAGTCTCTGATATGTGAGTGTGGGTTTTATACTGTATCTCTCAGTCTATGATATGTGAGTATGGGTTTTATACTATATCTCTCAGTCTCTGATATGTGAGTATGGGTTTTATACCATATCTCTCAGTCTCTGATATGTGAGTATGGGTTTTATACTGTATCTCTCAGTCTCTGATATGTGAGTATGGGTTTTATACTGTATCTCTCAGTCTCTGATATGTGAGTGTGGGTTTTATACTGTATCTCTCAGTCTCTGATATGTGAGTATGGATTTTATACTGTATCTCTCAGTCTCTGATATGTGAGTATGGGTTTTATACTGTATCTCTCAGTCTCTGATATGTGAGTGTGTGTATTTTTCTGTAACTGTCAGATTTTGGTGTATGTTGAGGTTCAATCTGTGCTTCTCAGTTTCTTCTATGTTGGACTGTACCTATTTGTTCCTGCTACTTGATTGTGTGTTTTAGACTGTACCTGTCATTTCCTGCTATGTGAGTGTAGAATTTCCTCTGTATTTGCCAGTCTCTGGTATGTGAACGTGAGAATCAATGTTAATTTTTACCTGTATTTCTCTGATGTGTGAGTGAAGAGTTTGCGTTCTCCATGTCATTGTTCAGATGTGTGGGTGTGGGTTTTACTCTGCCCCTATCAGTTCCTGCGATGTAAGTAACAATTTTACTTAGTGCCTTTCAGTTTTCCGATATGTGCACATGAGATTTACACTTTACCTGTCACTCTCTGGTATGTAAGTGGGGATTTTATTCTGTTACTGTCACTTTCATATATGTGGGTGTGTGTTGTATACTGTATCTGTCAGTCTGTGGTACGGGAATGTGGGGTTTATTCTGCACCAGTCATCTTCTGGTATGTTCGGGGGGTTTAAATACTGAATCCGTCAGATTCTGAAACATGAATATGGCTTTTGCTCTGTACCCATCAGCTTCTGATATGCGAGTGTGGTTTATACTACCTGTTTAACATTTTTTCTGATAGATGATTGTCTTTTATTCTCCACCTGCCAGTTTCTGGCAAGTGAGTGTTGGTGTTTAATGTACCTGTCAGTGTGATCTGTTTCAATGGTGAAACAGCATGTGATTACACTGCTCCATGTGGCTGTAAGATTCACAATATAACTCTGCCACTTCGGATCACTGTGGGACTGACAGCTTCTGCTGCCTGTGACAATAGGATTGAGGCCAGTTCTGAGTCTCTGCGCTCTGTGAGTGATAATCTACTTACTGTGTGTGAGAAGGAGCTGCCTGCACTGTTCCTTGTATTCTGGGTGGAGGAATGATCACATTTGTTCTGGCTGTTTGAAGAATTTTGTTCTAAGAATAATAATACGAGAACATTATTAGTTCTAAGATATGGATGCGGGGGAGAATATGATGTATCTGAGGGAGTGACAATGTATCTCTCGATCATCAGCAACATGGTTCTGGAGAACTCAGCTCACCGAAACAATATAACCCGTCTTTAAAATATCTTCTCCCACACTCCTCTCCTGGTGCCTGCAATAGATGCACTTTGTGAAACTCCCCACATCCTCACTGTCAGGCTGTGTTTGCACTGCTCACTGTCCAAGAACAACAGACACGGTGAGATTGGAACTGAATCAGGAACATTAACTACTGATTTGGGGAAAGAATGCAGCAATGATTGGAAAGAGCGAGGTGATTTACTTTCTCTGTTACCTTACCCTATCCATACACAGCCCGAGAATGGCCTCTCGCTTCCCCCACTCACATCTTGTTCCGGAACTAGTTCCTGATCCACTCTGCCCTTAGACACAGCCCCCGAGGGAACTAAACCAGGAACGTTCACTCCTGGTTTGGAGAGAGAAAGCAGCAGATTGTAAACAGCAGATTCTGCCCATACTGTCTCCCTTACCCTGGACACACGTTGTCGAAACACAGCCCGAGAATGGCCTCTCCCTTCCCCCACTCACACCACGCACTGATACTGATTCTTGGTCCACTCTGCCTCTTACACACAGCCCACGACTCCCCCTGAACTCCCCCCGGACTCAATGCCGATCTCTGAGCCCATCTGCGGACACACTCCCAAAGCGCTGCGCTGCTGTAAGGAGGCTGCTGCTCGCTGCCTTACCACGGGGACACGGTGTCACCATTCCTGGCTGTTTTAAACCATCTTCTTCCGCTCACTGAGTGAATGGCGATCACAGGCAGTGCTGGGGGAGGGGAGGGCGCATGTGCTCTTCTGCTCACTGGAAATCGACACAGAGGGTGGGGCTGAACCGCGCATGCGCAGCTCTCTGCAATAATTCAATCTGTAAAAATCAAAGTGCACTTTTCCCAATTTACTTTTATCAGAATCTGAGCAAAGGAACTGGGCCTGGGGGGAAAGGACAGAGAATGATTAAAGCTGCAAGCCTTGTCCCTTGGAGATGATCAATTTGGGATCATTCCGTGCAGGGTGTTTCTCTCCATTAGCCCGTCTTCACAAAGCAATCCTGCAGCAACATCGGAGGGACGAGGGAGTGGGAGTGTTTGCTGGGACCGTGCCGGAGATAATATCTGACAGAAACAGTCCAAGATTAGTTTAATTACAGTAAAACACTCAGTCACTGAGAGTAATACCAAAGTGGATAATCAAGGGGCTATAGTGAGGGAAGAACTTAATACAATAACAATTCATAATGAAGTAGTACTCAGTAAAATAATGGGACTAAAGGCAGACAAGTCACCTTGCCCTGATGGTTTACATCGTAGGATCTTAAGAGAAGTGGCTGCAGAGATAGTGGACACATTAGTTGTAATCTAGCAAAATTCCCTGGATTCTGGGGCAGTCCCAACAGATTGGAAAACCGAAAATGTAACGCCTATATTTAAAAAAGGAGGCAGACAAAAAGCAGGAAACTATAGACCAGTTAGCCTAACATCTGTCATTGGGAAAGTGCTGGAGACCATTATTAAGGAAGCAGTAGCGGGACATTTGGAAAAGCTTGATTCAATCAAGCAGAGTCAGTATGGCTTCATGAAAGGGAAATCAAGTTTGACAAATTTGCTGGTGTTCTTTGAGGATGTAATGAGTAGGATGGATAAGGCGGAACCAGTGGATGTGGTGTATTTGGATTTCCAGAAGGCATTTGATAAGATTGCACATAAGAGATTACTACACAAGATAAAAGCTCACTGGGTTGGGGGCAGTATATTAGCACAGATAGAGGATTGGTTAACTAACAGAAAAGAGAGAGTCGGGATAAATGGGTCTTTTTCTGGTTGGCAAATGGTAACCAGTGGGGTGCCGCAGGAATCGGTGCTAGGTCCTCAACTATTTACAACCTATATTAATGACTTGGAAGAAGGGACCGAGTGTAATGTAGCCAAGTTTGCTGATGATACAAAGATAGGTGGGAAAGCAAATTGAGGACAAACAAAATTTGCAAAGGGATAAGACAGGGTAAATGAGTGGGCAAAAATTTGTCAGATGGAGTATAATATGGGAAAATGTGAGGTTATCCACTTTGGCAGAAATAATAGAAAAGCAAATTATAATTTAAATGGAGAAAAATTGCAAAGTGCTACAGGACAGAGAGACCTGAGGGTGTTTGTGCATAAAACACAAAAAGTTAGTCTGCAGGTTCAGGAAGTAGTCAGGAAGGTAAATGTAATGTTGGCCTTTATTGTCAGGGGGATAGAATAAAAAGCAGAGAAGTCCTGCTCCAAGTGTACAGGGTATTGGTGGGACCACACCTGGAATACTGTGTGTTTAAGCAGAGAAGTCCTGCTCCAAGTGTACAGGGTGTTGGTGGGACCACACCTGGAATACTGTGTGTTTAAGGAAGGATATACTTACATTGGAGGCTGTTCAGAGGTTGATTCCGGCGAGGAGGGGGTTCTCTGATGAGGACAGGTTGAGAAGGTTGGGACGATACACTTTGGAGATCAGAACAATGAGAGAAATCCGAGGTGTGAGAATAAAATAAGTCAGCTCTTACTTTACCAAGATGGCCGCGCATGCGCTTTGCTGCTCACTGAACCAAGATGGCGGAGGACTGACCCTGCCTTCCTGTACAAAGATGGCCGCCTTTACCCGGGGCCTGTGACCGGGAGAAAGCCTCGAGGCTGCAGCCGCCGATATTCCGGTTGTTATTCCGGGCTTCCGGCGTGTTTCTGAAGCCTCCCCGGCTCCACGCTGGTCCTTTACTCCCCTCCGCCCCGCGGAGTAGGAGCTGTTTGGCGGAACACATTTCACCACAGCCGCTCCGCCATTACACGCACCGCGCATGCTCCAAATACAGCCAGGTCCCGCGCATGCGCACTGGGCCCCTGTAGTCTGGGCTCGGCACATTCTCCATCGCGAGGAATGCTGGGTAAATACCCAAGACCACTTTCGTGACTGGGACAGGATTTACTGGGCCCCCATTGGGCACTGAACATGGTCATTCTGGCCCTCAGTCATTGTTCCTGCTGCTCTGTATAACCCTGTCCCTGAGCTGGACAGTAATGTTCTGTCTCAGGATTGTTTCAAACACCCTGTGTCCAATATTTCTTTTCTCCATAATAAGAGACTAATTAATGCTCTCTTCACTTCCATTTTGGGCTTTTTCTTATTCTAGATTATTTCACTTCTCACGTAATTCATCTTTTCCCACATCAAATCCCAAACTTGTTTCATTTGAGTATCCGGCTTGTGGATGTCTCAGACTGAACCGGCGTGTCTCACTTTACACTCATTTAACATACCTTTCAACCAACCCTTGAAAGAACTATCTTGTGTAAGACTGTAAATCTGTTATTTCCTGTATTTAACGATTGTTGAATGCGGTTAATAGATCTTCACACATACTGCATGTGATCAACTTTGAAATGTTCTGACCTTTGTAATTGCCTTTGCTAATTTTGATGGGTTAGTTGATTACAATTTCTTGTTACTAACATACCTTGCAGTATTTTTTGCATCAAAATAATTGTTTAACTACTTCCTTTATCAGGTCTTTAGTTTCCCCACTGATCTCTGTTTCTTCTTGTGGGGGAATCGAGAACTAGGTGGCAAAGCCTGAGCATAAGGGGGCGCCCATTAAAATGAAATGAAGAGGAATTTCTTCTCTCAGAGGTTCGTGAATCTTTGAAATTTTCTACCCCAGAGAACAGTGGAGTCTGGGTCATTGAAAATATTTAACATAGAAACATAGAAAATAGGTGCAGGAGTAGGCCATTCAGCCCTTCTAGCCTGCACCACCATTCAATGAGTTCATGGCTGAACATTCAACTTCAGTACCCCATTCCAGCTTTCTCGCCATACCCCTTGATCCCCCTAGCAGTAAGGACCTCATCTAACTCCTTTTTGAATATATTTAGTGAATTGGCCTCAACAACTTTCTGTGGTAGAGAATTCCACAGGTTCACCACTCTCTGTGTGAAGAAGTTCCTCCGCATCTCGGTCCTAAATGGCTTACCCCTTATCCTTAGACTGTGACCCCTGGTTCTGGACTTCCCCAACATTGGGAACATTCTTCCTGCATCTAACCTGTCTAACCCCGTCAGAATTTTATATGTTTCTATGAGGTCTCCTCTCATTCTTCTGAACTCCAGTGAATACAAGCCCAGTTGATCCAGTCTTTCTTGATAGGTCAGTCCCGCCATCCCGGGAATCAGTCTGGTGAACCTTCGCTGCACTCCCTCAATAGCAAGAATGTCCTTCCTCAGGTTAGGAGAACAAAACTGTACACAATACTCCAGGTGTGGCCTCACCAATGCCCTGTACAACTGTAGCAACACCTCCCTGCCCCTGTACTGAAATCCCCTTGCTATGAAGGCCAACAGGCTATTTGCTTTCTTAACCGCCTGCTGCACCTGCATGCCAACCTTCAATGACTGATGTACCATGACACCCAGGTCTCTTTGCACCTCCCCTTTTCCTAATCTGTCACCATTCAGATAATAGTCTGTCTCTCTGTTTTTACCACCAAAGTGGATAACCTCACATTTATCCACATTATACTTCATCTGCCATGCATTTGCCCACTCACCTAACCTATCCAAGTCGCTCTGCAGCCTCACAGCATCCTCCTCACAGCTCACACTGCCACCCAACTTAGTGTCATCCGCAAATGTGGAGATACTACATTTAATCCCCTCATCTAAATCATTAATGTACAGTGTAAACAGCTGGGGCCCCAGCACAGAACCTTGCGGTACCCCACTAGTCACTGCCTGCCATTCTGAAAAGTACCCATTTACTCCTACTCTTTGCTTCCTGTCTGACAACCAGTTCTCAATCCATGTCAGTACACTACCCCCAATCCCATGTGCTCTAACTTTGCACATCAATCTCTTGTATGGGACCTTGTCGAACGCCTTCTGAAAGTCCAAATATACCACATCAACTGGTTCTCCCTTATCCACTCTACTGGAAACATCCTCAAAAAATTCCAGAAGATTTGTCAAGCATGATTTCCCTTTCACAAATCCATGCTGACTTGGACCTATCATGTCACCTCTTTCCAAATGCACTGCTATGACATCCTTAATAATTGATTCCATCATTTTACCCACTACCGATGTCAGGCTGACCGGTCTGTAATTCTCTGTTTTCTCTCTCCCTCCTTTTTTAAAAAGTGGGGTTACATTGGCTACCCTCCACTCCATAGGAACTGATCCAGAGTCAATGGAATGTTGGAAAATGACTGTCAACGCATCCACTATTTCCAAGGCCACCTCCTTAAGTACTCTGGGATGCAGTCCATCAGGCCCTGGGGATTTATCGGCCTTCAATCCCATCAATTTCCCCAACACAATTTCCCAGCTAATAAGGATTTCCCTCAGTTCCTCTTCCTTACTAGACCCCACGACCCCTTTTATAACCGGAAGGTTGTTCGTGTCCTCCTTCGTGAATACCGAACCAAAGTACTTGTTCAATTGGTCCGCCATTTCTTTGTTCCCCGTTATGACTTCCCCTGATTCTGACTGCAGGGGACCTACGTATGTCTTTACTAACCTTTTTCTCTTTACATATCTATAGAAACTTTTGCAATGCGTCTTAATGTTCTCTGCAAGCTTCTTCTCATACTCCATTTTCCCTGCCCTAATCAAACCCTTTGTCCTCCTCTGCTGAGTTCTAAATTTCTCCCAGTCCCCAGGTTCGCTGCAATTTCTGGCCAATTTGTATGCCACTTCCTTGGCTTTAATACTATCCCTGATTTCCCTTGATAGCCACGGTTGAGCCACCTTCCCTTTTTTATTTCTATGCCAGACAGGAATGTACAATTGTTGTAGTTCATCCATGCGGTCTCTAAATGTCTGCCATTGCCCATCCACAGTCAACCCCTTAAGTATCATTCGCCAATCCATCTCAGCCAATTCACGACTCATACCTTCAAAGTTAGCCTTCTTTAAGTTCTGGACCATGGTCTCTGAATTAATTGTTTCATTCTCCATCCTAATGCAGAATTCCACCATATTATGGTCACACTTCCCCAAGGGGCCTCGCACAACGAGATTGCTAATTAATCCTTTCTCATTACATAACACCCAGTCTAAGATGGCCTCCCCCCTAGTTGGTTCCTCGACATATTGGTCTAAAAAACCATCCCTTATGCACTCCAGAAAATCCTCCTCCACCGTATTGCTTCCAGTTTGGTTAGCCCAATCTATGTACATATTAAAGTCACCCATTATAACTGCTGCACCTTTATTGCACGCAACCCTAATTTCCTGTTTGATGCCCTCCCCAACATCACTACTACTGTTTGGAGGTCTGTACACAACTCCCACTAACGTTTTTTGCCCTTTGATGTTCTGCAGCTCTACCCATATAGATTCCACATCATCCAAGCTAATGTCCTTCCTAACTATTGCCTTAATCTCCTCCTTAACCAGCAATGCTACCCCACCTCCTTTTCCTTTTATTCTATCCTTCCTGAATGTTGAATACCCCTGGATGTTGAGTTCCCAGCCCTGCTCATCCTGGAGCCACGTCTCCGTAATCCCAATCACATCATATTTGTTAACATCTATTTGCACAGTTAATTCATCCAAATTATTGCGGATACTCCTTGCATTAAGACACAAAGCCTTTAGGCTTGTTTTTTTAACACCCTCTGTCCTTTTAGAATTTTGCAGATAGAGTGATTTTTGAAAGATGGTGGAGTCAAGGTTTATGGGTAAAGGGCAGGGAAGTGGAATTGAGGCCAAGATCAGATCAGCCAAGATCTTATTGAATGGCGGGGTGGGCTCAATGGGCCAGATGGCCCACTGCTAATCCTAGTTCAGATGTGCTTAGCCTTGGTAACCGGGCTGGGTTTAGATGAAGGTTTAGTGGTTGTGGTTTGTGGTTATTTGTTAGGATTGGGATTAGTGATTGGGATAGTCAATGGGATATTTGGCTTAGGATATAATATGGAACTTAGAAAGAACTATTGCCAATATAAGTGTTACTGGACATGCCCTTTTCCATTTCAAATTTTTAACCTCACAGTGCCGAGTCACAAAACAGCCTCACAATGTGTTCATTCAAGGAACCTTCTTTTCAGTGCAAGCCTCATTTACTCGCTCCTTTCTGTCAACAGCACATCGTAATCTCGACATTTCTCATGGAAAAATAAATGAGTGACATTAGATTTGGTTATTTTGGGCCAATAACAGATGGATACATTTGTTGCGCTGGTTACATCTAATCATCAGCCTGCCTGAAAAGGACTTCTGACAATAATCTGTCACCAGGCCTCACCAGTCACCGCCTGATTCCCCCGTCGTCTCTTCATTCATTAACCACATTTCCCCCGAAGTAGAGCTGCTTTCACCGGCATAACCATTCCCCATACTGAAGCACTCTAATTCCCGAGCAGAGCAAAAACACCGGCATGGACTGGTTCGACCGAATGGCTCATTTCTGTGTAATTTTGTAGTCTTAGTGTAAGTGGTCCCTGGATTTGATGTCTCATTGTAAGGGGTCCCTGGATTTGATGCCTCAGTGTAAGGGCTCCCTGGATTTGATGTCTCATTGTAAGGGGTCCCTGGATTTGGTGCCTCAGTGTAACTGGTCCCTGGATTTGATGTCTCATTGTAAGGGGTCCCTGGATTTGATGCCTCAGTGTAAGGGCTCCCTGGATTTGGTGCCTCAGTGTAAGGGGTCCCTGGATTTGATGTCTCAGTGTAAGGGGTCCCTGGATTTGAAATCTCAGTGTAAGGGGTCCCTGGATTTGATGTCTCAGTGTTAGGGCTCCCTGGATTTGGTGCCTCAGTGTAAGGGGTCCCTGGATTTGATGTCTCAGTGTAAGGGGTTCCTGGATTTGAAATCTCAGTGTAAGGGGTCCCTGGATTTGATGTCTCAGTGTAAGGGGTCCCTGGATTTGGTGTCTCAGTGTAAGGGGTCCCTGGATTTGATGCCTCAGTGTAAGGGGTCCCTGGATTTGATGTCTCAGTTAAGTGGTCCCTGGATTTGATGTCTCAGTGTAAGGGGTCCCTGGATTTGATGCAACAGTGTAAGGGGTCCCTGGATTTGGTGCCTCAGTGTAAGGGCTCCCTGGATTTGATATCTCATTGTAAGGGGTCCCTGGATTTGGTGCCTCAGTGTAAGGGGTCACTGGATTTGATGTCTCAGTGTAAGGGGACCATGGATTTGATGCCTCAGTGTAAAGGGTCCCTGGATTTGATGCCTCATTGTAAGGGGTCCCTGGATTTGATGTCTCAGTGTAAGGGGACCATGGATTTGATGTCTCAGTGTAATGGCTCCCTGGATTTGGTGCCTCAGTGTAATGGGTCCCTGGATTTGATGTCTCAGTGTAAGGGGTTCCTGGATTTGAAATCTCAGTGTAAGGGGTCCCTGGATTTGATGTCTCAGTGTAAGGGGTCTCTGGATTTGGTGTCTCAGTGTAAGGGGTCCCTGGATTTGATGCCTCAGTGTAAGGAGTCCCTGGATTTGATGTCTCAGTTAAGTGGTCCCTGGATTTGATGCCTCAGTGTAAGGGGTCCCTGAATTTGATGCCTCAGTGTAAGGGGTCCCTGGATTTGGAGCCTCAGTGTAAGGGTTTCCTGTATTTGGTGCCTCAGTGTAAGGGGTCCCTGGATTTGATGCCTCAGTGTAAGGGATCCCTAGATTTGGTGCCTCAGTGTAAGGGGTTCATGGATTTGGTGCCTCAGAGCAAGGGGTCCCTGGATTTGGTGTCTCATTGTAAGGGGTCCCTGGATTTGGTGTCTCTTTGTAAGGGGTCCCTGGATTTGGTGCCTCAGTGTAAAGGTTCCCTGGATTTGGTGCCTCAGATTAAGGGGACCCTGGATTTGGTCTCTCAGTGTAAGGGATCCCTGGATTTGATGCCTCAGTGTAAAGGTTCCTTGGATTTGATGCCTCAGCGTAAGGGGTCCCTGGATTTGGTGCCTCAGTGTCAAGGTTCCCTGGATTTGATGCCTCAGTGTCAGGGGTCCCTGGATTTGATGCCTCAGTGTAAGGGGACCATGGATTTGATGTCTCAGTGTAATGGCTCCCTGGATTTGGTGCCTCAGTGTAATGGGTCCCTGGAATTGATGTCTCAGTGTAAGGGGTTCCTGGATTTGAAATCTCAGTGTAAGGGGTCCCTGGATTTGATGTCTCAGTGTAAGGGGTCTCTGGATTTGGTGTCTCAGTGTAAGGGGTCCCTGGATTTGATGCCTCAGTGTAAGGAGTCCCTGGATTTGATGTCTCAGTTAAGTGGTCCCTGGATTTGATGTCTCAGTGTAAGGGGTCCCTGAATTTGATGCAACAGTGTAAGGGGTCCCTGGATTTGGTGCCTCAGTGTAAGGGCTCCCTGAATTTGATGTCTCATTGTAAGGGTCCCTGGATTTGGTGCCTCAGTGTAAGGGGTCCCTGGATTTGATGTCTCAGTGTAAGGGGTCCCTGGATTTGGTGTCTCAGTGTAAGGCGTCCCTGGATTTGATGCCTCAGTGTAAGGGGTCCCTAGATTTTATGCCGCAGTGTAAGGGGTCCCTGGATTTGATGTCTCATTGTAAGGGGTCCCTGGATTTGATGTCTCAGTGTAAGGGGTCCCTGGATTTGATGTCTCAGTGTAAGGGGTCCGTGGATTTGATGTCTCATTGTGAGGGGTCCCTGGATTTGATGTCTCAGTGTAAGTGATCCGTGGATTTGGTGCCTCAGTGTAAGAGATCCCTGGATTTGATGCCTCAGTGTAAGAGGTCCCTGGATTTGATGTCTCAGTGTAAGGGGTCCCTGGATTTTATGCCTCAGTGTAATGGGTCACTAGATTTGGTGCCTCAGTGTAAGGGGTCCCTGGATTTGATGCCTCAGTGTAAGTGATCCCCGGATTTGATGCCTCAATGTAAGGGGTCCCTGGAATTGATGCCTCAGTGTAAGGGGTCACTAGATTTGGTGCCTCAGTGTAAGGGGTCCCTGGATTTGGTGCCTCAGTGTAAGGGGTCCCTGGATTTGGTGTATCAATGTAAGGGGTCCCTGGATTTGGTGCCTCAGTGCAAAGGTTCCCTGGATTTGGTGCCTCAGTTAAAGGGGTCCCTGGATTTGATGCCTCAGTGTAAAGGGTCCCTGGATTTGGTGCCTCAGTCTAAAGGTTCCCTGGATTTGATGCCTCAGTGTAAGGGGTCTCTGGATTTGATGTCTCAGTGTAACGGGTCCCTGGATTTGATGTCTCAGTGTAAGGGCTGCCTTGATTTGGTGCCTCAGTGTAAGGGGTCATTGCATTTCGTGACTCAGTGTAAGGGGTCCCTAGATTTGGTGCCTCAGTGTAAGGGGTCCCTGGATTTGGTGTCTCAGTGTAAGGGGTCCCTGGATTTGGTGTCTCAGTGTAAGGGGTCCCCGGATTTGATGCCTCAGTGGAAGGTGTCCCTGGATTTCGTGTCTCAGTGTAAGGGGTCCCTAGATTTGATGCCTCAGTGTAAGTGGTCCCTGGATTTGATGCCTCAGTGTAAGGGGTCCCTGGATTTGGAGCCTCAGTGTAAGGGTTTCCTGTATTTGGTGCCTCAGTGTAAGGGGTCCCTGGATTTGATGCCTCAGTGTAAGGGATCCCTAGATTTGGTGCCTCAGTGTAAGGGGTTCATGGATTTGGTGCCTCAGAGCAAGGGGTCCCTGGATTTGGTGTCTCATTGTAAGGGGTCCCTGGATTTGGTGTCTCTTTGTAAGGGGTCCCTGGATTTGGTGCCTCAGTGTAAAGGTTCCCTGGATTTGGTGCCTCAGATTAAGGGGACCCTGGATTTGGTCTCTCAGTGTAAGGGATCCCTGGATTTGATGCCTCAGTGTAAAGGTTCCTTGGATTTGATGCCTCAGCGTAAGGGGTCCCTGGATTTGGTGCCTCAGTGTCAAGGTTCCCTGGATTTGATGCCTCAGTGTCAGGGGTCCCTGGATTTGATGCCTCAGTGTAAGGGATCCCTAGATTTGGTGCCTCAGTGTAAGGGGTTCATGGATTTGGTGTCTCATTGTAAGGGGTCCCTGGATTTGGTGCCTCAGTCTAAACGTTCCCTGGATTTGATGCCTCAGTGTAAGGGGTCTCTGGATTTGATGTCTCAGTGTAACGGGTCCCTGCATTTGATGTCTCAGTGTAAGGGCTGCCTTGATTTGGTGCCTCAGTGTAAGGGGTCATTGCATTTCGTGACTCAGTGTAAGGGGTCCCTAGATTTGGTGTCTCAGTGTAAGGGGTCCCTGAATTAGATGTCTCAGTGTAATGGGGTCCCTGGATTTGATGCCTCAGTGTAAGCGGTCCCTGGATTTGGTGCCTCAGTGTAAAGGGTCCCTGGATTTGGTGTCTCAGTGTAAGGGGTCCCTGGATTTGATGCCTCAGTGTAAGGGGTCCCTAGATTTTATGCCGCAGTGTAAGGGGTCCCTGGTTTTGATGTCTCATTGTAAGGGGTCCCTGGATTTGATGTCTCAGTGTAAGGGGTCCCTGGATTTGATGTCTCAGTGTAAGGGGTCCGTGGATTTGATGTCTCATTGTGAGGGGTCCCTGGATGTGATGTCTCAGTGTAAGTGATCCGTGGATTTGGTGCCTCAGTGTAAGAGATCCCTGGATTTGATGCCTCAGTGTAAGAGGTCCCTGGATTTGATGTCTCAGTGTAAGGGGTCCCTGGATTTTATGCCTCAGTGTAATGGGTCACTAGATTTGGTGCCTCAGTGTAAGGGGTCCCTGGATTTGATGCCTCATTGTAAGTGATCCCTGGATTTTATGCCTCAATGTAAGGGGTCCCTGGAATTGATGCCTCAGTGTAAGGGGTCACTAGATTTGGTGCCTCAGTGTAAGGGGTCCCTGGATTTGGTGCCTCAGTGCAAGGGGTCCCTGGATTTGGTGTATCAATGTAAGGGGTCCCTGGATTTGGTGCCTCAGTGCAAAGGTTCCCTGGATTTGGTGCCTCAGTTAAAGGGGTCCCTGGATTTGATGCCTCAGTGTAAAGGGTCCCTGGATTTGGTGCCTCAGTCTAAAGGTTCCCTGGATTTGATGCCTCAGTGTAAGGGGTCTCTGGATTTGATGTCTCAGTGTAACGGGTCCCTGGATTTGATGTCTCAGTGTAAGGGCTGCCTTGATTTGGTGCCTCAGTGTAAGGGGTCATTGCATTTCGTGACTCAGTGTAAGGGGTCCCTAGATTTGGTGCCTCAGTGGAAGGTGTCCCTGGATTTGGTGTCTCAGTGTAAGGGGTCCCTAGATTTGATGCCTCATTGTAAGGGGTCCCTGGATTTGGTGTCTCATTGTAAGGGGTCCCTGGATTTGGTGCCTCAGTGTAAAGGTTCCCTGGATTTGGTGCCTCAGATTAAGGGGACCCTGGATTTGGTCTCTCAGTGTAAGGGATCCCTGGATTTGATGCCTCAGTGTAAAGGTTCCTTGGATTTGAAGCCTCAGCGTAAGGGGTCCCTGGATTTGGTGCCTCAGTGTCAAGGTTCCCTGGATTTGATGCCTCAGTGTAAGGGGTCCCTGGATTTGGTGTCTCATTGTAAGGGGTCCCTGGATTAGGTGCCTCAGTGTAAAGGTTCCCTGGATTTGGTGCCTCAGATTAAGGGGACCCTGGATTTGGTCTCTCAGTGTTAGGGGTCCCTGGATTTGATGCCTCAGTCTAAGGGATCCCTAGATTTGGTGCCTCAGTGTAAGGGGTTCATGGATTTGGTGCCTCAGAGCAAGGGGACCCTGGATTTGGTGTCTCATTGTAAGGGGTCCCTGGATTTGGTGCCTCAGTGTAAAGGTTCCTTGGATTTGGTGCCTCAGATTAAGGGGACCCTGGATTTGGTCTCTCAGTGTAAGGGATCCCTGGATTTGATGCCTCAGTGTAAGGGCTCCCTGGATTTGGTGCCTCAGTGTAAGGGGTCCCTGGATTTGATGCCTCAGTTCCTGTGGTCCCTGGATTTGGTGTCACAATGTAAGGGAATCTTGGATTTGTTGTCAACAGCACCTCGTCATTGGGACTGATGACAGACCTGCAGCCCAGCAGCGCATTCAGCACAGAAAAATATCATTAAAATCTATTCCAAATTAACACTACCCATACTAATTCACCAGAAACAGCCCAGTGCCTGCAAGGAACTGCTGCCCCGCATTTCGCTTCAGTGGAACACAGTGCAAAACATTTTAAAAGAAAAATAAACCCATCATAGTTCAACAAAGGCAATTAATGGGCAGTAAATCCCACTGATTCATACACCTCCTTCACCCCTACTCTCCAAGTCCCCCTCGCCAACTATTCTTTCACCCCTACTTACCAAACCCCTCACCCCAACTCCTCTATCACCCCATTTCTTTCAAACCTTCACCCCAACTCCTCTTTCACCCTACTCTCCAAACCCACCTCCTCCAACTCCTCTTTCATCCCTACAGTTTCATTTTCAACATCACTTACACAAGTCATCTACACTGGAGGTAAATCTAGGATCTTCTGTGTGATGGTGAGGTGATCACTGGACAATAAAGTGCAGAGACTAATGGATGGCTGCTCATTACCCTCGGTGATAGTTAATCCCCTTTCCCACTGAATACTCTGGACAGACGGTCACCTTGGTAACGGAATGGTCATTGTGACATCACTTTCTATCCAATAGCACACAAGACAATGCGTCATCAATAAATGGTAATTGAATTAAACACTCTTCAATTACATTGTAAATAATAGGAAATAAAGTGCTGGAAAATAACTGGTGCAGATAATAGCTTATCTCTATCAAACATTAAGAATGATGTGTTTTATTTACACACACACACAGCAATGACTCTGTGTGCATTCTTTTCAGTTGTTCGACTTAACCTGATGCAATTTTATTTCTTCGGACTTTAGGAACCGCGGGAAGCCATCAGGCGGTGTTTGCTGTTTCAGTATCTCAAGAGATAGCGCGCAGTTGCTCCTCCCACTGCCCGGGGGAATCGGGTAGCTATTTAAACGGACAGGGACTCTCTTTTCTCTGCCTATTTAAACTTAAAGGAACAGTCCAGTTCATCCCAGAGTGTTGGCGGACTTCACGAACCGAGCTACCATTACCATTCGCTCACTTCTGTACTGTGCTGTGATTGTAAAGCTGTCTATTTCAGTGACTTGAGCCTTTCTAAAATGTCACATTGTTTTTATAATCCATTTGACTTGCTAGTCTTATTTGTCAAAATTTCAGAATTGTGCAGTTTGACAAAGGTTTTGTTTAAAGGTAGAGTAAAATTTGTTTCAAAATATTCTTTCTAACCCTCCCTCAGCTCCCAAATTTTAGAATACTCGGCAATACTGACTGGGAAGGTGCCAAGTTCGGTCCTTGATCTGGGCTGTTAGTTGATCTCAGCCAAGGCAGCAATTCACGGGTTATAGTTGTCCTCAGTACCACTGTGCTAAATATGAGTAAAATTTAGCCACTGTAATTGCTCTTAATACTGATCCAGTATGTGTCGCGTGTGTCTTTCTGCTGGATCTGACAGCAGCTGCTTGTGCTGTGAAAGAGGTCAAATATAATCGAGCCCCGTGCAGGCAGAACAGAAAAAGTACATTTATTTTGGAAGTTAAAAAGTTGGGATTGGATATAAATATACACATATTTAAATATACAAAGTCAGTCAGTCAGTCATGTCTTGTCTTGTCTTGTCTCGTCTTTTCTTGATTTTATTTGATTTGATTTGAATTTGAAAATAAGGGTGGAGGATGTCATCATGTCACACAGCCCACACGCAAGCCCTCGATAAAATCGCTATATTTCTAACTTGTGTATTTTCCCTTCTTTTAGATGTGGAATAGCAAAATCCCACAGCAGATTCTTCTACCGTCAGAGAGTCCACGAAGGAGTGTTCAATCAAATCGGTACGGTTTCAAGCTGCATGTAATGCATTTTTCTCACATGATAGTAAGATCGCACAGCACGTTTGCACACACTCTGGCTTACACAAACACACAAACAAACTAAAATTCCTGCACCCTCTAAAGGCAGTTTTTGAAATTTGAAATGTGAACTCCGGGACAGACAGCACATCGCTTTTAAACAGACACAGAATGATGCGGGTCTGATAGCACACCATTTTAAACAGACTGAGAATGATCTCGGACAGACAGCACATCCCCTGAAAAGGGACACGGAAATTGAATGAATAAAAACAGATAAATATGTAAAACTCAGCAGGTCGTGCAGATTCTGTGGATGAAGAACCCGGTTTCACGTTCTGTCGGATAATCATTCCTATATTTTAGGAAAAATTTCAAGATTACAGATTTTTTTCAACAAAAATAGCGCCTGGAAATAATACGCAGCGAGAAAGGTCAAATGGGAACGTCTGTGATACAGTGGAACGCAGGAGTGATTAAATAATAAATGGCACAAAGGAGAAAGACAAAGTAGGTGGTAATCGGGTAATAACGTAACAAAGGATGGTCCAGAGGAGGTGTTAGTGGGAATAGCAGAACCATTACCAGACAATGGGAGCGGTGCTTATCACCCGATACGTTGAACCTAATGTTGAGGCCAGAAGACTATAACATGCCTGCAATATTAGGTGTCAACGCCTTTTCATCAGACCAGGTAGCTTGGCCACCCCGGATTGATTTCCTGTCCGCTCTGAATCCGGCAACCAAGAGACAAATTCAAAAGCTAGCTTCTCACATCTTTTCAGCTCTGGAGAAACAAGACGCCTTCATATTCAGGGCAGAGGTGGAGATTGACGCTGAATGTATGCGTATCCCCACTGAGCAGAGCTGATGCGGTACAGACAGGAAGATATACTGATCAAGTATTGGCCGGAACTAAACACGGGTTTAGGTTATCCAACGAGTCACAGAGCCGAGTACTTCTGAGATACTTTAACTTTGCTCAGTTGTGTGACTTTCACTTTGCTCTGGGATTTGGACGCTGTGGGAACAATCGGCGCAAACTTACACGTTTTAATGTGAAATATATCTGTTTTCTCACATGTCAAGCGGCTGTGAGAAGCGGAACTTTGAATAAAAAATGACGGGGCTCGTTCAGGATTTGGCCCGAGACCTCTCGCATTTCAAATGTGATCATTCCTAAGCGAGAATCATAACCCGAGAACAAGAGCCGCCGACAGTGAAAAGCGCAGCTCTCAGATTCTGACGGTAGTGAGAAAAGATGTTAGGCCCATCGTGCTTGTGCTGTCACTCAGAGACCTATCTAATTAGTCCCCCTCTCCGCAGTCCTGCAACTGTTATCCTTTTGACGAATATATTATTAATTTGAGACATAACATGAGCAAAGTGCAGCATCCTTGTCAGTGAAAGGGAAACTCGGCGATGAGGTTAATGTGATTGACAAAGTGACCAGGGGAGTCAAAGCTGAACACAAATACGACGAGGATGGGATTCGAACCCATGCGTGTAGAACAAAATTGATTAGTAATCCATCGCCTTAATTTCTCGGCCACCTGGTCTCGTATTCAGCCAAACGTCAGCCTTTCAATTTCCTGCTTTTTGTAACCCAACAGAAATAATGTGCAAGAAAGTCCACTTCACAGCTTGCTGCGCCCGTGCATGCAGATCGACAATGATGAAAACGTGCCATTAGATTCTTAAAGCAACCAGCCTTCCTTTACTTCAGGTGAGTGACTCGAAGAGATGGTTGTTTTTTCGGCAGAATTGCAACGAATATAAAATTTCAGGCAGCGAGTTAATTGACCGCGGCAAGATACGACTCTGTAATGTTTTGACAAGTTCGCGGTTATAATCGAAGTCAGACGCTGTATCCATTAGACCACGCGGCCGCTGCCACTATCACCCAATGTGTTGTTGTGTATATTGCGAGCAAAATCAAGGAGTGGATTGAGGAAAAGATGAGCATATTTCGAGTAAATGAACAGATGCACTGCGATCTGGGTGCAAACCCGGCAGAGGAAACCCCAATGTAAATTGGAACACAACAGTTTAACAATTCGGTCATTGCAGCTGAAATCATACTCCTTCTCAAACTATACAGGATGACCCGGGTTTATGAGAAAATCCGTTTTAAAGGGAAAGATTATGAACCGGAACTGACAACCAGCCCTTTTAAACAGATACAGAATGATCGGGGACTGCAAGGACATTCCTTTTACCCAGATGCAGAATCACCCTTGACTGACCGCAGTTCCCTTTTAAATGAATAAAGTGAGATTTCTATCATTACTGAAGGCAACTGTGCAGTGGGGCTCAGGACCACGCGGGGCAGAGACAGTTATTGAAGCCACAGGTGATAGCCACAGGCAGGAAGGAGGGAGGGAGGGACGTAAAACCAGCCCAGACTGACAGCCAATTTACAAAAATATATATATTTAACATTTTAACAAAATAAATACATTTAAATTTTATTTAAAAAAAATTGAATTTGATTTGTTTTAAAGAAATAAATAATTGATTCATAATCTATATATTTTTTCTTTGAACGAAGGCTGTGTGACTGGAAGAATTCCATTGGAAATGAGAGGGTGCCTCTTATCAACAAAGGCAGACACTGATATGGAGATTCAGCATCGCCTCCAGTGCTCCAGTGCAGCCTTCGGCTGCCTGCGGAAAAGACTGTTTGAAGACCAGGCCCTTAAATCTACCACCAAACTCATGGTCTACAGGGCTGTAATAATACCCGCCCTCCTGTATGGGTCTGAGGCATGGACGATGTGCAGAAGGCTCCTCAAGCCGCTGGAGATATATCACCAACGATGTCTCCGCAAGATCCTGCAAATCTCCTGGGAGGACAGGCGCATCAACATCAGTGTCCTCGACCAGGGTAACATCCCCAGTATTGAAGCACTGTCCACACTCGATCAGCTTCGCTGGGCAGGCCACATAGCACGCATGCCAGATGTGAGACTCTCTAAGCAATGCTTCATGCGGAGCTTCTTCATGGTAAACGAGCCAAAGGAGGACAGCGTAAACGTTATAAGGACACCCTCAAAGCCTCGCTGGTAAAGTGCGACATCACCACTGACACCTGGGAGACCCTGGCCGCAGATCGCCCGAGGTGGAGCAAATCCATCCGGGAGGGCGTTGAGCTCTTTGAGGTCACGGCATATGAGCCAAAGGCGGACAGAGGAAACGTTACAAAGACAAGCTCAAAGCCTCCCTGATAAAGTGTGACATCCCCACTGTGACCTGGGAGTCCTTGGCCATATATCGCCCTAAGTGGAGGAAGTGCATGCGGGAGTGTGCTGAGATCCTCGAGTATCGTCGCCGAGAGCATGCAGAAATTAGGTGCAGGCCGCGGAAGGAGCTGCGGCAAACCAGGCTCCCTGCCCATCCTTTCCCTCAACGACGGTCTGTCTGACCTGTGACAGAGACTGTGGTTCCCGTATTGAACTGCACAGCCATCTAAGAACACATGCTAAGAGTGGAAGCAAGTCTTCCTCGATTCCGAGGGACTGCCTATGATGATGAATTAGGGGGAGAGTTAGGCGAGCTGTGAGGATAAATGTCTTTACCCAGGGAGTCATGATGGTCGGGAACTCAATGCCTCAATGCGGCAGAAATCCTCACACATTTTAAAAATACTTGAATGCCACTTAAATTGCTGTAACCCATAGGATGGACTTAGAGCTGGGAAGTGGGAATTAGGCTGGAAAGCCCTTGATCGGCCTTCTCGGGCACTATTGGCTGAAATGGCCTCCTTCCATGCTGTACATTTTTGCATTTCCTACACTGCAAAGTGATCACATTTTAAAAGTAATTAATTTGCTCTGAACCGCTTTGGGAAGTGCTGAAGTGAAAGTCGCTATAGGAATGCTATCATTTTAATGTAAGAGTGCCATAAGAAAGTACATAGCATGAAGGCCGGTTGCCTCACTTGGTTAGCACTTGGTGTTGCTAACGCCAAATTGGCGAGTTCGAACCCATTACGGGCCATTTATTTTATTTTTGGTGCTGCGGTTGGGCTGCAAGTATTTTAGAGCAGCTTTAACATTCAGGGACGAAACTCACACCAAACCTGTAATACATTGAAGCAATGCTGCAAAACATTAGTTCTGCCGAGATCTGGTGGCCCTGCGGAGTATTTCCAGCATTAAATGAACAATTCCATATCCTCCGGGGATTTGTGACTTCTCGTATTTCAATCAGTGAAAGGCTCATTGCCGCTGATTGGTTTGTAGTGCAAAGTATGGAACTGATCTAAATACAATTCCACTGCGTAATCCCTCATTATAAGTACATAAGAATTAGGAACAAGAGTAGGTCATCGAGCCCCTCGAGCCTGATCCGCCATTCAACAAGATCATGGCTGATCTGGCCGTGGACTCAGCTCCACTGACCCGCCCGCTCCCCTTAACCCTTAATTCCCTTATTGGTTAAAAATGTATCTATCTGTGATTTGAATACATTCAATGAGCTAGCCTCAACTGCTTCCTTGGACAGAGAATTCCACAGATTCACAACTCTCTGGGAGAAGAAATTCCTTCTCGACTCGGTTTAAAATTGGCTCCCCCGTATTTTGAGGCTGTGCCCCCTAGTTCTAGTCTCCCTTAGTGGAAATAACCTCTCTGCCTCTATCTTGTCTATCCCTTTCATTATTTTAAATGTTTCTATAACATCACCCCTCATCCTTCTGAACTCCAACGAGTAAAGACCCAGTCTACTCAATCTATCATCATAAGTTAACCCCCTCATCTCCGGAATCAGCCTAGTGAATCGTCTCTGTACCCCCTTCAAAGCTAGTATATCCTTCCTAAAGAAAGGTGATCAAAACTGCACGCAGTACTCCAGGTGCGTCCTCACCAATACCCTGTACAGTTGCAGCAGGATATCCCTGCTTTTGTACTCCATCCCTCTCACAATGAAGGCCAACTATCCATTCGCCTTCCTGATTACTTGCTGCACCTGCAAACCAACATTTTTGGATTCATGCACAAGGACTGGAGTGCATCATCACGCCCGGTAACCAAATTTTAATATGATTTTACGTTTTAAAGTTTAATTTGTTTTAATTGCCGGTGCTTTTAGTGTCCCCCTCTCCTTTTATAGGGGGCACTGGAAAAAGGAAAAATTTGATTTTAGTGGCCAAAAAAAAAAAACCACAAAAACCCCCCCCCAAAAAAACAAAAAAGGGCCTTGTAAATGTCTTGTGTGTGTCATCCAGGTCGGGTGGCACGGATACATGTTTTATGTTTTCGCAGGTAAACTCAAAAGAGTTTCATGCACAAGGACCCCCAGGTCCCTCTGCACCGCAGCGCGTTGTAATTTCTCCCTATTCAAATAATATTCCTTTTTACTGTTTTTTCCCCCAAGGTGGATGACCTCACATTTTCCGACATTGTATTCCATCTGCAAAACCTTAGCCCATTCGCTTAACCTATCTAATTCTCAATGCAGCCTCACTGTGTCCTCTACACAATCCGCTTTCCCACTAATCTTTGTGTCATCTGCAAATTTTGTTACACGACACTCTGTCCCCTGTTCCAGGTCATCCATGTATATTGTAAACAGTTGTGGTCCCAGCACCGATCCCTGTGGCACACCACTAACCACCGATTTCTAACCCGAAAAGGACCAATTTATCCCGACTCCCTGCTTTCTGTTAGCAAGCCAATTCTCTATCCATGCTAATAGATTTCCTACGACTCCGCGTACCTTTATATTCTGCAGTAACCTTTTGTGCGGCACCTTATCGAAAGCCTTTTGGAAATCTAAATACACAACATCCATCGGTACACCTCTATCCACCATGCTCGTTATATCCTTAAAGAATTCCAATAAATTATTTAAACATGCTTTCCCCTTCCTGAATCCATGTTGCGTCTGCTTGATTGTACTATTCCTATCTAGATGTCCCGCTATTTCTTCCTTCATGATAGCTTCAAGCATTTCCCCCACTATAGATATTAAACTAACCGGCCTATAGTTACATGCCTTTTGCCTGCCCACTTTTTTAAACAGAGGCGTTACATTTGCTGCTTTTTAATTCACTGGTACCTCCCCAGAGTCCAGAGAATGTTGGTAGATTATAACGAATTCATCTGCTAGAATGTCCGCCATCTCTTTTTATACCCTGGGATGCATTTCTTCAGGACCAGGGGACTTGTCTACCTTGAGTGCCATTAGCCTGTCCAGCACTACCCCCATAGTGATAGTGATTGTCTCAAGCTACTCCCTTCCCACATTCCCGTGACCAGCAATTTTTGGCATGGTTTTTGTGTGATCCACTGTGAAGACCGAAGCAAAATAATTGTTTGAGGTCTCAGCCATTTCCACATTTCCCATTATTAAATCCCCCTTCTCATCTTCTAAGGGACCAACATTTACTTTAGTCACTCTTTTCCGTTTTATATATCGGTAAAAGCTTTTACTAAGTATTTTTATGTTTTGTGCAAGTTTACCTTCGTAATCTATCTTTCCTTTCTTTCTTGCTTTCTTCGTCATTTTTTGCTGTCGTTTAAAATTTTCCAATCTGCTAGTTTCCCACTAACCTTGGCCACCTTATACGCATTGGTTTTTATTTTGATACTCGCCTTTATTTCCTTGGTTATCCACGGCTGGTTATCCCTTCTCTTACCGCCATTCTTTTTCACTGGCATACATTTTTGTTGAGCACTATGAAAGAGCTCCATAAAAGTCCTCCACTGTTCCTCAATTGTGCCATCGTTTAGTCTGTGTTTCTTGTCTACTTTAGCCAACTCTGCCCTCATCCCACTATAGTCACCTTTGGTTAAGCAGAGTACGCTCGTTTGAGACACTACTTCCTCACCCTCAAACTGTATTACAAATTCAACCATACTGTGATCACTCATTCTGAGAGGATCTTTTACTGGGAGATCGTTTATTATTCCTGTCTCATTACACAGGACCAGATCAAAGATAGCTTGCTCCCTTGTATGTTCTGTAACATACTGTTCTTCGAAACAATCCCGTATGCATTCTATGAATTCCTCCTCAAGGCTACCCAGTGTGATTTGATTTGACCAGTCGATATGTAGGTTAAAATCCCCCATGATTACTGCCGTTCCTTTTTCACATGCCTCCATTATTCCCTTGGTTATTGCCCGCCCCACCGTGAAGCTATTATTTGGGGGCCTATAAACTACGCCCACCAGTGACTTTTCCCCCTTACTATTTCTAATCTCCACCCACAATGATTCAACATTTTGTTCATTAGAGCCAATATCGTCTCTCACAAGTGCCCTAATATCATCCTTTCTTAACAGAGCGTCCCCACCTCTTTTCCCTTCTTGTCTATCTTTCCGAATTGTCAGATACCGCTGTATGTTTAATTCCCTGTCCTGACCAACCAGCAACGTTTTTGTAATAGCCAGCAAATCATACCCATTTATGATGATTTGTGCCGTCAACTCATTTACTTTATTTCGAATGCTGCGTGCGGTTAGGTAGAGTGTTTTAATACTAGTTTTTAAACCATGATTTTTAGTTTTGACCCCTCCTGCAGCCCATTTATATTCATACATATTGTCCCTTCCTATCACATTGTCGTTTACACTTACCCCAGTGCTGCTCTGCTCTGTTGTCTCCTGCCTTTTGCATTTTTTCTTGGGGTCCTGTGATCTGAGCTCTCACCCACTCTAACTAGCTCAGAGCCATCTTCTGGGTTCCGAATACTCCTTGCATTGCGGCACCGAGATTTCATGCTTGCCTTTTTATTGCACTTTGACCCTTTAGAATTTTGCTGTACATTAGTTTGCTGCAAACTGCAGGGGCCACGTCGCTTAATGGATAAGGCATCTACTTTGATGCAAACACTGATGTTATCAGAAAATTGCAACGTCAAACGCTGCCGTGGTCATTTTGGCAAAACTTGTTCATCTTTATAAAACCAAACCTCGTTCGCACTCATTAACTAAAGGTGAGTTCCTCCCAAACAATGCACTGATCTTTATTAAAAGGCATTTTTTCATGCTGTGTATATTGCTCACTGATTTTTGCAGATAGTGTCCAACAAACCAACAATTAATAAACTATTAAGGTTTCCAGTTCGAACAAGAGCTTCGCGTCAATCAGTGTAATAAAGGGCAGTGGAGGGAATTATGATCAGATTCCAATGAGATCCCCGTGAGTCGATAAAAAAAGAGCACTTGTAGAATAGCTGCGAGTAGGGTTCGAACCTGGATTTCGAGTCCAACGCCTCAACCACTCGGCCATCGCAGCTACACAGTAGAGCTGCTTTAATAGTCCAATCGTCGGTGCAATTTATCACAGAGACCGCCTGCATGCTTGCCCGATTGGATCTCCCAGACGATGTGAAAATTAAATCGTAGAATCACAGAAACTCACAGCAAAGAAGGAAACATTTCGGTCAGAACTGAAAGAATTTACATTTCGGGGAAAACTGAACAGTCTGGGGAGCTTCTTTCTCGAAAAACAAGTGAGATATATTTTTAACATTATTAAGGTATTTGATCGAGTTGATGTGGAGAAAATGTTTGCTATTGTGGAGGAGTTCAGAACGGGAGATCACCGATAAATTCAGTAGACAATTCAAGAGCAACTTATTTACCAAAGAGTGTTTAGAATGTGGAAGATGCTACATGAGCAGTAGTTGAAGCGAATAGCACAGATTCCTTTTTAGGGGAATTACCTAAGCACATGACTGAGAAAGCAATAGAACAATATGCTGATAGGATCAAGTGAAGTAGGGACGTGTGCAGCATTAACTCTAGCAACACCAGTTAGGTACATTTGTCTCTTTCTGTGATGCAATCTCTATATAACGTTATTTAACACACATTTTAAACAACAACAACAACTTATATATAATTAGCACCTTGAAATTAGTGAAACGTCCAAGGCACTTCACAAGAGTATTATGCGATACAAATTTGACAGCGAACCACTAAATACAAATTAGCGCAGGTGACTAAAAGATTGGTCAACCAGGTATGCTTGATAATGAGGAAGAAAGCTGTACATTGCAGGTAGATATCAAAGAACTGGTCAGGGGTTTAATTGAATTCAACCCGGAGAAGTGTTATATAATGCATTTGGGGAGTGCTTATAGGGAAAGCGAATAAACTATAAATGTTAGGCCACTGATGAGTGTAGAGGTGCAAATGACCTTGGAGTGCATGTCCACAGAATCCTTGACGGTAGCAGGGCAGGTAGATAAGATGCTTGTGAAGGATAGACAGAAAGGAAAAGGAGGCGGGGTGGCGTTGCTGGTTAAAGAGGAAATTAATGCAATGAAACGCAGGGACATTAGCTTGGATGATTTGGAAGCGGTATGGGGTGAGCTGCAGAATTCCAAATGGCAGAAAACGCTGCTGGGAATTGTGTACAGACCTCCAAACAGTAGTAGTGAGGTTGGGGACAGCATCAAACAAGAAATAAGGGATGTGTGCAATAAAGATACAGCAGTTACCATGGCCGACTTTAATCTATATATTGATTGGGCTGACAAAATGGTAGCAATGCTGTGGAGGACGATTTCCTGGAGTACATTTGGGATGGTTTTCCAGACCAATATGTCGAGGAACCACCTAGAGAGCTGGCCTTCGTGGACTAGGTGATGTGTAATGAGAAGGGAATAATTGGCAATCTTTGTGTGCGAGGCCCCTTGGGGAAGAGTGACTGTAACATGGTAGAATTCTTTATAAGATGGAGAGTGAAAGAGTTAATTCAGAAACTAGGGACCTAAACTTTAGGAAAGGTAATTTCGATGGTATGAGGCGTGAATTGGCTAGAATAGACTGGCAAATGATACTTAAAGGGTTGACGGTGGATAGGCAATGGAAAACATTTAAAGACCACATGGATGAACTTCAACAATTGTACATCCCTGTCAGGAGTAAAAATACAACGGGGAAGATGGCTCAACCGTGGCTAACAAGGGAAATTAAGGATAGTGTTAAATCCAAGGAAGAGTTATATAAATTGGCCAGAAGAATCAGGAAACCTGAGGACTGGGAGAAATTTAGAATTCAGCCAAGGAGGACTCAGGGTTTTGTTAAGAGGGAAAAAAAGAGTACGAGACGAAGTGTGCCAGAAGCATAAAAAATGACTGCCAAAGCTTTTATATATATGTGAAGAGAAAAAGATTAGTGAAGACAAACGTAGGTCCCTTGCAGTCGGATTCAGGTGAATTTATAATGGGGAACAAAGAAAAGGCAGACTAATTGAACAAATACTTTGGTTCTGCCTTCACGACGGAAGACACAAATAAACTTCTGGATGTACTAGGGGACCGAGGGTCTAGTGCAAAGGAGGAACTGAAGGATATGCTGATTAGATGGGAAATTGTGTTGGGGAAATTGATGGGATTGAAGGCCGATAAATCCCCGGGGCCTGATTGTCTGCATCCCAGAGTACTTAAGGAAGTGTCCCGAGAAATAGTGGATGCATTCGTGATCATTTTCCAACAGTCTATCGACTCTGGATCAGTTCCCATGGACTGGAGGGTTGGTAATGTAACACCACTTTTTAAAAAAGGAGGGAGAGAGAAAATGGGTAATTATAGATCGGTTAGCCTGACATCAGTCGTGGGGAATCAATTATTAAAGATGAAATCGCAGCGCATTTGGAAAGCAGTGACAGGGTCGGTCCAAGTCAGCATCGATTTCTAAGGGAAAATCAAGGTTGACGAATCTTCCAGAATTTTCTGAACATGTAACTTGCAGAGTGGACAAGGGAGAAC
The DNA here is from genome assembly GCF_044704955.1 of Pristiophorus japonicus. Lineage (NCBI taxonomy): Eukaryota > Metazoa > Chordata > Chondrichthyes > Pristiophoridae > Pristiophorus > Pristiophorus japonicus. The sequence continues at coordinate 1,835,390 of NW_027254824.1, read as the reverse complement.
CAATGGATGTGGTGTATTTGGACTTTCAAAAGGCTTTAGATAAGGTCCCACACAAAAGAATTGTGTGCAAAATCAAAGCACATGGTATTGGGGGTAATGTACTTACGTGGATAGAAACAGAGAAACAAAGAAAATAGGTGCAGAAGTAGGCCATTAAGCCATTCGAGCCTGCACAGGCATTCAATCAGATCACGTCTGACCATTCCTTCAGTACCGCTGTCCTGCTATCTCTCCATACCCCTTGATCCACTTAACCGTAAGGGCCATATCTGACTCCCTCTTGAATATACCCAATGAACTGGCATCAACCACTCTCTGCGGCAGGGAATTCCACAGGTCAACAACTCTCTGAGTGAAGAAGTTTCTCCTCATCTCAGTCGTAAATGGCCTGACCCTTATCCTAAGACTATCTCCCCTGGTTCTGGACTTCCCCAATATCGAGAACATTCTTCCCGCATCTAACCTGTCCAGTCCCGTTAAAATCTTATATGTTTCTATGAGATCCCCTCTCATCCTTCTAAACTCCAGTGAATAAAAGCCTAGTTGATCCAGTCTCTCCTCATATGACAGCCCAGCTATCCCTGGAATCAGTCTGGTGAACCTTCGCTGCACTCCCTCAAAAGCAAGAACGTCCTTCCTCAGACTAGGAGACCGAAACTGAACACAATATTCCAGGTGAGGCCTCATTAAGCACTGTACAACTGCAGTAGGAACTTCCTGCTCCTATATTCAAATCCCCGAGCTACGAAGGCCAACATGCCATTTGCCTTCTTTACCGCCTGCTGGACCTGCGTGCCAACTTTCAGTGACTGATGAACCATGACACCCAGGTCTCCCTGCACCTCCCCTTTTTCTAGTCTGCCACCATTCAGATAATATTCTGCCTTCGTGTTTTTGCCCCCAAAATGGAAAACCTCACATTTATCCAGATTATACTGCATCTGCCATGTATTTGCCCACTCACCTAATCTGTCCACATCACCCTGCAGCCTCTTAGCGTCCTCCTCACAGCTCACACCGCCACCCAGTTTAGTGTCATCCACAAACTTGGAGATATTACACTCTATCCCTTATTCCAAATCGTTAATGTATGTTGTAAAGAGCTGGTGTCCCAGCACTGAGCCCTGAGGCACTCTACTCGTCACTGCCTGCCATTCTGAAAAGGACCCGTTTATGCCGACTCTCTGCTTCCTGTCTGCCAACCAGATCTCTATCCACGTCAGTACATTACCACCAATACCATGCGCTTTGATTTTGTATACCAATCTCTTGTGCTGGGCCTCGTTAAAAGCCTTTTGAAAGCCCAAATACACCACATCCATTGATTCTCCTTGTGCACTCTACTAGTTACATCCTCAAAAAATTCCAGAAGATTCGTCAAGTACGATTTCCCTTTCATAAATCTATGCTGATCCTGTCACTGCTTTCGAAATGGGCTCCTTAATGATTGATTCCAAGATTTTCCGCTTTATGGATGTCAGGCTAAGCGGTCTATAATTAGGCGCTTTGTCTCCCCCTCCATTTTAAAAAAGTGGCGTTACATTAGCTACCCTCCAGTCCATAGGAACTGATCCAGAGTTGATAGATTGTTGGAAAATGATCACCAATGCATCCACTATTTCTCGGGCCACTTCCTTAAGTACTCTGACATACAGTCTATTAGGACTCGGGGATTTATCGGCCTTTAATCCCATCAACTTCCCGAACACAATTTCCCAACTAATAAGGATATCTTTCAGTTCCTCATTCTCACTACACCCACTGTTCCCTAGTACATTCGGCAGGTGATCTGTATCTTCCTTTGTGAAGACAGAACCGAAGTGTTGAGAACTGGTTGGCAGACAGGAAGCAGAGAGTCGGGATAAACGGGTTCCTTTTAGAATGGCCGGCAGTTACTAATGGAGTGCCTCAAGGCTCAGTGCTGGGACCCCAGCTCTTCACAGAATACATTAATGATTCAGATGAAGGAATTGAGTGTAATATCTCCAGGTTTGCAGATGGAACTAAATTAGCTGGCGGTGTGAGCCGTGAGGAGGACGCTAAGAGGCTGCAGGTTGACTTGGACAGGTTAGGTGAGTGGGCAAATACATGGCAGATGCAGTATAATGTTGATAAATGTGCGGTTATCCACTTTGGTGGCAAAACAATGAAGGCAGAATATTATCTGCATGGCGGCAGATTAGGAAAAGGTGAGGTGTAACGAGACCTGGGTGTCATGGTTCATCAGTCATTGAAAGTTGGCATGCAGGTACAGCAGGCTGTGAAGAAGGAAAATGGTATGTTGGCCTTCATAGCTAGGGGATTTGAGTATAGGAGCAGGGTCGTCTTACTGCAGTTGTAATGGGCATTGGTGAGAACTCACCTGGAATATTGTTTTCAGTTTTGGTCTCCTAATCTGAGGAAGGAAGTACTTGCTATTGAGGGAGAGCAGCGACGTTTCACCAGACTGATTCCAGGGATGGCTAGACTGACATATGAAAAGAGACTGGATCAACTGGGCCTTTATACACTGGAGTTTAGAAGGATTAGAAGGGATCTCGTAGAAATATGTAAGATTCCGACGGGACTGGACAGGTTAGATGCGGGAAGAATGTTCAAAATGTTGGGAAAGTCCAGTACCAGGGGACACAGTCTTAGGATAAGGGGTAAGCCATTTAGAACGAAGATGAGGAGAAACTTCTTCACTCAGAGAGTTGTTATGCTGTGGAATTCCCTGCCGCAAAGAGTTGTTGATGCCAGTTGTTTGGATATATTCAACAGGGAGTTATTGTGGCCCTTATGGCTAAAAGGATCAAGAGGTAGGGAGGAAACAGGAAAGCGGTACTGAGGGAATGATCAACCATGATCTTATTGAGTGGTGGTGCAGGATCTTAGTGTCGAATGGCGTACTGCTGAATCTATTTTCGATGTTTCTATGTTGAGAAGCAACACGCAATATTGCCTTCATTCGATGAGCCATAGAATATAAGATCGGGGAAGTTATGCTTCAAATGTATAAAACTCTAGTTGGGCCACCGCTAGATTATTGCAAGCTTCTCTGGTCACCGCATTACAGGAATGATCAGACTGCACTCGTGAGCATACAGGTTAGATTTAGGCGGATGGTGAATTTAGCTCTGAGTAAATATTGCATCGGCTGGGTTTGTTTTCTTTGGAACAGAGGAGGCTAAGTGGGTCCGCATTGAAGTGAATAAAATTATGAGTGGCCGAGATCGAGTGCATAGAAAGGATGTATTTCCCTTAGCAGAGTGGCCAACAACCAGGTGTCATAGATTTAAAGTAATTGGTAGGAGGTTTTCCGGAATTTGAGGTACACTGTTTTCACTCAGGTGTGGTGAAAGTCTGGAACCCACTCCTGAAAGTGATTTAGAGGCAGAAGTCCTCACCACTTTTAAAAGTCCTTGAATGTGCACTTCAATTCCAGTAACCTAAAAGGCTATGGACCAAGAGCTGGAAAGTGGCAATAGTCTGGATAGGTCGGATTTTAGTCGGAATTTAGGTCATGATCTGGTGTTTCTTCGGCAGCTCAGTGCAATTTGCTGCAAATCAATACTTCAGAGAAGGGAAAGTGCGTTCCCTGTAATTCCTGCTACACACCTGGCTCCAATCCCACCCACTTTTCCATTGAGTTCTCTTAGAACCTGAGTGTTTTACACAGGAACAAGAGCAAGCCATTGAACCTGTTGCAGAAGGACAGCAGGGTTCCATTCGCCCCTCGAGCCAGTTGCAAGGGACAAGAGGAAGTAATGCAGATCCTTGGGCTTTTTATACAACAATAGTAGAAAGCCTTCGGCCGCTCGTACCTGCTGCATAGATGACGAGGAAGCACACTTTCCTGTTACATAGAATTAGCTGGAGGCCATTCAGCCGCACTGCACTGTTGCACAGGGAAAGGAGGAGGCCATTAACGCCTCAAATCTGAGCCTTAGGAGAGGCAGAAGCCGATCAGTTCCTTGAGCTAGCTCTACAAGAAGAGTATAAGTCCATTTAGATCCGAGAACATAGAAATATAGCAAACGGGAGCAGTAGTTGTCCATTCGGCCCTTCGAGTCTGCACCGCCATTTAATATGATCATTCCTAATCCTCTATCTCAACACCATATTCACGCTTTTACCACATATCACTTGATGTCTTTTGTGTCTAGAAATCTATCTCCCTCTTAAATATATTCAGTGACTCGGCATTCACAGCCTTCTGTGGATGGGAATTCCACAGCTGCACCACTCTCTGAATGAAAAAAAAATCTCACCTTCTCCTTCCTAAATTTCCTACCCCGTATCCTGAGACTGTGACCCCTTGTTATAACCTTCCCAATCAGGTGAATCATCTTCACCGCATCCAGTCTATTCAACCCTTTCAGAATGGTAAACGTTTCAATGAGATCCTCTCTCATTCTTCTAAACTCTACAGAATACAGGCCGAGTCGACCCAATCTCTGCTCATACGACAGTCCTGCCATCCCAATAATCCATCTGGTGAACCTTCGCTGCACTCCCTCTATGGCAAGTATATCCTTTCTTGTGTAACGAAACCAAAACTGCACACAATACTCCAGGTGCGGTCTCACCAAGGCCCTGTCGAACTGTAGTAACATATCTTTACTCATTTACTCACATCCTCTTGGAATGAAGGCCAACATACCATCTGCCTTCCTAACTGCTTGCTGCACCTGCATGTATGCTTTCAATAGACTATTTTACAAGGACACCAGGTCCCTCTGCCCATCGATCCTGTTTCCTGTCCAATTTTCAATCCATGCTAGTATATTACCCCAATCATATATGTTTTAATTTTGCACACTACATCTTACGTGGGATTTTATCACAGGGCTTATGAAAATCCAAATACACTATATCCACTGGTTCTCCCTTAACTTTTTTACCAGTTACATCCTCAAAAACTCGAGTAGGTTTGTCAAACATGATTTTCTTTTCATGAATTCATGTTGACTTTGTCGAATCCCTTTGGTATTTTCTCAGTGTTCCGTTATAATATAGTTTACTATAGATTCTCGCATTTTCCCTACAACTGGTGTTCGGCTAACCGGTCTGTAGTTCCTTGTTTTCTCTCTCCCTCCATTTTTAAACAGTGGGGTTACATTTGCCACCGTGCAAATTGCAGGAACTGTTCCATAATCTATAGATGTTTGGAGGTTGTCAACCAATGCATGCACTATTTCCATTGCATCCTCTTTTAGTACTCTGGGATGCAGATCATCATGCCCTGGGGATTTATCGGCCTTCATTCCCATTAGTTTCCTCAGCATTATTTTCTTACAAATAATCATGTCCGTTAATTCCTCTTGCTCACTAGACCTTTGGTTAACAAGCATTTTTGGGATGTTATTTATGTCCTCCCTGAAGACAGAACCGAAGTATTTATTTAATTGTCCTGCCATTTCCTTGTTCCACATTATAAATTCCCCCGTTTCTGTCTGTAAAGGGCCTACATTTGTCTTCACTAATCTTTTCTTTTTTACGAACTTGTAGAATCTACTGCAGCCGGTTTTTATGTTCCTTGCAAGTTCACTCTTATACTCTATTTCTCGCCTCTCAATCAATCTCTTGGCACAATTTTGCTGAATTCTAAATTGTTCCCCATCCTCAGGCTTGTACTTTTTCTGGCAACTTTGTATAACTCTTCTTTGAACCTAATACTATCCTTAATTTATTTTGTTCACCATGGTTGGGACAGCATCCTTTTTTTTACACCAGAAAGGAAAGTATAACTGCCGCAATTGATACATTCGTTCCTGAAATGTTAGTCCTTGCCCATCCACCAACATGACGTTTATTGACTCTTCCCAATCTATCATACCCCATGCAATTCATTCCCCATGCATTCGTATTTTCCTTTGCTTAGATTTAGGACCATAGATTCGGATTGGGCTACTTCACTTTCCATCTTAATAACGAGTTTAATCGAGTTATTGCCACTCTTCGCTAAAGGACCCCAGACAACTTGACTTTTAATTAACCCCTTCTCATTACACAAGACCCAAACTAGGATATTCTTTTCCCTAGTAGGCTCCGCAAAATACTGGGCTAAAAAAACAACTGGTACAAACGCCAGGAATTCATCGTCCACATTATTATTACTTTAATTTATATGTAGTTTAAAGTCACCTTCGATGATGGTAGTACCCTTGTTACATGCAGCTCTGATTTCCTGTTAATGTTATCTTCTACACTACCACAACTGTTTGGAGGCCTATGGACAACTCACATCAATCTTTTCTGGTCCTTCGTTCTCCTTAGCGCCATCCAACTGAATCTACATCGTGTCTTTCTGAGCCGAATACCTTTCTCATTATTGCGCTGATATCATCCTTTACCAACAACGCAACACAATCCGCTCTTCCTTTATGCCCGTCCTTTCTAACTACCTTATATCATTTGATATTCAGTTCCCAACCCTGGTCACCGTGCAACCATATATCTGTAATTGCACCGATATTGTATCTTTTTACATCTGTTTGCGCTGTTAATTCTTCTATCTTATCACAGATGCTTCGTCCATTCAGATACAATGCTTTTGGTTTTGTCTTTTTAACATTATTTGAGATCATAACATTTTTTTGCACTATAGCTCGATTTATCTTATCGCTTTTTTTTCTTATCAGGATCCTTTTTGTTAGTGCCCCCTTTTGTTTCTATGCTCTGTCCCTTCTTGAAATAATGTGGTTGCATTACAACAATTACTTTCCGGCATTGCTTCATTTTCATTTCAGTTTAGCATTCTAGATTTCTCTGCACCACGACCTCCGCGCCCCACCGCACCCCCCGGCCCCACATCCCGAACCCCACTCCGCTCTCCCCTTAATAGAACACGTTGCATAGAATTAGGACGAGGCATTTCAGAACAACCGACCTGTTATACAGAAACAGATTGAGACTAATCAACCCCTAGAACCTGTTACATAGGACGCGGAGGATGACATTCCGTCCCTCAAACTATTGCACAGGAACAGCCTGAGTCATTCAGCCCCTCTAGCACATTGCACAGCCGGAGGCCTGTGGCACTGGACTAGTAATCCAGTGAGAGAAAATCACAGTCCACCAAGAGAGTAGGACAATTTAAATTCAATTAAATACATCTAGAATTTTAAAAGTATTAAAATGTTGACCATTGATGCAACACACCCATCTCGTTCAATAATCTCCTTTAGTGAAGGAAATCTGCAGTCCTTACTGGTCTGGGCCCAAATGTGGCGCCAGATCCAGAGCAACGTGGTTGGCTCTTTATGGTCCTCTGAAGAGGCCTAGCGAGAAACTCATTTGCATAAGGTGGCTAACCATCACCTTCACAAGGGCAATTAGGGAAGTACAACAAAGGCTAACCTTGCTAGAATTGTCCACATGCTAGAATGAAAAAAATAAACAATAGGATCTCTAGATTGTAACACAGAAAAAAGAAGAACTGCAAGAGAGGTCAGAGAATGTGGAGTCTGGAGACAACTAGATAAATGCATAGCTACCTGGCTTTAAGAGAGAAAGCAGAGAGTAGGGGTAAAAGTTAGCTTTTTAGAGTGGCAGAAGGTGGTTAGTGCTGTTCCACAAGGATCGGTGCTGGGACCACTGTTGTTCACAATTTATATTAATGACTTCTACCTGGGAATCAAAAACAAAATTTCTCAATTTGCGGATGACGTCAAATTAGTTGGATATTCAATACTGAGAATGACTGCAACAAATTCGGTCGCGCGAACCTGTTGCATAGATGACGAGAAGGCAATGCCAAACCAACGAACCTGTTGCTCAGAAATAGTAGGAGGCAATTGAGCCTCTCCAGTCTGTTACATAAGAAAAGGAGAGGGCCATTAACCGCTTTCTAGCGATGGCAACATGCTTAAATGAATAAAATAAAACAATAGATTGTTACATGGTTAGAAGAAGAGTTGGAAAGTGAGATTAGGCGGGATAGCAACTTTCGGACTTTACGGACACGCTGGGACGAAGTAGCCTCCTTCCGTGCTGAAAGGTTCGACAAGTCCATGACAAAACATCCCTTTCAAACATAATGATTCGGGTCTGACAGGGCATCCGTTTTAGACGGTGGAGGTTGATCCAGTGGGGATGAAAGTTCATCGATCTGAAATGTTCACTCTGTTTCTCTCTCCGCAGATTCTGCCTCATCTGCTGAGTGTTTCCAGATTTTTTTTAGCTCAGATTACGCAGCAACACTATTTTACTTTTGTATTGGTGCGCAATTTGGCTACTCTGAGGCGCAATGGATAGCACGTTAGATTTTTAATTCTTGGCATATTAAAGATTCAAAGTTTTTGTGCTCGACTCCCACCAGAGTCAGGATTTGAGCCTGGGCCGCACATTGAACTTTGCATCAAAGCAATACTTCAGAGAAGGCTCACTGTGGTCCCTGCACTTTCTGTTGCACAAGTCGCTCCAGTCCTTCCCAAGTATCATCTGAATATTTTGCACGCAAGCAATCGAGCCTGTTACACAGGGACAGGTGGAGGCCAATGAGTCACTTAACCCCTCAAACCAATTGCAAAGGGCAGGAGGAAGCCATTCAGCTGTGTGCGCCTGTTTTACAAGAAATGTCGAACTCCATTTGGTCGCTCGAACCTTTCGCATAGTTGACCATAAGGCAATGCCAAACCAACGAAGCTGTTGAGCAGAAATAGGAGGATGTCATGAGCCTCTCCAGTTTGTTGCACAAGGACAGGGGAAGGCCATTAACCCCTCGAGCCTGAGGCATAGGACTGGCGGAAGCCATTCAGCTCCTTGAGACTTATCTATAAGAAGACTAGAAGTCCATTTAGCCATTCGAAAGGCTGAGGATGAAGCATTTGCGACTCACGAACCTGTTATACAGGAACAGGAGGAGGCTAATCAATCTCCCGATCCTGTTGCATAGGAACAGGGCACACCATTCCTTCCCTCAACCTGTTGCAAACGAATAGGAGGTGTCATTCAGCCCCTTGAGCGCATTACACAGATGGAGGTCAATCATAGTAGCATAATGGTTATGTCACTGGACTAATAATCCAGAGAGAAGAAATCATAGCCCACCACGAGAGTGGGGAAATTTAAATTCAATGAATTTATCTGGAATTTTAAAAGTATCAATAATGATGACCATTGTAACAAACTCCTCATCTGGTTCACTTGTCTCCTTTCGGGAAAGAATTATGCCGTCCTTACCGGTCTGGGCCTACATGGGACTCCAAACCTACAGCAATGTCGTTGGCTCTTAACTGACCTCTGAAATGGCCTGGCGAGCCAGTCGGTTGCGTAAAGTGACTCACCAACAATTTCACAAGAGCAGAAGGAGATGGGCAACAAATCCGCCCCTTGCTAGCGATGTCGACAAGCTTGAATGAATAAAATTAAAAAAAATAGATTGTTACATCGGAACAAGAAATGCCTCAAGCCAGGTCAGAGAATGCGGAGTCAGGTGACAACTAGCAGAATGGATAGCTAGCTGGCTTCAAGACAGAAATCAAAGAATATGCGTAAAAGTTAGCGTTTCTTAGCTGCAGAATGTGTAGTGGCGTTCCACAAGGATCGGTGCTGGGACCACTGTTGTTCAAAATTTACATTAAAGATTTAGATTTTGGAATCAAAAAAAACATTTCTAAATGTGCGGGTGACACCAAATTAGGAGGGATAGTCAATACAGAGGAACACTGCAACAACTTACAAGAGGACATTAATAAACTTGCAGAATGGGCATATAATTGGCAAATGAATTTCAAACCATATAAATGTGAGGTGTTACATTTAAGTAGGAGACTTAACGAGGTCACTTATTAATGGAAGTTGACAGTCTGGGTGGTGTACAGGAACAAAGAGATCTCGGAGTACAAAATACAAAAACTCTAAAAAAAATAACGGCATAAGTTAGCAAGGCCATAAAAAGCAAACCAAACACGCTGATTTATTTCTAGACATACAGAATTGAAAAGTAGCGACATTATGCTAAACCTGTATTTAACCTTCATTAGATCACACTTAGAGTACTACGGACAGTTCAGGTCGCCATCTTATAAAAAGGACATAGAGGCATTTCAGAGGATGCAGAGAAGATTTACAAGGATGATACAAGAACAGCCAGCGTATCCAAATTAGGAAAGGATGAACAGGCAGTGTCTCTTTTCTCTTGAAAAAGGAAGGCTGAGGCGTGACATGATACAGACATTTAAAATTATGAAAGATTTTGATGGAGTGGATACAGTTAGAATGTTTCAAGTTATGGGGATCAGAATAACTAGACGCTCTCAATATAAGATAGTCACCATGAAATCAAAATAGGGAATTCAGAACAAACTTATTTAGCAAAAGAGTGGTGGTATTGTGGAACTCGGTACCACAGGGAGTGGTTGAAGAGAATAGTATGGAAGTATTTATGGAGGGGCTAGACAGGCATAGGAGAGAGAAGGGAATAGAGCATTAGGCTGTTGAGGAATGTTGAGTGGAGGCTCCAGTGGAGCATAAAAGACTGAGGCGAATGGCCTGTTTCAGTGCTGTATATCCGATGTAATCCAATGCTTGACATGAGTGTACTTGACTCCATTCCGCAGGATGCTACCCGCCACCACCCCAATGAGACCCCAACACTGCACGAGGTAGAAAACGCCATAAGAAAGCTAAAAAATAACAAGGCTACGGGGGCTGACGGAATCATTGCTGAGGCACTAAAGTATGGCGGTGAGGCACTGCTGGCGCGAATACCTGACCTTTCTCTCATCTGGAGGGAGGAAAGCATGCCGGCAGATCTTAGTGATTTAGTGATCGTGAACATTTTTAATAAATCAATAAGTCCGACTGCAGCAACGAAAGGGAAATCTCCCTGCTATCAGCCACTTGGAAAGTCGTCGCTAGCATCCTCCTCAACTGACTTCTCCCTGTGGCCGAGGAGCTCCTCACGGAGTTGCAGAGCGGATTTCGTCCCCTCCGGGGAACAACGGACATGATTTGTTGCAGCACGACAGCTGCATGAAAAATGAAGGTAACATGGCCTTCTTCGACCTTACAAATGCTTTTCCCACTCAACCACGAGAGCTGAAGGAGTGTCCTCCTCCGTTTCGGACGCCACCAAAAGTACGTCACCATCCTCTGCCTGCTCCACGATGACATGCAGGCCGTGATCCTTACCAACGGATCCATCACAGACGCAATCCACTTCCGGATCGGGGGTCAAGCAGTCTGCGTCAACACTCCAACCCTCTTCTCATTCTTCCTCACTGCCATGCTCCACCTCACAGTCCACAAGCTCCCCGCTGGAGTGGAACTAAGCTACAGAACCTGGGGAAACCTGTTCATCCTTCGCCATCCCTAGGCAAAGTCCAAGACCATCCCAACCTCTGTCGTGAGCTACAGTACGCAGATGACGCCTGCGTCTGTGCTCACACAGAGGCTGAACTCCAGGACACAGTCGAGGTATTTACTGAGGCACACGAAAGTATGGCGCTTGCGCTAAACATCAGTAATTCAAAGGTCCTCCACCAACCTGTCCTCGCTGCACAGCACTGCCCCCCAGTCATCAACATCCATGGTCCGGCCCTGGACAACGTGGACCAATTCATTATTTCGGGCGCCTCCTATCAACAATAGCTGGCATTGACGACAAGATCCAACAACGTCTCCAGTGCAGCCTTCGGCCGCCTGTGGAAAAGTGTGTTTGAAGACCAGAACTTCAATACTTTCGCCAAGCTCATGGTCGACAGGCCGTAGAAATACCCGCCCTCCTGTACTGCTCAGAGATGTGGAACATGTATAGTAGACACCGCACTTCGCTGTAAAATACCACCAACGATTTGTCCGAAAGATCCTACAAATCTCCTGGGAGGACAGACGCACCAAATTTAATAGCCTCGTCCAGGCCAACATACCCAGCATTGTAGCACTGACTACACATGATCAGCTCCGTTGGGCAGGCCACATAGTTCGCATGCCAGACACGAGAAACCCAAAGCAAGCGCTCTGCTCGCAACTCGTCCACGGACAACGAGCCAAAGGTGGCCAGTGGAAACGTTACAAGGGCACATTCAATGCCTCCCTGATAAAGTATGACATTCCCACTGACACTTGGGAGTCACTGGCCCATGACCGCCCTAAGTGGAGCAAGTGCATCCAGGAGGGCACTGAGCTGCTCGAGTCTCATCCCCGAGAGCATGCAGACATCAAGCGCAGGCAGCGGAAAGAGCGTGCAGCAAACCAGACTCCCCGCCCACCCTTTACCTCAAACACTGTCTGTCCCACTTGTGACAGAGACTGTGGTTCTCGTATTAGACTGTACAGCCACCTACCAACTAATGCTAAGAGTGGAAGCAAGTCTTCCTCGATTCCGAGGGACTGCCTATGATGATGTGAGGCTATTGCACAGGAAGAAGCCTTTCAGTACCTTGAACCTTGTACGCAGGAGCAGGATATTCATCCCCTCATACATGTTAAATAGTAACAGGTGGCCACCATTCAACTTTTCAAGCGTTTTAAATAAGAACAGGATGTGGGTCATTCAGCACTTTCCAGACAGTTTTATAGTTATAGGAAAAGGCAATTCTGCCCCTCGAATCCGTTGAATAGGAACAGGAGGTTGTCATTAAGCCCATAGATGCTGATACACTAGAAAAACAGGAGGACATTCAATCTCCTGATCCGGTTACATAGGAACAGGAGAAGAATATTCAACCCACAGAGGCTGGTAAATCAGGAACAGGAGGAGTTCATTCACTCCCTCACGCTTGTTAGACAAGACAGCAGGAGGGCATTCAGCCACTCGAGCTTGTTACACAAGAATAGGAGGAGGCCATTCATCCACTTGAGCCTGTTACACTGGAACGGATAGAGGCGATTCAGTCCTTCGAGCCTGTGGCAGTGGAACAAGAGGACGTCATTCAGCCTCCATAAATTGTTACACAGAAGCACACTATTCGGCCCCTCAAAACACTTACATTTGAATAGAGGGGATGATTAAACGCTGTTCAGCCTATTAGACATCAACAGGATACATAGAAACATACAAAAATAGAAAATGGATTCAAGAGTACGCCATTCGGCCCTTCGAGCCTGCACCACCATTCATTAGATGATGGCTGATCATGCAAAATCAGTACACAATTCCTGCTTTCTCTCCATACCACTTGATCCCTTTAGCAGTAAGTGGCACATCTTACTCCCTTTTGAATATATCTAACGAGCTGGCAACAACAACTTTCTGTGATAGAAAATTCCACAGGTTCACAATTCTCTGAGTGAATAAGTTTCTCCTCATCTCAGTCCTAAATGGCTTATCCCTTATCCTTAGACTCGGACCCCTAGTTCTGGATTTTCCTAACATCGGGAACATTCTTCCTGCATTTAACCTGACCAATCCCGTCAGAATTGTATCTGTTTCTATGCAATCCCCTCTCATTCTTCTAAATTCCAGTTAATATAAGCCAGTCGATCCAGGAGGAGGCGATTCAAGCCCTCGACCCTTGTATTTAGGAAGCGGAGCAGGCCATTCAGCCACTCAAGTTTGTTACATCGGAGCTGAAGGAGGCTATTCACCCCCTTGCCCTATTTTCACAAGTAAAGGACGAAGTTAAGAGTACGGTTGCACAGTGGTTATGTTACTGGTTTAGTAATTCAGAGGCATGTGTACACATTCAACCATGGCAGGTGTGGAATTTGAATTGAATTCATTAAATACATCTGGAATTAAAATGGCGTGATCCTGTCCTTCCTCGTCAACTCTATCAACCTAATGTTCTATTCCCTTCTCCCTCATATACGTATCTCAATTTTCCTCGCCGCCATGCTCCACCTCACGATCAACAAGCTCCCCATTTAAACTCAGGACCAGTCGGAAACTGTTTAAACAACGCCGCCTCCAGGGCAGGTACAAGATCACTCCTACCTCTGTCATTGAGCTGCACTATGCGGACGCCGCCTGCGTCTGTGCACATTCAGTGGCTGAACTCCAGGGTATAATCATTGTATTCCATGAGGCATATGAAAGCATGGGCCTTACGCTGAACATTCATAAGACAAAATTCCTTCACCAGCCTGCCATCGCCGCACAGAACTGCCCTCCAATCATCAAGGCCCAAGGCACGGCCCTGGATAACGTGGACCATTTCACATATCTTGGCAGCCTCTTATCAACAAAGGCATATGTGAATGCAGAGATTCAGCATCGCCTCCAGTGCGCCAGAACAGCCTTCGGCCGCCTGCGGAAAGAAGTGTTTCAGAACAGATCTTAACAAATCTACTACCAAACTCATGGTTCATAGGGCTGTAGAAATACTTGCCCTCCTGTATGGGTCTGAGGCATGCACGATGTACAGAAGGCACCTCAAGTCGCTGGAGATATATCACCAACGATGTCTCCGCAAGATCGTGAAAATCTCCGGGGAGGACAGGCACACCAACATCAGTGCCCTCGACCAGGCTGAAATCCCCAGTATTGAAGCACTGCCCACACTCGATCAGCTTCGCTGTGCAGGCCACATAGTACACATGCCAGACACGAGACTCCCGAAGCAAATGCTTTAGGCGGAGCTCCTTCATGGTAACCGAGCCAAAGGAGGACAACACAAACGTTATAAGGACATCCTCAAAGCCTCCCTGGTAAAGTGCGACATCACCACTGACAATTGGGAGACCCTGGCCGCAGATCGCCCGAGGTGGAGAAAGTCCATCCGGGAGGGCGTTGAGCTCTTTAAGGCTTGATGCAAGGTGCATGAAGAGCCCAGGCGCACGCAGCGGAAGGAGCGTGCGACAATCCAGCCCAACCGACCCCTTCCCCCGTCGAATGTCTGTCCCACCTGTGACTGAGTCTGTGGCTCTCGTATCGGACTGTTCAGCCATGAAAGAACTCACTTTGGGAGTGGAAGCAACTCCTCCTCAATTCCGAGGGACTGCCTATGATGATGGGGGAATTTTAGGATTGAGCAAATTAGACCAATATGTGTTTAAATATGTCTGTGCTGTCAGTCCCGGATCATTCTGTGTCTCTTTAAATGGATATGCTGTCAGTTCAGTTCATTCTTTGTCAGTATAAAAGGGATGTGCTGTCTGTCCCGGATCATTCTGTGCGTGTGTCTGCTTAATATTAGTCTGATTACAGCTGTGAAGACCGAATTTCTAAGGTGATATATTTGAAAGCGAAATGGTTTTCCTTGCGTAGGAGTGAACCCAGTTGACAGCGCATCTGTTGAATAATTCAAAATGTTTTTATATTTGAGTAAAACCCTTTCTCTAATCATAGCTGAAGCCCTGAAAAAGCTCCCATTTCTCTCCACAACAAAGTGACCAGCTGTGGACACATTGCCGAATGGATAAGGCATCCGCGTTCAGTTTTAATCGTGATGTTGTCAGAAGATTGCAGGTTCGGGTTGTGCTCCGGTTGTTTAACTGACCGGGCAAAACTTATGCTTCTGTGTTCCGAATCTCGCCAAAAAGCGTCCAATTCTGACAGTTACTCAACTGAAGTTATGGAAACGCCTGCTGACAGAGACTGATTCTGCGTTTTCCACATTGTCGATCTGGGGGCACCCGCAAGGCATGCGACGAATTAAGAAATTAAGCATTAGTAGAAAGGGTCGGTCATTCTGCCCTTCGAGCATGCTCCGCAATGAAATCACCTCCTATTCTTCTAAACTCTGTAGAATATAGGCCTAGTCTACTCAACCTCTCCTCATGGAACATAACTTTGCTGTTTCGAGTCTGTTGAGGTCGGTTTGCCCAGTGGCTTCCAACGTGGAAATGAACCGTTTTTACCCGAACATTTCTAACAGTCTCTGACCTTACATAACGGACTTAGCGAAAATAATTTTGCTCATAGAAGCTGACTGTCAGTTTTTCACATTGTTGATCGGAGTGCACGGGCAGGTCTTGTGGTAAAGTGAAATGTCGTGCACGTTTTCTCTTTGAATGTGTTTTCTTTAAAAATCTTTGTCAGTTCACTCCAGACGAATGATCTGAAGGAAAAAGTGAGGAAAAGTTCCATCTCCGATCCGGATCCCTGTTCCACCTTCATTCAAGAAGTGAAGAATTCCAATAGTCAGTGTTCATTTTAACAAGACGTGAACAATGCTGGGACAGAGACCAATGGTTTTAAGGAGATTTGGATTCAATGCCTATTGTATGTAAGTTTCAGTCAAATTCTGGGAAGATTCATCAGCATCAGAAGTTTACAATAAATGAGACAACGATTTAGGCAGCAATCGCCTTAACGTCCCGTCTACTGTCTAAGACAACTCAGCCATTCAATCTGGTGCTGTTAGCCTTCGTTCAATCAAAAATATATAGCTTAAGAAACAATTATTTATTAATTTAAATCATATCAATTTCAACTTTTTGCAATACAATTGTAAATTTATTTATTTTCTTATTATGATAAATATTTATATGTTTTAAATTGTCTTTTTGTCTAGGTTGATTTTAATTCCCTCCCTCCTTCCTGCCTGTCTATCACCTCTGGCTTCAACAACCGTGCCAGTCCCGCGTGGTCCTGAGACCCACGCTCACTCACGCACAGCACAATTGCCTTCAGGAATGATAGAAATCCCACGGTATTCTTTTAAAAGGCAACTGCTGTCCGTCAAGGGCTTTTATACAGCTGTGTAAGAGGGATGTGCTTCCTGTTCAGGATCATTGGGTGTCTGTTTAAACGAGATGGTTGTCAATTCAGGTTCATCAATTGCCACTTGAATATGTATTTTCTCATAATCCGAATCATCCTGTATATTTTAAAAGGAGTGTGATTTCAGCTGCGATAACTGAATTGTTAAAGTGTTGTGTTTCAAGCTACATTGACGTTGCCTGAGTCCGTGGGCATCCATATCGCAGCGCATCGATTCATTACTCGTAATATGCTCATGTTTTCCGAAATCCACTCCTTGACATCACCCTTGTCCCAAATTTGCTCCCAATATAAAAAACAACAAATTTTCCTCCGATGGCATCCGCCGCGTGGCATAATGGATAAGGAGTGTGACTTCGATGGTAACTGTGATATTATCAGAAGATTGCAGGTTTGAGTCCTGCTGCGGTCAACCAACTCGCCGCGTGAAGTGTTATATTCTTTTTTTGATTCTGCCTCAAAACCAACCATCTCGGACAGTCACTCACCTGAAGTAAAGGAAGGCTGTTTGCTTTAAGAAGTTAATGGCACATATTCATCACTGTCGATCTGGTTGCACGGGCAGAACAAGCGGTGAAGTAGACTTTCGTGCACATTATTTCTGTTTGAATGCAAAAAGTAGGGGTTGGATGTCTGACTTTGCAGTAAGTAGGAGACGAGGTGACTGAGAGGTTCAAGCGATGGACTGCTGATCCAGTCTGCCCTCAGCTTCGTCGTTATTGTGTTAAACATTTGACCCCTCGTTTTCTTTCGTCAATCACATTTAACCTCATTGCCAAATTCAACTTTTACCGACAAGGATGCAGCTCGTTGGTAAATTAATGGCTCAAAAAATAATCTATTCATCAAAGGGAAAACATTAGCAGGACTATGGAGAGGGGGACTCATTAGATAGATCTCTGAGATTCAGCAAATTCACGATGTGCCAAATAGCAAACAAACGTCAGAATATGAGAGCTACGTCCTTCATTGTCTAAGGCTTGTTGGTCTAGTGGTATGATTCTTGCTTAGGGATTTAAATAATTGAAATGCAATAGATCCCGGACGAGCCCTGCCAACTTTTAGTCAAAAAAATACTTCTCAGCTGGTTTACATGTGAGAAAACTGACATGTTTCAAATTAAAACGTTTGATTTCGCTCCGTTGTTCCCACAGCGTCCAAAATCCTGGAGATTCCCAGGAGCAAAGTGAAATTCACCGAACTGAGTAACGTTAAAGTATCTCAGATGTACTCGACTATGTGTCTCATTGGACAACCTAAACCCGTGTTTCGTTCCGGCCAATACTTGATCAGTATATCTTCCTTTCTGTATGCATGAGCTCACCTCCATTGGGATAAGCATACATTCAGCATCAATCTCAACTTCAACGTGAAACAGACTCTGCCCTGAATATGGGTGCGTCCTGTTTCTCTGGCGCTACAAAGATGTGAGAAGCTGGCTTTGGAATTAGTCCCTTGGCTGGCGAATTTAAACCGTACAGGAAATCAATCCGGGGTGGCCAAGCTGCCTGGTCTGATTAAAAGGCGTGCACACCCTACATTTCAGGCATGTTATAGTGTTCTGGCCTCAACATTCGGTTCAACGTATCGGATCATAAGCACCGCTCCCATTGGCTGGTAATGGTTCTGCTGTTCCCACTAACACCTCCTCTGGTCCATCCTTTGTTACTTTATTGCCCGCTTACCACCCACTATGCCTTTTGTCATTGTGCCATTTATTATTCAATGCCTCCTTCGCTCCACTGTATCAGAGACATTCCCTTTTGTCCTTCCTGCTGCCTATTTTTTTCCAGGCGCTTTTGTCGTGGAAAACATCTGTAAACATTAGATTTTTCTTAAAATATCGGAATGATCATCTGACTGAACGTGAGCCCTTGCCTTCATCCACATAATGTTCACGGCCTGCTGAGTTTTACAGATTTCTTTGTTTTTGTTCATTGTGTTTCTGTATCCCTTTTAAGATGATGTGCTGGTCTGTCCGGGGTCATTTTCTGTCTCTTCAAAATGGTATGCTATCAGTACCGGATCATTATGTATCTGGTTAAAAGGGATTTACTGTCTGTCCCGGATTTCAAATTTCAATTTTCAAAAACTGCCTTTGGAGGGTGCAGGATTTTCAGTTTGTTGGTGTGTTTGTGTAAGCGAGGGAGTGCGTGCAAACGTTCTGTGCGACCTTACTGTGCATTTCATGTCATGGGAGAAAAAATGCATTAAATGCAACTTGAAGCCACACTGATGTGATTCAACACGCATTCGATGACTGCCTGACAGGAGAAGAATCTGCTGTGGGATTTTGCTATTCGACATCTCAAAGAAGGCAAATCACATAAGTTAGAAACATAGCGATTTCAGCGAGACCTTGCGGATGGGCTGTGTGACATGATGACCTCCTTCCCCCTTATTATCAAATACAAATCAAATCAAGACAAGACATGACTGACTGACTGACTTTGTTTATATATATATATATATATATGTATGAATATTTATATATGCGTATATTTTATACATTCCCTACTTTTTAACTTTCACAATAAATGTGCTTTTTCTGCTCTGCCTGCACTGGGCTCTATTACATTTGACCTCTTTCACAGCACACGCAGCTGCTGTCAGATCCAGCAGAAAGGCACTCGCGACTTTAAAAGATCGCCTTTGTTGCCCACATCTTCCATCGTGGCTTGTCTTCCACCATGGGCTTACTGTGTTTGGGTATTTCCTGACTGCACGCCCGGATTTCCAGTGGAGTTCATGCTGACACACAGCCTTCGTTCAATCAAAAATATATAGATTAAGAAACAATTATTTATTTATTTAAATCAAATCAAATTCAATTTTTTGCAATAAAATTGTCAATTTATTTAATTTCTGATTATGATAAATATATATATATATGTTTTAAATTGCCTTTTTGTCTGGGTTGGTTTTACTTCCCTCCCTCCTTCATGCCTGTCTAGGAATGATAGAAATCCCACTTTATTCTTTTAAAAGGGAACTGCTGTCCATGAAGGGCCATTATACAGCTCTGTAGGAGGGATGTGCTTCCCGTCCAGGATCATTCGGTGTCTGTTCAAACGGGATGGTTGTCATTTCCGTTTCATCAATTGCCCCTATAAGACGTATTTTCTCATTATCCGGATCATCCTGTATATTTTAAAAGGAGTGTGATTTCAGCTGCAATAACCGAATTGTTAAACTG
The DNA here is from genome assembly GCF_044704955.1 of Pristiophorus japonicus. Classification (NCBI taxonomy): domain Eukaryota; kingdom Metazoa; phylum Chordata; class Chondrichthyes; family Pristiophoridae; genus Pristiophorus; species Pristiophorus japonicus. The sequence goes on along the minus strand of NW_027254824.1, from coordinate 1,815,600 downwards.
TTGAGTTTCAAGCTACATTGACATTGCCTGTGTCCGTGCGCATCCATATCGCAGTGCATCTATTCATTACTCGAAATATGCTCATGTTTTCCTAAATCCACTCCTTGACATCACCCTTGTCCCAAATTTGCTCTTAATATAAAAAACAACAAATTTTGTGCCGACGGTAGCGGCCGTGTGGCCTAATGCATAAGGCGTCTGACTTCGATTGTCTCCGCGATGTTATCAGAAGATTGCAACTATTTACAATCTATATTAGCGACAGGGAAGAATTAACTGAGTGTAATGTAGCCACGTTTGCTGACGATACAACGATGGGAGGAAAAGCAATGTGTGAGGAGGACACAAAAAACCTGCAAAAGGACAAAGGCAGGCTAAGTGAGTGGGCAAACATTTGGCAGATAGAGTATAATGTTTGAAAGTGTGAGATCATGCACTTTTGCAGAAAATGCAAGAGCAAATTATTGTTTAATTGGAGAGTCATTGCAAAGTGATGCAATACAGCGGGACCCGAGAGTTCTTGCATGAAACACAAAAGGATAGTATGCAAGTACAGCAAGTGATCAGGTAGGCCAGTGGTATCTTGGCCTTTATTGCAAAGGGGATGGAGTATAAAAGCAGGGAAGTCTTGCGACAGCTATGTAAGTTATTGGTGAGGCCACACTAGGAATACTGCGTGCAGTTTTGTTTTCCATATTAATGAAAGGATATACTTGCTTTGGAGGCAGTTCAGAGAAACATCACTGGATTGATTCCGGAGATGAGGGGGTTGACTTATGAGGAAAGTTTGAGCTGGCTGGGCCTTAACTCTTTGGAATTCAGAAAGAATGAGAGGTGATCATATTGTAAAGTATAAGATATGAGGGAGCTTGACAAAGTGAATGCAGAGAGGATCTTTCCACTGATGGGAGAGACTCCAACTAGAGGGCATGATCTTAGAATAAGTGGCCACCCATTTAAAACAGAGATGAGCACAGTTCGGATGTACATCCAGCCTCTTTTCTCTTTGAATGTCATTTCTTAAAAAATCTTTGTCAGTCACTCCAGAAGAATGATCTGAAGGAAGAAGTGAGGAAAAGTTCCATCTCCCATCCGGATCCCTGTTCCACCTTCATTCAAGAAGTGAAGAATTCCAATAGTCAGTGTTCATTTTAACAAGACGTGAACAATGCTGGGGCAGAGACCAGTGGTTTTAAGGAAATTTGGATTCAATGCCTATTGTATGTAAGTTTCAGTCAAATTCTGAGATGATTCATCAGCATCAAAAGTTTACCACAATAAATGAGCACAACGGTTTAGTCGGCCATCACCTTAACATCCCGTCTACTGTCTAAGACAACTCAGCTCTTCAATCTGGTACTGTTAATCACCGACCAGAAATACTCTGCTAGAATGTCCCGCTCACTTTAAAAGTCCTGCCCCTGCACCCAGATTCACAAAGTTCAAAATGTAGAATCAGATTCTGCAAGCAAAATGCCTTCCTGAATGCTATAAACTACCTCATCGAATGAAGCCTTTTACTCTGATCAGACAGGCTGGCGACGCGTGTTTGATTCCCAGTCATTACAGAATCCTCTACAGATAGACCATATTTGGCGTACTTAGTGCAAATCTGGTCGCCATATTATTTACAAAATTGATATAATGGAACTGAAGAGGATAAAGAGAGGATTTACAAGGAGTATACATGAAATGCGAGGATATATATCAGCAAAGGATGAACAGGCCGCGTCTCTTTTCGCTTGAAAAGAGAAGTCTGAGGGTGACCTAATAGAGGTCTGCTCGACATGAAAGGGTTTGATAGGTTAAATGCACAGAAAGAGAGTTTCCACATGTGGGGAGAACCATCACTGGAGGGTATCAATATAAGATCGTTACCAACAAATCCAATAAAGAATTCACAAGAAACTTATTTATCAGAGATTGAGAATGTGGAACTCACTATCACAGGGATTTGTTGAAGTAAGTAGGATATAATCATTTAAGGGACAGTTAGATAAGTATATGTGCGTAAAAAGAATATAGTTTTATTCTGATGAGAGAATGTCCAGTGGACCATAAAGGTGGGATTCGACTGGTTGGGTCGAATGGCCTGCTCCTGCTCTGTATATCCTATATAATTGTATGCATTCGGCACACATAATACTTATTCAAAGGCCAGCTCCTTACTACCTTCAGCACTAGAGAATGGGCACTGACTAAAATATAGTGCAGAGGATTTTTCAAGATTATTTTGAGATTGACGCTGAATTTAAATATATCCAAATTAATGCGAGTTCCTGCGTGCTGAATGGAACACGGGTGTCAGACGTCAAGTCGACACAGCGCCGCATACACGGGGAAACATTTAACTTTACTCAGTTGATTAGTTTTCACGTTACTCACGTGAAGCTCAGAGATTTCGGAAAATGTGGGGAAAATGGAACAAATTCATAAGTTTATATTTATATTTATCTAAAACCCATCGAGGCTCGGTTATTAATTTGAGAAATTTCATGAGTTGAGTGCAACATGCTTGGTAGAAAAAGATGAATTTGTACATGAGCTTCATGGTAAAAGTCCAATGAAAAAAACAGAGGCATGAAACATTCCACAAAAAAACTACGAGAATGGGATCCGAACCAACACGTGCAGAGTATAAGGGATTAGTAGTACATCGACTTAACCACACGGCCACCTCGTCTGAAGCCAAAATTTGATCTGCCCTTCGGTTTCCTGTTTTTTGCATCCAAACATATATACCCTGCGACAAAGTCCAGTTCACCACTTGTATGGTCCGAGCATCCAGGTCGACAAAGTTCAAAGTCTACAATCAGCTTCTGTAAGCAAAAGACCTTCCAATACTTCAGGTGAGCGAGTATCAGAAATGGCCAGTTTTGAGACAGTTTCACAGCAGAATAGAAAAGGTACTACCCGGTGAGTTATACGGCCCCGACAGGATATTGGTTAGCACCGAAGTCAGATGCCTTATCCATTGAGCCATATCCCACTGCCGTTGCCAGAAGATGTGTTGTATTTGGAACATAAGAACATAAGAAATAGGAGCAGGAGTAGGCTATTTGGCCCTGCTCGGCTATTCAATAAGATGATGGCTGATCTGATAATGGAATCAGCTCCACTTCCCTGTCCGCACTCCATAACCCTTTACCCAATTATTGCTCAAAAAGCTTTCTATTTCCGCTTAAAATATATTCAGACCAAGCCTCCACAGCGCTCTGGGGCATTGTTTAACACAACTCAGAGAGATGAAATGTTTCCTCATCTCAGTTTTAAATCGGCGGCACATTATTTTAAGACTATATCCCCTTGTTTTATTTTCTCCTATGAGTGGAAATATACTCTCTGCTTCCACCTAGTCGAGCTCCCTAACGATCTTATACGTTTCAATCAGATCACCTCGCATTCTTCAGAACTCCAATGTGTATAGGGCCAACCTACCAAACCTATCCTCAAATCAACGCCCTCATCTCCGGAATGAACCTCGTGAACCTTCTCTGAGCAGCCTCCAATGCAAGTATTACCTTCCTTAAATACGGAGAACAAAACTATACGCAGTACTCCACGTGGTGGCCTGTACAGTTGTAGCAGAACTTCATTGTTTTTATAGTCTATCTCCCTTGCAATCAATACCAACAAGCTATATGCCTTCCTGATTACTTACTGTAACTGAATAATAACGTTTTTGTGTTTAATGCATAAGGACCCCCAGGTCTCCCTTTATTGCATCACGTTGCAACGTTTCTCCAGTTAAATTGTGGGCCATGAAATGCCGTTTTGGTCTTCCCATGGAATTTTAGAGAAAAAATACGCATGTACATTAAGCTGTTGACCACGTTCGACTTTCTTGAGGACTCCTTCGACTGTGCTTCGCAGCGTGTACACGGCCTCCAGCTGGAGTCACATGGCTTTGGGCAGCCAATCAGGTGAGATATCATAGTAATAGTAGTTCCGCAGGATCCTATGCTCCTGTTACTATGATTCTGATAGAGCCTGAAACAATAAAAACACTGCCCCAAACAGCTAAAACCCTTATTTAAAAAATAATTACAATACTTCCATTTAAATTAAAGTTAATAATGTCTTTAAAAAATTCACGATTTTTTTACATTTTCTTTAACAAAATTACCGTTGTGGGGAGGCTTTTAATTATAAAATGTTTTAATAACTTTATTTTTATATGTTTTTGTGTTTTTTTAAAACACTTGCGCCTGTAAAAGTCGGCTATGCGCCTGCTTTTTCAGGCGCAAGCTTTTTGAGGACATTAGTAAGAATAAATATCGGAAATTTCCACGTACAAGTGTCCTTGCTCCAGAGATATGGCCATCTAACAAGTCAGAAACTTGCACACTGAAAACCGGCATTTCCGATGCCTTCCCGGGTCCATAGGAACTCCGTACAGACGCGGGGAAGCCGGAATTTCAGGGCCAATATTTGCTTTTCTATTATTTCTGCCAAAGTTGATAACCTCACATGTTCCCCTATTATAATCAATCTGCCTAATTATTGCCCAGTCACTTAGCCTGTCTATATCCCTTTGAAGATTTGTTTTGTGCTGCTCACGATTTGCTTTCCCACCCATCTTTGTTTCATCTGCAAACTTGGCTATTTTATACTCGGTCCCTTCATCCAAGTAATTAATATAGATTTTAAATAGGTGAGGACCCAGCATAAATCTCTGCGGCACCTCATTAGTCACTATTTCCCATCTGGAAAATGACCCGTTTATCCTGGATCTCTGATTTCTGTTAGTTAACCAATCCTCTATCCATGCTAATATATTACCGCCAACCCCGTGAGCGTTTATCTTGTGTAGTAACCTCGTATGTGGCATCTTATCGAATGCCTTCTGGAAATCCAAATGCACCACATCCACTTGTTCCCCCTTATCCACTCTGCTCGGTATATCCTCAAAAATTTGCACGATATTTGTCAAAAATGGCTTCCCTTTCATAAAACTATGTTGACTCTGCTTGATTCAATCATGTTTTATCAAATGTCCTGCTACTGCTTCCTTAATGATGGACTCCAGCTTTTTCCCAACGACAGATGTTAGTCTAACTGGTTTAGAGTTTCCTGCTTTGTGTCTGCCTCTTTATTTAAATAGGGGCATTACGTTTGTGATATTCCAATCCGCTGGGACGGACCCAGAATCGAGGGAATTTTGGTAGCTTACAATCAAACGATCCAGTATCTCTGCTGCCTTTTCTCTTAAGACCCTAGGATATAAGCCATCAGATTCAGGAGACTTGTCCACCTTTAGTCCCATAATTTTATCTCTGATTACTTCATTAGTGATAATGATAGTATTAAGTGCCTCCCTCCCTATAGACCATGGATAATCCACCATTGGGATGTTTTTAGTGACTTCCACCGTGAGAACTGATGCAACATATTTGTTCAAAGTCTCTGCCATTTCCCTGTTCTCCATGATTAATTCCCCATTCTCATCCTCCAGGAGACCAACATTTACTTTCGCCACTCTTTTTTTTTATATACCTGTATAAACTCTTATTATCTGTTTTTTATTTTTCGTGCAAATTAACAATCATAATCTATCCTCTTTTAATCATATTTTTAGTCGTTCTTGGCTGGATTTTAAAAATGTCCCAATCATCTGGACTCGAACGAGTGGATGATTGCGGGAGCATGAAGTAACAGGTGGCCTAAAAGTTGCTGCAAAATAATTTCAGCTCCAATGAACTCCAATCAGAGCAGATTACGAGCAAATGCCCACACCTACTGATTCACGACGAGTAGGGCTCCAACCTACTCGGAAGCAATTCCATTAAATTCCAAATCCAACGACTTAAGCACATCACCACTGCAGCGAGCACGTTGCATTTTTAAACACACACCGAGTGAAGCAGCACTGACAGCACAACCATTTTAAACAGACAAAGACTAATCCGAGACTGACAGTACAACTTGATGTCGCTGTATTACGCAGTAAAAAGCGGGATAGGCTGAATCACTTTCGGCGGAAAATAAACTGTGCACTCCCTGCTTGTCTCAGCTAATCAGCTCGGTGGTCAAGGGGTATGATTGTCTCTTTGATAGGAAAATAATGGAACCCTTACTAATGGAGAAAATAGAAGAACATCTAGAAACCAAAAGTATAAAAATGAATAATCAGCATTGATTTCAACAGGGAAAGTCCTGCTGGACCAACCTCACATACTTTTTGAAGAGGTAATAGAGAGAGTAGACATTGATAAGGCAATAAGTGTGATGTGTCGAGATTTTCAAAAGATCTTCGCTTTGATACCAAATAATAGCCTACTGAACACGGTCAGGGGATAAGTAGCAGAATGGATAGCGAGCTCGCTTCAAGACTGAAATCAGAGATTGGACATATAAACGGCAGCTATTCACATTAGCAGAAGGTCGGCAGTGGTTTTCCAAAAGGATCAATTCTGGGACCATTATTGTTCACAATATATAATAACGATTTAGATTTGGAACTCAAAACAGAATTTCCAAATTTGTTAATGATACCAAATTGGAGGAAATTTATACTGAGAAGGACTGCAGCAAATTAAGGACAACACTGATAAACATGCAGAATGGGCACATCATTGTCAATGAAGTTCCACACACATAAATGTGAGTTATTACATTTTGGTGGGAAGAATATGGAGGTAACTTATTACTTGGCGCAAATGACTCTCGGCGGGGGAGGGGGGGGCATGAGGAACAATAAGATCTGTCAGTACAACAATTCACTTAAATTGTGACAGAGTTTAGCAAGGCAAACTAAAGGTAACTAAGTGTGGAGGTTCTTTCTTGTGTTATAGAATTGCAAAGTAGGAAGGTTATGCTGAACCTGTATTGAACCTCGGTTAGACCACACTTAGAGTACTGCATGCAGTTCTGGTTATAAAAATGATATCGAGGCTCCTGGGAGGGTGCAGAGAGGATTTACACGGACGATACCGGAAAAGGGAGGTTATTCATAAGAGGAAATAATGAACAAGCTAGGGAATTCAGAAGCAACTTCTTTCTGGAAAATGTGATGAGAATGTGGAACACAAAATGCAGGAGCAGTTCAAGCGAATAGTATAGATAAGTTTAAGGAGAGGCTATACAATCATATGAGGGAGAAAGGAATAGACGGCTATGCTGATAGATTTAAATCAGGAAGTACTCGAGAAGATTCGATTAGAACATAAACGCTGGCATGGTTGGATTAGGCAGAAAGGCAGCGTAGGCTATGCTGTCTTTGTAAGCCTATACATTTCCGTTATCTGCAGCATTAGGCATTGGATTCAATGACAAGCTCTCTGGGTATATGTGGGAGTGTCTGGGTCACGATAAGTACTTTCAGTATCTGTGTAGTAGTTTCTGGATCTCGTTAGATGCTGTCTGGGTCTGTGTTGCAGCTGCCTGTTTCAGATTCTGAGCTGACTGTCTGTCTAAATTTTGTCCGTGATTGTGGAGGAGCGTCGTTGTTTGTATTGCAGCTCCATGTGTCAGGTTTGGAGCTGACTGGGTCTGTGCAAGAGTTGTCTCTGTTTGTGTCGGAGAGTCTGCGTCCGTGTTGGAGTGTGTCGGTCTGTGGTTGATCTCCCTGGGTCAGTGTAGCTCTGTATTGGCGTTTTTGATTCATTGCCGATACTGTCTTGATCTTCAAATGAGGTGTCTGGGTCTCCGAAGCGAGCTGTCTGGCTCGGTGTAGGAGCAGTCTGGTCCTTTGCTGGAACAGTCTGCGCCCGTGTAAGAACTGCTTATATCTGTGTAGGAGCTCTCTTGGATCTGTGTTGGTGATGTCTTGGCCAGGGTAGAGCTGTCTATGTCTATGTAGAAGGGAATTAATCTGTCTCGGAGATCCCTATGTCTCTGAAAGGAGCTGTATGGGTCTGTGTAGGAAAGTTTGTGCCTGTGCTGTTGATCCCTGCTTCAGTGTAGCACCTGCCTGGCTCTGCACAGGAGCTGCCTACTTTCACGTAGGAAATGTCAGTGTCTCTGTCGAAGCTCTCTGGAAAGGTATTGGTGTTGTCTGTGGCTGATGAGGACATGTTTGCTCCTGTGTAGTTGATGTTGGGTCTGTGAAAGGAACTGTCTGAATCTGTAAACAAGGATTTTGATACTGTGTATGAGGTTTTCCTATCTGCACAGGAGTGTCTGGATCTTTGCAGTAATGTCTGGCTCGGTGTAGGATCAGTACCCCTCTGTACGGGAGCTGCCTGCCTCTGTTAGCCGCTGTCTGGGTCGGTGCAGGACAAGTTTGGATCTGTGAAGGTAGAGTGTGGGACAGTGTAGGAAGATTCTGAATCTGTGAAGGTAGAGTCTGGGAATGTGAAAGAGCAGTCTGAGTCAGTGTTGCAGCTGTCTGGGTCTGTGAAGGAATAGTTTGGATCTGTGAAGGAAGATAGAACATTAGAAATCCACAGCGCTGACGGGGACCACTTCGGCCCATAGTGTACGGGCCGGCCGACAAAGAGCCACAAGGCCCTTTGATCAACAACCCTGAAGGCTATATATGAACCTGTGAAGATTAACAATGGCGGAAAGATAAAGAATGCCCAGCCTAATAAGTCTGCCCCACACAACTGCTACACCCCTTGCACCGAAATATTTTACACACCACCATAACCGGAGCCATGTGAACTCATGGGAGAAGCAAAATCAGAAAAAAAACGCAAGCTAATGTGGAAAAAAAATCTGTATAAATTCCTCTCCATCTTGTCGATTGAAATTAGTCCAGGAGATCAACTTGGCCGTATTGGATTCTCTGCAGTACTTACCATCATATCTGCGTCAGCCAAGAAGAGGTTATCCAGCCTATTCCCACTTACCAGCTCTCGGTCCATAACTCTGCAGGTTACAGCAAGGACATTATAATTGACTGTATAAAATATTGGTCAGGCGGCAGCTGGAATACTGTGTGCAGTTCACTTCATCACATTTCAGAAAAAAGATGGAAATCCGCTGGAAAGGGTACTGAGGAGATTTACAAAAATAGTTGCCTGGACTGGAGAATTTTGGTGATGAGGAAAGATTGGAAATGCTGAGTCTGTTTTCTTTGCAACAGAGGAGGCTGAGGGGAGACTATATTGAGGTGCATAACTTTATGAGGGCCCTAGATAGAGTTGGTAGGAAGGACTTGTTTCCCTTTACAGAGTGTTCAACAACCAGGGGGAATGGTTTTAAAGTAATTGCGGGGTGGACCACTTCCCCTCTCTCGGGAGCCTCCTATCAACAAGAGCAGGCATTGATGATGAGAGGCAACACCACCTCCAGTGCGCCAGTGCAGCCTTCGGTCGCCTGAGGAAAAAAGTGTTTGAAGATCAGTCCCTTAAAACTGTCACCAACTCATGGTCTACAAGGCCGTAGTAATACCCGCCTCCTGTATGGCTCAGAGACCTGGACCATGTACAGTAAACACCTCAAGTCGCTGAAGAAAACCACCAGCGATGTCTCCGCAAGATCCTGCAAATCCTTTGGGAGGACAGACGCACAAACATTATCGTCCTCGTCCAGGACATCATACCCAGCATTGAAGCACTGACCACATTTGATCAGCTCCGCTGGGCAGGCCACGTGCCAGACACGAGATTGGAGAAGCAAGCGCTCTTCTAGGAACTCGTCCACGGCAAGTGAGCCAAAGGCGGGCGGAGGAAACGTTACAAGGACACGCTCAAAGCCTCACTGATAAAGTATGACATCCCCAATGACACCTGGGAGTCCTTGGCCATAGACTGCGCGAAGTCGAGGACGTGCATTCGGGAGTGTCCTGAGCTCCTCGAGTATCGTTGCCGAGAGCATGCAGAAATCAAGTGCGGAAGGAGCGTGCGGCAAACCAGGATCCCTTTCCATCCTTTCCCTCAACGAATATCTGTCCGACCTGTGACAGAGACTGTAGTTCTCGTATTAGACTGTACAGCCACCTAAGAACACATGCTAAGAGTGGCAGCAAGTCTTCCTCGATCCCGAGGGCTGCCTATGATGATGAATTAGGGGGATTGTTAGACGAGCTATGAGGATAAATATCTTTACCCAGGGGGTTCTGGTAGTCGGGAACTCATTGCCTGGATGGGCGGTAGCGGCAGAAATCCTCACACATTTTAAAAATACTTGGATGCCAATTAAAGTGCTGTAACCTACTGAGAGCTTGGAAGTGAGAATTAGGCTGGAAAGTTCTTGGTATGCCTGCGCAGACACGATTGGCTGAAATGGCCTCCTTCCATGCTGTACATTTTTGCATTTCCTACATTACAACAGTGATCACATTTTAAAAGTAATTAATTTGCTCTGAACCGCTTTGTAAAGTGTTGAGGTGAATGTCGCTTTAGAAATGCTAGCATTTTAATTTAAAAGTGTCATAAGAAAGGACGCAGCGGTAGGCAGGTTAGATCAGTTTGTGAGAGCGTCGTACTAACAACGTAAATTCGCGGGTTCGAACTCATTACGGACCATTTATTTTATTTTTGGCGGTGCGGATGGGCTGCAAGTATTTTAGAGCAGCTTAAACATTCAAGAACGAAAATCACACCGGACCTATAGTATGTTGACGTAATGCTGCAAAACATTAGTCCTGCCGAGAGCTGATGGCCCTGCGGAGTGTTTCCAGCACTTAATGAATAATTCCATATCCTCCGGGGCTTTGTAATTTCTCGTATTTCAATCAATGAAAGGCTCACTGCCGCTGATTGGTTTGCAGTGCAAAGTATGGAACTGATCAAAATACAATTCCGCTGTGTAATCCTTCATTCTCATCATTAGCTTGCTGCAAACTGCAGGGGCCACGTCGCTTAATGGATATGGCATCGCAATTTGATGAAAACGCTGATATTATCAGACAATAGCAACATCAAATGCTGCAGCGGTTATTTTGTCAAATCGTTTTCAACTTTATAAAACCAAACCACGTTCCCACTCTTTAACTGAAGGTCATTTCCTCCCTAACAATGCAGGGATCTTTATTAAAATGCATTTTTTCATGCGGTGTATATTTCTCACTGATTTTTGCAGATTGTTTCCAACAAACCAACAAACACTAATTAATACCAATAAATTTCCAGTTCGAACAACAGCTTCGCGTCTATCAGTGTAATAAAGGGCAGTGGAGGGAATTGTGGTCAGATTCCAGTGATATCCACAGGGAGTCGAGTAAAAAAAAAGTCGCCTGTTGACTCACTGCGAGGAGGGTTCGAACTTTCGCAGAAAAACCTCCTTACCCACTCGGCCATCGCAGCTACACGATAACGCTGTTATAATAGTCCAATGATTGGTGCAAATTATCAGAGAGTCCGACTGCATGCTTGCCTTGTTGCCTCTCCCAGACGATGTGAAAATTAAATCGTAGAATCATAGAATCTCACAGCAAAGAAGAAAACATTTCGGTCAGAACTGAAAGGATTTACATTTCGGGAAATGTAAATGAACAGACTGGGGAGCTTCTTTCTAGAAAAATAAGGAAGATATATTTTTAACATTATGAAGGTATTTGATCGAGTTGATGTGGAGAAAATGTTTGATATTGTGCAGGATTTCAGAACGGAGATCACCGCTAAATTCAGTTGGCAATTCAACAGTAACTTATTTACCAAAGAGTGGTTAGAATGTGGAAGATGCTACACGAGCAGTAGTTGAGTCGAATAGCACAGTTTTATTTTAGAGGGAGTACCTAAGCACATGACTGAGAAAGCAAAAGAACAAGATGCTGCTAGGATCAGGTGAAGTAGGGTAGTGTGGAGTATTACTTCAGCAACACCAGTTAGGTACAATTGTCTCTTTCTGTGGTGTAAACTCAATATAACGTTACGTAGCACACATTGTAAACAATAACTTATTTACAATTAGCGCCGTAAGATTAGAGAAACGTCCATGGTGCTTCACAAGAGTATTATGCGATACAAATTTGATAACTAGCCGCTAAATATAAATTAGCACAGGTGACTAAAAGATTGGTGAACCAGGTATGGTTGACAATGAGGAAGAAAGCTGTACATTGCAGGAAGATATCAAAGAACTGGTCAGGGGTTTAATCGAATTCAACACGGAGAAGTGTGTGATAATGCATTTGTGGAATGCTTATAGGGAAAGCGAATAAACATTAAATGTTAGGCCACTGATAAGTGTAGAGGAGCAAATGACATTGGAATGCATGTCCACAGAATCCTTGCCGGTAGCAGGGCATGTAGATAAGATGCTTGTGAAGGATAGACAGAAAGGAAAAGGAGGTGGGGTGGCGTTGTTGGTTAAAGAGGAAATTAATGCAAGAGTAAAGAGGGACATTAGCTTGGATGATATGGAAGCGGTACGGGTCGAGCTGCAGAATGGCAGAAAACGCTAGTGGGAGTTGTGCACAGACCTCCAAACACTAGTAGTGAGGTTGGGGACTGCATCAAACAAGAAATAAGGGATGTGTGCAATGATGGTACAGCAGTTACCATGGGCGACTATAATCTACATATTGATTGGGCAAAACAACCTGGTAGCACTGCGGTGGATGACGATTTCCTGGCGTGTATTACGGATGGTTTTTTAGATCAATATATCGCGGGACCAACTAGAGAGCTGGCCATCCTCGACAGGGTGATGTGTAATGAGAGGGGACTAATTGGCAATCTTGTTGTGCGAGGTCCCTTGGGGAAGAGTGACCATAATATGGTCGAATTCTTTATTAAGATGGAGAGTGACACAGTTAATTCAGAAACGAGGGACCTGAACTTAAGGAAAGGTAATTCCGACAGTATGAGGCGTGAATTGGCTAGAATAGACTGGCAAATGATACTTAAAAGGATGACGGTGGATAGTCAATGGCAAACATTTAAAGACCACATGGATCAACTTTAACAATTTACATTCCTGTTCGGAGTAAAAATAAAACGGGGCAGATGGCTCAACCGTGGCGAAAAAGGGAAGTTAAGGATAGTGTTAAATCCAAGTAAGAGGCATATAAATTGGCCAGAAAAAGCAACAAACATGACGACTAAGAGAAATATACAATTCAGCAGAGCAGGACTAAGGGTTTAATTAAGAGGGGGAAAATAGAATACGAGAGGAAGCTTGCCGGACTCATAAAAAATGAGTGCAAAAGCTTCTGTCGATATGTGAAGTGAAAAAGATTAGTGAAGACATATATAGGTCGCTTGCAGTCGCATTCAGGTGAATTTATAATGGGGAACAAAGAAATAGTAGAGTAATTGAACAAATACTTTGGTTTCTCTTCACGATGGAAGACAGAAATAACCTTCCGGATGTATTAATGGACCGAGGGTCTCGTGAGAAGGAGGAACTGAAGGATATCCTTATTGGTTGGAAACTTGTCTTAGGGAAATTGATGGGATTGAAGGCCGATAAATCCCCGGGGCCTGATAGTCTGCATCCCAGAGTACTTAACGAAGTGGCCCTAGAAATAGTGGATGCATTGGTGATCAATTTTCCAACAGTCTATCGATTCTGCATCAATTCCCATGGACTGGAGGGTAGCTAATGTAACATCACTTTTTTAAAAAGGAGGGAGAGAGAAAATGGGTAATTATAGAATGGTTAGCCTGATATCCGTAGTGGGGAAAATGTTGGAATCAATAATTAAGGATGAAATAGCAGCGCATTTGGAAAGCTGTGACAGGGTCGGTCCAAGCCAGCATGGATTTATGAAGGGAAAATCATGCTTGACAAATCTTCTGGAATTTTTGATGATAGAACTAGCAGAGTGGACAAGGGAGAATCGGTGGATGTGGCGTATTTGGACTTTCAAAAGGCTGTTGACAAGGTCCCACGTAAGAGATTGGTGTGCAAAATCAAAGCACGCGGTATTGGGGGGAATGTACTGACATGGGTAGAAAACTGGTTGGCAGACAGGAAGCAGAGTGTCGGGATCCTTTTAAGAATTTACAGGCAGTGATTAGTGGAGTGCCGCAGGGCTCAGTGCTGGGATCCCAGCTCTTCACAGTATACATTAATTATTTGGATGAAGGAATTGAGTGTAATATCTCCAGGTTAGCAGATGATACTAAATTGGGTGGCGGTGTGCGCCGTTAGGAGGACGCTAAGAGGCTGCAGAATGATGTGGACAGGTTCGGTGAGTGGGCAAATACATGGCAGATGCGGTATACAGTTGATAAATGTGAGGTTATCCACTTTGGTGGCAAAAACACGAAGGCAGAATATTATCTGAATTGCGGCAGATTAGGAAAAGTGGGGGTGCAACGAGACCTGGGTGTCATTGTTCAGCATTCATTGAAAGTTGGCATGCAGGTACAGCAGGCGGTGAACAAGGCAAATGGTATGTTGACCTTCATAGCTTGAGGATTTGAGTATAGGAGCAGGGTGGTCTTACTGCTGCTCTACAGCGCCTTGGTGAGATCTCACCTGGAATATTCTGTTCAGTTTTGGTCTCCTAATCCAAGGAAGGACATTCTTTCTACTGAGGGAGTGCTGCGTAGGTTCACCAGACTGATTCCAGGGATGGCTGGACTGACATATGAGGAGAGATTGGATCAACTGGGATTGGACCTTAATACACAGAATTTTAGAAGGATAAGAGGGGATCTCATAGAAACATATACGATTCTGACGGGACTGGACAGTTTAGATGCGGGAAAAATATTCCTGATGTTGCGAAAGTCCAGAACTAGGGGACACAGTCTTAGGATAAGGGACAGACCCTTTAGGATAAGATTAGGAGAAACTTCTTCACTCAGAGAGTTGTTAACCTGTGGAATTCCCTGCCGCAGAGAGTCATTGATGCCAGTTCATTGGATATATTCAACAGGGAGCTAGGTATGGCCTTACGGCTAAATGGATCAAGGGGTATGGACAGAAATAGGAACGGGGGACTGAGGGAATGATCAGCCATTATCTTATTGAGTGGTGGTGCAGGCTCGAAGTGTCAAATGGCGTATGCTGCGCCTATTTTCTATGTTTCTATATTAACAATCAACACGGAATAGTTGCCTTCATTAGATGAAGCTTAGGATTTCAGATCGGGGAAGTTATGCTTCAAATGTGTAAAGCTCTAGTTAGGCCACAGCTCGAGTATTACATGCTGTTCTGGTCACCGTACTACAGGAAAGATCTGACTGCATGCGTGAAGATACAGGGTAGATTTAGGCGGATGGTGAATTTAGCTCTGAGTAAATATTGCATAGACTGGGTTTGTTTTCTTTGGAACAAAGGAGGCTTAGAGGTGTCCGTATTGAAGTTAATAAAACTATGACTAGCCTAGATAGAGTGCATAGAAAGGATCGATTTCCCTTAGCAGAGTTGTCAACAACCAGGCGGCATAGATTTAAAATAATTCGTAGGAGGTTATAGGGAGTTGAGGAGCAATGCTTTCACCCAGGGAGTGGTGAGAGTCTGGAAATCACTGCCTGAAAGGACTTTAGAGGGCGAAGTCCTCACCACTTTTAAAAAGTCCTTGAAGGTGCACTTGAATTCCCGTAATCTAAAAGGCTACGGACCAAGAGTTGTAAAATGGCATTAGTCTGGATAGCTCGGATTTTAGACGGAATTTAGGTCATGAGCTGGTGTTTCCTCGGCCGCTCAGTGCATTTTACAGCAAATCAATACTTTCGAGAAGGGAAACTGCGGCGCCTGCACTTCCTGTTACACAAGTGGCTCCAATCCCACCCACTTTTCTATTGAGTTCCCTTAGTACACTGAGTCTGTTACACAGCAACACGAGCAAGCCACCAAGCCTGTTACAGAAGAACAGGATAATTCCATTAACCCCTCGAGCCAGTTGCAAGGGACAACAGGAAGTCAGTCAGATACTTGGGCTTTTTATACAAGAATAGTAGAACGCCATTCGGCCGCTCGTACCTGCTGCATAGATGACGAGGAGGCACTCTTTCCTGTTACACAGATTTAGGAGGAGGCCATTCAGCCGCACCGCATTGTTGCACAGGGAAAGGAGGAAGCCATTAACGCCTCAAATCTGAGCCTTAGTAGAGGCAGAAGCCGATCAGTTCCTTGAGCTTGCTTTACAAGAATAGCAAAAGTCCATTTAAATCCAAAAACATAGAAACATAGAAAATAGGAGCAGTAATAGTCCATTCGGCCCTTCGAGTCTGCACCACCATTCAATATGATCATTCCGAATCCACTATCTCAAAACCATATTCAGGCTTTTTCCCCATATCACTTGATGTCTTTTGCGTCTGGAAATCTATCTCCATCTTAAATATATTCAGTGACTCTGGCTTCACAGCCTTCTGTGGTAGAGAATTCCACAGCTGCACCACTCTCTGAGTGAAAACAACCCTTCACTTCTCCTTTCTAAACTTCCTATCCCGTATCCTGAGACTGTGACCACTTGTTATAACCTTCCCAATCAGGTGAATCATCTTCCCCGCATCCAGTCTATTGGTCCAGTCAGAATGGTATAAGTTTCAATGAGATCTTCTCTCATTCTTATAAACTCTACTGAATACAATCCTATTCGACCCAATCTCTCCTCATACGACAATCCTGCCATTCCAATAATCCATCTGTTGAACCATCGCTGCACTCCCTCTATGGCAAGTATATCCTTTCTTGATTTACGAAAACAAAACTGCACGCCATACTCCAGGTGCGGTCTCACCAAGGCTCTGTGTAACTAGTAACACATCTTTACTCATTTACTCAAATCCTCTTGGAATGAAGGCCAACATACCATCTGCCTTCTTAACTGCTTGCTGCACCTGCAAGTATGCTTTCACATGACAATTTTACAAGGACACCGGTCCCTCTGCCCATCGATCCTGTATCCTGTCCGTTAACCAATTTTCAATTCATGCTAGTAAATTACCCCCAATCCGATGTACTTTAACTTTGCACACTGCATCTTACGTGGGACTTGATCAGAGGCCTTCTGAAAATCCAAATACACTCTATCCACTGGTTTTACCTTATGTTTTCTATCACTTATATCCTCAAGAAACGCCAGTAGGTTTGTCAAACATGATTTTCTTTTCATGAATTCATGTTGACTTTTTATAATCCCTTTGATATTATGTAAGTATGCCGTTATAAAATCCTTTATTATAGGCTCTTGCATTTTCCCTGCAGCTGATGTTAGGGTAACCGGTCTGTAGTTCCTTGTTTTCTCTCTCCATCCATTTTTAAACAGTCGAGGTACATTTGCCACTATCCAGTCTGCAGGAACTGTTCCATAAACTATAGATTTTTGGTAGTTGTCAACCAATGCATCCACTCTTTCCATTGCAACCTATTTTAGGACTCTGGGATGCAGATCATCAGGCCCTGGGGATTAACCGGCCTTCATTCCGATTTGTTTCCTCAGCACTATTTTCTTACAAATAATAATTTCCTTTAATTCCTCTTGCGCACTGGATGTTTGGTTCGCAAGTATTTCTGGGATGTTATTTGTGTCATCGTCCTTGAAGACAGAAGGGAAGTATTTATTTAATTGTCCTGCCAATTCCTTGTTCCACATTATAAATTCCCCCGTTTCTGTCTGTAATGGACCTACTTTTGTCTTCACTAACATTTTCCTTTTTATGAACATGTAGAATCTACGAGTCGGTGTTTATGTTCCTTGCAAGTTCACTCTCATACTCTATGTCTCGCCTCTTAATCATTCTCTTGGCACATTTTTGCTGAATTCTAAATTGTCCCCCATCCTCAGGCTTGCTACTTTTTCTGTCAACTTTGTATAACCCTTCTTTGAATCTAATACTATCCTTAATTTATTTTGTGAGCCATGGTTGGGCCAGTATCCTTTTTTGTGTTTTTACACCAGAAAGGCAAGTATAAGTGTCGCAATTCATGCATTCGCTCCTGAAATGTTAGCCCTTGCCGATCTACCAACATGACGTTTATTGACTCTTCCCAATCAATCACAGCCAATCCATTCCCCATACATTCGTGGTTTCCTTTGCTTGGATTTAGGACCATAGATTCGGATTGGAATACTTCACTTTCCATCTTAATAAATAATTCAATCATATTATTGCCACTCTTCCCTAAAGGACCCCGGACAAAAAGATTGTTAAATAAGCCTTTCTCATTACATAATACGCAATCTAGGATATTCTTTTTCCTTGTAGACTCCGAAAATACTGGGCTAAATAAAGATCTCATATACATGCCAGGAATCAATCGGCCATATTATTATTACTTTAATCTATATGTAGTTTAAAGTCATCTTCAATTATGGTAGTACCCTTGCTGCATGCAGGTCTAATGTCCTGTTAATGTTATCCACTATATTACCACAACTGTTTGGAGGCCTATAGACAACTCCCACCAATCTTTTCTGCCCCTTCGTTCTCCTTCGTGCCACCCAGACTGAATCTACATCTTGACTTTCTGTGCCATGTATCTTTCTCATTATTGCGCTGACTTCATCCTTTATTAACAATCCCACACAACCCGCTCTTCCTTTTTGCCTGCCGTCCTAAATACCGGATATTGTTTGGTATTCAGTTCCCAAACCTGGTCACCGCACAACCATATCTCTGTAACTGCACCGATTTTGTATCCGTTACATCTATTTGAGCTGTCAATTCTTCTACCTTATTACAGCTGCTTCGTTCATTCAGATACAATGCTTTTAGATTTGTCGTTTTAACATTATTAGAAATCGTAAAATTATTTTGTACTATAGCCCTATTTATCTTATCGCTTTTTATCTTATCAGGATTCTTTTTGTAAGTGCCCCCTTTTGTTTCTATGCTCTGTCCCTTCTTGACATAATGTGGTTACATTACAACAATCACTTTCCGGCATTGCTTCCTTTTCATTTCTTTTTAGCATTCTAGATTTATCTGCACCACGACCTCCGCCACCACACTCCCCGGCCCCACATCCCGATTCCCACTCCGCTCTCCCATTAATAGAACACGTTGCATAGGATTAGGACGAGGCATTTCAGACCAACCGACCTGTTATACAGGAACAGGTTGAGACTATTCAACCCCTCGAACCTGCTACATAGGACTCGGAGGATGACATACCATCCCTCAACCTGTTGCACAGGAACAGGAGGAGTCATTCAGCCCCCCTAGCACATTACACAGGCGGAGGCCAATTAAATAGAATAATGGTTATGGCACTGGACTAGTAATCCAGTGTTGAAAATCATAGCCTACCGCGAGAGTTGGGCAATTTAAATTCAATTAAATACATCAGGAATTTTAAAAGTATTAGTAATGTTGACCATTGATGCAACACACCCATCTCGTTCGATAGTCTCCTTTAGTGAAGGAAATATGTCGTCCTTACTGGTCTTGGCCCAAATGTGGCTCCTTATCCCGAGCAACGTGGTTGACACTTAACTGCCCTCTGAAATGGCCGAGCAAGAAACTCAGTTGCATAAGATGGCTAACCATTACCTTCACAAGGGCAATTAGGGAAAGGCAACAACGGTTGACCTTGCTAGCATTATCCACATGCTAGAATTAATAAAAGAAATACTAGGATCTCTAGATTGTTAAACAGAAGAACCGCAAGGCAGGTCAGAGAATGTGGAAGCAGGAGACAACTAGATAAATGCACAGCTAGCTGGCTTCAAGACAGAAAGCAGAGTGTAGAGGTAACATTAGCTTTTCATAGTGGCAGATGGTGGCTAGTGCTGTTCCACTAGGATCTGTGCTGGGACCACTGTTGTTTACAATTTATATTAAAGACTGAGACCTAGGAATCAAAAACATAATTTCACAATTTGCGAATGACGTCAAATTAGTTGGATATTCAATACTGAGGATGACTGCAACAAATTCGGTCGCGCGAACCTGTTGCATAGATGACGAGAAGGCAATGCCAAACCAACGAACCTGTTGCACAGAAATAGTAGAAGGCAATTGAGCCCATCCAGTCTGTTACACAAGAACTGGAGAAGGCCATTAGCCCCTTGCTAGCGATGTCCACATGCTTGAATGTATAAATTGAAACCATAGATTATTACATGGGAACAAGAAGAGCTCGAAAGTAGGATTAGGTGGGATAGCTATTTGTTGGACATTGCGGATACAGTGGGGCGAAGTGGCCTCTATCCGAGCTGAAAAATTCCATCAGTCGACAAAACATCCCTTTCAAACAGTAACATGATGATTCGGGTCTGAACGAGCATCCGTTTTGGACGGCAGAGATTGATCCAGTTGCGATGAAAGTTCATCGACCCGACACGTTCACTCTGTTTCTCTCTCCGCAGGTTTTTGCCGCGTCTGCTGAGTGTTTGAAGAATTTTCTGTTTTTAGCTCAGATTATGCATCAACACTATTTAAATTTTTTATTGATGCAACATTTGGCGGCTCTGTGGTGCACTGGATAGCACGTTTTTAATTCTAATCCAGGCATATTAAAGATTTGTTGGTTCCACTCACACCAAAGTCAGGATTTGGACTTGGGCTGCACAGTCAATTATGCAGCAAAACAATATTTCAAGAAGGCTAGCTGCGGTACCTGCTCTTTCTGTTGCACAAGTGGCTGCAGTCCTTCCCAATTATCATCTGAGTATTTTGCACACTAGCAGAGGCAAGCCAGCGAGCCTTTTACACACGGACAGGTGGAGGCCATTGTGTCCATTAACCACTCAAACCAATTGCAAAGGGCAGGAGGAAGCAATCCAGCTTCTTGCGCCTGTTTTATAAGAAATGTCGAACTCCATTCGGTCGCTCGAACCTGTTGCATAGATGACGAGAAGGCAGTGCCAAGCCAACGAAGCTGTTGAGCAGAAATAGCAGGATGCCATTGAGCCTCTCCAGTCTGTTGCTCAAGGACAGGGGAAGGCCATTAACCCCTCGAGCCTGAAGCAGAGGACTGGCGAAAGCCGTTCAGCTCCTTGAGACTTATCTATAAGAAGACGAGAAGCCCATTTAACCATTCGAAACTGCAGCATAGGCCGAGGATGAGGCATTTGAGACTCACGAACCTGTTATACAGGAACAGGAGGAAGCTAATCAACCTCTCGATCCTGTTACATAGGAACAGGAGAAGCCCTTTCTTTCCCTCAACTGCACAGGAATAGGATGAGTCATTAAGCCCCTTGAGCGCATTACACAGACGGAGGTCAATCACAGTGGCATGATGTTTATATAACTGGACTAATAATCCAGAGAGAGGAAATCACAGCCTACCACGAGAGTGGGGAAATTTAAATTGAATTAATTAAACCTGGAATTTTAAAAGTTTCAGTAATGGTGACCATTGTAACAAACTCCCCATCTGGTTCATTTGTCACCTTTAGGGAGGGAAATCTGCCGTCCTTAACGGTCTGGGCCTATATGTGACTCCAAATCCACAGCAATGTCGTTGGCTCTTAACTCGCCTCAGAAATTACCTGGCGTGCCATTCAGTTGCGAAAAGTTGACTCACCGCCAACTTCACAAGGGCAGATAGAGATGGGCAACAAATGCTGCCCTTGCTAGCGATGTCGATATGCTTGAATGAATACAATTGCAAAAAGTAGTTTGTTACATATGAACAAAAAAAGCCTCAAGCCAGGTCACAGAATGCAGAGTCAGGAGACAACCAGCAGAATGGAGAGATAGCTGACTTCGAGACAGAAATCAGAGAGTAGCTTTTCTTAGTCGCAGAAGGCGGGTACTGGTGTTCCACAAGGACCGGTGCTGGGACCGCTGCTGTTCACAATTTATATTATAGATTCAGATCTATGAAGCAAAAACAAAATTTTTCAATGTGCGGGTGACACCAAATTAGGAGGGATAGTCAATACTGAGGAACGCTGAACCAACTTACCGGAGGACATTAATAAACTTGCAAAATGGGCATATAATTGGTAAATGAATTTCAAACCATATAAATATGAGGTGTTAAACATTTAGGTAGTAAAGTTAGGGAGGTCACTTATTGCTGGAAGTTGCCAGTCTGGGTGGTGTTCAGGAACAAAGAGATCTCGGAGTTCAAATACAAAACTCGAAAAAATAACGCCATAGGTTAGCAAGGCCATAAAAAAGCAAAGCAAACACGCTGATTTATGTCTAGACATATAGAATTGAAAAGTAGTCACATTATCCTAAACCTGTATTTAACCTTCATTAGATCACGCATAGAGTACAATGCACAGTTCTGATCGCCATATTATAAAAAGGACATAGAGGCATTTCAGATCATGCAGAGAAGATTTACAAGGATGATACCAGAACATCCAGCGTATACAAATCAGGAAAGGATGAGCAGGCAGTGTCCCTTTTCCCTTGAAAAAAGAAGGCTGAGCCGTGACCTGATAGACGCAATTAAAATTATGAAAGATTTTGATGGAGTGGATGCAGTGAGAATGTTTCCATTGGTGGGGAAGGGAATAACCAGACGCTCTCAATATAAGATAGTCACCATGAAATCAACACCGGAAATTCA
This sequence comes from Pristiophorus japonicus, assembly GCF_044704955.1. Classification (NCBI taxonomy): domain Eukaryota; kingdom Metazoa; phylum Chordata; class Chondrichthyes; family Pristiophoridae; genus Pristiophorus; species Pristiophorus japonicus. The sequence continues at coordinate 1,793,328 of NW_027254824.1, read as the reverse complement.
GAAGAAACTTATTTACCCAAAGAGTGGTGAGTTTGTGGAAATGGGTACCACAGGGAGAGGTTGAAGAGAATAGTATGGAAGTATTTAAGGTGGGGCAAGACAGGCATATGAGAGAGAAGGAAATAGAGCGTTAGGCTGTTGAGGAAAGTTGAGCGGAGGCTCCCGTGGAGCATAAAAGACTGGCTGGGGCGAATGGACTGTTTCTGTGCAGTATACACTATGTAATCCAATGTTTGACACGAGTGAAGTTAACTCCATTACGCAGAATGCTACGCGCCACCACCTCAATGAGATCCCAACACTTCACCAGATAGAAAACGCCACAAGAAATCTTAAGATATAACAAGGCTACGGGGAGCGGACGGAATCCCTGCTGAGGCACTGAAGTATGGTGGAGAGGAACTTCTGGCGCGAATACATCACCTCTTCTCTCTCATCTGGCGGGTGGAGAACATGCGGGAAGATCTTAGAGATGCAGTGATCGTCAACATCTTTAAAAAAGGGGACAAGTCCGACTGCGGTAACTATAGGGGAATCTCCCGGCTATCAGCCACTTGGAAAATCGTCGCTCGCCTCCTCCACAACCGACTTAACCCTGTGGCCGAGGAGCTCCTCACGGAGTTGCAGAGCGATTTTCGTCCCCTCCGGAGCACAACGGACATGATTTTTTGCAGCGCGACAGCTGCAGGAAAAATGCAGGGAACATGGCTTTCTTCAACCTTACAAATGCCTTTCCCACTCTCAACCACGAGAGCCTAAGGAGCGTCCTCCTCCGTTTCGGACGCCACCAAAAGTACGTCACGATCCTCCGCCTGCTACACGACGACATGCAGGCCGTGATCCTTACCAACGGATCCATCACAGACAGAATCCACGTCCGAACCGGGGTCAAGCAGAGCTGCTTCAATGCTTCAACCCTCTTCTCAATTCCTCGCTGCCATGGTCCACCTCACAGTTGACAAGCTCCCCGCTGGAGTGGAACTAAACTACAGACCCAGTGGGTACCTGTTCAACATTCGCCGTCACCAGGCCAGGTCCTAGACCATCCCAACCTCTGTCGTCGAACTACCGTACGTGGATGACACACAGAAGCCGAACTCCAGGACACAGTCGAGGTATTTACTGAGGCGCACGAAAGCATGGGCCTTGAGCTAAACATCAGTAAGACAAAGTTCCTCCATCAACCTTTCCTCGCTGCACAGCACTGCCCCCCAGTCATCAAGATACACAGTACGGCCCTGGACAACGTGGACCACTTCCCTTATCTCGGGAGCCTACTTTCAACAAGAGCTGGTATAGAAGACAAGATCCAATAACGCCTCCAGTGCGCCAGTGCAGTCTTTGGCCACCTGTGGAAAAGAGTGTTTGAAGACCAGTTCCTCAATACTTTCACCAAGTTCATGGTCTACAGGGCCGTATTAATAACGGCGCTCCTGTTTTGCTCAAACATATGGAACATGTAAAGTAGACACCTCAAATCGCTGCGGAACTACCACCAACGATTTATCTGCAAGATCCTGCAAATTCCCTGGGAGGACAGACGCAACAAAGTTAGCGTCCTCGTGCAGGCCAACATCCCGAGCATTGAAGCACTGACCACACTTGATCAGCTCCGTTGGGCAGGCCACATAGTTTGCATGCCAGACACGAGACTCCCAAAGCAAGCACTCTACTTGGAACTCGTCCACGGCAAACGAGCCAAAGGTGGAGAGTGAAAACGTTACAAGGACACCCTCAAAGGCTCCCTGATAAAGTGTGACATTCCCACTGACACCTGGGAATCCCTGGCCATAGACCGCCCTAAGTAGAGGAAGTGCATCTGGGAGGGCACTGAGCTGCTCGAGGCTCGTCCCCAAGAGCAAGCAGAAATCAAGCGCAGGCAGCGGAAGCAGCGTCCAGCAAACCAGGCTCCCAACCTACCCTATACTTCAACCAGTGTCTGTCCCACTTGTGACAGAGACTGTGGTTCTCGTTCAGCCACCGAACAACTCATGCTAAAAGTGGAAGCAAGTCTTTCTCGATTCAGAGGGATTGCCGATGATGATGATGATGATAACGTGAGCCTATTTCACAGGAAGAATCCATTCAGTCCGTTGAACCTTTTACACAGGAGCAGGCTATTCATCCCCTCAATCATGTTCAATAGTAACAGGTGGCGGCCAGTCAGCTTTTCAAGCGTCTTATATAAGAACACAAGGTGGGTTATTCATCACTTTCCAGACAGTTTTATAGGAATTGGAAAAGGCAATTCTGCCCCTCGAATCTGTTGTATAGGAACAGGAGGATGCCATTAAGCCCATAGATGCTCTTACTGTGTTCAGTTCCTCCTAATCTGAGGAAGGACGTTCTTGCTATTGAGGGAGTGCAGCGAAGGTTCACCAGACTGATTCCCGGGATGGCAGGACTGACATATGAGGAGAGATTGGAACAACTGGGCCTGTATTCACTGGAGTTTAGAAGGATGAGAGGGGATCTCATCGAGACTTACAAGATTCCGACGGGAATAGACAGGTTAAATGCGGGAAGAATGTTCCCAATGATGGGGAAGTCCAGAACCAGGAAATAAAGTCTAAGGATAAGGGGAAGGCCATTTAGCACGGAGCTGAGGAGAAAGTTCTTCACTCAGAGCGTTGTTAACCTGTGGAATTCTCTACCGCAGAGAATTATTGATGCCAGTTCATTGGACATATTGAATAGGGATTTAGATATGGCCCTCAGGGCTAAAGGTATCAAAGAGTATGGAGAGAAAGCAGGAACGGGGTACTGAGGGAATGATCAGCCATCATCTTATTGAATGGTGGTGCTGGCTCGAAGAGCCGAATGGCCTACTCCTGCACCTATGTTCTATGTTTCTATGTTTCTATGTTACACTGGAACAGGAGGAGGACATTCAATCTCCCGAGCCTATTACATAGCAACAGGAGAAGTATATTCAACCTCTAGAGGCTGGTTATACAGTAACAGAATGAGTTTAAACTTCCCTCAAGCTTGTTACATAAGAATAGGAGGAGGCCATTCAACCACTTGAGCTTGTTACACTGGAACGGGTCGAGGCGACTCAGTCCTTCGAGCCTGTAGCACTGGAATAAGAGGATGTAATTCAGCCCCGATAAACTGTTACACAGAAGAACACTATTCTGCCCCTCAAAACACCTACATAGGAATAGAAGGGGCTGATTAAATGCCGTGTAGCCTATTAGACAGCAACAGGAAACATAGAAAATAGGCGCCGGAGTAGGCCATTTGGTCCTTCGAGCCTGCACCACCAATCATATGCTGATGGCTGATCATGCAAAATCAGTACCCCATTCCTGCTTTCTCTCCATACCACTTGATCCCTTTAGTGGCACATCGAACTCCCTTTTGAATATATCCAACGAACTGGCCACAACAGTTAGAGAATTTCACAGGTTCACAATTCTCTGAGTGAAGAGGTTTCTATTCATCACGGCCCTAAATGGCTTATCCTTTATCCTCAGGCTGTGACCCCTTGTTGTGGACTTCCCCAACATCGGGGTCTTCCTGCATCTAACCTGTCCAATCCCGTCAGAATTTTATATGTTTCTGTGACATCCCCTCTCATTCTTCTAAATTCCAGTTAATATTAGCCTAGTCGATCCAGGAGGAAGTGATTCAAGCCCTTGACCCTTGTATTTAGGAAACGGAGCAGGCCATTCAGCCACTCAAGTCTGTTACATCGGAGCTGAAGGAGGCCATTCTCCCCCTTGACCCAGTTGCACAGGTAAAGGATGAAGTTAAGAGTACGGTAGTACAGTGGTTATGCTACTGGTTTCGTAACTCAGATGCATGTATACACATCCAACCATGGCAGGTGGGGAATTTAAACAGAGTTCATTACATACATCTGGAATTAAAATGCTGTTACCCTGTCTTTCCTCGTCAACTCTATGACACTAGGTTGGGTGGCAGTGTGAGCTGCGAGGAGGATGCTATTAGGCTGCAGAGTGACTTGGATAGGTTAGGTGAGTGGGAAAATGCATGGCAGATGAAGTATAATGTGGATAAATGTGAGGTTATCCACTTTGGTGGTAAAAACAGAGAGACAGACTATTATCTGAATGGTGACAGATTAGGAAAAGGGAAGATGCAACGAGACCTGGGTGTCATGGTACATCAGTCATTGAAGGTTAGCATGCAGGTACAGCAGGCGGTTAAGAAAGCAAATGGCATGTTGGCCTTCATAGCGAGGGGATTTGAATACAGGGGCAGGGAGGTGTTGCTACAGTTGTACAGGGCCTTGGTGAGGCCACACCTGGAGTATTGTGTGCAGTTTTGGTCTCCTAACTTGAGGAAGGACATTCTTGCTATTGAGGGAGTGCAGCGAAGATTCACCAGACTGAATCCCGGGATGGCGGTACTGACCTATCAAGAAAGACTGGATCAACTGGGCTTGTATTCACTGAAGTTCAGAAGAATGAGAGGGGACCTCATGGAAACGTTTAAAATTCTGACGGGTTTAGACAGGTTAGATGCAGGAAGAATGTTCCCAATGTTGGGGAAGTCCAGAACCAGGGGTCACAGTCTGAGGATAAGGGGTAAGCCATTTAAGACCGAGATGAGGAGAAACTTCTTCACCCAGAGAGTGGTGAACCTGTGGAATTCTCTACCACAGAAAGTAGTTGAGGCCAATTCACTAGATATATTCAAAAGGGAGTTAGATGAAGTCCTTACTACTCGGCGGATCAAGGGTTATGGCGAGAAAGCAGGAAGGGGGTACTGAAGTTGCATGTTCAGCCATGAACTCATTGAATGGCGGTGCAGGGTAGAAGGGCTGAATGGCTTGCTCCTGCACGTATTTTCTATGTTTCTAATGCTCTATTCCCTTCTCCCTCATATGCTGAACTAACCAACCCTTGAAAGCATCTGCACTATTTTACTCAACTACTTCTTGTTGCAGTGACTTCCACATTCTCACCACTATCTGGGTAAATGAGTTTATACTTAAATTTTTGTTGTTTATCTTATATTGATGGCCTTTTAGTTTTGCTGTTTCACACAAGTGGAAATTATTCTACCAAAGTCTTTCATAATTTTAAAGAATTCTATTAGGTCAACCTCAAGCCTTGTCTTTTCAGGAGAAAAGAGACCCAGCATGTTCATCATTTCCTTGCATTTCTTGTATCATCGTCTTTTTTCCGCCCTCCACAGTGCCTCTCTACCTATTTAATAACAACGTGACCAGAATTGTACGCAGATTTCCAACTGCGCTATAAAACGTTATCATAACTTTTCAATTCTATCCCGTCAGATATAAACCCTAATGCTTTGTTAGCTTTTTATTGCCTTGTTAACCTGCGTCGCTACATTCAGTGATTTGTATATTTGTACTCTGAGATCCATTTTCTCTTCTATCCCACTGAGCCTCGTATTTACCGAGTATTATGTGACCGCCCTATTTTTGTCAACAAAATGTAATACCTCATAATTATTTGTGTTGACATCCATTTGCCAATTACATGTGCATTCATCAAATGTATTTACATTACATTAATTATTTAAAACATCACCACGAAATTTACTTTCTTATTAATGATTCACATAATGCCTTCACTGATTTGTAAATTGTTGTTTGAAATGGATCAGTAAAAATGAAAAGCTGCATCGACCGAGAATCGCACATGGGTCGGCTGTGTTGCAGGTGAGAATTATTTTCTTAAAGCACCAATGTTGCCATTCACAGGCTGCCATTTGCCATCAGGTCACATTTAAATTACTTTGATATTTTATCAATATAAGTGAGGCCACAACTGTAAAATAAAAAGCAAAGTGCAACAGATGCTGGATATGGAATTGTTCATTTAATGCTTGAAACACTTGGCGACTCAGGGAAGGCACTCGCGACTTTAAAGCATCGCCTTTATTGCCTACATCTTCCTTCGTGGCTTATCTTCCACAATGGGCTTACTGTATTTGGGTATTTACTGACTGCACGCCCTGATTTCCAGTGGAGTTCATGCAGTCAAAAAGCCTACATTCAAACAAAAATATATAAATTGTGAAACAATTATTTATTTATTGAAATCAAATCAAATTCAATTTTTTGCAATAAAATTGTAAATTTAATTATTTTCTTATTATGATAAATATATACAATGTTTTAGGCATGTTATAGTGTTCTGGCCTCAACATTCGGTTCAACGTATCGGATCATAAGCACCGCTCCCATTGGCTGCTAATGGTTCTGCTGTTCCCACTAACACCTCCTCTGGTCCATCCATTGTTACTTTATTGCCCGCTTACCACGCACTTTATCTTTTAGCATTGTGCTATTTATTATTCAATCACTCCTACGCTCCACTGTATCACAGACATTCCCTTTTGTTCTTCCTCGCTGCCTATCTTTTTCCAGGCGATACTTTCGTGGAAAAACATTTGTAAACTTTATATTTTACTTAAAATATCGGAATGATCATCTGACTGAACGTGAGTCCGGGTTCTTCATCCACAGAATGTTCACTACCTGCTGAGTTTTACTGAATTCTTTGATTTTGTTCATTGTGTTTCTGTATCGCTTTTAAGGTGATGTGCTGGTCTGTCCGGGGTCATTTTCTGTCTCTCCAAAATGGTTTGTTATCAGTATCGGATCATTATCTATCTGTTTAAAAGGTATGTGCTATCTGTCCCGTATTTCAAATTTCAAATTTCAAAAACTGCCTTTGGAGGGTGCAGGAATTTTAGTTTGTTTGTGTGTTTGTGTAAGCGAGGGAGTGCGTGCAAACGTTCTGCGCGATCTTACTGTGCATTTCATGTCATGGGAGAAAAAATGCATTACATGCAACTTGAAGCCAAAATGATTTGATTCAACACGCATTCGAGGACTGCCTGACAGGAGAAGAATCTGCTCTGGGATTTTGCTATTCCACATCTGAAAGAAGGCAAATGACATAAGTTAGAAACATAGCGATTTTAGCGAGAGCTTGCGGATGGGCTGTGTGACATGATGAGCTCCTTCCCCCTTATTTTCAAATGCAAATTAAATCAAGACAAGACAAGACTGACTTTGTTTATGTAAATATATGTGTAAATATTTATATATGCGTATATTTACATACATTCCCTACTTTTTAACTTTCACAATAAATGTGCTTTTTCTGTTCTGCCTGCATTGGCTCTGTTACATTTGACCTCTTTCACAGCACACGCAGCTGCTGTCTGATCCTGCAGAAAGGCACTCGCGACTTTAAAAGATCGCCTTTGTTGCCCACATCTTCCTTCGTGGCTTGTCTTACACCATGGGCTTACTGTGTTTGGGTGTTTACTGACTGCACGCCCTGATTTCCAATGGACTTCATGCAGGCACACAGCCATCGTTCAATCAAAAATATATAGATTAAGAAACAAGTATTTATTTATTTAAATCAATTCAAATTCAATTTTTTGCAATAAAATTGTAAATTTATTTATTTTCTGATTATGATCAATATATATATGTTTTAAATTGTCTTTTTGTCTGGGTTGGTTTGACTTCCATCCATCCTTCCTGCCTGCTATCACATGTGGCTTCAACAACCGTCCCAGCCCCGCGTGGTCCTGAGACCCGCGCTCACTCACGCACAGCACAATTGCCTTCAGGAATGATAGAAATCCCACTTTATTCTTTTGAAAGGGAACTGCTGTCCGTGAAGGGCCATTCTACAGCTGTGTAAGAGGGATGTGCTTCCGGTCCAGGATCATTCGGTGTCTGTTCAAACGGGATGCTTGTCAGTTCCGGTTCATCAATTGTCCATTTAAGACGTATTTTCTCATAGTCCGGATCATCCTGTATATTTTAAAAATAGTTTGATTTCAGCTGCGATAAGCGAATTGTTAAACTGTTGTGTTTCAAGCTACATTGACGTTGCCTCTGTCCGTGCACATCCATATCGCAGCGCATCTATTCATTACTCAAAATATGCTCATGTTTTGCAAAATCCACTCCTTGATATAACCCTTGTCCCAAATTTGCTCTCAATATAAAAAACAACAAATTTTGTGCCGACGGCAGCGGCCGCGTGGCCTAATGGATAACGCATTTGACTTCGATTGTAACTGTGATGTTATCGGAAGATTGCATGTTCGAGTTCTGCCGCGGTCAGCAATCGCGCCGCGTGAAATTCAATATTATTTGTTTGATTCTGCCTCAAAACCAACCATCTCGTACAGTCACTCACCTGAAGTAAAGGAAGGCTGTTTGCTTTAAGAAGCTAATGGCACATTTTCATCACTGTTGATCTGGTTCCACGGCCATAAAAAGCGGGGAAGTAGACTTTCGTGCACATTATTTCTGTTTCAATGCAAAAAGTAGGGGATGGATGTCTAACGTTGCAGTAAATAGGAGACAAGGTGACTGAGAGGTTCAGGCAATGGACTGCTGATCCAGTATGCCTCCAGCTTCGTCGTTATTGTGTTAAACATTTTCCCCTCGTTTTTTTTCGTCAATCACATTTAACCTCATTGCCAAATTCACCTTTTACTTACAAGGATACAGCTCGTTGGTGAAGTAATGTCTCAAAAAATAATCTATTCATCAAATTGAAAACATTAGCAGGACTATGGAGAGGGGGACTCATGAGATCGGTCTCTGAGAGTCAGCACAGGCACGATGGCCATACATAGCAAACTAACGTCAGAATCTGAGAGCTACGTCTCTCACTGTCGGCGGCTCGTTGGTCTAGGGGTATTATTCTCGCTTAGGAATTTTAATAATTGAATGGCGAGTGATCCCGGACGAGCCCTGTCAACTTTTAGTCAAAAAAACGCTTCTCAGCCGGTTGACATGTGAGAAAACTGACATGTTTCAAATTAAAACGTGTGATTGCGCTCCGTTGTTCCAACAGCGTCCAAAAATCCTGGAGATTCCCAGGAGCAAAGTGAAACTCACCGAACTGAGTAAAGTTCATGTATCTCTGATGTATTTAGCTCTGTGTCTCATTGGACAACCTAAACCCGTAATTGATTCCGGCCAATACTTGATCAGTCTATCTTCATTTCTGCACGCATGAGCTCACCTCCATTGGGATAAGCATACATTCAGCGTCAATCTCTACTTCGACGTGAAACAGACTCTGCCCTGAATAAGAGTGCATTCTGTTTCTCTTGCGCTGAAAAGATGTGAGAAGCTGGCTTTGGATTTGGCCCCTAGCTAGCCAATTTAAACCGTACAGGAAATCAATCCGGGGTGGCCAAGCTGCCTGGACTGATTAAAAGGCGTTCACACCCTCCATTCCAGGCATGTTATAGTGTTCTGGCCTCAACATTCGGTTCAACGCATCGGATCATAAGCACCGCCCCCATTGTCTGCTAATGGCTCTGCTGTTCCCACTGACACCTCCTCTGGTCCATCCTTTGTTACTGTATTGCCCGCTTACCACCCACTTTGGCTTTCTTCATTGTGCCATTTATTATTCAATCACTCCTACGCTCCACTGTATCACAGACATTCCATTTTGTCCTTCCTCACTGCCTATTTTTTCCAGGCGCTATTTTCGTGGAAAAAATCTGTAAACTTTAAATTTTTCTTAAAATATCGGAATAATCATCTGACTGAACGTGAGCCTGAGTTCTTCATCCACAGAATGTTCACTACCTGCTGAGTTTTACAGAATTCTTTGTTTTTGTTCATTGTGTTTCTGTATCCCTTTTAAGGTGATGCGCTGGTCTGCCCGGGGTCATTCTCTGTCTCTCCAAAATGGTGTGCTACCAGTACCGAATCATTATGTATCTGTTTAAAGGGAAATGTGCTGTCTGTCAACGGATTTCAAATTTCAAATTTCAAAAACTGCCTTTGGAGGGTGCAGGATTTTTAGTTTGTTGGTGTGTTTGTGTAAGCGAGGGAGTGCGTGCAAACGTTCTGCGCGATCTTACTGTGCATTTCATGTCATGGCACAAAAAATGCATTAAATGCAACTTGAAGCCACACTGATTTGATTGAACACGCATTCGAGGACTGCCTGACAGGAGAAGAATCTGCTCTGGGATTTTGCTATTCCACATCTAAAAGAAGGCAAATTATATAAGTTAGAAACACTGCGATTTTAGCGAGAGCTTGCGGAGGGGACATGATGAGCTCCTTCCCCCTTATTTTCAAATACGAATGAAATCAAGACAAGACAAGACATGACTGACTGACTGACTTTGTTTATATAAATATATGTATAAATATTTATATATGCGTATATTTACATATATTCCCTACTTTTTAACTTTCACAATAAATGTGCTTTTTCTGTTCTGCCTGCATTGGCTCGATTACATTTGACCTCTTTCACAGCACACGCAGCTTCTGCCTGATCCTGCAGAAAGGCACTCGCGACTTTAAAAGATCGCCTTTGTTGCCCACATCTTCCTTCGTGGCTTGTCTTACACCATGGGCTTACTGTGTTTGGGTATTTACTGACTGCACGACCTGATTTCCAGTGGATTTCAAGCAGTCGCACAGACTTTGTTCAATCAAAAATATATAGATTAAGAAACAATTATTTATTTATTTAAATCAAATCAAATTCAATTTTTTGCAATAAAATTGTAAATTTATTTATTTTCTTATTATGATAAATATATATATGTTTTAAATTGTCTTTTTTTTGGGTTGGTTTTACGTCCCTCCCTCCTTCCTGCCCGTCTATCACATGTGGCTCCAACAACCGTCCCAGCCCCGCGTGGTCCTGAGACCCGCGCTCACTCACGCACAGCACAATTGCCTTCAGGAATGATAGAAATCCGACTTTATTCTTTTGAAAGGGAACTGCTGTCTGTGAAGGGCCATTCTACAGCTGTGTAAGAGATATCAGCTTCCTGTCCAGGATCATTCGGTGTCTGTATCAACGGGATGGTTGTCAGTTCCGATTCATCAATTGCCCCTTTAAGAAGTATTTTCTCATAATCCGGATCATCCTGAAAAGTTTTAAAAGGAGTGTGATTTCAGCTGCGATAACCGAATTGTTAAACTGTTGTGTTTCAAGCTACATTGAGGTTACCTGTGCCCGTGCGCATCCATATCGCAGCGCATCTATTCATTACTCGAAATATTCACATGTTTTCCTCCATCCATTCCTTGAAATAACCCTTGTCCCAAATTAGTTCTCAAGATGAAAAACAACAAATTTTGCGCCGATGGCAGCGGCCGGTTGGCCTAATGGATAAGGCGTCTGACTTCGATTATAACCACGATGTTATCAGAAGATTGCAGGTTCGAGTCCTTCTGCGGTCAACTAACTCGCTGCGTGAAATTTTATATTCTTTGTTTTCATTCTGCCTCAAAAGCAACCATCTCGGACAGTAACTCGCCTGAATGAAGGAAGGCTGTTTGCTTTAAGAAGCTAATGGCACATTTTCATCACTGTCGATCTGGTTGCATGGGCAGAACAGGCGGTGAAGTGGACTTCCTTGCACATTATTTCTGTTTGGATGCAAAAAGGAGGGGATGGATGTCTGACGTTGCTGTAAGTCGGAGAAGAGGTGGCCGAGAATTTCAGGCGATGGACTGCTGATCTAGAATGCCCCCACCCTCTCGTTATTGTGTTAAAAAATTGACCCCTCTGTTTTTTTGTCAATCACATTTAACCTCATTGCCAAAGTCACCTTTTACTCACAATGATGCAGCTCTTTGGTTATGTAATGTCTCAAATTAATAATATATTCATAAAAGGGAAAACATTAGCAGGACTATGGAGAGGTCTCTGAGCGTCAGCACAAGCACGATGGGCCGAATATTAAACTACCGTCAGAATCTCAGAGCTACACTCTTCACTGTCGGCGGCTCGTTGGTCTAGGGGTATGGTTCTCGCTTAGGGGGTTTTCATTATTGAAATGCGAGAGGTCTCTGGTTTAAATCCCAGAGAACCTGTGCCAACTTTTCGTCAAAGAACCGATTTTGAGCCGGTCGATATGTGAGAAAACGGATATATTTCAAATTAAAACGTGTGATTTCGCTCCGTTGTTCCCACATCGTCCAAATCCTGGATTTTCCCAGGAGCAAAGTGAAACTTACCTAACTGAGTCAAGTTAAAGTATCTCAGATGTAGCCTGCTCTGTGTCTCATTGGTAACCTAAACCCATGTTTGGTTCCGGCCAATACTTGATCAGTATACCTTCATTTCTGCATGCATCAGCTCACCTCCATTGGGATAAGCATACATTCAGCGTTAGTGTACACTTCAACGTGAAACATACTCAGCCCTGAATATGAGTCCGTCCTGTTTCTCGAGCGCATAAAAGATGTGAGAAGCTGGCTTTTGAATTAGTCCCTTGGCTGCCGAATTCAAACAGTACTGGAAATCAATTCGGGGTGGCCAAGCTGCCTGGTCTGATTAAAAAGCGTTCACATCCTATATTTCAGGCATATTATAGTGTTCTGGCCTCAACATTAGGTTCAACGTATCGGATCATGAGCTCCGCTCCCATTGTCTGGTAATGGTTCTGCTGTTCCCACTAACACTTCCTCCGGAACGTTCTTTGTTACTTTATTGCCCGCTTACCATCCACTGTGCCTTTTCACATTGTGCCATTTATTATTCAATCACTCCTCAGCTCCACTGTATCACAGACATTCCATTTTGTCCTTCCTCGCTGTCTATTTTTTTCCAGGCGCTATTTTTGTTGAAAAAGTCTGTAAAATTTACATTTTTCTTAAAATATCGGAATGATCATCTGACTGAACGTGAACTCGGGATCTTCATCCACAGAATCTGCACGCCCTGCTGAGTTTTACAGAATTTTCTGTTTTTGTTCATTCTGTTTCCGTATCCCTTTTAAGGTGATGTGCTGATCGCCGGGGTCATTCTCTGTCTCTCTAACATGGTGTGCGATCAGTCTGGATCGTAGTGTGTCTGTTTAAAAGGGATGTGCTGTCTGTCCCGGATTTCAATTTCAAATTTCAAAAACTGCCTTTGGAGGGTGCAGGAATTTTAATTAGTTGGTGTGCTTCTGTAAGCAAGAGAGTGCGTGCAAACGTGCTGCGCGATTTTAACGTGCATTTCATTTCATGTGAGAAAAAAGGCATTACATGCAACTTGAAGCCATACTGATTTGATTGAACACGCAATCGGGGACTGCCTGACAGAAGGAGAATCTGCTCTGGGATTTTGCTATTCCACATCTGAAAGAAGGGAAATGACATAAGTTAGAAATATAGCGATTTTAGCGAGAGCTTGCGTATGGGCTGTGTGACATGATGAACTCCTTCCCCCTTATTTTGAAATACAAATCAAATCAAGATAAGACAAGACTGACTGACTACCTTTGTTTATATAGATATATATATAAATATTTATATATACGCAAATTTATATGCATTGCCTACTTTTTAAATTTCACAACAAGTGTGCTTTTTCTGTTCTGCCTGCACTGGGCTCTATTACATTTGATCTCTTTCACAGCAGACGCAGCTGGTGTCAGATCCAGCAGAAAGGCACTCGCGACTTTAAAATATCGCCTTTATTTACCACATCTTCCATCGTAGCTTGTCTTCCACCATGGGCTTATTGTGTTTAGGTATTTACTGACTGTATCACCTGATTTCCAGTGGAATTCATCCAGACACACAGCCATCGTTTAATCAAAAATATATAGATTATGAAACAATTATTTATTTATTTAAATCAGATCAAATTCAATTTTTTGCATTAAAATTGTGAAATTAATTATTTTCCTATTCTGAAAAATATATAGATATTTTAAATTGTCTTTTTGTCTGGGTTGGTTTTACTTCCCTCCCTCCTTCCTGCCTGCTATCACATGTGGCTTCAACAACCGTCCCAGCCCCGCGTGGTCCTGAGACCCGCGCTCACTCACGCACAGCACAATTGCCTTCAGGAATGAAAGAAATCCCACTTTATTCTTTTAAAAAGGAACTGCTGTCAGTGAAGTTTCATTCTGCAACTGTGTAAGAGGGATGTGCGTGCAGTCCCGGATCACTCTATTTAAACAGGATGGTTGTCAGTTCCGGTTCATAATTTGTCCCTTTATGACGTATTTTGTCATAATCCGGATCATCCTGTATATTTTAAAGAAGTGTGATTTCAGCTGCGATAACAGAATCGTTAAACTGTTGTGTTTCAAGCTACATTGACGGTGCCTGTGCCCGTGCGCATCCATATCGCAGCGCATCGATGCATTACTCGAAATATGCTCATGTTTTCCAAAATCCACACCTTGAGCAAACCTTTGTCCCAAATTTGCTCTCAATATAAAGAACAACAAATTTTGTGCCGACTGCAGCGGCCGCGTGGCCTAATGGATGAGGAGTCTGACTTCGATTGTAACCACAATGTTATCAGAAGATTGCAGGTTCGAGTCCTGCCACGGTCAACCATCCCACCGCGTGAATGTAATATTCTTTATTTTGATTCTGCCTCAAAACCAACCATCTCGGACAGTCACTCACCTGAAATAAAGGAAGGCTGTTTGCTTTCAGAAGCTAATGGCACATTTTCATCACTGTCGATCTGGTTGCACGGGCAGAACAAGCGGTGAAGTCGACTGTATTTCTGTTTGGATGCAAAAAGTAGGGGGTGGATGTCTGAGGTTGCTATAAATAGGAGACGAGGTGGCCGTGGGGTTCAGGCGAAGAACAGCTGATCAAGTGTTCTTCCACCCAAGTCGTTATTGTGTTAAACATTTGAACCCTCAGTTTTTTTTTCTCAATCACATTTAACCTCATTGCCAAATTAACCTTTTACTGACAAGGATACAGCTCTTTGATAATGTAATATCTTAAATTAATAATATATTCATCAATGGGAAAACAATAGCAGGACTATGGAGAGGGGGACTCATTCGATCGGTCTCTGAGAGTCAGCACAAGCACGATGGGCCGAATAGTAAACTACCGTCAGAATCTGAGAGCTACGTTCCTTACTGTCGGTAGCTCGTTCTTCTTGGTCTGCGATTTTAACTTACGGATTTTCATAATTGAAATGCGAGCTGTCCCGGGTTCAAATCCCGAATGATCTCTAGCAACATTTTGTCAAAGAACTGCTTCTCAGCCTGTCGACATGTGAGAAAACAGACATATTCCACATTAAAACGTGTGATTTCGCTCCGTTGTACCCACAGCGTCCAAATCCTGGAGTTTCCCAGGAGCAAAGTGAAACTTGCCTAACTGAGTAAAGTTAGAGTATCTCAGATGTACTCGGCTCTGTGTCTCATTGGACAACCTAAACCCGGGTTTGGTTCCGGCCAATACTTGATCAGTATATCTTCATTTCTGCACGCATGAGCTCACCTCCATTGGGATAAGCATACATTCAGCGTCAATCTCCACTTTTACGTGAAACAGACTCTGCCCTGAATATGAGTGCGTCCTATTTCTCTGGCGCTGAAAAGATGTGAGAAGCTGGCTTTTCAATTAGTCCCTTGGCTGCCGAATTCAAACCGTACAGGAAATCAATCCGGGGTGGCCAAGCTGCCTGGTCTGATTAAAAGGCGTTCACACCCTATATTTCAGGCATGTCATAATATTCAGGCCTCAACATTAGGTTCAACGTATCGGACCATCCATTGTTACTTTATTGCCCGATTACCACCCACTTTGCCTTTCTCCATTGTGCCATTTATTATTTAATCACTCGTAAGCTCCACTGTATCACATACATTCCCTTTTGTCCTTCCACGCTGCCTATTTTTTTCCAGGCTCTATTTTTGTTGAAACAAATGTGTAAACTTTACATTTTTCCTAAAATATCAGAATGATCATCTGAATTAATGTGAACCCGGGATCTTCATCCACAGCATCTGCACGACCTGTTACCTTTAAAGAATTATCTGTTTTTGTTCAATCTGTTTTCGTATCCCTTTTAAGGTGATGTGCTGATGACCAGGGTCTTTTTCTGTCTCTCTAAAATGGTGTGCTCTCATTTCCGGATCGTTCGGTGTCTGTTTAAAAGGGATTGCTGGTTGTCCCGGATTTCCAATTTCAAATTTGGAGGGTGCAGGAATTTAATCTGTTTGTGTGTTTGTGTAAGGGAGAGAGTGCATGCAAACGTGTTGCGCGATCTTACTGTGCATCTCATGTCATGTGAGAAAAAAGGCATTACATGCAACTTGAAGCCATACTGATTTGATTGAACACGCATTCGAGGACTGCCTGACAGAAGAAGAATCTGATGTGGGATTTTGCTGTTGCACATCTGAAAGTAGGCAACTTACATAACGTAGCCAAGTTTGGTGACGATACAAAGATTGGAGGAAAAGCAATGCGTGAGGAGGACTCAAAAAATCTGCAAAAGGACAAAGGCAGGCTCAGTGAGTGGGCACAAATTTGGCAGAAAGAGTATAATGTTTGAAAGTGTGAGATCATGCACTTTTGCAGAAAATTCAGGAGCAAATTATTATTTAAATGGAAAAGATTGCAAAGTGGTGCAGTACAGCGGGAACTGAGGGTACTTGCTTGAAACACAAAAGGATAGCATGTAGGTGCAGCAATTGATCAGGTAGGCCAATGGTATCTTGGACTTTATTGCAATAGGGATGGAGTATAAAATCAGGGATGTCTTGCTACAGCCATATAAGTTATGGGTGAGGCCACACAAGGAATACTGCGTGCAGTTTTGTTTTCCATATTAACGAAAGGATATATTGCTTTGGAGGCAGTTTAGAGCAACTTCACTGGGTTGATTCCGGGTATGAGGGGGCTGACTAATGAGGAAAGTTTGAGCTGGTTGGGCCTTAACTCTTTGGAATTCAGAAGAATGAGAGGTGATCTTATTGATAAGTATAAAATTATGAGGGAGCTTGATAAAGTGAATGCAGAGAGGATCTTTCTACTGATGGGAGAGACCAGAACTAGAGGGCATGATATTAGAATAAGGGGCCACCCATTTAAAACAGAGATGATCACTGTTCGGATATAAATCCAGCCTCTTCCTTTAAAATGAAGGGAACACAAAATAACAAGAAATTGCCAAAACCCAGGATTGAACCATGGACTTTGAAATTTCCAATCTACTGCTCTCCAACTGAGCTATTACAGCCCGACAGCAACCATACGAAAACCTTCTCACACATTTCTGAAAGAAAATCTAACCCCGAGAGGCATTGTCCCGCTCACTCAATCCTCAGTTCGGGGCATTGGGTCCCAAACAAATCTCGGATCTCAGCTTGTGTTACTGTAATGTAAAATTATAACGAAAATCTCTATGCTCAGGTTAAGTTATCACTGCTTATGGCGCAGGCACTCTCTGATTACAGTCTTGTACACTTTTCTAAGTTCAAAATGGTGCATGTGTCCACACTGGCACTGAATTGCCTGACAGCCGTGTTGTAATGAGCAGGGTTTGTTAGGGTGATGCAGCGCCAGAACGTACATGGCAGACGAATGTTAATTGTGATTGTTCTACACTGCAGTTAAATGTTGGTAAAACTTACAATGTCAATCAGCAATGTTGAGAGAGGTCGAGTTGTTTACTGCTGAACTTAAAACAATAGTGGGGGAAGTATTTTGTACCGCTGCAACGAATGATGCACTGCTGATGTTCGGGGCAGCAGCAGTGTGGTGAGCTGCAAGTTTGTTCAGGAGCAGCCACAGTGCGGCTAGGCATCCACTGAAATCTATTTCATTCTGTCCTTTTCTCTGGATTTTTCACTCTTGGAGCCGGTGAACATTTGATTTGGTTTGCCCGTCTCGGGGGACAGAGCTGTTCTGTCTGTCTATTCCTGCTTATGACCATTTACGGGACCAGGCCGCTGCTTCAACTTTTATCAGCATCCCAGCAACACAAATAAACAGAAAGTTTGTCTCTCCGCCCCAGCGGCAAACAAGAAATGGATGTTATTCCAAATAATTCTCAACCCTTGGGATTCTGTGTGGATTTGTTTTATTTTGAAAGATTGGATTTTAAATGTTCGGAAGAATCGAAAAAAATATGAGAAATACTTGAATGGCGCGTAAGGGGATATCGGCGTCATTCGCACCAACTGAGCTAACCGGCCACAACGTGCGCTGAAGGTAGGTGCCAGCCCAGCCTGAGGGGATTGTGTTTCCGGCTCACACTGGGTGACCGAGTTACTGCAAAAACATTGAACACATGATATCGCTTAAACATTGTTCGCTGTTCATATATAAAACTGGACAGGGTGTAAATAAGAAGTAATAGAAAAACAGCGCATGAATCGAACAATTCATTGAAGAAATTATTATCATGCAAGCGCTGAGCAGCCCATCTCTCAAGCACTCTCCAGATATAAAACCAGCTTCTCTCATTAAATGAAAGGAACACAAAATAACCAGCAATTGCCGAAACCCGGGATGTTTAAATCTTCAGTCTAACGCTTTCCCAACTGAGCTTTTTCGGCCCGACAGCAAATGAAGCAAAACTTTCTCACAGCTTTTTTAAAGAAAAGCTAACCCCGGGAGGAATTGCCCCGCTCACTCAGTCCTCACTTCGGGGCAATGGGTCCCAAACAGATCTCGGAGTTCAGGTTGTGCTAATGTAATATATAATGATAATGAAAATCTTTATGCTCAGGATAAGTTATCAGTGCCCATAGGCCAGGCACAATCTGATTCCAATCTTGCACACATTGCTAAGTTTAAAATGTTGAATTTTCCACACTGGCAGTGCATTGACTGATAGCCGTGCTGTGGTAAGCAAGGATGATGTGCTGCAAAAAGGTACATTGAAGAGTAATGATGGACATGACTGGCAACATTTACTGTGTCAATCAGAAATTCTAGTTTCAGTTGTTGAGAGAGGTCTAGTCATTGACTGCTGACTTTAAAACAGCAGGCACAGAAGTGTATGTTGTATAGCTGCAACAAATAATGCGCTGCTGATGGTTGGAGCAGCAGCAGTGTGGTGAGCTGTAAATTTGTTCAGGAGTAGCACTGTAAATAGCCGAAAATACACTGTTCTCTGACCGGAAATCAAACCCAGGCTGCAGCGGTAAAAGCACCAAATCCTCACCACTAGTCCAGCGGGGAAGCTACTACAAATATATTTGCCAGCAAACAGTCTGTTATGTATGCACGCCTACAATGTTATGATGTAATGTTATGATGTAATGTTATGATGTACTGTAACACTGACTGTACCTTCACCCTGTACACACCTTACCTGTACACCAGAGGCTACTGCTGCTGGAGACCTAAGGGTCACCTGCACACTGCAGGTAACGCTGTATAAAAGGTAGCTCACCTCTTGGTGTCATCACTCTAGCTGCAATAAAGGACTACAGTCTTCACAGTTTAAGTATCAAACCCCTGCATCGTGGATTCATTAACAGAATATCTACCGACACAATAACTGGCGACGAGGTCACGAACTACACGCACAACATTTCGTGTGTCAGCAACTGTCAACTATTCACCGATGAGGAAGATATGGACGCCTTCGTGGAAAGGTTAAAGCACTTCTTCATAGTCAACGACCTGGATGGGGACACTCCGGCTACATTGCCACACAAGTGCAGGGCCGTCCTGCTTAGTAGTTGTGGGCCCACTATCCATGGTCTTGTCAGGGACTTGCTAGCCCCAGCGAAGACAACAAACAAGAGCTATGGGGAACTTGTAGCCTAATACAGGAGTAACTGAAACCCAAAGACAGCATCCTCACAGCCAGGCACCGGTTCTACACTCACCGGCGACCCGAAGGCCAAGAAAGTGCTAAGTATGCTGCAGATTTAAGAAGATCACCATGTGATTTTGGCGACCACCTTAACGAAGCACTAAGGGACAAATTTGTTTGTGGAACCGGCCACAAGGGCCTCCTCCACAAACTGCTCTCTGCGGACATCACAGTCACCCAGCAGAATGCAATTAAATTGAGCCAGGCTTACGTGATTTCAGGCAGCGACTCCAAGCGAATAATGACACACACCCAGAACCCTAAACTAATGAATTCAATGAACTGAATGGCTACTTCTAAAGGCAGAAATGCTGCCCTGAGTCCCGCAGCCCTGCATCCACCAAATGGGACAAATCGGTTAGCCCCATGCTGGCACTGTGGAGGAAACCACAGGGCCCAGCAGTGCCGCTACAAAGACTAGAGATGCAAAGGCTGCAAAGCGAAAGTGCACCTTCAGAGAATGTATAGAAAAAGCTTTACTCAGCACATCGCTGAAGAATTGTCTGATCAACTGGGCTCCGACATAGATGAAGATGAAGCTGCTCAACCCCTAGAAGAAAAGTGTGGAATTTATCCCTCCTCCACTGAAAGTTCCCCATGGAAGATGGAAGTAGACATGATAGGAGTTCCAACTTCAATGGAGATGGAAAGAGAGGCGAGCCAGTCTTTGGTGAGCCAGATAACCTTTGAAAAACTTTGGATCAATCCCGCCAAATGAGCAAAACTGTCTCCTGTGCAAGTGAAGCCGCTCACTTACACCAAAGGCAAATCAAAGTCACTGGCAGTGGGGATGTCCAGGTCGCACAGGGCGGTGTGATAAATCAATCTCCCACTGTGGATCATTGCCATCGAGGGTCCAACACTGCTGGGAAGAAGTTGGATGAAGCAGGTCCAGGGAAGAAGTTGGATGAAGCAGGTCCAAGTCAGTCGAAGTGATGACGGCCTCCGGGCTCCAGTATTCCACATCCCATTCAGTCCAGAACTTGGATCCATGGCTGCACCTAGAAATCCTACCGTCCAGCTCTGCTGCGCGGCGACAACTTCACAACACCATGGCGACATCACCAGAACCAAACATCCAGACTTCACCTTCCGGGCCGTGGCAGAACTTCAAGTGAAGCAAATCGTCGAGAAAAGTGGATTCCCGGCGTCTGTGGCTGGACCTGAGAAGGAGAGATCATCACAGCCTAACTGGAGGAGAGCGAGAAGATGGCGGCCGCACCACGAGGCGAAGAACCTAAAATCAAAATGGCCACGATCAGACCACGAGGGGCAGCGTTGGAGGAGCGACACGTGGCACCGAGCGGCGAAGCGGATTGGAAGGCCACCTTAAACGAGACCGGTAACCGAAAGAATTGAACAGGACAGTTTCAATGTAAAGATGACAATGACTTTAAAGTTACAAATACAGTTAGCAAATGCAGGTATGATAATGTACCGTTGAATTGTGATGCTGGAATAACTGCTGAGAAAATGTAATGAATGCTTGTGTAAGTGATGTTGAGAACAAGTTTGTAACGCTTAATGATGATGATAGAAATTTAAAAATGCCAAATGCAACAATGTGTGGAGAGACCAAGATACAAGAAATTGATGTAAATGCTGTAAGTTACAATGTAAAGAGAGAAAGCAGTGTAGATTGGACTCTGTATGATTGGAGACAATGTGTCATGTATACAAGAAGTATACTGTTAAAGGACACCGGGTTCATAAGGGACAATGTTAATACAGCGGAATCCCCCAGTGGGAGACCCCCTGGTCCAGCGGGCTACCTGATCATATAGCCTGGACTTTTGGGACAAATGTGATGCCCCAGGAAGGGCTCACACACACACATAGTGGGTACAGACCCACTGCAGGGACAGGGACAGCGTTCAATGGGCAGCACAGCCACCAATACTGGCAACCTGCCCCAGATCGGCCCTACACCCCCTGGCCATCAGGGCCAACACCAGGAGCGAGAGGCCAGTACCCTCCAGCTTTACTACCAGACCCTGGACTGAGCAGACTTTCATCACAAACGGAGGACAAGAAGCCCACACAGTCCTGTGGTCCTGCCCACCACCATCATCATCCATCATCATCGGCAGTCCCTCGAATCCAGGATGACTTGCCTCCATATCAAAACGTTCACAGGTGTTTCAATGAAGCAGCTAAAATTCCAGGTCCGAACTAAACCTTGAAATTTGGATGATGCCTGTGCGTGGATTTTTTAAATGTGTGGTGGCCGTTGCACACCAGCCACCACACGGGCTAAACAGAGCTAGGTCTTGGTCCAGTGGAAAGGATTAACCAAGACTAACTGGAGACCAGCTCTGCTGCACAAATCGCAGTGTGGGCTGGTCTGTGCTGCCCCTGGGCCTGCGCCTCTCCTGGGCCCCGATCATATCCCTCTGCAATCTCTCGCCACTCCTTTGCCCCAACCTCGCCGGTCCTGCAGTATCTGCCAATGCTCCAATCATCGACCTGGACATTGGTGACGTCACTCTGCTTTGCCGTTGCTCTCCTGCTCCGGTACCGGTACCAGCTGCTCCCTGGAGTGGTGTACCGCCACCTGCTCCTTCCACTCCCAGGCCTGCTCCGCTGGTGCTCGCAGACCGGAGGCTGCACAGCCTACTGCGCCAGGCCTCCACACTCCTCCTTCCGCTCCCCGGCCTGCTCCGATGGTGCTCTCAGACTGCGGGCTGCTCAGCCTGCATTAATGCATTACAGTCCGCACAACATGCACCCTCGCTGCTTATCCCTGCCCACCACCACACACTTACCCACTCTACAGAGTATGTACCCTACCCACTGCTGCACTGGCAGCCCCACTGAGGGATCCCACAAAAGTGACACCACATGGTCTGTGCGTGAGTGGGGAAAGGTATGAGGCCAGCCTCATGCACAGGCATCACATCTGGCACCAACACAGCCCTCACCAAAAGCTCCCACAGCCCACTACTGATCACATCACCACCTTCACCCTGCACAGACCTTACCTGTACACCAGAGGGTGCTGCTGCTGGAGACCGAAGGGTCACCTGCACACTGCAGGTAACCCAGTATAAAAGTGCGCTCACCTCTTGGTGTCCTCTCCCTAGGAGCTGCAATAAAGGACCACAGTCTTCACAGTTTAAGTCCCATATCACTGCCTCGTGGAGTCATTAAAAGAGTGCCTACATACAAACAGACCAACGCAGTCTTTCCTCCTTGCTCCTTCGAAATTAACATCACATTGTTGCAACGTAAAACTGTTTGTAGCAAGTGGCATTTTTGTTGAGACATAGATGACCTGGAGGAGGGGCCAGAGTGTAGTTTAACAAAATTTGCAGATGACACAAACATTAGTGGGAAAGCGGGTTGTGTAGAGGACACAGAGAGGCTGCAAAGAGATTGAGACAGGTTAAACGAATGGGCTAAGGTTTGGCAGATGGAATTCAATGTCGGAAAATGTGAGGTCATCCACCTTGGAAAAAAAAACAGTAAAAGGGAATATTACTTGAATGGGGAGAAATTACAACATGCTGCAGTGCAGAGGGACCTGGGGGTCCTTGTGCATAAATCCCAAAAAGTTAGTTTGCAGGTGCAGCAGGTAATCAGGAAGACGAATGGAATGTTGGCCTTCATTGCGAGAGAGATGGAGTACAAAAGCAGGGAGGTCCTGCTGCAACTGTACAGGGTATTAGTGAGGCCGCACTTGGAGTACTGCCTGCAGTTTTGGTCACCTTACTTAAGGAAGGCTATACTAGCTTTGGAATGGGTTCAGAGACGATTCACTAGGCTGATTCCAGAGATGAGAGGGTTAGCTTATGATGATAGATTGAGCAGACTGGGTCTTTATTCGTTGGAGTTCAGAAAGATGAGGGGTGATCTTGTAGAAACAATTAAAATAATGAAAAGGATAGACAAGATCGAGGCACAGAGGTTGTTTCCACTGGTCGGGGAGACTAGAACTAGGGGGCACAGCCTAGGGGGAGCCAATTTAAAACCGAGTTGAGAAGGAATTTCTTCTCCCAGAGGGTTGTGAATCTCTGCCCAAGGAAGCAGTTGAGGCTAGCTCATTGAATTTATTCAAATCACAGATAGATAGATTTTTAACCAATAAGGGAATTAAGGGTTACGGGGAGCAGGCGGGTAAGTGGAGCTGAGTCCACGGCCAGATTAGCCATGATCTTGTTGAATGGCGGAGCAGGCTCGAGGGGCTAGATGGCCTACTCCTGTTCCTAATTCTTATGGTCTTATGTTCTTATGAAAGACATGTCCGCACAACTACAATATTAAGTGCGGGAAGGCATCCACTTAAATCTATTTCTCCCTGTCCTTTTCTCTGGTTTGTTCACTATCGGTGCCGGGTGAACATTTCATTTGTATTATTTTTCCTGAACTGAAGCCATTTGCCCATCTCTGGGGGACAGAATTGTTCTGTCTTACCGTTCCTGCTGATGACCATTAACGGGAACAGGCCGCCAGTTCATCGTTTATCAGCAGACCCAGAAATAGAAATAAACAGAAAGATGTGCCTCATCGCCACAGCGGCAAAGAAGCAATGGAAGTTATTCCAAATAATTCGCAACCCTTGGGATTCTGTATGAATTTGTTTCATTATAAATATTGGATGAAATGTTATGAAAAACCGGAAAAAAATCTGAACAGCATTCGAACAGGGACCAAACCCACTACCTTGGCGTTAACAGCCCCATGCTCAAACCAACTAATCTAACCGGTCACACCGTATAACAAATGTGTGTTTCCGGTACACACTGGGTGATAGATTTACTGCACAAACATTGAACACATCACATCGCGTACACATTGTTCACTGTTCATATACAAAACTGGGCAGAGTGTAAATAGAAAGTAACAGAAAAAGAGCGCTGAATCTAACAGAAATAATGTTGAAAATTATCACACAACCGCTGAACAGTCTGTCCCTCAAGTATAGTCCACATATAAAACCAACCTCTTCTCTTAAATTTGAAGAGAACACAAAATAACGAGAAATTGCCGAAACCCAAGATTTGGGTCCTTTCGATCTTCAGTCTAACGCTCTCCCAACTGAGCTTTTTCGGCCCGAAAGCAAATGAAGCAAAACTTTATCACAATTTTTTGAAACAAAACCGAACCCCGGGAGGAATTGCCCCGCCCACTCACTTGGGGGCAATGAGTCCCAAACTGATCTGGGAGCTCAGGTTGTGTTCATGTAATGTATAATGATAATGAAAATCTTAACGTTCAGATTAAGTTATCATTGTCCACGGCCCAGGCACTCTCTGATGCCAGTCTTGCACAAGTTCAAAATGTGTATTTTTCCACACTGGCAATGAATTGACTGATCGCCGTGCTGTGAGCAGCTCGGTTTGTTCGGGTGATGCCGCGCCAGAATGTACATGGAAGCCTAATGATAATTGTGATTGTTCTCAGACTGCAGTTACATGTTGGCAAAACTTACAGTGTCAATCAGTAATTCTAGATCCATATGTTGATTTAATGTTCTGCAGAAGTGTTCATTAGATACAAAGCTAACCAGGCTACATCTCACAGCTTTGAAGACACAGTGAAATATGCTGGTGTGTTTATTCAAATTTCAGAATATAACGTTTTAATAAAATTCCGCGTTATTTTGATGGCACTGATGGGTTGTGAAAGGGAGATGTGCCGAAGTCACACTGAGCCGCACTGAATTCGAGCCAAAGTGAAATTATAACAGGTTCAGTCCTTAGCAGTGAGATGCTGAAGAGAGATAAGAGTCGTGAAACAAGGAGAGAGTTAACGATACTGATGCTGAATCTCCTTTAGATCAAACACTCCATGAAGTTTCTGCTGGGGAATTCAGATATGGGAAATCGCCTGAGAACCTTAAACATAGACATACAGCGAGCCAATGTGTAATACAGGAAGGGCCAGGCCAAATGAATATCTTAATCTTCAGGATAAGCCCATGGCCCAGGCATTCTTTGATTACAGTGTTTCACAAGTTACTAAGATTACAATGTTGAATGTTTCCACACTGGCAATGCATTGATTAATAGCCGTGCTGTGATAAGCGAGAGTGATGTGGTGGAAAAAGGTACATGGAAGACTAATGATAGCTATGATTAAACACATTTACAGCATCGAGCAGAAATTCTCGTTCCATTTGTTGAGAGAGATCTAGTTATTTACTGCTGACTTTAAAACAACAGACATATAAGTTTATTTTGTATCACTGCAACGAATGATGCGCTGTTAATGGCTGTGGCAAGCTGTAAATTGGTTCAGGGGCGGCCAATTACCTTGCATTTCAAACAGCCCAAAATACACTGAGCCGCACTGACCCCGAGCCAAGGTGAAATTATATTAAGTTCACTCTTTAGCAGCGAGAAGCTGCATAGAGATAACAGTCGCAAATCAAGGAGAGATTTTCTGATGCTGATGTTGAATCTCATTTATATTATACACTCCATGAAGTCTTTGCTGGGGGATTCAGAGCTGAAGACTCGCCGAATAAAGCAGCTTAAACATGTGAAACTACAACCTCAGTCTCTGCTCCCTGTCTGTCATTGCAGGGAGGCAGCTATTGGCTCTGCCCCAGGGACTCAGCTTGTGTGGAGAGTTTGCACATCTCACCCGGTGTGGTGCTGAGCTCCACACAACAGAATGCGATCAGGTTCCTTCCTCCGCCTTCCACATCTTAATTTATTGCACATGGTGTGGGACTCAGCCCTACACAGAGCAGGGAAAGCCCAGGCTCCATCCCCACCTGTGGTATATTACTCTATCACCCAGTGTGGTACTGAGCCTCACACAGAGCAGGGAAAGCCCAGGCTCCATCCCCACCTGTGGTATGTTACTGTATCACCCAGTGTGGTACTGAGACCCACACAGAGCAGGGAAAGCCCAGGCTCCATCCCCACCTGTGGTATGTTACTCCATCACTCAGTGTGGTACTGAGACCCACACAGAGCAGGATTGGTCGAGGCTCCATTACAAACCTGTGGTACGTTATTTCACTTTGCATGCTGCTGACCCCCATATAGAGCAGAAAGAGCAGGGTCCCATCATTAGCCTCGGCTCGAGAGTGCCTGGTTCCCAGGGCATGCAGTGAAACCACCACGTGTATATCTGATCCCTACATTGAAGAATACTATTGCAGAAGAACTCGTGGAAAGATTCCCAAAGTTGTGAGAAACCCAGATACCATGTTAATTGGTTGCTGAACCATGCTAATAGCTGGACTCGGGTTTTCTGATCAATTTGTTTAACGTGTTTTCTTTGATCAACATTTGCATGTTCCCACAATGAATACTACATTCTTTAATTGGGATAACTGAACAGAGAGTGGACAGTTGTTAGCTTGCTCACTGTAATCTGAAGTTTTGGCTCGATAACCTCATATGTTGTTACCAAAAATTCAGCACATCTCTGTAGTGCAATCGGGTAGCACGTTCGTCTATTAAGCGAATGATTGGTGGTTCGAGATCAGCGAGGGACGGTGATTATACTTCCTGGTCTTCAATATCTGTGGATTGGATGCATGAAAATGGGGAAAACAATGCCAGATGAAATTTAACTCGCAAAGTGTGAAATCCTCCATTTGGATCAGTGAAAGCCACTTTGTAACACCAATGGAGATCACAGGCTGGGGGCCGCTCAGACTGCTGGGCCAGGCCTGCTCCTTCTGCTCCCCGACATGCTCCAATGGTTGAACAGCCCCCAGACTTCGAACCTTAAAAGATGTATGTGCTAGAATGCCCAAATCTCTCCCTGATCTCCACCTTCTTTAGTGCTTATCACTGACGCATGAATGACTGTTGAGCATTTACCTTACCCACGTGCATAACAGTGCACTTACCTAAGTTACACACCATTTACCAGTCATGAGACCAATCTCCCAAAACAGTAAGATCTGCCTGAGGCAGACGGGGCCCTAAGACTCGCACAAAAATCTTGATATCCTTATGCAAATTTATAGATTGTGCCTCCATCACCTACAACCAGATCATTAATAAAAATAGTAAAGAGCAACATATCCCACACCAACTCCTGAGGGAGCTCACTGCTGACCGGTATCCAAACCAACCCATTCCATCCATAACAGCTTGCTGCCTACGCACTGCCAGCCCACTCCCAATCCAGCTCATTATATTATGACTAATACCAGGAAAAAAATGTAAAAGACTGGTTAAAGTAAATGTTGATCCCTTTGAGGATGAGACTGGGGAATTAATAGTGGGGTACAGGGAAATGGAAGAGATTTTGAACAAATATTTTGCATCAGACTTCATGGTAGAGGATGCTAAAAACATCCAAATGGTAGATACTCAAGAAGCTATAGAGAGGGAGGAACTAAAAACTATCACTATCGCTAAAGAAGTAGTATTTGGTAAAATAATGGGACTAAAGTGAACAGGTTCCCTGGACCAATGGCTTACGTCCTAGGGTCTGCAGAGATAATGGATGTATTGGTTGTAATCTACCAAAATTCATTGGATTCTCGGGAGGTCCCAGGAGATTGGAAAACCACAACTGTAACAATATTTAAAAAAGGAGGGAGACAGAAAATATCCTAACTTCTGTCATTGGGAAAACGCTGGAGTCCATTTTTAAGGAAGCACTATCAGGACATTTGGAAAAGTATAATACAGATAAGCAGAGTCTGTATGGTTTTAAAAAAGAGAAATCATGTTTGACAAATTTGCTGGAGTTCTTTGAGGAAGTAATGTGCAAGGTGGATAAGGGGGAACCAATGAATGTGGTGTATTTGGTTTTCCAGCAGATACGCAATAAGGTGCCACATAACAGGTTACTGCACAAGAAAAAATTTCATGGGGTTGAGGGTAATATATTAGCATGGATAGAGGATGGGCTAACTAACCATTAAAAACCAATACATATAAAGTGGCCAAGGTTAGTGGGAAACTAGAAGATTGGGAGAATTTTAAACGACAGCAAAGAATGACTAAGAAAGCAATAAAGAAAGGATAGATTATGAAAGTAAACTTGCGCAAAACATAAAAACAGATAGTAAAAGCTTTTATCGATATATAAAACGGAGAAGAGTGACTAAAGTAAATGTTGGTCCCTTAGAAGATGTGAAGGGGGATTTAATAATGTGAAATGTGGAAATGGCTGAGACCTTAAACAATTATTTTGCTTCGGTTTTCAAAGTGGAAGACACAAAAACCATGCCGAAAATTGCTGGTCACGGGAATGTGGGAAGGGAGGACCTTGAGATAATCACTATCACTCGGGAGGTAGTGGTGGACAGGCTATTGGGACTCAAGGTAGACAAGTCCCCTGATCCTGATGAAATGCATCCCAGGGTATTAAAAGAGAAGAAGGAAGTTATAGCAGATGCCTTCGTTATAATCTACCAAAATTCTCTGGGTTCTGGGGAGGTACCATCAGATTGGAAAGCAGCTAATGTAATGCCTCTGTTTAAAAAAGGGGGCAGACAAAAGTCATGTAACTATAGGCCAGTTAGTTTAACATCTGTAGTGAGGAAAATGCTTGAAGCTATCATTAAGGATGAAATAGCGAGACATCGAGATAGGAATAGTGCAATCAAGCTGACGCAACATGGATTCATGAAGGGGAAATCATGTTTAATAATTTACTGGAATTCTTTGAGGATATAACGAGCATGGTGGATAGAGGTGTACCGATGGATGTGGTGTATTTGGATTTCCAAAAGGAATTCGATAAGGTGCCACACAAAATATTACTGCAGAAGATAAAGGTATGCGGAGTCAGAGGAAATGTTTTAGCATGGATAGAAAATTGGCAAACTAACAGAAAGCAGAGAGTCGGGATAAATGGGTCCTTTTAAGGGTGGCAATCAGTGGTTAGTGGTGTGCAACAGGGATCAGTGCTGGGACTACAACTGTTTACAATAAACATAGATGACCTGGAAGACGGGACAGAGTGTAGTGTAACAAAATTTGCAGATGACACAAAGATTAGTGGGAAAGCAGGTTGTGTAGAAGACACAGAGAGGCTGCAAAGAGATTCAGATAGGTTAAGCGAATAGGCTAAGCTTTGGCAGATGGAATACAATGTCGGAAAATGTGAGGTCATCCACCTTGGAAAAACAAACAGTAAAAGGAATATTATTTGAATGTGGAGAAATTACAACATGCTGCAGCACAGAGGGACCTGGGGGTCCTCATGCATGAATCTCAAAAAGTTAGTTTGCAGGTGCAGCAGGGAATCAGGAAGGTGAATGGAATGTTGGCCTTCATTGTGAGAGGGATGGAGTACAAAAGCAGGGAGGTCCTGCTGCAACTGTACAGGGTATTGGTGAGGCCGCACCTTGAGTACTGCGTGCAGTTTTGGTCACCTTACTTATGGAAGAATATGTTAGCTTTGGAGAGGGTACAGAGACGATTCACTAAGCTGATTCCAGAGATGAGGGGGTAACCTTATGATGATAGATTGAGTAGACTGGGTCTTTACTCGTTGGAGTTCAGAAGGATGAGGGGTGATCTTATAGAAATATTTAAAATAATGAAAGGGATAGACAAGATAGAGGCAGAGAGGTTGTTTCCACTGGTCGGGGAGACTAGAACTAGGGGGCACAACCTCAAAATACGGGGGAGCCAATTTAAAACTGAGTTGTGAAGGAATTTCTTCTCCCAGAGGGTTGCGAATCTGGAATTCTCTGCCCAAGGAGGCAGTTGAGGCTAGCTCATTGAATGTATTCAAATCACAAATCGATAGATTTTTAACCAATAAGGGAATTAAGGTTGTGGGAAGTGGGCGGGTAAGTGGAGCTGAGTCCACGGCCAGATCAGCCATGATCTTGTTGAATGGCAGAGCAGGCTCGAGGGGCTGTTCCTAATTCTCATGTTCTTATGTTCTAACAGAAGACAGAGTCGGGATAAATGGGTCAGTTTCCGGTTGTCAAATGGCAACTAGTTGGGGGTCATAGGGATTACTGCTGGGGCTGCAACTATTTACAATCTATATTGATGACTTGGATGAAGGGAACGAGTGTAATGTTTCCAAGTTTGCTGATGATACAACGATGGGTGTGGAAGCACATTGTGTGGAGGACAGAAATAATCTGCAACGGTATGCAGACAGGCTAATTGAGTGGACCAATTGAGTGTAATGTGGGAAAGTGTGAGGTTATCCACTTTGGTAGAAAAAATAAAAATACAATTTATTATTTAAATGGAGAGATATTACAAAATGCTACAGTACAGAGGGACCTGGAGGTCCTTGTGCATGAAACACAAAAAGTCAGGCACAGGAAATAATTATGAAGGCAAAGAAATGTTGGCCTTTATTGCAAGGAGGATGGACTATAAAGGCAGGGAAGTCCTGCTATGATTGTACAGAGTATTGGTGAGACCACACCTGGAGTACTGCATACAATTTTGATCTCCTTATTTAAGGAGTGATATACTTGCATTGGAGACAGTTCAGAGAATCTTCACTAGTTTAATTTCTGAGATGAAGGAGTTGACTTCGGAAGATAGGCTGAGCCTGTACTCATTGGAGTTTAGAAGTATGAGAGAAGATCTTATTGAACCATATGATACTGAGGCGGCTCAACAAGGTAGATGTAGAGAGGATGTTTCCACTCGTGGGGAATCTGGAACTAGGGGGCATAGTTTAAAATAACGGGTAGCCGATTTAGAACTGAGATGAAGAGAATTTTCTTCTCTTGGAGTGTCGTAAAACTTTGGAGTTTCCTACCCCAGAGAGCAATGGAGCCAGGGTCATTGAAAATATTTAAAGTGGAGATAGCCAGACTTTAGAGCGATAATGGACTGAAGGGTTATGGTGATCAGTAGGGAAGTGGAGCTAAGCCAAGATCAGATCAGCTATGATCTTATTATACGGCAGAACAGGTTCGAGTGGACAATGGCCTACCCCTGCTCCTATTTCTTATGTTTTTTAAAGGATGAAGTATGGATGCAAACACAATCAGCGTTATTTTTTTATCTGACCCTTTTCCCGTTGATTATTTTGTCAAATATCCCGAATATTAAACTCCAGGCCAGTTATAGGGGTAATCAGTATCAGCAGAATGAAAGCCCAACTGTCAGAATGGACACGATTCAGTCTGGAACAACAGCGAATCCAAACCCTGGAGTCACTTGTGAACTCGCTGGTGTGTCAGCAGGTTGGATGATGTAGTGAATCCCTTCCCACACTCAGAGCAGATGAACGACCTCTCCCTGGTGTGAACTTGCTGGTGTATCAGCAGGTGGGATGACCGAGTGAATCCCTTCCCACACTCAGAACAGATGAACGGCCTCTCTCCACTGTGAACTCGCTGGTACATCAGCAGGTGGGATGACTGAGTGAATCCCGTCCCACACTCGAAGCAGGTGAACGGCCTCTCCCCAGTGTGAACTCGCTGGTGTGTTAGCAGGTGGGATGACCGAGTGAATCCCTTCCCACACTCAGAGAGGTGAACAGCTTCTCTCCAGTGTGAACTCGCTGGTGTGTTAGCAGGTGGGATGACCGAGTGAATGCTTTCCCACACTCGAAGCAGATGAATGGCCTCTCCCCAGTGTGAACTCGCTGGTGAGCTACAAGGTGGGAGGACTGTGTGAATCCCTCCCCACACTCAGAGCAGCTGAATGGCCTCTCCCCAGTATGAACTCGCTGGTGAGTTAGAAGTTGGGATGACTGAGTGAATCCCTGCCCACATTCAGTGCAGGTGAATGGCTTCTCCCCTGTGTGAACTCGCTGGTGTTTCAACAGGTTGGAATGGGCAGTGAATCCGTTCCCACACTTGGAGCAGGTGAATGTTCTCTCCCCAGTGTGAACTCGCTGGTGTTTCAACAGGTTGGAATGGGCAGTGATCCCTTCCCACAATCAGACCAGGTGAACGGCCTCTCTCCAGTGTGGCAGCACCGATGAACTTCCAGATTAGATGGGTAATTGAATCCCTTCCCACAGTCCTCACATTCCCACGGTTTCTCTGTGGTGGGGGTGTCCTTGTGTCTCTCCAGGTTGGACGATCAGTTGAAGCCTGGTACACACAGATCACCTTTACGGGTTCTCCCCGCTGTCAATGGTGTGATGTTTTGTCAGTCTGTGTAACTGGTTAAAGCTCTTTCCACAGTCAGTGCACTGGAACACTCTCACTCGGGTGTTTGTGTCTCGTGCTTTTCCAGTATCACTGATGTTTGAAACCTGTTCCCACAGACAGAACAGACAAACTTTTCTCCTTCCACATTGAAACGCCGATGATACTCAGGTCCTGAGGAATCGAGTGATTCCGTCAGATCTTGATGTGATGTTTGGTATGAGTTCCCCGTCTGCAAATCCTGCCCCTCGAATAACCTGGAAAAGGAGTTTACAAAAATCATTACTGCAAGAACAGGACAGAAATTCAGAACAGACAATTCTAGATTCTAGAGAACATTCTTTCCTCTCTTGTTCCAGAAAGCAGAAAATCCCCACTCCATACTCTTCCTCATTCCTGTCCTGAAATTCAGCTTGTCCTCTGCTCCCAATTTTCATCACCATCTCTGGCTGGGTTCAGTTCTACACTCACTGGTTCCCCTCTGCTGAATGTGCTGACTCTGGCTGGGTTCAGTTCTAGTCTCACTGTTTCCCCTCCCCTAAAGGTGCTGACTCTGGCTGGGTTCAGTTCTACACTCACTAGTTCCCCTCCCCTGAAGGTACTGACTCTGGCTGGGTTCAGTTCTGCACTCACTGGTTCCCCTCCCCTGAAGGTGCTGACTCTGGCTGGGTTCAGTTCTACACTCACAGGTTCCCCTCCCCTGAAGGTACTGACTCTGGCTGGGTACAGTTCTACACTCACTGGTTCCCCTCTCCTGAAGGTGCTGACTCTGGATGGGTTCCGTTCTACACTCACTGGTTCCCCTCTCCTGAAGGTGCTGACTCTGGCTTGGTTCAGTTCTACACTCACTGGTTCCCCTCCCCTGAAGGTACTGACTCTGGCAGGGTTCAGTTCTACACTCACTGGTTCTCCTCACCTGAATGTGCTGACTCTGGCTGGGTACAGTTCTACACTCACTGATTCCCCTCACCTGAATGTGCTGACTCTGGCTGAGTACAATCTACACTCACTGGTTCCCCTCCCGTGAAGGTACTGACTCTGGCTGGGTTCAGTTCTACACTCACCGGTTCCCCTCCCCTGAAGATGCTGACTCTGGCTGCGTTCAGTTCTACACTCACTGGTTCCCCTGAAGGTACTGACTCTGGCTGGATTCAGTTCTCCACTCACTGGTTCCCCTCCCCTGAAGGTACTGACTCTGGCTGGGTACAGTTCTACACTCACTGGTTCCCCTCACCTGAATGTGCTGATTCTGGCTGGGTAAAGTTCAACACTCACTGGTTCCCCTCCCCTGAAGGTATAGACTCTGACTGGGTTCAGTTCTACATTCACTGGATCCCCTCCCCTAAAGGTGCTGACTCTGGCTGGGTTCATAGAAACACAGAAAATAGGTGCAGGAGTAGGCCATTCGGCCCTTCGAGCCTGTGCCACCATTCAATAAGATCATGGCTGATTATTCACCTCAGTATCCATTTCCTGCTTTCTCTCCATACCCCTTGATTCCTTTAGCCATAAGGCCATATCCTACTCCCTCTTGAATATATCTAATGACCTGGCATCAACAACTCTCTGCAGAAGAGAATGCCACAGGTTCACAACTCTGAGTTAAGAAGTTTCTCCTCAACTAATTGCTAAATGGCCTACCCCTTATCCTTCGACTGTGTCCCCTGGTTCTGGAACTCCCAAATATCGGGAACATTCTTCCCGCATCTAACCTGTCCAGTCGTGTCAGAATGTTATATGTTTCTATGAGATCCCCTCTCATTCTTCTAAACTCCAGTGAATACAGGTCCAGTTGATCCAAACTCTCCTCATATGTCAGTCCTGCCATCCCTGGCATCAGTCTAGTGAACTTTCGCTGCACTCCCTCAATAGCAAGAATGTCCTTCCTCAGATTAGGAGACCAAAACTGAACACAATATTCCAGGTGAGGCCTCAGCAAGACTCTGTACAACTGCAGTAAGACCTCCCTGGTCCTATACTCAAATCCCCTAGCTATGAAGGCCAACATGCCTTTTCCCTTCTTCACCAGCTGTGCCAAACTGTATGCCAATCTTCAATGCCTGATGTACCATGCCACCCAGATCTCGTTGCACCTCCCCTTTTCCTAATTTGCCGCCGTTCAGTTAATATTCCGCCTTCATGTTTTTGCCACCGAATTGGATAAGCTCACATTTAACCACATTATACAGCATCTGCCATGCATTTGCCCATTCACCTAACCTGTCCAAGTCAACCTGCAGCCTCTTCGCATCCTCCTCACAGCTCACACCACCACCCAGCTTTAGTGCCATCTGCAAATTTGGAGATATTACTCTCGATTCCTTCCTCTTAATCATTGATGTATATTGTAAATAGCTGGGGTCCCAGCACTGAGCACTGCGGCACCTAACTAGTCTCTGCCTGCCATTCTGAAATGACCCATTTATCCTGACTCTCTGCTTCCTGCCTACCAACCAGTTCTCTATCCACGTCAAACCATTACCCCCAATACCATGTTCTACACTCACTGGTCCAGTGATATTGTTTCTGTCACTTAATGGGACAATGGGGCAGTTTCAAATTGCTTGGTTAGGGTAGACTAGATACTTTATGAATCACTCTCTGGTACTGTGTGTCAGTGTGTGATCGACAGGTGTGTATAGGACAGACACTGTCACTCACTCTCTGGTACTGTGTGTCAATGTGTGATTGACAGGTGTGTATAGGACAGATACTGTCACTCACTCTCTGGTACTGTGCATCAGCGTGTGATTGCCAGAGGTGTATAGGACAGACACTATCACTCACTTTCTGGTACTGTGCGTCAGTGTGTGATTGACAGGTGTGTATAGGACAGACACTGTCACTCACTCTCTGGTACTGTGTGTCAGTGTGTGATTGACAGGTGTGGATAGGGCAGACACTGTCACTCACTTTCTGGTACTGTGTGTCAGTGTGTAAATGACAGGTGTGTATAGGACATACACTGTCACTCACTCTCTGCTCCTGTGTGTCAGTGTGAGATTGACAGGTGTGTATAGGACAGACACTGTCATTCACTCTCTGCTCCTGTGTGTCAGTGTGTGATTGACAGATGTGTATAGGACAGACACTGCCACTCATTCTCTGCTCCTGTGTGTCAGTGTGAGATTGACAGGTGTGTATAGGGCAGACACTTTCACTCACTTTCTGGTACTGTGTGTCAGTGTGTGATTGACAGGTGTGTATAGGACAGACACTGTCATTCACTCTCTGCTCCTGTGTGTCAGTGTGTGATTGACAGATGTGTATAGGACAGACACTGCCACTCATTCTCTGCTCCTGTGTGTCAGTGTGAGATTGACAGGTGTGTATAGGGCAGACACTACCACTCACTTTCTGGTACTGTGTGTCAGTGTGTGATTGACAGGTGTGTACAGGACAGACACTGTCACTCACTCTCTGGTACTGTGTGTCAGTGTGTGATTGACAGTTGTGTACAACAAATAGCTGCCACTCATTCTCTGCTCCTGTGTG
The DNA here is from genome assembly GCF_044704955.1 of Pristiophorus japonicus. Classification (NCBI taxonomy): domain Eukaryota; kingdom Metazoa; phylum Chordata; class Chondrichthyes; family Pristiophoridae; genus Pristiophorus; species Pristiophorus japonicus. The sequence goes on along the minus strand of NW_027254824.1, from coordinate 1,757,262 downwards.
TCAGTGTGAGATTGACAGGTGTGTATAGGACAGACACTGTCATCACTCTCTGCTCCTGTGTGCCAGTCTGGGATTGACAGTTGTGTACAACAAATAGCTGCCACTCACACTCTGGTCATACATATCAGTTTAGGTATTGTTGTTGACTATAGGATAGATAGTGTACCTGTCACTCTCTGTTACTGTGTGGCAGTGTTTGATTGTCAGTGGAATACAAAATGCAGATACTTTAACTCCCATTCTGCAATACAGATTGACCAAACTGATAAATATATTATTTTTCCAAAAACGACCGATGTTTTACTCTCTGCAAAAATGCATCAGTGTGGGATAGAGGGAGAATATACGAAAGACCCTGTCACTCACTCTCTGGTATTGTGTGTCAGTGTGTGATTGACAGGTGTGTATAGGACAGTCACTGCCACTCACTCTCTGGTACTGTGTGTCAATGTGAGATTGACTGCTGAACATGGGATAGACGCTGTACATTTCATTCTGTGACATTGCTATCAGTTTGGGATAGAAACATAGAAACATAGAAACATAGAAACATAGAAAATAGATGCAGGTGTAAGCCATTTGGCCCTTCTAGCCTGCACCGCAGTTCAATGGGTTCATGGCTGAACATGCAACTTCAGTACCCCATTCCTGCTTTCTCGCCATACCCCTTGATCCCCCTAATAGGAAGGACTACATCTAACTCCTTTTTGAATGTATTTAGTGAATTGGCCTCAACTACTTTCTGTGGTAGAGAATTCCACAGGTTCACCACTCTCTGGGTGAAGAGGTTTCTCCTCATCTCGGTCCTAAATGGCTTACCCCTTATCCTTAGACTGTGACCCCTGGTTCTGGACTTCCCCAACATTGGGAACATTCTTCCTGCATCTAACCTGTCTAAACCTGTCAGAATTATAAATGTTTCCATGAGATACCCTCTCATTCGTCTGAACTCCAGTGAATACAAGCCCAGTTGATCCAGTCTTTCTTGTGATGTCAGTCCTGCCATCCCGGGAATCAGTTTGGTGAACCTTCGCTGCACTCCCTCAAAAGCAAGAATGTCCTTTCTCAAGTTAGGAGACCTAAACTGTACACAATACTCCAGGTGTGGCCTCACCAAGGCACTGTACAACTGTAGTAAAACCTCCCTGCCCCTGCACTCAAATCCCCTCGCAATGAAGGCCAACTTGCCATTTGCTTTCTTAACCGCCTGCAGTACCTGCATGCCAACCTTCAATGACTGATGTACCATGACACCCAGGTCTTGTTGCACCTCCCCTTTTCTGACTCTGTCACCATTCAGATATCTTGGTTGATATAGGATAGGTATTGCATCTCTCAATCTCTGGTATAGTGAGGCAGAGTTGGATTGCCAGTTGAGTTTTTTTTTCCAGATACTGCTCCTGTTTTTCGCTCATTCTACGTGACAAATTCTGATGACAGCTCAGTGTTGGAGAGATACTGCCTCTCTCATTCTCTGACACTATGTGACAGGTGAGTGTTGGATAGATACTGCCTCTCTCATTCTCTGACACTATGTGACAGGTCAGTGTTGGAGAGATACTGCCTCTCTCATTCTCTGACACTATGTGACAGGTGAGTGTTGGATAGATACTGCATCTCTCATTCTCTGACAATATGTGACAGGTGAGTGTTGGATAGATACTGCCTCTCTCATTCTCTGACACGATGTGACAGGTGAGTGTTGGATAGATACTGCCTCTCTCATTCTCTGACACTGTGTGACAGGTGAGTGTTGGATAGATACTGCCTCTCTCATTCTCTGACACTATGTGACAGGTGAGTGTTGGATAGATACTGCCTCCCTCATTCTCTGACACTATGTGACAGGTAAGTGTTGGATATATACTGCCTCTCTCATTCTCTGACACTGTGTGACAGGTGAGTGTTGGAGAGATACTGCCTCTCTCATTCTCTGACACTATGTGACAGGTGAGTGTTGGATAGATACTGCCTCTCTCATTCTCTGAGACAGTGTAACAGGTAAGTGTTGGATAGATACTGCCTCTCTCATTCTCTGACACTATGTGACAGGTGAGTGTTGGATAGATAGTGCCTCTCTCATTCACTGACACTATGTGACAGGTGAGTGTTGGATAGATACTGCCTCTCTCATTCTCTGACACTATGTGACGGGTGAATGTTGGATAGATACTGCCTCTCTCATTCTCTGATATTATGAGACAGGTGAGTGTTGGATAGATACTGCCTCTCTCATTCCCTGATATTATGAGACAGGTGAGTGTTGGATAGATACTGCCTCTCTCATTCTCTGACACTATGTGACAGGTGAGTGTTGGATAGATACTGCCTCTCTCATTCTCTGATTTTATGAGACAGGTAAGTTTTGGATAGATACTGCCTCTCTCATTCTCTGATACTATGTGACAGGTGATTGTTGGATAGATACTGCCTCTCACATTCTCTGACACTATGTGACAGATGAGTGTTGGATATATACTGCCTCTCTCATTCTCTGACACTATGTGACAGGTGAGTGTTGGATAGATACTGCCTCCCTCATTTTCTGACACTATGTGACAGGTGAGTGTTGGACAGATACTGCCTCTCTCATTCTCTGACACTATGTGACAGGTGAGTTTTGCATAGATACTGTCTCTGTAATTCTTTCACACTATGTGACAGGTGAGTGTTGGATAGATTAGTGCATCTCTCATTCACTGACACCATCCCACAGGTCAGTGTTGGATAGATACTGCTTCTGTCATTCTTTCACACAATGTGAAATGTGAGTTTTGGATAGATTAGTGCATCACTCTTTCTCTGACAATATGTGACAGGTGAGTGTTGTATAGATTCTGCCTCTCTCATTCTCTGACACTATGTGACAGGTGAGTGTTGGACAGATACTGCCTCTTTCATTCTCTGAGTCTATGTGACAGGTGAATGTTGGATAAATACTGCCTCTCCCATTCTCTGACACTAAGTGACAGGTGAGTTTTGCATATATACTGTCTCTGTCATTCTTTCACACTATGTGACAGGTGAGTGTTGGATAGATTAGTGCATCTCTCATTCACTGACACCATCCCACAGGTCAGTGTAGGATAGATACTGCCTCTGTCATTCTTTCACACAATGTGACATGTGAGTGTTGGATAGATTAGTGCATCACTCTTTCTCTGACAATATGTGACAGGTAAATGTTGGAGAGGTACTGCCTCTCTCATTCTCTTGCACGAAGTGACAGGTGAGTGTTTTATAGATTCTGCCTCTCTCATTCTCTGACACTATGAGACATGTGAGTGTTGGATAGATACTGTCTCTGTCATTCTTTCACACAATGTGACGGGTGAGTTTTGGATAGATTAGTGCATCTCTCATTCTCTGACATCATCGCACAGGTAAGTGTTGGATAGATACTGCCTCTTTCATTCTCTGATATTATGAGACAGGTGAGTGTTGAATAGATACTGCCTCTCTCATTCTCTGATATTATGAGACAGGTGAGTGTAGGATAGATACTGCTTCTCTCATTCTCACACGATGTGACAGGTGAGTGTTGGAGAGATACTGCCTCCCTCATTCTCTGACACTGTGTGACAGGTGACTGTAGGATAGCTACTGCCTCTCCCATTCTCTGACACTATGTGACAGGTGAGTGTTGGATAGATACTGTCTCTCTCATTCTCTGTCACTATGTGACAGGTGACTGTAGGATAGCTACTGCCTCTCCCATTCTCTGACAATATGTGACAGGTGAGTGTTGGACAGATGCTGCCTCTCTCATTGTCTGACACTATGTGACAGGTGAGTGTTGGATCGATACTGCCGCTCCCATTCTCTGACACTATGTGACAGGTGAGTGTTGGATAGATACTGTCTCTCTCATTCTCTGACACTATGTGACAGGTGAGTTTTGCATAGATACTGTCTCTGTCATTCTTTCACACTATGTGACAGGTGAGTGTTGGATAGATTAGTGCATCTCTCATTCACTGACACCATCCCACAGGTCAGTTTTGGATAGATACTGCATCTGTCATTCTTTCACACAATGTGACATGTGAGTGTTGGATAGATTAGTGCATCACTCTTTCTCTGACAATATGTGACAGGTAAGTATTGGAGAGGTACTGCCTCTCTCATTCTCTTGAACGAAGTGACAGGTGAGTTTTGTATAGATTCTGGCTCTCTCATTCTCTGACACTATGAGACATGTGAGTGTTGGATAGATACTCTCTCTGTCATTCTTTCACACTATGTGACAGGTGAGTGTTGGATAGATTAGTGCATCTCTCATTCTCTGACATCATCGCACAGGTAAGTGTTGGATAGATACTGCCTCTCTCATTCTCTGATACTTTGTGACAGGTAAGTGTTGGATAGATACTGCCTCTCTCATTCTCTGATACTATGTGACAGGTGAGTGTTGGATAGATTCTGCCTCTCTCATTCTCTGACACTATGTGATAGGTGAGTGTTGGATAGAAACTGCCTCTCTCATACTCTGACACTATGTGACAGGTGACTGTAGGATAGATACTGCCTCTCTCATTCTTTCACACTTTGTGACAGCTAAGGTTTGGATAGATACTGCCTCTCTCATTCTCTGATACCATGTGACAGATGAGTGATGGATAGATACTGCCTCTCCCATTCTCTGATAGAGTGTGACAGGTGAGTGGAGGGTAGATACTGCCTCTCACATTCTCTGACACTGTGTGACACGTGAGTGTTGGATAGATACTGCCTCTCTCATTCTCTGAGACTATGTGACAGGTGAGTGCTGGATAGATACTGCCTCTTTCATTCTCTGACACTATGTGACAGGTGAGTGTTGGATAGATACTGCCTCTCTCATTCTCTGATACTATGTAACAGGTAAGTTTTGGATAGATACTGCCTGTCTCATTCTCTGATACTATGTGACAGGTGAGTGTTGGATCGATACTGCCTCTGTCATTCTCTGACACTTTGTGAAAGGTGAGTGTTGGATAGATACAGCCTCTCTCATTCTCTGACACTCTGTGACAGGTAAGTGTTGGATAGATACTGCCACTGTCATTCTCTGATACTATGTGACAGGTGAGTGTTGGATAGATTCTGTCTCTCTCATTCTCTGACACTATGTGACAGGTGATTGTTGGATAGATTAGTGCATCGCTCATTCTCTGACACTATCTCACAGGTAAGTGTTGGATGGATACTGCCTCTCACATTCTCTGACACTATGTGACAGGGGAGTGATGGATAGATACTGCCTCTCTCATTCTCTGACACTATGTGACAGGTGAGTGTTGGATAGATACTGCCTCTCTCTTTCTCTGACACGATGTGGTAGGTGAGTGTTGGATAGATACTGCCTCTCTCATTCTCTGAGACTTTGTGACAGGTGAGTGTTGGATAGATACTGCCTCTCTCATTCTCTGACACGAAGTGACAGGTAAGTGTTGGATAGTAACTGCCTCCCTCATTCTCTGATACTGTGACACGTGTGTGTTGGATAGATACTGCCTCTCACATTCTCTGACACTGTGTGGGAGGTGAGTGTTGTATAGATACTGTCTCTCGCATTCTCTGACACTATGTAACAGGTGAGTGTTGGATAGATACTGCCTCTTTCATTCTCTGAAACTTTGTGACAGGTGAGTTTTGGACAGTTACTGCCTCCCTCATTCTCTGATACTGTGACACGTGTGTGTTGGATTGATACTGCCTCTTTCATTCTCTGATATTATGAGACAGGTGAGTGTTGGATAGATACTGCCTCTCTCATTCTCTGATATTATGAGACAGGTGAGTGAAGGATAGATACTGCTTCTCTCATTCTCACACTATGTTACAGGTGAGTGTTGGATAGATACTGCCTCTCTCATTCTCTGCGACTATGTGACAGGTGAGTGTTGGATAGATACTGTCTCTCTCATTCTCTGACACTATGTGACAGGTGAGTGTTGCATAGATTAGTGCATCGCTCATTCTCTGACACTATCTCACAGGTAAGTGTTGGATGGATACTGCCTCTCACATTCTACGACGCGATGTGACAGGTGAGTGATGGATAGATACTGCCTCTCTCATTCTCTGACACTATGTGACAGGTCAGTGTTGGATAGATACTGCCTCTCTCATTCTCTGACAATATGTGGCAGGTGAGTGTTGGACAGATACTGCCTCTCTCATTCTCTGACACTATGTGACAGGTGAATGTTGGATAGATACTGCCTCTCCCATTCTCTGACACTATGTGACAGGTGAGTTTTGCATAGATACTGTCTCTGTCATTCTTTCACACTATGTGACAGGTGAGTGTTGGATAGATTAGTGCATCTCTCATTCACTGACACCATCCCACAGGTCAGTGTAGGATAGATACTGCCTCTGTCATTCTTTCACACAATGTGACATGTGAGTGTTGGATAGATTAGTGCTTCACTCTTTCTCTGACAATATGTGACAGGTAAATGTTGAAGAGGTACTGCCTCTCTCATTCTCTTGCACGAAGTGACAGGTGAGTGTTGTATAGATTCTGCCTCTCTCATTCTCTGACACTACGAGACATGTGAGTGTTGGATAGATACTGTCTCTGTCATTCTTTCGCACTATGTGACGGGTGAGTGTTGGATAGATTAGTGCATCTCTCATTCTCTGACATCATCGCACAGGTAAGTGTTGGATAGATACTGCCTCTCTCATTCTCTGATACTATGTGACAGGTAAGTGTTGGATAGATACTGCCTCTCTCATTCTCTGACACGAAGTGACAGGTAAGTGTTGGATAGATACTGCCTCTCTCATTCTCTCACACGAAGTGACAGGTGAGTGTTGGATAGTAACTGCCTCCCTCATTCTCTGATACTGTGACACTTGTGTGTTGGATAGATACTGCCTCTCACTTTCTCTGACACTGTGTGACAGGTGAGTGTTGGATAGATACTGTCTCTCTCATTCTCTGACACTATGTGACAGGTGAGTGATGGATAGATACTGCCTCTCTCATTCTCTGACACTATGTGACAGGTCAGTGTTGGATAGATACTGCCTCTCTCATTTTCTGATACTATGTGGTAGGTGAGTGTTGGATAGATACTGCCTCTCTCATTCTCTGACACTATGTGACAGGTGAGTGTTGGATAGATACTGCCTCTCTCATTCTCTGACACGAAGTGACAGGTAAGTTTTGGATAGATACTGCCTCTCTCATTCTCTGACACGAAGTGACAGGTAAGTGTTGGATAGTAACTGCCTCCCTCATTCTCTGATACTGTGACACGTGTGTGTTGGTTAGATACTGCCTCTCACATTCTCTGACACTGTGTGAGAGGTGAGTGTTGGATAGATACTGTCTCTCTCATTCTCTGACACTATGTGACACGTGTGTTTTGGATAGATACTGCCTCTCTCATTCTCTGACACGAAGTGACAGGTAAGTTTTGGATAGATACTGCCTCTCTCATTCTCTGACACGAAGTGACAGGTAAGTGTTGGATAGTAACTGCCTCCCTCATTCTCTGATACTGTGACACGTGTGTGTTGGTTAGATACTGCCTCTCACATTCTCTGACACTGTGTGAGAGGTGAGTGTTGGATAGATACTGTCTCTCTCATTCTCTGACACTATGTGACACGTGTGTTTTGGATAGATACTGCCTCTCACATTCTCTGACACTGTGTGACAGGTGAGTGTTGGATAGATACTGTCTCTCTCATTCTCTGACACTATGTGACAGGTGAGTGATGGATAGATACTGCCTCTCTCATTCTCTGACACTATGTGACAGGTGAGTGTTGGATAGATACTGCCTCGCTCATTCTCTGACACGAAGTGACAGGTAAGTTTTGGATAGATACTGCCCCTCTCATTCTCTGACACGAAGTGACAGGTCAGTGTTGGATAGTAACTGCCTCCCTCATTCTCTGATACTGTGACACGTGTGTGTTGGTTAGATACTGCCTCTCACATTCTCTGACACTGTGTGAGAGGTGAGTGTTGGATAGATACTGTCTCTCTCATTCTCTGACACTATGTAACAGGTGAGTGTTGGATAGATACTGCCTCTTTCATTCTCTGAAACTTTGTGACAGGTGAGTGTTGGATAGATACTGCCTCTCTCATTCTCTGACACGAAGTGACAGGTAAGTGTTGGATAGATACTGCCTCTCTCATTCTCTCACACGAAGTGGCAGGTGAGTGTTGGATAGTAACTGCCTCCCTCAGTCTCTGATACTGTGACACGTGTGTGTTGGATAGATACTGCCTCTCACATTCTCTGACACTGTGTGACAGGTGAGTGTTGGATAGATACTGTCTCTCTCATTCTCTGACACTATGTGACAGGTGAGTGTTTGATAGATTAGTGCATCGCTCATTCTCTGACACTATCTCACAGGTAAGTGTTGGATGGATACTTTCTCTTTCATTCTCTGACACGAAATGACAGATCAGTGTGATATAGATACTGTCTTTCTCAATCTCTGAAACTATGTGAGAGGTGAGTGTTGGATAGATACTGTCTCTCTCATTCTCTGACACTATGTGACAGGTGACTGTAGGATAGCTACTGCCTCTCCCATTCTCTGACACTATGTGACAGGTGAGTGTTGGACAGATACTGCCTCTCTCATTCTCTGACACTATGTGACAGGTGAGTGTTGGATAGATACTGCCTCTCCCATTCTCTGACACTATGTGACAGGTGAGTTTTGCATAGATACTGTCTCTGTCATTCTTTCACACTATGTGACAGGTGAGTGTTGGATAGATTAGTGCATCTGTCATTCACTGACACCATCCCACAGGTCAGTGTTGGATAGATACTGCCTCTGTCATTCTTTCACACAATGTGACATGTGAGTGTTGGATAGATTAGTGCATCACTCTTTCTCTGACAATATGTGACAGGTAAGTGTTGGAGAGGTACTGCCTCTCTCATTCTCTTGCACGAAGTGACAGGTGAGTGTTTTATAGATTCTGCCTCTCTCATTCTCTGACACTCTGAGACATGTGAGTGTTGGATAGATACTGTCTCTGTCATTCTTTGACACTCTGTGTCGGGTGAGTGTTAGATAGATTAGTGCATCTCTCATTCTCTGACATCATCGCACAGGTAAGTTTAGGATAGCTACTGCCTCTCTCATTCTCTGATACTATGTGACAGGTAAGTGTTGGATAGATACTGCCTCTCTCATTCTCTGATACTATGTGACAGGTGAGTGTTGCATAGATTAGTGCATCGCTCATTCTCTGACACTATCTCACAGGTAAGTGTTGGATGGATACTGCCTCTCACATTCTACGACGCGATGTGACAGGTGAGTGATGGATAGATACTGCCTCTCTCATTCTCTGACACTATGTGACAGGTCAGTGTTGGATAGATACTGCCTCTCTCATTCTCTGACAATATGTGGCAGGTGACTGTTGGACAGATACTGCCTCTCTCATTCTCTGACACTAGTTGACAGGTGAATGTTGGATAGATACTGCCTCTCCCATTCTCTGACACTATGTGACAGGTGAGTTTTGCATAGATACTGTCTCTGTCATTCTTTCACACTATGTGACAGGTGAGTGTTGGATAGATTAGTGCATCTCTCATTCACTGACACCATCCCACAGGTCAGTGTAGGATAGATACTGCCTCTGTCATTCTTTCACACAATGTGACATGTGAGTGTTGGATAGATTAGTGCTTCACTCTTTCTCTGATAATATGTGACAGGTAAATGTTGAAGAGGTACTGCCTCTCTCATTCTCTTGCACGAAGTGACAGGTGAGTGTTGTATAGATTCTGCCTCTCTCATTCTCTGACACTACGAGACATGTGAGTGTTGGATAGATACTGTCTCTGTCATTCTTTCGCACTATGTGACGGGTGAGTGTTGGATAGATTAGTGCATCTCTCATTCTCTGACATCATCGCACAGGTAAGTGTTGGATAGATACTGCCTCTCTCATTCTCTGATACTATGTGACAGGTAAGTGTTGGATAGATACTGCCTCTCTCATTCTCTGACACGAAGTGACAGGTAAGTGTTGGATAGATACTGCCTCTCTCATTCTCTCACACGAAGTGACAGGTGAGTGTTGGATAGTAACTGCCTCCCTCATTCTCTGATACTGTGGCACGTGTGTGTTGGATAGATACTGCCTCTCACTTTCTCTGACACTGTGTGACAGGTGAGTGTTGGATAGATACTGTCTCTCTCATTCTCTGACACTATGTGACAGGTGAGTGATGGATAGATACTGCCTCTCTCATTCTCTGACACTGTGTGACAGGTCAGTGTTGGATAGATACTGCCTCTCTCATTTTCTGATACTATGTGGTAGGTGAGTGTTGGATAGATACTGCCTCTCATTCTCTGACACTATGTGACAGGTGAGTGTTGGATAGATACTGCCTCTCTCATTCTCTGACACGAAGTGACAGGTAAGTTTTGGATAGATACTGCCTCTCTCATTCTCTGACACGAAGTGACAGGTAAGTGTGGGATAGTAACTGCCTCCCTCATTCTCTGATACTGTGACACGTGTGTGTTGGTTAGATACTGCCTCTCACATTCTCTGACACTGTGTGAGAGGTGAGTGTTGGATATATACTGTCTCTCTCATTCTCTGACACTATGTGACACGTGTGTTTTGGATAGATACTGCCTCTCACATTCTCTGACACTGTGTGACAGGTGAGTGTTGGATAGATACTGTCTCTCTCATTCTCTGACACTATGTGACAGGTGAGTGATGGATAAATACTGCCTCTCTCATTCTCTGACACTATGTGACAGGTCAGTGTTGCATAGATACTGCCTCTCTCATTTTCTGACACTATGTGGTAGGTGAGTGTTGGATAGATACTGCCTCTCTCATTCTCTGACACTATGTGACAGGTGAGTGATGGATAGATACTGCCTCGCTCATTCTCTGACACGAAGTGACAGTTAAGTGTTGGATAGATACTGCCCCTCTCATTCTCTGACACGAAGTGACAGGTCAGTGTTGGATAGTAACTGCCTCCCTCATTCTCTGATACTGTGACACGTGTGTGTTGGTTAGATACTGCCTCTCACATTCTCTGACACTGTGTGAGAGGTGAGTGTTGGATAGATACTGTCTCTCTCATTCTCTGACACTATGTAACAGGTGAGTGTTGGATAGATACTGCCTCTTTCATTCTCTGAAACTGTGTGACAGGTGAGTGTTGGATAGATACTGCCTCTCTCATTCTCTGACACGAAGTGACAGGTAAGTGTTGGATAGATACTGCCTCTCTCATTCTCTCACACGAAGTGGCAGGTGAGTGTTGGATAGTAACTGCCTCCCTCAGTCTCTGATACTGTGACACGTGTGTGTTGGATAGATACTGCCTCTCACATTCTCTGACACTGTGTGACAGGTGAGTGTTGGATAGATACTGTCTCTCTCATTCTCTGACACTATGTGACAGGTGAGTGATGGATAGATACTGCCTCTCTCATTCTCTCACACTATGTGACAGGTGAGTGTTTGATAGATTAGTGCATCGCTCATTCTCTGACACTATCTCACAGGTAAGTGTTGGATGGATACTTTCTCTTTCATTCTCTGACACGAAATGACAGATCAGTGTGATATAGATACTGTCTTTCTCAATCTCTGAAACTATGTGACAGGTGAGTGTTGGATAGATACTGTCTCTCTCATTCTCTGACACTATGTGACAGGTGACTGTAGGATAGCTACTGCCTCTCCCATGCTCTGACACTATGTGACAGGTGAGTGTTGGACAGATACTGCCTCTCTCATTCTCTGACACTATGTGACAGGTGAGTGTTGGATAGATACTGCCTCTCCCATTCTCTGACACTATGTGACAGGTGAGTTTTGCATAGATACTGTCTCTGTCATTCTTTCACACTATGTGACAGGTGAGTGTTGGATAGATTAGTGCATCTGTCATTCACTGACACCATCCCACAGGTCAGTGTTGGATAGATACTGCCTCTGTCATTCTTCCACACAATGTGACATGTGAGTGTTGGATAGATTAGTGCATCACTCTTTCTCTGACAATATGTGACAGGTAAGTGTTGGAGAGGTACTGCCTCTCTCATTCTCTTGCACGAAGTGACAGGTGAGTGTTGTATAGATTCTGCCTCTCTCATTCTCTGACACTCTGAGACATGTGAGTGTTGGATAGATACTCTCTCTGTCATTCTTTGACACTCTGTGTCGGGTGAGTGTTGGATAGATTAGTGCATCTCTCATTCTCTGACATCATCGCACAGGTAAGTTTAGGATAGCTACTGCCTCTCTCATTCTCTGATACTATGTGACAGGTAAGTGTTGGATAGATACTGCCTCTCTCATTCTCTGATACTGTGTGACAGGTGAGTGTTGGATAGATTCTGCCTCTCTCTTTCTCTGACACTATGTGATAGGTGAGTGTTGGATAGATACTGCCTCTCTCATTCTCTGACACTATGTGACAGGTGACTGTAGGATAGATACTGCCTCTCTCATTCTCTGATACAGTGTGACAGGTGAGTGGAGGGTTGATACTGCCTCTCTCATTCTCTGATACTGTGTGACAGGTGAGTGTTGGATAGATTCTGCCTCTCTCTTTCTCTGACACTATGTGATAGGTGAGTGTTGGATAGATACTGCCTCTCTCATTCTCTGACACTATGTGACAGGTGACTGTAGGATAGATACTGCCTCTCTCATTCTCTGATATAGTGTGACAGGTGAGTGGAGGGTTGATACTGCCTCTCTCATTCTCTGAGACTATGTGACAGGTGAGTGCTGGATAGATACTGCCTCTTTCATTCTCTGACACTATGTGACAGGTGAGTGTTGGATAGATAATGCCTCTCTCATTCTCTGATACGATGTAACAGGTAAGTTTTGGATAGATACTGCCTCTCTCATTCTCTGACACGAAGTGACAGGTAAGTGTTGGATAGATACTGCCTCTCTCATTCTCTGACACGAAGTGACAGGTCAGTGTTGGATAGTAACTGCCTCCCTCATTCTCTGATACTGTGACACGTGTGTGTTGGTTAGATACTGCCTCTCACATTCTCTGACACTGTGTGAGAGCTGAGTGTTGGATAGATACTGTCTCTCTCATTCTCTGACACTATGTAACAGGTGAGTGTTGGATAGATACTGCCTCTTTCATTCTCTGAAACTTTGTGACAGGTGAGTGTTGGATAGATACTGCCTCTCTCATTCTCTGACACGAAGTGATAGGTAAGTGTTGGATAGATACTGCCTCTCTCATTCTCTCACACGAAGTGACAGGTGAGTGTTGGATAGTAACTGCCTCCCTCATTCTCTGATACTGTGACACGTGTGTGTTGGATAGATACTGCCTCTCACATTCTCTGACACTGTGTGACAAGTGAGTGTTGGATAGATACTGTCTCTCTCATTCTCTGACACTATGTGACAGGTGAGTGATGGATAGATCCTACCTCTCTCATTCTCTGACACGAAGTGACAGGTAAGTGTTGGATAGTAACTGCCTCCCTCATTCTCTGACACTGTGACACGTGTGTGTTGGTTAGATACTGCCTCTCACATTCTCTGACACTGTGTGAGAGGTGAGTGTTGGATAGATACTGTCTCTCTCATTCTCTGACACTATGTAACAGGTGAGTGTTGGATAGATACTGTCTCTTTCATTCTCTGAAACTTTGTGACAGGTGAGTGTTGGACAGTTACTGCCTCCCTCATTCTCTGATACTGTGACATGTGTGTGTTGGATAGATACTGCCTCTTTCATTCTCTGAAACTATGTGACAGGTGAGTGTTGGATAGATACTGCCTCTCTCATTCTCTGATACAATGTGACAAGTGAGTGTTGGATAGATACTGCCTCTCTCATTCTCTGATACTATGTGACAGGAAAGTGTTGTATCGATACTGCCTCTCTCATTCTCTGATACTATGTGACAGGTGAGTGTTGGATAGATACTGCCTCTCTCATTCTCTGACAATATGTGACAGGTGAGTGTTGGATAGATACAGTCTCTCTCATTCTCTGACACTATGTGACAGGTAACTGTTGGATAGATACTGCCTCTCTCATTCTCTGACACTATGTGACAGGTGAGTGTTTGATAGATTAGTGCATCGCTCATTCTCTGACACTATCTCACAGGTAAGTGTTGGATGGATACTTTCGCTTTCATTCTCTGACACGAAATGACAGTTCAGTGTGATATAGATACTGTCTTTCTCAATCTCTGACACTATGTGACAGGTGAGTGTTGGATAGATACTGTCTCTCTCATTCTCTGACACTATGTGACAGGTGACTGTAGGATAGCTACTGCCTCTCACATTCTCTGACACTATGTGACAGGTGAGTGTTGGACAGATACTGCCTCTCTCATTCTCTGACACTATGTGACAGGTGAGTGTTGGATAGATACTGCCTCTCCCATTCTCTGACACTATGTGACAGGTGAGTTTTGCATAGATACTGTCTCTGTCATTCTTTCACACTATGTGACAGGTGAGTTTTGGATAGATTAGTGCACCTGTCATTCACTGACACCATCCCACAGGTCAGTGTTGGATAGATACTGCCTCTGTCATTCTTTCACACAATGTGACATGTGAGTGTTGGATAGATTAGTGCATCACTCTTTCTCTGACAATATGTGACAGGTAAGTGTTGGAGGGGTACTGCCTCTCTCATTCTCTTGCACGAAGTGACAGGTGAGTGTTGTATAGATTCTGCCTCTCCCATTCTCTGACACTATGAGACATGTGAGTGTTGGATAGATACTGTCTCTGTCATTCTTTGACACTCTGTGTCGGGTGAGTGTTGGATAGATTAGTGCATCTCTCATTCTCTGACATCATCGCACAGGTAAGTTTAGGATAGCTACTGCCTCTCTCATTCTCTGATACTATGTGACAGGTAAGTGTTGGATAGATACTGCCTCTCTCATTCTCTGATACTGTGTGACAGGTGAGTGTTGGATAGATTCTGCCTCTCTCTTTCTCTGACACTATGTGATAGGTGAGTGTTGGATAGATACTGCCTCTCTCATTCTCTGACACTATGTGACAGGTGACTGTAGGATAGATACTGCCTCTCTCATTCTCTGATACAGTGTGACAGGTGAGTGGAGGGTTGATACTGCCTCTCACATTCTCTGACACTGTGTGACAGGTGAGTGTTGGATAGATACTGCCTCTCTCATTCTCTGAGACTATGTGACAGGTGAGTGCTGGATAGATACTGCCTCTTTCATTCTCTGACACTATGTGACAGGTGAGTGTTGGATAGATAAGGCCTCTGTCTTTCTCTGACACTTTGTGACAGGTGCGTGTTGAATAGATACAGCCTCTCTCATTCTCTGACATTCTGTGACAGGTAAGTGTTGGATAGATACTGCCTCTGTCATTCTCTGATACTATGTGAGAGGTGAGTGTTGGATAGATACTGCCTCTCTCATTCTCTGTGACTATGTGACAGGTGAGTGTTGTTTAGATACTGTCTCTCTCATTCTCTGACACTATGTGACAGGTGAGTGCTGGATAGATTAGTGCATCGCTCATTCTCTGACACTATCTCACAGGTAAGTGTTGGTTTGATACTGCCTCTCATATTCTCTGACACTATGTGACAGGTGAGTGATGGATAGATACTGCCTCTCTCATTCTCTGACACAATGTGACAGGTGACTGTTGGATAGATACTGCCTCTCTCATTCTCTGAAACTATGTGGTAGGTGAGTGTTGGATAGATACTGCCTCTCTCATTCTCTGAGACTATGTGACAGGTGAGTGTTGGATAGATGCTGCCTCTCATTCTCTGACACGAAGTGACAGGTAAGTGTTGGATAGATACTGCATCTCTCATTCTCTGACACGAAGTGACAGGTGAGTGTTGGATAGTAACTGCCTCCCTCATTCTCTGATACTGTGACACGTGTGTGTTGGATAGATACTGCCTCTCACATTCTCTGACACTGAGTGAGAGGTGAGTGTTGGATAGATACTGTCTCTCTCATTCTCTGACACTATGTAACAGGTGAGTGTTGTATAGATACTGCCTCTTTCATTCTCTGAAACTTTGTGACAGGTGAGTGTTGGATAGATACTGCCTCTCTCATTCTCTGACACTCTGTGACAGGTACGTGTTGGATAGATACTGCCTCTGTCATTCTCTGATACTATGTGAGAGGTGAGTGTTGGATAGATACTGCCTCTCTCATTCTCTGTGACTATGTGACAGGTGAGTGTTGGATAGATACTGTCTCTCTCATTCTCTGACACTATGTGACAGGTGAGTGTTGGATAGATTAGTGCATCGCTCATTCTCTGACACTATCTCACAGGTAAGTGTTGGTTTGATACTGCCTCTCATATTCTCTGACACTGTGTGACAGGTGTGTGTTGGATAGATACTGTCTCTCTCATTCTCTGGCACTATGTAACAGGTGAGTGTTGGATAGATACTGCCTCTTTCATTCTCTGAATCTTTGTGACAGGTGACTGTTTGATAGATACTGCCTCTCTCATTCTCTGACACGAAGTGACAGGTAAGTGTTGGATAGATACTGCCTCTCTCATTCTCTCAAACGAAGTGACAGGTGAGTGTTGGATAGTAACTGCCTCCCTCATTCTCTGATACTGTGACACGTGTGTGTTGGATAGATGCTGCCTCTCACATTCTCTGACACTGTGTGACAGGTGAGTGTTGGATAGATACTTTCTCTCTCATTCTCTGACACTATGTGACAGGTGAGTGATGGATAGATACTGCCTCTCTCATTCTCTGACACTATGTGACAGGTCAGTGTTGGATAGATACTGCCTCTCTCATATTCTGACACTATGTGGTAGGTGAGTGTTGGATAGATACTGCCTCTCTCATTCTCTGACACTATGTGACAGGTGAGTGTTGGATAGATACTGCCTCTCTCATTCTCTGACACGAAGTGACAGGTAAGAGTTGGATAGATACTGCCTCTCTCATTCTCTGACACGAAGTGACAGGTTAGTGTTGGATAGTAACTGCCTCCCTCATTCTCTGATACTGTGACACGTGTGTGTTGGTTAGATACTGCCTCTCACATTCTCTGACACTGTGTGAGAGGTGAGTGTTGGATAGATACTGTCTCTCTCATTCTCTGACACTATGTAACAGGTGAGTGTTGGATAGATACTGCCTCTTTCATTCTCTGAAACTTTGTGACAGGTGAGTGTTGGGCAGTTACTGCCTCCCTCATTCTCTGATACTGTGACACGTGTGTGTTGGATAGATACTGCCTCTTTCATTCTCTGAAACTATGTGACAGGTGAGTTTTGGATAGATACTGCCTCTCTCATTCTCTGATACAATGTGACAAGTGAGTGTTGGATAGATACTGCCTCTCTCATTCTCTGATACTAAGTGACAGGTAAGTGTTGAATCGATACTGCCTCTCTCATTCTCTGACACTATGTAACAGGTGAGTGTTGGATAGATACTGCCTCTTTCATTCTCTGAAACTTTGTGACAGGTGAGTGTTGGGCAGTTACTGCCTCCCTCATTCTCTGATACTGTGACACGTGTGTGTTGGATAGATACTGCCTCTTTCATTCTCTGAAACTATGTGACAGGTGCGTTTTGGATAGATACTGCCTCTCTCATTCTCTGGCACTATGTAACAGGTGAGTGTTGGATAGATACTGCCTCTTTCATTCTCAATCTTTGTGACAGGTGACTGTTTGATAGATACTGCCTCTCTCATTCTCTGACACGAAGTGACAGGTAAGTGTTGGATAGATACTGCCTCTCTCATTCTCTCAAACGAAGTGACAGGTGAGTGTTGGATAGTAACTGCCTCCCTCATTCTCTGATACTGTGACACGTGTGTGTTGGATAGATGCTGCCTCTCACATTCTCTGACACTGTGTGACAGGTGAGTGTTGGATAGATACTTTCTCTCTCATTCTCTGACACTATGTGACAGGTGAGTGATGGATAGATACTGGTTCTCTCATTCTCTGACACTATGTGACAGGTCAGTGTTGGATAGATACTGCCTCTCTCATATTCTGACACTATGTGGTAGGTGAGTGTTGGATAGATACTGCCTCTCTCATTCTCTGACACTATGTGACAGGTGAGTGTTGGATAGATACTGCCTCTCTCATTCTCTGACACGAAGTGACAGGTAAGTTTTGGATAGATACTGCCTCTCTCATTCTCTGACACGAAGTGACAGGTAAGAGTTGGATAGATACTGCCTCTCTCATTCTCTGACACGAAGTGACAGGTTAGTGTTGGATAGTAACTGCCTCCCTCATTCTCTGATACTGTGACACGTGTGTGTTGGTTAGATACTGCCTCTCACATTCTCTGACACTGTGTGAGAGGTGAGTGTTGGATAGATACTGTCTCTCTCATTCTCTGACACTATGTAACAGGTGAGTGTTGGATAGATACTGCCTCTTTCATTCTCTGAAACTTTGTGACAGGTGAGTGTTGGGCAGTTACTGCCTCCCTCATTCTCTGATACTGTGACACGTGTGTGTTGGATAGATACTGCCTCTTTCATTCTCTGAAACTATGTGACAGGTGCGTTTTGGATAGATACTGCCTCTCTCATTCTCTGATACAATGTGACAAGTGAGTGTTGGATAGATACTGCCTCTCTCATTCTCTGATACTAAGTGACAGGTAAGTGTTGAATCGATACTGCCTCTCTCATTCTCTGATACTATGTGACAGGTGAGTGTTGGATCGATCCTGCCTCTCTCATTCTCTGACAATATGTGACAGGTGAGTGTTGGATAGATACTGCCCCTCTCATTCTCTGACACTTTGTGACAGGTGAGTGTTGGATAGATACAGCCTATCTCATTCTCTGACACTATGTGACAGGTAAGTGTTGGATAGATACTGCCTCTCTCATTCTCTGACACTATGTGACAGGTGAGTGTTTGATAGATTAGTGCATCGCTCATTCTCTGACACTATATCACAGGTAAGTGTTGGATGGATACTGTCTCTTTCATTCTCTGACACGAAATGACAGTTCAGTGTGATATAGATACTGTCTTTCTCAATCTCTGACACTATGTGACAGGTGAGTGTTGGATAGATACTGTCTCTCTATTTCTCTGACACTATGTGACAAGTGACTGTAGGATAGCTACTGCCTCTCCCATTCTCTGACACTATGTGACAGGTGAGTGTTGGACAGATACTGCCTCTCTAATTCTCTGACACTGTGTGACAGGTGAGTGTTGGATAGATACTGCCTCTCCCATTCTCTGACACTATGTGACAGGTGAGTTTTCCATAGATACTGTCTCTGTCATTCTTTCACACGATGTGACAGGTGAGTGTTGGATAGATTAGTCCATCTCTCATTCACTGACACCATCCCACAGGTCAGTGTTGGATAGATACTGCCTCTATCATTCTTTCACACAATGTGACATGTGAGTGTTGGATAGATTAGTGCATCACTCTTTCTCTGACAATATGTGACAGGTAAGTGTTGGAGAGGTACTGCCTCTCTCATTCTCTTGCACGAAGTGACAGGTGAGTGTTGTATAGATTCTGCCTCTCTCATTCTCTGTCACTATGAGACATGTGAGTGTTGGATAGATACTGTCTCTGTCATTCTTTGACACTCTGTGACGGGTGAGTGTTGGATAGATTAGTGCATCTCTCATTCTCTGACCTCATCGCACAGGTAAGTGTTGGATAGATACTGCCTCTCTCATTCTCTGACACTATGTGACAGGTGACTGTAGGATATATACTGCCTCTCTCATTCTTTCACACTTTGTGACAGCTAAGTTTTGGATAGATACTGCCTCTCTCATTCTCTGATACCATGTGACAGATGAGTGATGGATAGATACTGCCTACTGCCTCTCTCATTCTCTGATACAGTATGACAGGTGAGTGGAGGGTTGATACTGCCTCTCACATTCTCTGACACTGTGTGACAGGTGAGTGTTGGATAGATACTGCCTCTCTCATTCTCTGAGACTATGTGACAGGTGAGTGCTGGATAGATACTGCCTCTTTCATTCTCTGTCACTATGAGACATGTGAGTGTTGGATAGATACTGTCTCTGTCATTCTTTGACACTCTGTGACGGGTGAGTGTTGGATAGATTAGTGCATCTCTCATTCTCTGACCTCATCGCACAGGTAAGTGTTGGATAGATACTGCCTCTCTCATTCTCTGATACTATGTGACAGGTAAGTGTTGGATAGATACCGCCTCTCTCATTCTCTGATACTGTGTGACAGGTGAGTGTTGGATAGATTCTGCCTCTCTCTTTCTCTGACACTATGTGATAGGTAAGTGTTGGATAGATACTGCCTCTCTCATTCTCTGACACTATGTGACAGGTGACTGTAGGATAGATACTGCCTCTCTCATTCTTTCACACTTTGTGACAGCTAAGTTTTGGATAGATACTGCCTCTCTCATTCTCTGATACCATGTGACAGATGAGTGATGGATAGATACTGCCTACTGCCTCTCTCATTCTCTGATACAGTATGACAGGTGAGTGGAGGGTTGATACTGCCTCTCACATTCTCTGACACTGTGTGACAGGTGAGTTTTGGATAGATACTGCCGCTCTCATTCTCTGAGACTATGTGACAGGTGAGTGCTGGATAGATACTGCCTCTTTCATTCTCTGACACTATGTGACAGGTGAGTGTTGGATAGATAATGCCTCTCTCATTCTCTGATACGATGTAACAGGTAGGTTTTGGATAGATACTGCCTCTCTCATTCTCTGATACTATGTGACAGGTGAGTGTTGGATAGACACTGCCTCTGTCTTTCTCTGACACTTTGTGACAGGTGAGTGTTGGATAGACACAGCAGCTCTCATTCTCTGTGACTATGTGACAGGTGAGTTTTGGATAGATACTGTCTCTCTCATTCTCTGACACTATGTGACAGGTGAGTGTTGGATAGATTAGTGCATCGCTCATTCTCTGACACTATCGAACAGGTAAGTGTTGGATGGATACTGCCTCTCACATTCTCTGACACTATGTGACAGGTGAGTGTTGGATAGATACTGCCTCTCTCATTCTCTGACACTATGTGGTAGGTGAGTGTTGGATAGATACAGCCTCTCTCATTCTCTGACACGATGTGACAGGCGAGTATTGGATAGATACTGCCTCTCTCATTCTCTGACACGAAGTGACAGGTGAGTGTTGGATAGATACTGTCTCTCTCATTCTCTGACACGAAGTGACATGTGAGTGTTGGATAGTAACTGCCTCCCTCATTCTCTGATACTGTGACACGTGTGTGTTGGATAGATACTGCCTCTCACATTCTCTGACACTGTGTGAGAGGTGAGTGTTGGATAGATACTGTCTCTCTCATTCTCTGACACTATGTGACAGGTGAGTGATGGATAGATCCTACCTCTCTCATTCTCTGACACTATGTGACAGGTCAGTGTTGGATAGATACTGCCTCTCTCATTTTCTGACACTATGTGGTAGGTGAGTGTTGGATAGATACTGCCTCTCTCATTCTCTGACACGAAGTGACAGGTAAGTGTTGGATAGTAACTGCCTCCCTCATTCTCTGACACTGTGACACGTGTGTGTTGGTTAGATACTGCCTCTCACATTCTCTGACACTGTGTGAGAGGTGAGTGTTGGATAGATACTGTCTCTCTCATTCTCTGACACTATGTAACAGGTGAGTGTTGGATAGATACTGTCTCTTTCATTCTCTGAAACTTTGTGACAGGTGAGTGTTGGACAGTTACTGCCTCCCTCATTCTCTGATACTGTGACATGTGTGTGTTGGATAGATACTGCCTCTTTCATTCTCTGAAACTATGTGACAGGTGAGTGTTGGATAGATACTGCCTCTCTCATTCTCTGATACAATGTGACAAGTGAGTGTTGGATAGATACTGCCTCTCTCATTCTCTGATACTATGTGACAGGAAAGTGTTGTATCGATACTGCCTCTCTCATTCTCTGATACTATGTGACAGGTGAGTGTTGGATAGATACTGCCTCTCTCATTCTCTGACAATATGTGACAGGTGAGTGTTGGATAGATACAGCCTCTCTCATTCTCTGACACTATGTGACAGGTAACTGTTGGATAGATACTGCCTCTCTCATTCTCTGACACTATGTGACAGGTGAGTGTTTGATAGATTAGTGCATCGCTCATTCTCTGACACTATCTCACAGGTAAGTGTTGGATGGATACTTTCGCTTTCATTCTCTGACACGAAATGACAGTTCAGTGTGATATAGATACTGTCTTTCTCAATCTCTGACACTATGTGACAGGTGAGTGTTGGATAGATACTGTCTCTCTCATTCTCTGACACTATGTGACAGGTGACTGTAGGATAGCTACTGCCTCTCACATTCTCTGACACTATGTGACAGGTGAGTGTTGGACAGATACTGCCTCTCTCATTCTCTGACACTATGTGACAGGTGAGTGTTGGATAGATACTGCCTCTCCCATTCTCTGACACTATGTGACAGGTGAGTTTTGCATAGATACTGTCTCTGTCATTCTTTCACACTATGTGACAGGTGAGTTTTGGATAGATTAGTGCACCTGTCATTCACTGACACCATCCCACAGGTCAGTGTTGGATAGATACTGCCTCTGTCATTCTTTCACACAATGTGACATGTGAGTGTTGGATAGATTAGTGCATCACTCTTTCTCTGACAATATGTGACAGGTAAGTGTTGGAGGGGTACTGCCTCTCTCATTCTCTTGCACGAAGTGACAGGTGAGTGTTGTATAGATTCTGCCTCTCCCATTCTCTGACACTATGAGACATGTGAGTGTTGGATAGATACTGTCTCTGTCATTCTTTGACACTCTGTGTCGGGTGAGTGTTGGATAGATTAGTGCATCTCTCATTCTCTGACATCATCGCACAGGTAAGTTTAGGATAGCTACTGCCTCTCTCATTCTCTGATACTATGTGACAGGTAAGTGTTGGATAGATACTGCCTCTCTCATTCTCTGATACTGTGTGACAGGTGAGTGTTGGATAGATTCTGCCTCTCTCTTTCTCTGACACTATGTGATAGGTGAGTGTTGGATAGATACTGCCTCTCTCATTCTCTGACACTATGTGACAGGTGACTGTAGGATAGATACTGCCTCTCTCATTCTCTGATACAGTGTGACAGGTGAGTGGAGGGTTGATACTGCCTCTCACATTCTCTGACACTGTGTGACAGGTGAGTGCTGGATAGATACTGCCTCTTTCATTCTCTGACACTATGTGACAGGTGAGTGTTGGATAGATAAGGCCTCTGTCTTTCTCTGACACTTTGTGACAGGTGAGTGTTGAATAGATACAGCCTCTCTCATTCTCTGACATTCTGTGACAGGTAAGTGTTGGATAGATACTGCCTCTGTCATTCTCTGATACTATGTGAGAGGTGAGTGTTGGATAGATACTGCCTCTCTCATTCTCTGTGACTATGTGACAGGTGAGTGTTGTTTAGATACTGTCTCTCTCATTCTCTGACACTATGTGACAGGTGAGTGCTGGATAGATTAGTGCATCGCTCATTCTCTGACACTATCTCACAGGTAAGTGTTGGTTTGATACTGCCTCTCATATTCTCTGACACTATGTGACAGGTGAGTGATGGATAGATACTGCCTCTCTCATTCTCTGACACAATGTGACAGGTGACTGTTGGATAGATACTGCCTCTCTCATTCTCTGAAACTATGTGGTAGGTGAGTGTTGGATAGATACTGCCTCTCTCATTCTCTGAGACTATGTGACAGGTGAGTGTTGGATAGATGCTGCCTCTCATTCTCTGACACGAAGTGACAGGTAAGTGTTGGATAGATACTGCATCTCTCATTCTCTGACACGAAGTGACAGGTGAGTGTTGGATAGTAACTGCCTCCCTCATTCTCTGATACTGTGACACGTGTGTGTTGGATAGATACTGCCTCTCACATTCTCTGACACTGAGTGAGAGGTGAGTGTTGGATAGATACTGTCTCTCTCATTCTCTGACACTATGTAACAGGTGAGTGTTGTATAGATACTGCCTCATTCATTCTCTGAAACTTTGTGACAGGTGAGTGTTGGATAGATACTGCCTCTCTCATTCTCTGACACTCTGTGACAGGTAAGTGTTGGATAGATACTGCCTCTGTCATTCTCTGATACTATGTGAGAGGTGAGTGTTGGATAGATACTGCCTCTCTCATTCTCTGTGACTATGTGACAGGTGAGTGTTGGATAGATACTGTCTCTCTCATTCTCTGACACTATGTGACAGGTGAGTGTTGGATAGATTAGTGCATCGCTCATTCTCTGACACTATCTCACAGGTAAGTGTTGGTTTGATACTGCCTCTCATATTCTCTGACACTGTGTGACAGGTGTGTGTTGGATAGATACTGTCTCTCTCATTCTCTGGCACTATGTAACAGGTGAGTGTTGGATAGATACTGCCTCTTTCATTCTCTGAATCTTTGTGACAGGTGACTGTTTGATAGATACTGCCTCTCTCATTCTCTGACACGAAGTGACAGGTAAGTGTTGGATAGATACTGCCTCTCTCATTCTCTCAAACGAAGTGACAGGTGAGTGTTGGATAGTAACTGCCTCCCTCATTCTCTGATACTGTGACACGTGTGTGTTGGATAGATGCTGCCTCTCACATTCTCTGACACTGTGTGACAGGTGAGTGTTGGATAGATACTTTCTCTCTCATTCTCTGACACTATGTGACAGGTGAGTGATGGATAGATACTGCCTCTCTCATTCTCTGACACTATGTGACAGGTCAGTGTTGGATAGATACTGCCTCTCTCATATTCTGACACTATGTGGTAGGTGAGTGTTGGATAGATACTGCCTCTCTCATTCTCTGACACTATGTGACAGGTGAGTGTTGGATAGATACTGCCTCTCTCATTCTCTGACACGAAGTGACAGGTAAGAGTTGGATAGATACTGCCTCTCTCATTCTCTGACACGAAGTGACAGGTTAGTGTTGGATAGTAACTGCCTCCCTCATTCTCTGATACTGTGACACGTGTGTGTTGGTTAGATACTGCCTCTCACATTCTCTGACACTGTGTGAGAGGTGAGTGTTGGATAGATACTGTCTCTCTCATTCTCTGACACTATGTAACAGGTGAGTGTTGGATAGATACTGCCTCTTTCATTCTCTGAAACTTTGTGACAGGTGAGTGTTGGGCAGTTACTGCCTCCCTCATTCTCTGATACTGTGACACGTGTGTGTTGGATAGATACTGCCTCTTTCATTCTCTGAAACTATGTGACAGGTGAGTTTTGGATAGATACTGCCTCTCTCATTCTCTGATACAATGTGACAAGTGAGTGTTGGATAGATACTGCCTCTCTCATTCTCTGATACTAAGTGACAGGTAAGTGTTGAATCGATACTGCCTCTCTCATTCTCTGATACTATGTGACAGGTGAGTGTTGGATCGATACTGCCTCTCTCATTCTCTGACAATATGTGACAGGTGAGTGTTGGATAGATACTGCCCCTCTCATTCTCTGACACTTTGTGACAGGTGAGTGTTGGATAGATACAGCCTATCTCATTCTCTGACACTATGTGACAGGTAAGTGTTGGATAGATACTGCCTCTCTCATTCTCTGACACTATGTGACAGGTGAGTGTTTGATAGATTAGTGCATCGCTCATTCTCTGACACTATATCACAGGTAAGTGTTGGATGGATACTGTCTCTTTCATTCTCTGACACGAAATGACAGTTCAGTGTGATATAGATACTGTCTTTCTCAATCTCTGACACTATGTGACAGGTGAGTGTTGGATAGATACTGTCTCTCTATTTCTCTGACACTATGTGACAAGTGACTGTAGGATAGCTACTGCCTCTCCCATTCTCTGACACTATGTGACAGGTGAGTGTTGGACAGATACTGCCTCTCTAATTCTCTGACACTGTGTGACAGGTGAGTGTTGGATAGATACTGCCTCTCCCATTCTCTGACACTATGTGACAGGTGAGTTTTCCATAGATACTGTCTCTGTCATTCTTTCACACGATGTGACAGGTGAGTGTTGGATAGATTAGTCCATCTCTCATTCACTGACACCATCCCACAGGTCAGTGTTGGATAGATACTGCCTCTATCATTCTTTCACACAATGTGACATGTGAGTGTTGGATAGATTAGTGCATCACTCTTTCTCTGACAATATGTGACAGGTAAGTGTTGGAGAGGTACTGCCTCTCTCATTCTCTTGCACGAAGTGACAGGTGAGTGTTGTATAGATTCTGCCTCTCTCATTCTCTGTCACTATGAGACATGTGAGTGTTGGATAGATACTGTCTCTGTCATTCTTTGACACTCTGTGACGGGTGAGTGTTGGATAGATTAGTGCATCTCTCATTCTCTGACCTCATCGCACAGGTAAGTGTTGGATAGATACTGCCTCTCTCATTCTCTGACACTATGTGACAGGTGACTGTAGGATATATACTGCCTCTCTCATTCTTTCACACTTTGTGACAGCTAAGTTTTGGATAGATACTGCCTCTCTCATTCTCTGATACCATGTGACAGATGAGTGATGGATAGATACTGCCTACTGCCTCTCTCATTCTCTGATACAGTATGACAGGTGAGTGGAGGGTTGATACTGCCTCTCACATTCTCTGACACTGTGTGACAGGTGAGTGTTGGATAGATACTGCCTCTCTCATTCTCTGAGACTATGTGACAGGTGAGTGCTGGATAGATACTGCCTCTTTCATTCTCTGTCACTATGAGACATGTGAGTGTTGGATAGATACTGTCTCTGTCATTCTTTGACACTCTGTGACGGGTGAGTGTTGGATAGATTAGTGCATCTCTCATTCTCTGACCTCATCGCACAGGTAAGTGTTGGATAGATACTGCCTCTCTCATTCTCTGATACTATGTGACAGGTAAGTGTTGGATAGATACCGCCTCTCTCATTCTCTGATACTGTGTGACAGGTGAGTGTTGGATAGATTCTGCCTCTCTCTTTCTCTGACACTATGTGATAGGTGAGTGTTGGATAGATACTGCCTCTCTCATTCTCTGACACTATGTGACAGGTGACTGTAGGATAGATACTGCCTCTCTCATTCTTTCACACTTTGTGACAGCTAAGTTTTGGATAGATACTGCCTCTCTCATTCTCTGATACCATGTGACAGATGAGTGATGGATAGATACTGCCTACTGCCTCTCTCATTCTCTGATACAGTATGACAGGTGAGTGGAGGGTTGATACTGCCTCTCACATTCTCTGACACTGTGTGACAGGTGAGTTTTGGATAGATACTGCCGCTCTCATTCTCTGAGACTATGTGACAGGTGAGTGCTGGATAGATACTGCCTCTTTCATTCTCTGACACTATGTGACAGGTGAGTGTTGGATAGATAATGCCTCTCTCATTCTCTGATACGATGTAACAGGTAGGTTTTGGATAGATACTGCCTCTCTCATTCTCTGATACTATGTGACAGGTGAGTGTTGGATAGACACTGCCTCTGTCTTTCTCTGACACTTTGTGACAGGTGAGTGTTGGATAGACACAGCAGCTCTCATTCTCTGTGACTATGTGACAGGTGAGTTTTGGATAGATACTGTCTCTCTCATTCTCTGACACTATGTGACAGGTGAGTGTTGGATAGATTAGTGCATCGCTCATTCTCTGACACTATCGAACAGGTAAGTGTTGGATGGATACTGCCTCTCACATTCTCTGACACTATGTGACAGGTGAGTGTTGGATAGATACTGCCTCTCTCATTCTCTGACACTATGTGGTAGGTGAGTGTTGGATAGATACAGCCTCTCTCATTCTCTGACACGATGTGACAGGCGAGTATTGGATAGATACTGCCTCTCTCATTCTCTGACACGAAGTGACAGGTGAGTGTTGGATAGATACTGTCTCTCTCATTCTCTGACACGAAGTGACATGTGAGTGTTGGATAGTAACTGCCTCCCTCATTCTCTGATACTGTGACACGTGTGTGTTGGATAGATACAGCCTCTCACATTCTCTGACACTGTGTGACAGTTGAGTGTTGGATAGATACTGTCTCTGTCATTCTCTGACACTATGTAACAGGTGAATGTTGGATAGATACTGCCTCTTTCATTCTCTGAAACTTTGTGACAGGTGAGTGTTGGTTAGTTACTGCCTCCCTCATTCTCTGATACTGTGACACGTGTGTGTTGGATAGATACTGCCAATTCATTCTCTGAAACTATGTGACAGGTGAGTGTTGGATAGATACTGCCTCTCTCATTCTCTGATACAATGTGACAAGTGAGTTTTGGATAGATACTACCTCTCTCATTCTCTGATACTATGTGACAGGTAAGTGTTGGATAGATACTGCCTCTCTCATTCTCTGACACTATGTGACAGGTGAGTATTTGATAGATTAGTGCATCGCTCATTCTCTGACACTATCTCACAGGTAAGTGTTGGATGGATATTGTCTCTTTCATTCTCTGAAACGAAATGACAGTTCACTGTGATATAAATACTGTCTTTCTCAATGTCTGACACTATGTGACAGGTGAGTGTTGGATAGATACTGCCTCTCTCATTCTCTGACACTATGTGGTAGGTGAGTTGTGGATAGATATTGCCTCTCTCATTCTCTGAGACTATGTGACAGGTGAGTGTTGGATAGATACTGCCTCTCTCATTCTCTGACACGAAGTGACAGGTGAGTGTTGGATAGATACTGCCTCTCTCATTCTCTGACACGAAGTGACAGGTAAGTTTTGGATAGATACTGCCTCTCTCATTCTCTGACACGAAGTGACAGTTGAGTGTCGGACAGATACTGACTATCTCATTCTCTGAGACTATGTGACAGGTGAGTTTTGGATAGTAACTGCCTCCCTCATTCTCTGATACTGTGACACGTGTGTGTTGGATAGATACTGCATCTCACATTCTCTGACACTGTGTGATAGGTGAGTTTTGGATAGATACTCTCTCTCTCATTCTCTGACACTATGTAACAGGTGAGTGTTGGATAGATACTGCCTCTTTCATTCTCTGATACTGTGTGACAGGTGAGTGTTGGATAGATACTGCCTCTCTCATTCTCTGATACCATGTGACAATTGAGTGTTGGATAGATACTGCCTCTCTCATTCTCTGATACTATGTGACAGGTAAGTGTTAGATAGATATTGCCTCTCTCATTCTCTGATACTATGTGACAGGTGAGTGTTGGATAGATACTGCCTCTTTCATTCCCTGAAACTTTGTGACAGGTGAGTGTTGGATAGATACTGCCTCTCTCATTCTCTGACACGAAGTGACAGGTAAGTGTTGGATAGATACTGCCTCTCTCATTCTGTGACATGAAGTGACAGGTGAGTGTTGGATAGTAACTGCCTCCCTCATTCTCTGTTACTGTGACACGTGTGTGTTGGAAAGATACTGCCTCTCACATTCTCTGACACTGTGTGACAGGTGAGTGTTGGATAGATACTGTCTCTCTCATTTTCTGACACTATGTAACAGGTGAGTGTTGGATAGATACTGCCTCTTTCATTCTCTGAAACTTTATGACAGGTGAGTGTTGGACAGTTACTGCCTCCCTCATTCTCTGATACTGTGACACGTGTGTGTGGGATAGATACTGCCTCTTTCATTCTCTGATTTTATGAGACAAGTGAGTGTTGGATAGATACTGCCTCTCTCATTCTCTGATATTATGAGACAGGTGAGTGTAGGATAGATACTGCTTCTCTCATTCTCACACTATGTGACAGGTGAGTGTTGGATAGATACTGCCTCTTTCATTCTCTGAAACTATGTGACAGGTAACTTGAGGATAGCGACTGCCTCTCCCATTCTCTGACACTATGTGACAGGTGAGTGTTGGATAGATACTGTCTCTCTCATTCTCTGACATTATGTGACAGTTGACTGCAGGATAGCTACTGCCTCTCCCATTCTCTGACACTATGTGACAGGTGAGTGTTGGATAGATACTGCCTCTTTCATTCTCTGAAACTTTGTGACAGGTGAGTGTTGGACAGTTACTGCCTCCCTCATTCTCTGATACTGTGACACGTGTGTGTTGGGTAGATACTGCCTCTTTCATTCTCTGAAACTATGTGACAGGTGAGTGTTGGATAGATACTGCCTCTCCCCATTCTCTGATACAATGTGACAAGTGAGTGTTGGATAGATACTGCCTTTCTCATTCTCTGACAATATGTGACAGGTGAGTGTTGGATAGATACTGTCTCTCTCATTCTCTGACACTTTGTGACAGGTGAGTGTTGGATTGATACTGTCTCTCTCATTCTCTCACACTATGTGACAGGTCAGTGTTGGATAGATACTGCCTCTCTCATTCTCTGATACTATGTGGTAGGTGAGTGTTGGACAGATACTGCCTCTCTCATTCTCTGAAACTATGTGACAGGTGAGTGTTGGATAGATACTGCCTCTCTCATTCTCTGAAACTTTGTGACAGGTGAGTGTTGGACAGTTACTGCCTCCCTCATTCTCTGATACTGTGACACGTGTGTGTTGGATAGATACTGCCTCTTTCATTCTCTGAAACTATGTGACAGGTGAGTGTTGGATAGATACTGCCTCTCTCATTCTCTGATACAATGTGACAAGTGAGTGTTGGATAGGTACTGCCTCTCTCATTCTCTGATACTATGTGACAGGTAAGTGTTGTATAGATACTGCCTCTCTCATTCTCTGATACTATGTTACAGGTGAGTGTTGGATAGATACAGCCTCTCTCATTCTCTGACACTATGTGACAGGTAAGTGTTGGATAGATACTGCCTCTCTCATTCTGTGACACTGTGTGATAGGTGAGTGTTTGACAGATTAGTGCACGCTCATTCTCTGACACTATCTCACAGCTAAATGTTGGATGGATACTGTCTCTTTCATTCTCTGACACGAAATCACAGTTCAGTGTGATATAGATACTGTCTTTCTCAATCTCTGACACGATGTGACAGGTGAGTGTTGGAGAGATACTGCCTCTCTCATTCTCTGACACTTTGTGACAGGTGAGTGTTGGATTGATACTTTCTCCCTCATTCTCTCACACTATGTGACAGGTGAGTGTTGGATAGATACTGCCTCTCTCATTCTCTGACACTATGTGGTAGGTGAGTGTTGGACAGATACTGCCTCTCTCATTGTCTGAGACTATGTGACAGGTGAGTGTTGGATAGATACTGCCTCCCTCATTCTCTGACACTATGTCACAGGTGACTGTAGGATAGCTACTGCCTCTCCCATTCTCTGACACTATGTGACAGGTGAGTGTTGGATAGATACTGTCTCTCTCATTCTCTGACACTATGTGACAGTTGACTGTAGGATAGCTACTTCCTCTCCCATTCTCTGACACTATGTGACAGGTGAGTGTTGGACAGATACTGCCTCTCTCATTCTCTGACACGATGTGACAGGTGAGTGTTGGATAGATACTGCCTCTCCCATTCTCTGACACTATGTGACAGGTGAGTGTTGGATAGATACTGTCTCTCTCATTCTCTGACACGATGTGACAGTTGACTGTAGGATAGCTACTGCCTCTCCCATTCTCTGACACTATGTGACAGGTGAGTGTTGGACAGATACTGCCTCTCTCATTCTCTGACACGATGTGACAGGTGAGTGTTGGATAGATACTGCCTCTCCCATTCTCTGATACTATGTGACAGGTGAGTGTTGGATAGATACTGTCTCTCTCATTCTCTGACACTATGTGACAGGTGAGTTTTGTATAGAGACTGTCTCTGTCATTCTTTCACACTATGTGACAGGTGAGTGTTGGATAGATTAGTGCATCTCTCATTCTCTGACATCTTCGCACAGGTAAGTGTTGGACAGATACTGCCTCTCTCATTCTCTGATACTATGTGACAGGTAAGTGTTGGATAGATACTGCCTCTCTCATTCTCTGATACTATGTGACAGGTGAGTGTAGGATAGATACTGCCTCTCTCATTCTCTGATAGAGTGTGACAGGTGAGTGGAGGGTAGATACTGCCTCTCACATTCTCTGACACTGTGTGACAGGTGATTGCTGGATAGATACTGCCTCTTTCATTCTCTGACACTATGTGACAGGTGAGTGATGGATAGATACTGCCTCTCTCATTCTCTGATACTATGCAACAGGTAAGTTTTGGACAGATACTGCCTCTCTCATTTTCTGATACTATGTGACAGGTGAGTGTTGGATAGTTACTGCCTCTCTCTTTCTCTGACACTATGTGACAGGTGAGTGTTGGATAGATACAGCCTCTCTCATGCTCTACACTCTGTGACAGGTAAGTGTTGGATAGATACTGCCTCTGTCATTCTCTGATACCATGTGACAGGTGAGTATTGGATAGATACTGCCTCTCTCATTCTCTGTGACTATGTGACAGGTGAGTGTTGGATAGATACAGTCTATCTCATTCTCTGACACTATGTGACAGGTGAGTGTTGGATAGATACTGCCTCTGTCATTCTCTGATACTTTGTTACAGGTGAGTGTTGGATAGATACTGCCTCTCTCATTCTCTGTCACGAAGTGACAGGTAAGTGTTGGATAGATACTGCCTCTCTCATTCTCTGACACGAAGTGACAGGTGAGTGTTGGACAGATACTGACAATCTCATTCTCTGAAACTATGTGACAGGTGAGTGTTGGATAGATACTGCCTCTCTCATTCTCTTATATTATGAGACAGGTGAGTGTTGGATAGATACTGCCTCTCTCATTCTCTGACACTATGTGACAGGTGAGTGTTGGATAGATTAGTGCATCGCTCATTCTCTGACACTACCTCACAGGTAAGTGTTGGATGGATACTGCCTCTCACATTCTCTGACACTATGTGACAGGTGAGTGTTGGATAGATACTGCCTCTCTCATTCTCTGACACTATGTGGTAGGTGAGTGTTGGATAGATACTGCCTCTTTCATTCTCTGAAACTTTGTGACAGGTGAGTGTTGGACAGTTACTACCACTCTCATTCTCTGATACTGTGACACCTGTGTGTTGGATAGATACTGCCTCTTTCATTCTCTGAAACTGTGTGACAGGTGAGTGTTGGATAGATACTGCCTCTCTCATTCTCTGATACAATGTGACAAGTGAGTGTTGGATCGATACTGCCTCTCTCATTCTCTGATACTATGTGACAGGTAAGTGTTGTATAGATACTGCCTCTCCCTTTCTCTGATACTATGTTACAGGTGAGTGTTGGATAGATACAGCCTCTCTCATTCTCTGACACTATGTGACAGGTAAGTGTTGGATAGATACTGCCTCTTTCATTCTCTGTGACTATGTGACAGGTGTGTGTTGGATAGATTAGTGCATCGCTCATTCTCTGACACTATCTCACAAGTAAGTGTTGGATTGACACTGCCTCTCACATTCTCTGACACTATGTGACAGGTGAGTGATGGATAGATACTGCCTCTCTCATTCTCTGACAGAATGTGACAGGTGAATGTTGGATAGATACTGCCTCTCTCATTCTCTGACACGATGTGGTAGGTGAGTGTTGGATAGATACTGCCTCTCCCATTCTCTGAGACTATGTGACAGGTGAGTGTTGGATAGATACTGCCTCTCTCATTCTCTGACACTATGTAACAGGTGAGTGTTGGATAGATACTGCCTCTTTCATTCTCTGAAACTTTGTGACAGGTGAGTGTTGGACAGTTACTGCCTCCCTCATTCTCTGATACTGTGACACGTGTGTGTTGGGTAGATACTGCCTCTTTCATTCTCTGAAACTATGTGACAGGTGAGTGTTGGATAGATACTGCCTCTTTCATTCTCTGAAACTTTGTGACAGGTGAGTGTTGGATAGATACTATCTCTCTCATTCTCTGACACGAAGTGACAGGTAAGTGTTGGATAGATACTGCCTCTCTCATTCTGTGACATGAAGTGACAGGTGAGTGTTGGATAGTAACTGCCTCCCTCAATCTCTGATACTGTGACACGTGTGTGTTGGAAAGATACTGCCTCTCACATTCTCTGACACTGTTTGAGGGGTGAGTGTTGGATAGATACTGTCTCTCTCATTCTCTGACACTATGTAACAGGTGAGTGTTGGATAGATACTGCCTCTTTCATTCTCTGAAACTTTGTGACAGGTGAGTGTTGGACAGTTACTGCCTCCCTCATTCTCTGATACTGTGACACGTGTGTGTTGGACAGATACTGCCTCTTTCATTCTCTGATTTTATGAGACAAGTGAGTGTTGGATAGATACTGCCTCTCTCATTCTCTGATATTATGAGACAGGTGAGTGTAGGATAGATACTGCTTCTCTCATTCTCACACTATGTGACAGGTGAGTGTTGGATAGATACTGCCTCCCTCATTCTCTGAAACTATGTGACAGGTGACTGTAGGATAGCGACTGCCTCTCCCATTCTCTGACACTATGTGACAGGTGAGTGTTGGATAGATACTGTCTCTCTCATTCTCTGACACTATGTGACAGTTGACTGCAGGATAGCTACTGCCTCTCCCATTCTCTGACACTATGTGACAGGTGAGTGTTGGACAGATACTGCCTCTCTCATTCTCTGACACTATTTGACAGGTGAGTGTTGGATAGATACTGCCTCTCCCATTCTCTGACACTATGTGACAGGTGAGTGTTGGATAGATACTGTCTCTCTCATTCTCTGACACAATGTGACAGGTGAGTTTTGCATAGATACTGTCTCTGTCATTCTTTCACACTATGTGACAGGTGAGTGTTGGATAGATTAGTGCATCTCTCATTCACTGATACCATCCCACAGGTCAGTGTTGGATAGATACTGCCTCTGTCATTCTTTCACACAATGTGACATGTGAGTGTTGGATAGATTAGTGCATCACTCTTTCTCTGACAATATGTGACAGGTAAGTGTTGGAGAGGTACTGCCTCTCTCATTGTCTTGCACGAAGTGACAGGTGAGTGTTGTATAGCTTCTGCCTCTCTCATTTTCTGATACTATGTGACAGGTGAGTGTTGGATAGATACTGCCTCTCTCATTCTCTGACACTATGTGACAGGTGACTGTAGGATAGATACTGCCTCTCTCATTCTCTGATACCATGTAACAGGTGAGTGTTGGATAGATACTGCCTCTCTCATTCTCTGAGACTATGTGACAGGTGAGTGCTGGATAGATACCGCCTCTCTCATTCTCTGAGACTATGTGACAGGTGAGTGTTGGATAGATACTGCCTCTCTCATTCTCTGACAATATGTGACAGGTGACTGTAGGATAGATACTGCCTCTCTCTTTCTCTGATACTATGTAACAGGTAAGTTTTGGATAGATACTGCCTCTCTCATTCTCTGATACTATGTGACAGGTGAGTGTTGGATAGATACTGCCTCTGTCATTCTCTGACAATTTGTGACAGGTGAGTGTTGGATAGATACAGCCTCTCTCATTCTCTGTAACTATGTGACAGGTGAGTGTTGGATAGATACTGTCGCTCTCATTCTCTGAAACTTTGTGACAGGTGAGTTTTGGACAGTTACTGCCTCCCCCATTCTCTGATACTGTGACACGTGTGTGTTGGGTAGATACTGCCTCTTTCATTCTCTGTGACTATGTGACAGGTGAGTGTTGGATAGATTAGTGCATCGCTCATTCTCTGACACTATCTCACAAGTAAGTGTTGGATTGACACTGCCTCTCACATTCTCTGACACTATGTGACAGGTGAGTGATGGATAGATACTGCCTTTCTCATTCTCTGACAGAATGTGACAGGTGAATGTTGGATAGATACTGCCTCTCTCATTCTCTGACACGATGTGGTAGGTGAGTGTTGGATAGATACTGCCTCTCCCATTCTCTGAGATTATGTGACAGGTGAGTGTTGGATAGATACTGCCTCTCTCATTCTCTGACACTATGTAACAGGTGAGTGTTGGATAGATACTGCCTCTTTCATTCTCAGTAACTATGTGACAGGTGAGTGTTGGATAGATACTGTCGCTCTCATTCTCTGACACTATGTGACAGGTGAGTGTTGGATAGGTTAGTGCATCGCTCATTCTCTGACACTATGTAACAGGTAAGTTTTGGATAGATACTGCCTCTCTCATTCTCTGAGACTATGTGACAGGTGAGTGTTGGATAGATACTGCCTCTGTCATTCTCTGACACTATGTGACAGGTGAGTGATGGATAGATACTGCCTCTCTCATTCTCTGATACCATGTGACAGATGAGTGATGGATAGATACTGCCTCTCTCATTCTCTGATACAGTGTGACAGGTGAGTGGAGGGTAGATACTGCCTCTCACTTTCTCTGACACTGTGTGACAGGTGAGTGTTGGATAGATACTGCCTCTCTCATTCTCTGAGACTATGTGACAGGTGAGTGCTGGATAGATACTGCCTCTTTCATTCTCTGACAGTATGTGACAGGTGAGTGTTCGATAGATACTGCCTCTCTCATTCTCTGATACTATGTGACAGGTGAGTGTTGGATAGATACTGCCTCTCTCATTCTCTGACACTATGTGACAGGTGACTGTAGGATAGATACTGCCTCTCTCATTCTCTGATACCATGTAACAGGTGAGTGTTGGATAGATACTGCCTCTCTCATTCTCTGAGACTATGTGACAGGTGAGTGCTGGATAGATACTGCCTCTTTCATTCTCTGACACTATATGACAGGTGAGTGTTGGATAGATACTGCCTCTCTCATTCTCTGATACTATGTAACAGGTAAGTTTTGGATAGATACTGCCTCCCTCATTCTCTGATACTATGTGACAGGTGAGTGTTGGATAGATACTGCCTCTGTCATTCTCTGACAATTTGTGACAGGTGAGTGTTGGATCGATACAGCCTCTCTCATTCTCTGACACTCTGTGACAGGTAAGTGTTGGATAGATACTGCTTCTCTCATTCTCACACTATGTGACAGGTGAGTGTTGGAGAGGTACTGCCTCTCTCATTGTCTTGCACGAAGTGACAGGTGAGTGTTGTATAGCTTCTGCCTCTCTCATTTTCTGATACTATGTGACAGGTGAGTGTTGGATAGATACTGCCTCTCTCATTCTCTGACACTATGTGACAGGTGACTGTAGGATAGATACTGCCTCTCTCATTCTCTGATACCATGTAACAGGTGAGTGTTGGATAGATACTGCCTCTCTCATTCTCTGAGACTATGTGACAGGTGAGTGCTGGATAGATACCGCCTCTCTCATTCTCTGAGACTATGTGACAGGTGAGTGTTGGATAGATACTGCCTCTCTCATTCTCTGACACTATGTGACAGGTGACTGTAGGATAGATACTGCCTCTCTCTTTCTCTGATACTATGTAACAGGTAAGTTTTGGATAGATACTGCCTCTCTCATTCTCTGATACTATGTGACAGGTGAGTGTTGGATAGATACTGCCTCTGTCATTCTCTGACAATTTGTGACAGGTGAGTGTTGGATAGATACAGCCTCTCTCATTCTCTGTAACTATGTGACAGGTGAGTGTTGGATAGATACTGTCGCTCTCATTCTCTGAAACTTTGTGACAGGTGAGTTTTGGACAGTTACTGCCTCCCTCATTCTCTGATACTGTGACACGTGTGTGTTTGGTAGATACTGCCTCTTTCATTCTCTGTGACTATGTGACAGGTGAGTGTTGGATAGATTAGTGCATCGCTCATTATCTGACACTATCTCACAAGTAAGTGTTGGATTGACACTGCCTCTCACATTCTCTGACACTATGTGACAGGTGAGTGATGGATAGATACTGCCTTTCTCATTCTCTGACAGAATGTGACAGGTGAATGTTGGATAGATACTGCCTCTCTCATTCTCTGACACGATGTGGTAGGTGAGTGTTGGATAGATACTGCCTCTCCCATTCTCTGAGATTATGTGACAGGTGAGTGTTGGATAGATACTGCCTCTCTCATTCTCTGACACTATGTAACAGGTGAGTGTTGGATAGATACTGCCTCTTTCATTCTCAGTAACTATGTGACAGGTGAGTGTTGGATAGATACTGTCGCTCTCATTCTCTGACACTATGTGACAGGTGAGTGTTGGATAGGTTAGTGCATCGCTCATTCTCTGACACTATGTAACAGGTAAGTTTTGGATAGATACTGCCTCTCTCATTCTCTGAGACTATGTGACAGGTGAGTGTTGGATAGATACTGCCTCTGTCATTCTCTGACACTATGTGACAGGTGAGTGATGGATAGATACTGCCTCTCTCATTCTCTGATACAATGTGACAGATGAGTGATGGATAGATACTGCCTCTCTCATTCTCTGATACAGTGTGACAGGTGAGTGGAGGGTAGATACTGCCTCTCACTTTCTCTGACACTGTGTGACAGGTGAGTGTTGGATAGATACTGCCTCTCTCATTCTCTGAGACTATGTGACAGGTGAGTGCTGGATAGATACTGCCTCTTTCATTCTCTGACAGTATGTGACAGGTGAGTGTTGGATAGATACTGCCTCTCTCATTCTCTGATACTATGTGACAGGTGAGTGTTGGATAGATACTGCCTCTCTCATTCTCTGACACTATGTGACAGGTGACTGTAGGATAGATACTGCCTCTCTCATTCTCTGATACCATGTAACAGGTGAGTGTTGGATAGATACTGCCTCTCTCATTCTCTGAGACTATGTGACAGGTGAGTGCTGGATAGATACTGCCTCTTTCATTCTCTGACACTATATGACAGGTGAGTGTTGGATAGATACTGCCTCTCTCATTCTCTGATACTATGTAACAGGTAAGTTTTGGATAGATACTGCCTCCCTCATTCTCTGATACTATGTGACAGGTGAGTGTTGGATAGATACTGCCTCTGTCATTCTCTGACAATTTGTGACAGGTGAGTGTTGGATCGATACAGCCTCTCTCATTCTCTGACACTCTGTGACAGGTAAGTGTTGGATAGATACTGCTTCTCTCATTCTCACACTATGTGACAGGTGAGTGTTGGATAGATACTGCCTCTCTCATTCTCTGTAACTATGTGACAGGTGAGTGTAGGTTAGCTACTGCCTCTCCCATTCTCTGACACTATGTGACAGGTGAGTGTTGAACAGATACTGCCTCTCTCATTCTCTGATACTATTTGACAGGTGAGTGTTGGATAGATACTGCCTCTCCCATTCTCTGACACTATGTGACAGGTAAGTGTTGGATAGATACTGTCTCTCTCATTCTCTGAAACTTTGTGACAGGTGAGTGTTGGACAGTTACTGCCTCCCTCATTCTCTGATACTGTGACACGTGTGTGTTGGGTAGATACTGCCTCTTTCATTCTCTGTGACTATGTGACAGGTGAGTGTTGGATAGATTAGTGCATCGCTCATTCTCTGACACTAACTCACAAGTAAGTGTTGGATTGACACTGCCTCTCACATTCTCTGACACTATGTGACAGGTGAGTGATGGATAGATACTGCCTCTCTCATTCTCTGACAGAATGTGACAGGTGAATGTTGGATAGATACTGCCTCTCTCATTCTCTGACACGATGTGGTAGGTGAGTGTTGGATAGATTCTGCCTCTCCCATTCACTGAGATTATGTGACAGGTGAGTGTTGGATAGATACTGCCTCTCTCATTCTCTGACACTATGTAACAGGTGAGTGTTGGATAGATACTGCCTCTTTCATTCTCTGAAACTTTGTGACAGGTGAGTGTTGCACAGTTACTGCCTCCCTCATTCTCTGATACTGTGACACGTGTGTGTTGGGTAGATACTGCCTCTTTCATTCTCTGAAACTATGTGACAGGTGAGTGTTGGATAGATACTGCCTCTACCCATTCTCTGATATAATGTGACAAGTGAGTGTTGGATAGATACTGCCTTTCTCATTCTCTGACAATATGTGACAGGTGAGTGTTGGATAGATACTGCATCTCTCATTCTCTGACACTTTGTGACAGGTGAGTGTTGGATTGATACTGTCTCTCTCATTCTCTCACACTATGTGACAGGTGAGTGTTGGATAGATACTGCCTATCTCATTCTCTGACACTATGTGGTAGGTGAGTGTTGGACAGATACTGCCTCTCTCTTTCTCTGAAACTATGTGACAGGTGAGTGTTGGATAGATACTGCCTCTCTCATTCTCTGACACTATGTAACAGGTGAGTGTTGGAAAGATACTGCCTCTTTCATTCTCTGAAACTTTGTGACAGGTGAGTGTTGGACAGTTACTGCCTCCCTCATTCTCTGATACTGTGACACGTGTGTGTTGGATAGATACTGCCTCTTTCATTCTCTGAAACTATGTGACAGGTGAGTGTTGGATAGATACTGCCACTCTCATTCTCTGATACAATGTGACAAGTGAGTGTTGGATAGGTACTGCCTCTCTCATTCTCTGATACTATGTGACAGGTAAGTGTTGTATAGATACTGCCTCTCTCATTCTCTGATACTATGTTACAGGTGAGTGTTGGATAGATACAGCCTCTCTCATTCTCTGACACTATGTGACAGGTAAGTGTTGGATAGATACTGCCTCTCTCATTCTGTGACACTGTGTGACAGGTGAGTGTTTGATAGATTAGTGCACGCTCATTCTCTGACACTATCTCACAGGTAAATGTTGGATGGATACTGTCTCTTTCATTCTCTGACACGAAATCACAGTTCAGTGTGATATAGATACTGTCTTTCTCAATTTCTGACACGATGTGACAGGTGAGTGTTGGAGAGATACTGCCTCTCTCATTCTCTGACACTTTGTGACAGGTGAGTGTTGGATTGATACTGTCTCCCTCATTCTCTCACACTATGTGACAGGTGAGTGTTGGATAGATACTGCCTCTCTCATTCTCTGACACTATGTGGTAGGTGAGTGTTTAACAGATACTGCCTCTCTCATTGTCTGAGACTATGTGACAGGTGAGTGTTGGATAGATACTGCCTCCCTCATTCTCTGACACTATGTCACAGGTGACTGTAGGATAGCTACTGCCTCTCCCATTCTCTGACACTATGTGACAGGTGAGTGTTGGATAGATACTGTCTCTCTCATTCTCTGACACTATGTGACAGTTGACTGTAGGATAGCTACTGCCTCTCCCATTCTCTGACACTATGTGACAGGTGAGTGTTGGACAGATACTGCCTCTCTCATTCTCTGACACGATGTGACAGGTGAGTGTTGGATATATACTGCCTCTCCCATTCTCTGACATTATGTGACAGGTGAGTGTTGGATAGATACTGTCTCTCTCATTCTCTGACACTATGTGACAGGTGAGTTTTGTATAGAGACTGTCTCTGTCATTCTTTCACACTATGTGACAGGTGAGTGTTGGATAGATTAGTGCATCTCTCATTCTCTGTCATCTTCGCACAGGTAAGTGTTGGACAGATACTGCCTCTCTCATTCTCTGATACTATGTGACAGGTAAGTGTTGGATAGATACTGCCTCTCTCATTCTCTGATACTATGTGACAGGTGAGTGTTGGATAGATTCTACCTCTCTCATTCTCTGACACTATGTGACAGGTGAGTGTTGGATAGATACTGCCTCTCTCATTCTCTGACACTATGTGACAGGTGACTGTAGGATAGATACTGCCTCTCTCATTCTCTGATAGAGTGTGACAGGTGAGTGGAGGGTAGATACTGCCTCTCACATTCTCTGACACTGTGTGACAGGTGATTGCTGGATAGATACTGCCTCTTTCATTCTCTGACACTATGTGACAGGTGAGTGATGGATAGATACTGCCTCTCTCATTCTCTGATACTATGCAACAGGTAAGTTTTGGACAGATACTGCCTCTCTCATTTTCTGATACTATGTGACAGGTGAGTGTTGGATTGTTACTGCCTCTGTCATTCTCTGACACTATGTGACAGGTGAGTGTTGGATAGATACAGCCTCTCTCATTCTCTACACTCTGTGACAGGTAAGTGTTGGATAGATACTGCCTCTGTCATTCTCTGATACTATGTGACAGGTGAGTATTGGATAGATACTGCCTCTCTCATTCTCTGTGACTATGTGACAGGTGAGTGTTGGATAGATACAGTCTATCTCATTCTCTGACACTATGTGACAGGTGAGTGTTGGATAGATACTGCCTCTGTCATTCTCTGATACTTTGTTACAGGTGTGTGTTGGATAGATACTGCCTCTCTCATTCTCTGTCACGAAGTGACAGGTAAGTGTTGGATAGATACTGCCTCTCTCATTCTCTGACACTATGTGACAGGTGAGTGTTGGATAGATTAGTGCATCGCTCATTCTCTGACACTACC
Organism: Pristiophorus japonicus; assembly: GCF_044704955.1. NCBI lineage: Eukaryota > Metazoa > Chordata > Chondrichthyes > Pristiophoridae > Pristiophorus > Pristiophorus japonicus. The sequence continues at coordinate 1,714,949 of NW_027254824.1, read as the reverse complement.
TCACAGGTAAGTGTTGGATGGATACTGCCTCTCACATTCTCTGACACTATGTGACAGGTGAGTGTTGGATAGATACTGCCTCTCTCATTCTCTCACACTATGTGGTAGGTGAGTGTTGGATAGATACTGCCTCTCTCATTCTCTGAGACTATGTGCCAGGTGAGTGTTGGATAGATACTGCCTCTCTCATTCTCTGACACTATGTAACAGGTGAGTGTTGGATAGATACTGCCTCTTTCATTCTCTGAAACTTTGTGACAGGTGAGTGTTGGACAGTTACTACCACCCTCATTCTCTGATACTGTGACACGTGTGTGTTGGATAGATACTGCCTCTTTCATTCTCTGAAACGATGTGACAGGTGAGTGTTGGATAGATACTGCCTCTCTCATTCTCTGATACAAAGTGACAAGTGAGTGTTGGATCGATACTGCCTCTCTCATTCTCTGATACTATGTGACAGGTAAGTGTTGTATAGATACTGCCTCTCCCTTTCTCTGATACTATGTTACAGGTGAGTGTTGGATAGATACAGCCTCTCTCATTCTCTGACACTATGTGACAGGTAAGTTTTGGATAGATACTGCCTCTTTCATTCTCTGTGACTATGTGACAGGTGAGTGTTGGATAGATTAGTGCATCGCTCATTCTCTGACACTATCTCACAAGTAAGTGTTGGATTGACACTGCCTCTCACATTCTCTGACACTATGTGACAGGTGAGTGATGGATAGATACTGCCTCTCTCATTCTCTGACAGAATGTGACAGGTGAATGTTGGATAGATACTGCCTCTCTCATTCTCTGACACGATGTGGTAGGTGAGTGTTGGATAGATACTGCCTCTCCCATTCTCTGAGACTATGTGACAGGTGAGTGTTGGATAGATACTGCCTCTCTCATTCTCTGACACTATGTAACAGGTGAGTGTTGGATCGATACTGCCTCTTTCATTCTCTGAAACTTTGTGACAGGTGAGTGTTGGACAGTTACTGCCTCCCTCATTCTCTGATACTGTCACACGTGTGTGTTGGGTAGATACTGCCTCTTTCATTCTCTGAAACTATGTGACAGGTGAGTGTTGGATAGATACTGCCTCTCCCCATTCTCTGATACAATGTGACAAGTGAGTGTTGGATAGATACTGCCTTTCTCATTCTCTGACAATATGTGACAGGTGAGTGTTGGATAGATACTGCATCTCTCATTCTCTGACACTTTGTGACAGGTGAGTGTTGGATTGATACTGTCTCTCTCATTCTCTCACACTATGTGACAGGTGAGTGTTGGATAGATACTGCCTCTCTCATTCTCTGACACTATGTGGTAGGTGAGTGTTGGACAGATACTGCCTCTCTCATTCTCTGAAACTATGTGACAGGTGAGTGTTGGATAGATACTGCCTCTCTCATTCTCTGACACTATGTAACAGGTGAGTGTTGGATAGATACTGCCTCTTTCATTCTCTGAAACTTTGTGACAGGTGAGTGTTGGACAGTTACTGCCTCCCTCATTCTCTGATACTGTGACACGTGTGTGTTGGATAAATACTGCCTCTTTCATTCTCTGAAACTATGTGACAGGTGAGTGTTGGATAGATACTGCCTCTCTCATTCTCTGATACAATGTGACAAGTGAGTGTTGGATAGGTACTGCCTCTCTCATTCTCTGATACTATGTGACAGGTAAGTGTTGTATAGATACTGCCTCTCTCATTCTCTGATACTATGTTACAGGTGAGTGTTGGATAGATACAGCCTCTCTCATTCTCTGACACTATGTGACAGGTAAGTGTTGGATAGATACTGCCTCTCTCATTCTGTGACACTGTGTGACAGGTGAGTGTTTGATAGATTAGTGCACGCTCATTCTCTGACACTATCTCACAGGTAAATGATGGATGGATACTGTCTCTTTCATTCTCTGACACGAAATGACAGTTCAGTGTGATATAGATACTGTCTTTCTCAATCTCTGACACGATGTGACAGGTGAGTGTTGGAGAGATACTGCCTCTCTCATTCTCTGACACTTTGTGACAGGTGAGTGTTGGATTGATACTGTCTCCCTCATTCTCTCACACTATGTGACAGGTGAGTGTTGGATAGATACTGCCTCTCTCATTCTCTGACACTATGTGGTAGGTGAGTGTTGGACAGATACTGCCTCTCTCATTCTCTGACACGATGTGACAGGTGAGTGTTGGATAGATACTGCCTCTCCCATTCTCTGACACTATGTGACAGGTGAGTTTTGTAAAGAGACTGTCTCTGTCATTCTTTCACACTATGTGACAGGTGAGTGTTGGATAGATTAGTGCATCTCTCATTCTCTGACATCTTCGCACAGGTAAGTGTTGGACAGATACTGCCTCTCTCATTCTCTGATACTATGTGACAGGTAAGTGTTGGTTAGATACTGCCTCTCTCATTCTCTGATACTATGTGACAGGTGAGTGTTGGATAGATTCTGCCTCTCTCATTCTCTGACACTATGTGACAGGTGACTGTAGGATAGATACTGCCTCTCTCATTCTCTGTGACTATGTGACAGGTGAGTGATGGATAGATACTGCCTCTCTCATTCTCTGATACTATGTGACAGGTGAGTGTTGGATAGATACTGCCTCTCTCATTCTCTGACACTATGTGACAGGTGACTGTAGGATAGATACTGCCTCTCTCATTCTCTGATAGAGTGTGACAGGTGAGTGGAGGGTAGATACTGCCTCTCACATTCTCTGACACTGTGTGACAGGTGATTGCTGGATAGATACTGCCTCTTTCATTCTCTGACACTATGTGACAGGTGAGTGATGGATAGATACTGCCTCTCTCATTCTCTGATACTATGTAACAGGTAAGTTTTGGATAGATACTGCCTCTCTCATTTTCTGATACTATGTGACAGGTGAGTGTTGGATAGTTACTGCCTCTGTCATTCTCTGACACTATGTGACAGGTGAGTGTTGGATAGATACAGCCTCTCTCATTCTCTACACTCTGTGACAGGTAAGTGTTGGATAGATACTGCCTCTGTCATTCTCTGATACTATGTGACAGGTGAGTATTGGATAGATACTGCCTCTCTCATTCTCTGTGACTATGTGACAGGTGAGTGTTGGATAGATACAGTCTATCTCATTCTCTGACACTATGTGACAGGTGAGTGTTGGATAGATACTGCCTCTGTCATTCTCTGATACATTGTTACAGGTGAGTGTTGGATAGATACTGCCTCTCTCATTCTCTGTCACGAAGTGACAGTTAAGTGTGATATAGATACTGTCTTTCTCAATCTCTGACACGATGTGACAGGTGAGTGTTGGAGAGATACTGCCTCTCTCATTCTCTGATATTATGAGACAGGTGAGTGTTGGATAGATACTGCCTCTCTCATTCTCTGATATTATGAGACAGGTGAGTGTAGGATAGATACTGCTTCTCTCATTCTCACACTATGTGACATGTGAGTGTTGGATAGATACTGCCTCTCTCATTCTCTGACACTATGTGACAGATGAGTGTTGGATAGATTAGTGCATCGCTCATTCTCTGACACAACCTCACAGGTAAGTGTTGGATGGATACTGCCTCTCACATTCTCTGACACTATGTGACTGGTGAGTGTTGGATAGATACTGCCTCTCTCATTCTCTGACACTATGTGGTAGGTGAGTGTTGGATAGATACTGCCTCTCTCATTCTCTGAGACTATGTGCCAGGTGAGTGTTGGATAGATACTGCCTCTCTCATTCTCTGACACTATGTAACAGGTGAGTGTTGGATAGATACTGCCTCTTTCATTCTCTGAAACTTTGTGACAGGTGAGTGTTGGACAGTTACTACCACCCTCATTCTCTGATACTGTGACACGTGTGTGTTGGATAGATACTGCCTCTTTCATTCTCTGAAACTATGTGACAGGTGAGTGTTGGATAGATACTGCCTCTCTCATTCTCTGACACTATGTGGTAGGTGAGTGTTGGATAGATACTGCCTCTCTCATTCTCTGAGACTATGTGACAGGTGAGTGTAGAATAGATACTGCCTCTCTCATTCTCTGACACGAAGTGACAGGTAAGTGTTGGATAGATACTGCCTCTCTCATTCTCTGACACGAAGTGACAGGTGAGTGTTGGACAGATACTTACTATCTCATTCTCTGAGACTATGTGACAGGTGAGTGTTGGATAGATACTGCCTCTCTCATTCTCTGACACTATGTGGTAGGTGAGTGTTGGACAGATACTGCCTCTCTCATTCTCTGAGACTATGTGACAGGTGAGTGTTGGATAGATACTGCCTCTCTCATTCTCTGACACTATGTAACAGGTGAGTGTTGGATAGATACTGCCTCTTTCATTCTCTGAAACTTTGTGACAGGTGAGTGTTGGACAGTTACTGCCTCCCTCATTCTCTGATACTGTGACACTTGTGTGTTGGATAGATACTGCCTCTCTCATTCTCTGACACTATGTGACAGGTGACTGTAGGATAGATACTGCCTCTCTCATTCTCTGATAGAGTGTGACAGGTGAGTGGAGGGTAGATACTGCCTCTCACATTCTCTGACACTGTGTGACAGGTGATTGCTGGATAGATACTGCCTCTTTCATTCTCTGACACTATGTGACAGGTGAGTGATGGATAGATACTGCCTCTCTCATTCTCTGATACTATGTAACAGGTAAGTTTTGGATAGATACTGCCTCTCTCATTTTCTGATACTATGTGACAGGTGAGTGTTGGATAGTTACTGCCTCTGTCATTCTCTGACACTATGTGACAGGTGAGTGTTGGATAGATACAGCCTCTCTCATTCTCTACACTCTGTGACAGGTAAGTGTTGGATAGATACTGCCTCTGTCATTCTCTGATACTATGTGACAGGTGAGTATTGGATAGATACTGCCTCTCTCATTCTCTGTGACTATGTGACAGGTGAGTGTTGGATAGATACAGTCTATCTCATTCTCTGACACTATGTGACAGGTGAGTGTTGGATAGATACTGCCTCTGTCATTCTCTGATACATTGTTACAGGTGAGTGTTGGATAGATACTGCCTCTCTCATTCTCTGTCACGAAGTGACAGGTAAGTGTGATATAGATACTGTCTTTCTCAATCTCTGACACGATGTGACAGGTGAGTGTTGGAGAGATACTGCCTCTCTCATTCTCTGATATTATGAGACAGGTGAGTGTTGGATAGATACTGCCTCTCTCATTCTCTGATATTATGAGACAGGTGAGTGTAGGATAGATACTGCTTCTCTCATTCTCACACTATGTGACATGTGAGTGTTGGATAGATACTGCCTCTCTCATTCTCTGACACTATGTGACAGGTGAGTGTTGGATAGATTAGTGCATCGCTCATTCTCTGACACTACCTCACAGGTAAGTGTTGGATGGATACTGCCTCTCACATTCTCTGACACTATGTGACTGGTGAGTGTTGGATAGATACTGCCTCTCTCATTCTCTGACACTATGTGGTAGGTGAGTGTTGGATAGATACTGCCTCTCTCATTCTCTGAGACTATGTGCCAGGTGAGTGTTGGATAGATACTGCCTATCTCATTCTCTGAAACTATGTAACAGGTGAGTGTTGGATAGATACTGCCTCTTTCATTCTCTGAAACTTTGTGACAGGTGAGTGTTGGACAGTTACTACCACCCTCATTCTCTGATACTGTGACACGTGTGTGTTGGATAGATACTGCCTCTTTCATTCTCTGAAACTATGTGACAGGTGAGTGTTGGATAGATACTGCCTCTCTCATTCTCTGACACTATGTGGTAGGTGAGTGTTGGATAGATACTGCCTCTCTCATTCTCTGAGACTATGTGACAGGTGAGTGTAGAATAGATACTGCCTCTCTCATTCTCTGACACGAAGTGACAGGTAAGTGTTGGATAGATACTGCCTCTCTCATTCTCTGACACGAAGTGACAGGTGAGTGTTGGACAGATACTTACTATCTCATTCTCTGAGACTATGTGACAGGTGAGTGTTGGATAGATACTGCCTCTCTCATTCTCTGACACTATGTGGTAGGTGAGTGTTGGACAGATACTGCCTCTCTCATTCTCTGAGACTATGTGACAGGTGAGTGTTGGATAGATACTGCCTCTCTCATTCTCTGACACTATGTAACAGGTGAGTGTTGGATAGATACTGCCTCTTTCATTCTCTGAAACTTTGTGACAGGTGAGTGTTGGACAGTTACTGCCTCCCTCATTCTCTGATACTGTGACACTTGTGTGTTGGATAGATACTGCCTCTTTCATTCTCTGAAACTATGTGACAGGTGAGTGTTGGATAGATACTGCCTCTCTCATTCTCTGATACAATGTGACAAGTGAGTGTTGGATAGATACTGCCTCTCTCATTCTCTGATACTATGTGACAGGTAAGTGTTGTATAGATACTGCCTCTCTCATTCTCTGATACTATGTGACAGGTAAGTGTTGTATAGATACTGCCTCTCTCATTCTCTGATACTATGTTACAGGTGAGTGTTGGATAGATACAGCCTCTCTCATTCTCTGACACTATGTGACAGGTAAGTGTTGGATAGATACTGCCTCTCTCATTCTCTGACACTATGTGACAGGTGAGTGTTTGATAGATTAGTGCACGCTCATTCTCTGACACTATCTCACAGGTAAATGTTGGATGGATACTGTCTATTTCATTCTCTGACACGAAATGACAGTTCAGTGTGATATAGATACTGTATTTCTCAATCTCTGACACGATGTGACAGGTGAGTGTTGGAGAGATACTGCCTCTCTCATTCTCTGACACTTTGTGACAGATGAGTGTTGGATTGATACTGTCTCCCTCATTCTCTCACACTATGTGACAGGTGAGTGTTGGATAGATACTGCCTCTCTCATTCTCTGACACTATGTGGTAGGTGAGTGCTGGACAGATACTGCCTCTCTCATTGTCTGAGACTATGTGACAGGTGAGTGTTGGATAGATACTGCCTCTCTCATTCTCTGACACTATGTCACAGGTGACTGTAGGATAGCTACTGCCTCTCCCATTCTCTGACACTATGTGACAGGTGAGTGTTGGATAGATACTGTCTCTCTCATTCTCTGACACTATGTGACAGTTGACTGTAGGATAGCTACTGCCTCTCCCATTCTCTGACAATATGTAACAGGTGAGTGTTGGACAGATACTGCCTCTCTCATTCTCTGACACGATGTGACAGGTGAGTGTTGGATAGATACAGTCTATCTCATTCTCTGACACTATGTGACAGGTGAGTGTTTGATAGATTTGTGCATCGCTCATTCTCTGACACTATCTCACAGGTAAGTGTTGGATGGATACTGCCTCTCACATTCTCTGACACTATGTGACAGTTGAGTGATGGATAGATACTGCCTCTCTCATTCTCTGACACTATGTGACAGGTGAGTGTTGGATAGATACTGCCTCTCTCATTCTCTGTGACTATGTGACAGGTGAGTGTTGGACAGATACAGTCTCTCTCATTCTCTGACAGTATGTGACAGGTGAGTGTTGGATAGATTAGTGCATCGCTCATTCTCTGACACTATCTCACAGGTAAGTGTTGGATGGATACTGCCTCTTACATTCTCTGACACTATGTGACATGTGAGTGATGGATAGATACTGCCTCTCACATTCTCTGACACTATGTGACAGGTGAGTGTTGGATAGATACTGCCTCTCTCATTCTCTGACACTATGTGGTAGGTGAGTGTTGGATCGATACTGCCTCTGTCATTCTCTGAGACTATGTGACAGGTGAGTGTTGGATAGATACAGCCTCTCTCATTCTCTACACTCTGTGACAGGTAAGTGTTGGATAGATACTGCCTCTCTCATTCTCTGACACTATGTGACAGGTGAGTGTTTGATAAATTAGTGCACGCTCATTCTCTGACACTATCTCACAGGTAAATGTTGGATGGATACTGTCTCTTTCATTCTCTGACACGAAATGACAGTTCAGTGTGATATAGATACTGTCTTTCTCAATCTCTGACACTATGTGACAGGTGAGTGTTGGAGAGATACTGCCTCTCTCATTCTCTGACACTTTGTGACAGGTGAGTGTTGGATTGATACTGTCTCTCTCATTCTCTCACACTATGTGACAGGTGAATGTTGGATAGATACTGCCTCTATCATTCTCTGACACTATGTGGTAGGTGAGTGTTGGACAGATACTGCCTCTCTCATTCTCTGAGACTATGTGACAGGTGAGGGTTGGATAGATACTGTCTCCCTCATTCTCTGACACTATGTAACAGGTGAGTGTTGGATAGATACTGCCTCTTTCATTCTCTGAAACTTTGTGACAGGTGAGTGTTGGACAGTTACTGCCTCCCTCATTCTCTGATACTGTGACACGTGTGTGTTGGATAGATACTGCCTCTTTCATTCTCTGAAACTATGTGACAGGTGAGTGTTGGATAGATACTGCCTCTCTCATTCTCTGATACAATGTGTCAAGTGAGTGTTGGATAGATACTGCCTCTCTCATTCTCTGATACTATGTGACAGGTAAGTGTTGTATAGATACTGCCTCTCTCATTCTCTGATACTATGTTACAGGTGAGTGTTGGATAGATACAGCCTCTCTCATTCTCTGGCACTATGTGACAGGTAAGTGTTGGATAGATACTGCCTCTCTCATTCTCTGACACTATGTGACAGGTGAGTGTTTGATAGATTAGTGCACGCTCATTCTCTGACACTATCTCACAGGTAAATGTTGGAAGGATACTGTCTCTTTCATTCTCTGACACGAAATGACAGTTCAGTGTGATATAGATACTGTCTTTCTCAATCTCTGACACGATGTGACAGGTGAGTGTTGGAGAGATACTGCCTCTCTCATTCTCTGACACTTTGTGACAGGTGAGTGTTGGATTGATACTGTCTCCCTCATTCTCTCACACTATGTGACAGGTGAGTGTTGGATAGATACTGCCTCTCTCATTCTCTGACACTATGTGGTAGGTGAGTGCTGGACAGATACTGCCTCTCTCATTGTCTGAGACTATGTGACAGGTGAGTGTTGGATAGATACTGCCTCCCTCATTCTCTGACACTATGACACAGGTGACTGTAGGATAGCTACTGCCTCTCCCATTCTCTGACACTATGTGACAGGTGAGTGTTGGATAGATACTGTCTCTCTCATTCTCTGAAACTATGTGACAGTTGACTGTAGGATAGCTACTGCCTCTCCCATTCTCTGACACTATGTGACAGGTGAGTGTTGGACAGATACTGCCTCTCTCATTCTCTGACACGATGTGACAGGTGAGTGTTGGATAGATACAGTCTATCTCATTCTCTAACACTATGTGACAGGTGAGTGTTGGATAGATTTGTGCATCGCTCATTCTCTGACACTATCTCACAGGTAAGTGTTGGATGGATACTGCCTCTCACATTCTCTGACACTATGTGACAGTTGAGTGATGGATAGATACTGCCTTTCTCATTCTCTGACACTATGTGACAGGTGAGTGTTGGATAGATACTGCCTCTCTCATTCTCTGTGACTATGTGACAGGTGAGTGTTGGATAGATACAGTCTCTCTCATTCTCTGACACTATGTGACAGGTGAGTGTTGGATAGATTAGTGCATCGCTCATTCTCTGACACTATCTCACAGGTAAGTGTTGGATGGATACTGCCTCTCACATTCTCTGACACTATGTGACAGGTGAGTGATGGATAGATACTACCTCTCTCATTCTCTGACACTATGTGACAGGTGAGTGTTGGATAGATACTGCCTCTCTCATTCTCTGATACTATGTGACAGGTGAGTGTTGGATAGATACTGCCTCTGTCATTCTCTGACACTATGTGACAGGTGAGTGTTGGATAGATACAGCCTCTCTCATTCTCTACACTCTGTGACAGGTAAGTGTTGGATAGATACTGCCTCTGTCATTCTCTGATACTATGTGACAGGTGAGTATTGGATAGATACTGCCTCTCTCATTCTCTGTGACTATGTGACAGGTGAGTGTTGGATAGATACAGTCTATCTCATTCTCTGACACTATGTGACAGGTGAGTGTTGGATAGATACTGCCTCTGTCATTCTCTGATACTTTGTTACAGGTGAGTGTTGGATAGATACTGCCTCTCTCATTCTCTGTCACGAAGTGACAGGTAAGTGTTGGATAGATACTGCCTCTCTCATTCTCTGACACGAAGTGACAGGTGAGTGTTGGACAGATACTGACAATCTCATTCTCTGAAACTATGTGACAGGTGAGTGTTGGATAGATACTGCCTCTCTCATTCTCTGATATTATGAGACAGGTGAGTATTGGATAGATACTGCCTCTCTCATTCTCTGATATTATGAGACAGATGAGTGTAGGATAGATACTGCTTCTCTCATTCTCACACTATGTGACATGTGAGTGTTGGATAGATACTGCCTCTCTCATTCTCTGAGACTATGTGACAGGTGCGTGTTGAATAGATTAGTGCATCGCTCATTCTCTGACACTACCTCACAGGTAAGTGTTGGATGGATACTGCCTCTCACATTCTCTGACACTATGTGACAGGTGAGTGTTGGATAGATACTGCCTCTCTCATTCTCTGACACTATGTGGTAGGTGAGTGTTGGATAGATACTGCCTCTCTCATTCTCTGAGACTATGTGCCAGGTGAGTGTTGGATAGATACTGCCTCTCTCATTCTCTGACACTATGTAACAGATGAGTGTTGGATAGATACTGCCTCTTTCATTCTCTGAAACTTTGTGACAGGTGAGTGTTGGACAGTTACTACCACCCTCATTCTCTGATACTGTGACACGTGTGTGTTGGATAGATACTGCCTCTCTCATTCTCTGATACAATGTGACAAGTGAGTGTTGGATAGATACTGCCTCTCACTTTCTCTGATACTATGTTACAGGTGAGTGTTGGATAGATACAGCCTCTCTCATTCTCTGACACTATGTGACAGGTAAGTGTTGGATAGATACTGCCTCTCTCATTCTCTGACACTATGTGACAGGTGAGTGTTTGATAGATTAGTGCACGCTCATTCTCTGACACTATGTCACAGGTAAATGTTGGATGGATACTGTCTCTTTCATTCTCTGACACGGAATGACAGTTCAGTGTGATATAGATACTGTCTTTCTCAATCTCTGACACTATGTGACAGGTGAGTGTTGGAGAGATACTGCCTCTCTCATTCTCTGACACTTTGTGACAGGTGAGTGTTGGATTGATACTGTCTCTCTCATTCTCTCACACTATGTGACAGGTGAGTGTTGGACAGATACTGCCTCTTTCATTCTCTGAAACTTTGTGACAGGTGAGTGTTGGACAGTTACTGCCTCCCTCATTCTCTGATACTGTGACACGTGTGTGTTGGATAGATACTGCCTCTTTCATTCTCTGAAACTATGTGACAGGTGAGTGTTGGATAGATACTGCCTCTCTCATTCTCTGATACAATGTGACAAGTGAGTGTTGGATAGATACTGCCTCTCTCATTCTCTGATACTATGTGACAGGTAAGTGTTGTATAGACACTGCCTCTCTCATTCTCTGATACTATGTTACAGGTGAGTGTTGGATAGATACAGCCTCTCTCATTCTCTGACACTATGTGACAGGTAAGTGTTGGATAGATACTGCCTCTCTCATTCTCTGACACTATGTGACAGGTGAGTGTTTGATAGATTAGTGCACGCTCATTCTCTGACACTATCTCACAGGTAAATGTTGGATGGATACTGTCTCTTTCATTCTCTGACACGAAATGACAGTTCAGTGTGATATAGATACTGTCTTTCTCAATCTCTGACACGATGTGACAGGTGAGTGTTGGAGAGATACTGCCTCTTTCATTCTCTGACACTTTGTGACAGGTGAGTGTTGCATTGATACTGTCTCCCTCATTCTCTCACACTATGTGACAGGTGAGTGTTGGATAGATACTGCCTCTCTCATTCTCTGACACTATGTGGTAGGTGAGTGCTGGAAAGATACTGCCTCTCTCCTTGTCTGAGACTATGTGACAGGTGAGTGTTGGATAGATACTGCCTCCCTCATTCTCTGACACTATGTCACAGGTGACTGTAGGATAGCTACTGCCTCTCCCATTCTCTGACACTATGTTACAGGTGAGTGTTGGATAGATACTGTCTCTCTCATTCTCTGACACTATGTGACAGGTGAGTGTTGGATAGATACTGCCTCTCTCATTCTCTGTGACTATGTGACAGGTGAGTGTTGGATAGATACAGTCTCTCTCATTCTCTGACACTATGTGACAGGTGAGTGTTGGATAGATTAGTGCATCGCTCATTCTCTGACACTATCTCACAGGTAAGTGTTGGATGGATACTGCCTCTCACATTCTCTGACACTATGTGACAGGTGAGTGATGGATAGATACTGCCTCTCTCATTCTCTGACACTATGTGACAGGTGAGTGTTGGATAGATACTGCCTCTCTCATTCTCTGACACTATGTGGTAGGTGAGTGTTGGATCGATACTGCCTCTGTCATTCTCTGAGACTATGTGCCAGGTGAGTGTTGGATAGATACTGCCTCTCTCATTCTCTGACACTATGTGGTAGGTGAGTGTTGGACAGATACTGCCTCCCTCATTCTCTGAGACTATGTGACAGTTGAGTGTTGGATAGATACTGCCTCCCTCATTCTCTGACACTTTGTGACAGGAGAGTGTTGGATTGATACTGTCTCTCTCATCCTCTCACACTATGTGACAGGTGAGTATTGGATAGATACTGCCTCTCTCATTCTCTGACACTATGTGGTAGGTGAGTGTTGGACAGATACTGCCTCTCTCATTCTCATAGACTATGTGACAGGTGAGTGTTGGATAGATACTGCCTCCCTCATTCTCTGACACTATGTCACAGGTGACTGTAGGATAGCTACTGCCTCTCCCATTCTCTGACACTATGTGACAGGTGAGTGTTGGATAGATACTGTCTCTCTCATTCTCTGACACTATGTGACAGTTGACTGTAGGATAGCTACTGCCTCTCCCATTCTCTGACACTATGTGACAGGTGAGTGTTGGACAGATACTGCCTCTCTCATTCTCTGACACGATGTGACAGGTGAGTGTTGGATACATACTACCTCTCCCATTCTCTGACACTATGTGACAGGTGAGTGTTGGATAGATACTGTCTCTCTCATTCTCTGACACTATGTGACAGGTGTGTTTTGCATAGAGACTGTCTCTGTCATTCTTTCACACTATGTGACAGGTGAGTGTTGGATAGATTAGTGCATCTCGCATTCACTGACAACATCCCACAGGTCAGTGTTGGATAGATACTGCCTCTGTCATTCTTTCACACAATGTGACATGTGTGTGTTGGATAGATAAGTGCATCACTCTTTCTTTGACAATATTTGACAGGTAAGTGTTGGAGAGGTACTGCCTCTCTCATTCTCTTGCACGAAGTGACAGGTGAGTGTTGTATAGATTCTGCCTCTCTCCTTCTCTGACACTATGAGACATGTGAGTGTTGGATAGATATTGTCTCTGTCATTCTTTCACACTATGTGACAGGTGAGTGTTGGATAGATGAGTGCATCTCTCATTCTCTGACATCATCGCACAGGTAAGTGTTGGATAGATACTGCCTCTCTCATTCTCTGATACTATGTGACAGGTAAGTGTTGGATAGATACTGCCTCTCTCATTCTCTGATACTATGTGACAGGTGAATGTTGGATAGATTAGTACATCGCTCATTCTCTGACACTATCTCACAGGTAAGTGTTGGAAGGATACTGCCTCTCACATTCTCTGACACTATGTGACAGGTGAGTGATGGATAGATACTGCCTCTCTCATTCTCTGACACTTTGTGACAGGTGAGTGTTGGATTGATACTGTCTCTCTCATTCTCTCACACTATGTGACAGGTGAGTGTTGGATAGATACTGCCTATCTCATTCTCTGACACTATGTGGTAGGTGAGTGTTGGACAGATACTGCCTCTCTCATTCTCTGAGACTATGTGACAGGTGAGTGTTGGATAGATACTGCCTCTCTCATTCTCTGACACTATGTAACAGGTGAGTGTTGGATAGATACTGCCTCTTTCATTCTCTGAAACTTTGTGACAGGTGAGTGTTGGACAGTTACTGCCTCCCTCATTCTCTGATACTGTGACACGTGTGTGTTGGGTAGATACTGCCTCTTTCATTCTCTGAAACTATGTGACAGGTGAGTGTTGGATAGATACTGCCTCTCTCATTCTCTGATACAATGTGACAAGTGAGTGTTGGATAGATACTGCCTCTCTCATTCTCTGATACTATGTGACAGGTAAGTGTTGTATAGACACTGCCTCTCTCATTCTCTGATACTATGTTACAGGTGAGTGTTGGATAGATACAGCCTCTCTCATTCTCTGACACTATGTGACAGGTAAGTGTTGGATAGATACTGCCCCTCTCATTCTCTGACACTATGTGACAGGTGAGTGTTTGATAGATTAGTGCACGCTCATTCTCTGACACTATCTCACAGGTAAATGTTGGATGGATACTGTCTCTTTCATTCTCTGACACGAAATGACAGTTCAGTGTGATATAGATACTGTCTTTCTCAATCTCTGACACGATGTGACAGGTGAGTGTTGGAGAGATACTGCCTCTTTCATTCTCTGACACTTTGTGACAGGTGAGTGTTGGATTGATACTGTCTCCCTCATTCTCTCACACTACGTGACAGGTGAGTGTTGGATAGATACTGCCTCTCTCATTCTCTGACACTATGTGGTAGGTGAGTGCTGGAAAGATACTGCCTCTCTCATTGTCTGAGACTATGTGACAGGTGAGTGTTGGATAGATACTGCCTCTCTCATTCTCTGACACTATGTCACAGGTGACTGTAGGATAGCTACTGCCTCTCCCATTCTCTGACACTATGTGACAGGTGAGTGTTGGATAGATACTGTCTCTCTCATTCTCTGACACTATGTGACAGTTGACTGTAGGATAGCTACTGCCTCTCCCATTCTCTGACACTATGTGACAGGTGAGTGTTGGACAGATACTGCCTCTCTCATTCTCTGACACTATGTGACAGGTGAGTGATGGATAGATACTGCCTCTCTCATTCTCTGACACTATGTGACAGGTGAGTGTTGGATAGATACTGCCTCTCACATTCTCTGACACTATGTGACAGGTGAGTGATGGATAGATACTGCCTCTCTCATTCTCTGACACTATGTGACAGGTGAGTGTTGGATAGATACTGCCTCTCTCATTCTCTGTGACTATGCGACAGGTGAGTGTTGGATAGATACAGTCTCTCTCATTCTCTGACACTATGTGACAGGTGAGTGTTGGATAGATTAGTGCATCGCTCATTCTCTGACACTATCTCACAGGTACGTGTTGGATGGATACTGCCTCTCACATTCTCTGACACTATGTGACAGGTGAGTGATGGATAGATACTGCCTCTCTCATTCTCTGACACTATGTGACAGGTGAGTGTTGGATAGATACTGCCTCTCTCATTCTCTGACACTATGTGGTAGGTGAGTGTTGGATCGATACTGTCTCTCTCATCCTCTCACACTATGTGACAGGTGATTATTGGATAGATACTGCCTCTCTCATTCTCTGACACTATGTGGTAGGTGAGTGTTGGACAGATACTGCCTCTCTCATTCTCATAGACTATGTGACAGGTGAGTGTTGGATAGATACTGCCTCCCTCATTCTCTGACACTATGTCACAGGTGACTGTAGGATAGCTACTGCCTCTCCCATTCTCTGACACTATGTGACAGGTGAGTGTTGGATAGATACTGTCTCTCTCATTCTCTGACACTATGTGACAGTTGACTGTAGGATAGCTACTGCCTCTCCCTTTCTCTGACACTATGTGACAGGTGAGTGTTGGACAGATACTGCCTCTCTCATTTTCTGACACGATGTGACAGGTGAGTGTTGGATACATACTGCCTCTCCCATTCTCTGACACTATGTGACAGGTGAGTGTTGGATAGATACTGTCTCTCTCATTCTCTGACACTATGTGACAGGTGTGTTTTGCATAGAGACTGTCTCTGTCATTCTTTCACACTATGTGACAGGTGAGTGTTGGATAGATTAGTGCATCTCGCATTCACTGACAACATCCCACAGGTCAGTGTTGGATAGATACTGCCTCTGTCATTCTTTCACACAATGTGACATGTGAGTGTTGGATAGATAAGTGCATCACTCTTTCTCTGACAATATGTGACAGGTAAGTGTTGGAGAGGTACTGCCTCTCTCATTCTCTTGCACGAAGTGACAGGTGAGTGTTGTATAGATTCTGCCTCTCTCCTTCTCTGACACTATGAGACATGTGAGTGTTGGATAGATATTGTCTCTGTCATTCTTTCACACTATGTGACAGGTGAGTGTTGGATAGATGAGTGCATCTCTCATTCTCTGACATCATCGCACAGGTAAGTGTTGGATAGATACTGCCTCTCTCATTCTCTGATACTATGTGACAGGTAAGTGTTGGATAGATACTGCCTCTCTCATTCTCTGATACTATGTGACAGGTGAATGTTGGATAGATTAGTACATCGCTCATTCTCTGACACTATCTCACAGGTAAGTGTTGGAAGGATACTGCCTCTCACATTCTCTGACACTATGTGACAGGTGAGTGATGGATAGATACTGCCTCTCTCATTCTCTGACACTATGTGACAGGTGAGTGTTGGATAGATACTGCCTCTCTCATTCTCTGACACTATGTGGTAGGTGAGTGTTGGATCGATACTGCCTCTCTCATTCTCTGAGACTATGTGCCAGGTGAGTTTTGGATAGATACTGCCTCTCTCATTCTCTGACACGAAGTGACAGGTAAGTGTTGGATAGATACTGCCTCTCTCATTCTCTGACACTATGTAACAGGTGAGTGTTGGATAGATACTGCCTCTTTCATTCTCTGAAACTTTGTGACAGGTGAGTGTTGGACAGTTACAGCCTCCCTCATTCTCTGATACTGTGACACGTGTGTGTTGGATAGATACTGCCTCTTTAATTCTCTGAAACTATGTGACAGGTGAGTGTTGGATAGATACTGCCTCTCCCATTCTCTGATACAATGTGACAAGTGAGTGTTGGATAGATACTGCCTCTCTCATTCTCTGATACTGTGTGACAGGTAAGTGTTGTATAGATACTGCCTCTCTCATTCCCTGATACTATGTTACAGGTCAGTGTTGGATAGATACAGCCTCTCTCATTCTCTGACACTATGTGACAGGTAAGTGTTGGATAGATACTGCCTCTCTCATTCTCTGACACTATGTGACAGGTGAGTGTTTGATAGATTAGTGCACGCTCATTCTCTGACACTATCTCACAGGTAAATGTTGGATGGATACTGTCTCTTTCATTCTCTGACACGAAATGACAGTTCAGTGTGATATAGATACTGTCTTTCTCAATCTCTGACACTATGTGACAGGTGAGTGTTGGATAGATACTGCCTCTCTCATTCTCTGACACTATGTGGTAGGTGAGTGTTGGATCGATACTGTCTCTCTCATCCTCTCACACTATGTGACAGGTGAGTATTGGATAGATACTGCCTCTCTCATTCTCTGACACTATGTGGTAGGTGAGTGTTGGACAGATACTGCCTCTCTCATTCTCATAGACTATGTGACAGGTGAGTGTTGGATAGATACTGCCTCCCTCATTCTCTGACACTATGTCACAGGTGACTGTAGGATAGCTACTGCCTCTCCCATTCTCTGACACTATGTGACAGGTGAGTGTTGGATAGATACTGTCTCTCTCATTCTCTGACACTATGTGACAGTTGACTGTAGGATAGCTACTGCCTCTCCCTTTCTCTGACACTATGTGACAGGTGAGTGTTGGACAGATACTGCCTCTCTCATTTTCTGACACGATGTGACAGGTGAGTGTTGGATACATACTGCCTCTCCCATTCTCTGACACTATGTGACAGGTGAGTGTTGGATAGATACTGTCTCTCTCATTCTCTGACACTATGTGACAGGTGTGTTTTGCATAGAGACTGTCTCTGTCATTCTTTCACACTATGTGACAGGTGAGTGTTGGATAGATTAGTGCATCTCGCATTCACTGACAACATCCCACAGGTCAGTGTTGGATAGATACTGCCTCTGTCATTCTTTCACACAATGTGACATGTGAGTGTTGGATAGATAAGTGCATCACTCTTTCTCTGACAATATGTGACAGGTAAGTGTTGGAGAGGTACTGCCTCTCTCATTCTCTTGCACGAAGTGACAGGTGAGTGTTGTATAGATTCTGCCTCTCTCCTTCTCTGACACTATGAGACATGTGAGTGTTGGATAGATATTGTCTCTGTCATTCTTTCACACTATGTGACAGGTGAGTGTTGGATAGATGAGTGCATCTCTCATTCTCTGACATCATCGCACAGGTAAGTGTTGGATAGATACTGCCTCTCTCATTCTCTGATACTATGTGACAGGTAAGTGTTGGATAGATACTGCCTCTCTCATTCTCTGATACTATGTGACAGGTGAATGTTGGATAGATTAGTACATCGCTCATTCTCTGACACTATCTCACAGGTAAGTGTTGGAAGGATACTGCCTCTCACATTCTCTGACACTATGTGACAGGTGAGTGATGGATAGATACTGCCTCTCTCATTCTCTGACACTATGTGACAGGTGAGTGTTGGATAGATACTGCCTCTCTCATTCTCTGACACTATGTGGTAGGTGAGTGTTGGATCGATACTGCCTCTCTCATTCTCTGAGACTATGTGCCAGGTGAGTTTTGGATAGATACTGCCTCTCTCATTCTCTGACACGAAGTGACAGGGAAGTGTTGGATAGATACTGCCTCTCTCATTCTCTGACACTATGTAACAGGTGAGTGTTGGATAGATACTGCCTCTTTCATTCTCTGAAACTTTGTGACAGGTGAGTGTTGGACAGTTACTGCCTCCCTCATTCTCTGATACTGTGACACGTGTGTGTTGGATAGATACTGCCTCTTTAATTCTCTGAAACTATGTGACAGGTGAGTGTTGGATAGATACTGCCTCTCCCATTCTCTGATACAATGTGACAAGTGAGTGTTGGATAGATACTGCCTCTCTCATTCTCTGATACTATGTGACAGGTAAGTGTTGTATAGATACTGCCTCTCTCATTCCCTGATACTATGTTACAGGTCAGTGTTGGATAGATACAGCCTCTCTCATTCTCTGACACTATGTGACAGGTAAGTGTTGGATAGATACTGCCTCTCTCATTCTCTGACACTATGTGACAGGTGAGTGTTTGATAGATTAGTGCACGCTCATTCTCTGACACTATCTCACAGGTAAATGTTGGATGGATACTGTCTCTTTCATTCTCTGACACGAAATGACAGTTCAGTGTGATATAGATACTGTCTTTCTCAATCTCTGACACGATGTGACAGGTGAGTGTTGGAGAGATACTGCCTATTTCATTCTCTGACACTTTGTGACAGGTGAGTGTTGGATTGATACTGTCTCCCTCATTCTCTCATACTACGTGACAGGTGAGTGTTGGATAGATACTGCCTCTCTCATTCTCTGACACTATGTGGTAGGTGAGTGCTGGAAAGATACTGCCTCTCTCATTGTCTGAGACTATGTGACAGGTGAGTGTTGGATAGATACTGCCTCTCTCATTCTCTGACACTATGTCACAGGTGACTGTAGGATAGCTACTGCCTCTCCCATTCTCTGACACTATGTGACAGGTGAGTGTTGGATAGATACTGTCTCTCTCATTCTCTGACACTATGTGACAGTTGACTGTAGGATAGCTACTGCCTCTCCCATTCTCTGACACTATGTGACAGGTGAGTGTTGGACAGATACTGCCTCTCTCATTCTCTGACCCAATGTGACAGGTGAGTGATGGATAGATACTGCCTCTCTCATTCTCTGACACTATGTGACAGGTGAGTGTTGGATAGATACTGCCTCTCACATTCTCTGACACTATGTGACAGGTGAGTGATGGATAGATACTGCCTCTCTCATTCTCTGACACTATGTGACAGGTGAGTGTTGGATAGATACTGCCTCTCTCATTCTCTGACACTATGTGACAGGTGAGTGTTTGATAGATTAGTGCACGCTCATTCTCTGACACTATCTCACAGGTAAATGTTGGATGGATACTGTCTCTTTCATTCTCTGACACGAAATGACAGTTCAGTGTGATATAGATACTGTCTTTCTCAATCTCTGACACGATGTGACAGGTGAGTGTTGGAGAGATACTGCCTCTTTCATTCTCTGACACTTTGTGACAGGTGAGTGTTGGATTGATACTGTCTCCCTCATTCTCTCACACTACGTGACAGGTGAGTGTTGGATAGATACTGCCTCTCTCATTCTCTGACACTATGTGGTAGGTGAGTGCTGGAAAGATACTGCCTCTCTCATTGTCTGAGACTATGTGACAGGTGAGTGTTGGATAGATACTGCCTCTCTCATTCTCTGACACTATGTCACAGGTGACTGTAGGATAGCTACTGCCTCTCCCATTCTCTGACACTATGTGACAGGTGAGTGTTGGATAGATACTGTCTCTCTCATTCTCTGACACTATGTGACAGTTGACTGTAGGATAGCTACTGCCTCTCCCATTCTCTGACACTATGTGACAGGTGAGTGTTGGACAGATACTGCCTCTCTCATTCTCTGACACTATGTGACAGGTGAGTGATGGATAGATACTGCCTCTCTCATTCTCTGACACTATGTGACAGGTGAGTGTTGGATAGATACTGCCTCTCACATTCTCTGACACTATGTGACAGGTGAGTGATGGATAGATACTGCCTCTCTCATTCTCTGACACTATGTGACAGGTGAGTGTTGGATAGATACTGCCTCTCTCATTCTCTGTGACTATGCGACAGGTGAGTGTTGGATAGATACAGTCTCTCTCATTCTCTGACACTATGTGACAGGTGAGTGTTGGATAGATTAGTGCATCGCTCATTCTCTGACACTATCTCACAGGTACGTGTTGGATGGATACTGCCTCTCACATTCTCTGACACTATGTGACAGGTGAGTGATGGATAGATACTGCCTCTCTCATTCTCTGACACTATGTGACAGGTGAGTGTTGGATAGATACTGCCTCTCTCATTCTCTGACACTATGTGGTAGGTGAGTGTTGGATCGATACTGTCTCTCTCATCCTCTCACACTATGTGACAGGTGATTATTGGATAGATACTGCCTCTCTCATTCTCTGACACTATGTGGTAGGTGAGTGTTGGACAGATACTGCCTCTCTCATTCTCATAGACTATGTGACAGGTGAGTGTTGGATAGATACTGCCTCCCTCATTCTCTGACACTATGTCACAGGTGACTGTAGGATAGCTACTGCCTCTCCCATTCTCTGACACTATGTGACAGGTGAGTGTTGGATAGATACTGTCTCTCTCATTCTCTGACACTATGTGACAGTTGACTGTAGGATAGCTACTGCCTCTCCCTTTCTCTGACACTATGTGACAGGTGAGTGTTGGACAGATACTGCCTCTCTCATTTTCTGACACGATGTGACAGGTGAGTGTTGGATACATACTGCCTCTCCCATTCTCTGACACTATGTGACAGGTGAGTGTTGGATAGATACTGTCTCTCTCATTCTCTGACACTATGTGACAGGTGTGTTTTGCATAGAGACTGTCTCTGTCATTCTTTCACACTATGTGACAGGTGAGTGTTGGATAGATTAGTGCATCTCGCATTCACTGACAACATCCCACAGGTCAGTGTTGGATAGATACTGCCTCTGTCATTCTTTCACACAATGTGACATGTGAGTGTTGGATAGATAAGTGCATCACTCTTTCTCTGACAATATGTGACAGGTAAGTGTTGGAGAGGTACTGCCTCTCTCATTCTCTTGCACGAAGTGACAGGTGAGTGTTGTATAGATTCTGCCTCTCTCCTTCTCTGACACTATGAGACATGTGAGTGTTGGATAGATATTGTCTCTGTCATTCTTTCACACTATGTGACAGGTGAGTGTTGGATAGATGAGTGCATCTCTCATTCTCTGACATCATCGCACAGGTAAGTGTTGGATAGATACTGCCTCTCTCATTCTCTGATACTATGTGACAGGTAAGTGTTGGATAGATACTGCCTCTCTCATTCTCTGATACTATGTGACAGGTGAATGTTGGATAGATTAGTACATCGCTCATTCTCTGACACTATCTCACAGGTAAGTGTTGGAAGGATACTGCCTCTCACATTCTCTGACACTATGTGACAGGTGAGTGATGGATAGATACTGCCTCTCTCATTCTCTGACACTATGTGACAGGTGAGTGTTGGATAGATACTGCCTCTCTCATTCTCTGACACTATGTGGTAGGTGAGTGTTGGATCGATACTGCCTCTCTCATTCTCTGAGACTATGTGCCAGGTGAGTTTTGGATAGATACTGCCTCTCTCATTCTCTGACACGAAGTGACAGGTAAGTGTTGGATAGATACTGCCTCTCTCATTCTCTGACACTATGTAACAGGTGAGTGTTGGATAGATACTGCCTCTTTCATTCTCTGAAACTTTGTGACAGGTGAGTGTTGGACAGTTACTGCCTCCCTCATTCTCTGATACTGTGACACGTGTGTGTTGGATAGATACTGCCTCTTTAATTCTCTGAAACTATGTGACAGGTGAGTGTTGGATAGATACTGCCTCTCCCATTCTCTGATACAATGTGACAAGTGAGTGTTGGATAGATACTGCCTCTCTCATTCTCTGATACTGTGTGACAGGTAAGTGTTGTATAGATACTGCCTCTCTCATTCCCTGATACTATGTTACAGGTCAGTGTTGGATAGATACAGCCTCTCTCATTCTCTGACACTATGTGACAGGTAAGTGTTGGATAGATACTGCCTCTCTCATTCTCTGACACTATGTGACAGGTGAGTGTTTGATAGATTAGTGCACGCTCATTCTCTGACACTATCTCACAGGTAAATGTTGGATGGATACTGTCTCTTTCATTCTCTGACACGAAATGACAGTTCAGTGTGATATAGATACTGTCTTTCTCAATCTCTGACACTATGTGACAGGTGAGTGTTGGATAGATACTGCCTCTCTCATTCTCTGACACTATGTGGTAGGTGAGTGTTGGATCGATACTGTCTCTCTCATCCTCTCACACTATGTGACAGGTGAGTATTGGATAGATACTGCCTCTCTCATTCTCTGACACTATGTGGTAGGTGAGTGTTGGACAGATACTGCCTCTCTCATTCTCATAGACTATGTGACAGGTGAGTGTTGGATAGATACTGCCTCCCTCATTCTCTGACACTATGTCACAGGTGACTGTAGGATAGCTACTGCCTCTCCCATTCTCTGACACTATGTGACAGGTGAGTGTTGGATAGATACTGTCTCTCTCATTCTCTGACACTATGTGACAGTTGACTGTAGGATAGCTACTGCCTCTCCCTTTCTCTGACACTATGTGACAGGTGAGTGTTGGACAGATACTGCCTCTCTCATTTTCTGACACGATGTGACAGGTGAGTGTTGGATACATACTGCCTCTCCCATTCTCTGACACTATGTGACAGGTGAGTGTTGGATAGATACTGTCTCTCTCATTCTCTGACACTATGTGACAGGTGTGTTTTGCATAGAGACTGTCTCTGTCATTCTTTCACACTATGTGACAGGTGAGTGTTGGATAGATTAGTGCATCTCGCATTCACTGACAACATCCCACAGGTCAGTGTTGGATAGATACTGCCTCTGTCATTCTTTCACACAATGTGACATGTGAGTGTTGGATAGATAAGTGCATCACTCTTTCTCTGACAATATGTGACAGGTAAGTGTTGGAGAGGTACTGCCTCTCTCATTCTCTTGCACGAAGTGACAGGTGAGTGTTGTATAGATTCTGCCTCTCTCCTTCTCTGACACTATGAGACATGTGAGTGTTGGATAGATATTGTCTCTGTCATTCTTTCACACTATGTGACAGGTGAGTGTTGGATAGATGAGTGCATCTCTCATTCTCTGACATCATCGCACAGGTAAGTGTTGGATAGATACTGCCTCTCTCATTCTCTGATACTATGTGACAGGTAAGTGTTGGATAGATACTGCCTCTCTCATTCTCTGATACTATGTGACAGGTGAATGTTGGATAGATTAGTACATCGCTCATTCTCTGACACTATCTCACAGGTAAGTGTTGGAAGGATACTGCCTCTCACATTCTCTGACACTATGTGACAGGTGAGTGATGGATAGATACTGCCTCTCTCATTCTCTGACACTATGTGACAGGTGAGTGTTGGATAGATACTGCCTCTCTCATTCTCTGACACTATGTGGTAGGTGAGTGTTGGATCGATACTGCCTCTCTCATTCTCTGAGACTATGTGCCAGGTGAGTTTTGGATAGATACTGCCTCTCTCATTCTCTGACACGAAGTGACAGGGAAGTGTTGGATAGATACTGCCTCTCTCATTCTCTGACACTATGTAACAGGTGAGTGTTGGATAGATACTGCCTCTTTCATTCTCTGAAACTTTGTGACAGGTGAGTGTTGGACAGTTACTGCCTCCCTCATTCTCTGATACTGTGACACGTGTGTGTTGGATAGATACTGCCTCTTTAATTCTCTGAAACTATGTGACAGGTGAGTGTTGGATAGATACTGCCTCTCCCATTCTCTGATACAATGTGACAAGTGAGTGTTGGATAGATACTGCCTCTCTCATTCTCTGATACTATGTGACAGGTAAGTGTTGTATAGATACTGCCTCTCTCATTCCCTGATACTATGTTACAGGTCAGTGTTGGATAGATACAGCCTCTCTCATTCTCTGACACTATGTGACAGGTAAGTGTTGGATAGATACTGCCTCTCTCATTCTCTGACACTATGTGACAGGTGAGTGTTTGATAGATTAGTGCACGCTCATTCTCTGACACTATCTCACAGGTAAATGTTGGATGGATACTGTCTCTTTCATTCTCTGACACGAAATGACAGTTCAGTGTGATATAGATACTGTCTTTCTCAATCTCTGACACGATGTGACAGGTGAGTGTTGGAGAGATACTGCCTATTTCATTCTCTGACACTTTGTGACAGGTGAGTGTTGGATTGATACTGTCTCCCTCATTCTCTCATACTACGTGACAGGTGAGTGTTGGATAGATACTGCCTCTCTCATTCTCTGACACTATGTGGTAGGTGAGTGCTGGAAAGATACTGCCTCTCTCATTGTCTGAGACTATGTGACAGGTGAGTGTTGGATAGATACTGCCTCTCTCATTCTCTGACACTATGTCACAGGTGACTGTAGGATAGCTACTGCCTCTCCCATTCTCTGACACTATGTGACAGGTGAGTGTTGGATAGATACTGTCTCTCTCATTCTCTGACACTATGTGACAGTTGACTGTAGGATAGCTACTGCCTCTCCCATTCTCTGACACTATGTGACAGGTGAGTGTTGGACAGATACTGCCTCTCTCATTCTCTGACCCAATGTGACAGGTGAGTGATGGATAGATACTGCCTCTCTCATTCTCTGACACTATGTGACAGGTGAGTGTTGGATAGATACTGCCTCTCACATTCTCTGACACTATGTGACAGGTGAGTGATGGATAGATACTGCCTCTCTCATTCTCTGACACTATGTGACAGGTGAGTGTTGGATAGATACTGCCTCTCTCATTCTCTGTGACTATGCGACAGGTGAGTGTTGGATAGATACAGTCTCTCTCATTCTCTGACACTATGTGACAGGTGAGTGTTGGATAGATTAGTGCATCGCTCATTCTCTGACACTATCTCACAGGTAAGTGTTGGATGGATACTGCCTCTCACATTCTCTGACACTATGTGACAGGTGAGTGATGGATAGATACTGCCTCTCTCATTCTCTGACACTATGTGACAGGTGAGTGTTGGATAGATACTGCCTCTCTCATTCTCTGACACTATGTGGTAGGTGAGTGTTGGATCGATACTGTCTCTCTCATCCTCTCACACTATGTGACAGGTGAGTATTGGATAGATACTGCCTCTCTCATTCTCTGACACTATGTGGTAGGTGAGTGTTGGACAGATACTGCCTCTCTCATTCTCATAGACTATGTGACAGGTGAGTGTTGGATAGATACTGCCTCCCTCATTCTCTGACACTATGTCACAGGTGACTGTAGGATAGCTACTGCCTCTCCCATTCTCTGACACTATGTGACAGGTGAGTGTTGGATAGATACTGTCTCTCTCATTCTCTGACACTATGTGACAGTTGACTGTAGGATAGCTACTGCCTCTCCCTTTCTCTGACACTATGTGACAGGTGAGTGTTGGACAGATACTGCCTCTCTCATTTTCTGACACGATGTGACAGGTGAGTGTTGGATACATACTGCCTCTCCCATTCTCTGACACTATGTGACAGGTGAGTGTTGGATAGATACTGTCTCTCTCATTCTCTGACACTATGTGACAGGTGTGTTTTGCATAGAGACTGTCTCTGTCATTCTTTCACACTATGTGACAGGTGAGTGTTGGATAGATTAGTGCATCTCGCATTCACTGACAACATCCCACAGGTCAGTGTTGGATAGATACTGCCTCTGTCATTCTTTCACACAATGTGACATGTGAGTGTTGGATAGATAAGTGCATCACTCTTTCTCTGACAATATGTGACAGGTAAGTGTTGGAGAGGTACTGCCTCTCTCATTCTCTTGCACGAAGTGACAGGTGAGTGTTGTATAGATTCTGCCTCTCTCCTTCTCTGACACTATGAGACATGTGAGTGTTGGATAGATATTGTCTCTGTCATTCTTTCACACTATGTGACAGGTGAGTGTTGGATAGATGAGTGCATCTCTCATTCTCTGACATCATCGCACAGGTAAGTGTTGGATAGATACTGCCTCTCTCATTCTCTGATACTATGTGACAGGTAAGTGTTGGATAGATACTGCCTCTCTCATTCTCTGATACTATGTGACAGGTGAATGTTGGATAGATTAGTACATCGCTCATTCTCTGACACTATCTCACAGGTAAGTGTTGGAAGGATACTGCCTCTCACATTCTCTGACACTATGTGACAGGTGAGTGATGGATAGATACTGCCTCTCTCATTCTCTGACACTATGTGACAGGTGAGTGTTGGATAGATACTGCCTCTCTCATTCTCTGACACTATGTGGTAGGTGAGTGTTGGATCGATACTGCCTCTCTCATTCTCTGAGACTATGTGCCAGGTGAGTTTTGGATAGATACTGCCTCTCTCATTCTCTGACACGAAGTGACAGGGAAGTGTTGGATAGATACTGCCTCTCTCATTCTCTGACACTATGTAACAGGTGAGTGTTGGATAGATACTGCCTCTTTCATTCTCTGAAACTTTGTGACAGGTGAGTGTTGGACAGTTACTGCCTCCCTCATTCTCTGATACTGTGACACGTGTGTGTTGGATAGATACTGCCTCTTTAATTCTCTGAAACTATGTGACAGGTGAGTGTTGGATAGATACTGCCTCTCCCATTCTCTGATACAATGTGACAAGTGAGTGTTGGATAGATACTGCCTCTCTCATTCTCTGATACTATGTGACAGGTAAGTGTTGTATAGATACTGCCTCTCTCATTCCCTGATACTATGTTACAGGTCAGTGTTGGATAGATACAGCCTCTCTCATTCTCTGACACTATGTGACAGGTAAGTGTTGGATAGATACTGCCTCTCTCATTCTCTGACACTATGTGACAGGTGAGTGTTTGATAGATTAGTGCACGCTCATTCTCTGACACTATCTCACAGGTAAATGTTGGATGGATACTGTCTCTTTCATTCTCTGACACGAAATGACAGTTCAGTGTGATATAGATACTGTCTTTCTCAATCTCTGACACTATGTGACAGGTGAGTGTTGGAGAGATACTACCTCTCTCATTCTCTGACACTTTGTGACAGGTGAGTTTTGGATTGATACTGTCTCTCTCATTCTCTCACACTATGTGACAGGTGAGTGTTGGATAGATACTGCCTCTCTCATTCTCTGACACTATGTGGTAGGTGAGTGTTGGACAGATACTGCCTCTCTCATTCTCTGAGACTATGTGACAGGTGAGTGTTGGATAGATACTGCCTCCCTCATTCTCTGACACTATGTCACAGGTGACTGTAGGATAGCTACTGCCTCTCCCATTCTCTGACACTATGTGACAGGTGAGTGTTGGATAGATACTGTCTCTCTCATTCTCTGACACTATGTGACAGTTGACTGTAGGATAGCTACTGCCTCTCCCATTCTCTGACACTATGTGACAGGTGAGTGTTGGACAGATACTGCCTCTCTCATTCTCTGACACGATGTGACAGGTGAGTGTTGGATAGATACTGCCTCTCCCATTCTCTGACACTATGTGACAGGTGAGTGTTGGATAGATACTGTCTCTCTCATTCTCTGACACTTTGTGACAGGTGAGTTTTGCATAGAGACTGTCTCTGTCATTCTTTCACACTACGTGACAGGTGAGTGTTGGATAGATTAGTGCATCTCTCATTCACTGACAACATCCCACAGGTCAGTGTTGGATAGATAGTGCCTCTGTCATTTTTTCACACAATGTGACATGTGAGTGTTGGATAGATTAGTGCATCACTCTTTCTCTGACAATATGTGACAGGTAAGTGTTGGAGAGGTACTGCCTCTCTCATTCTCTTGCACGAAGTGACAGGTGAGTGTTGTATAGATTCTGCCTCTCTCCTTCTCTGACACTATGAGACATGTGAGTGTTGGATAGATACTGTCTCTGTCATTCTTTCACACTATGTGACAGGTGAGTGTTGCATAGATTAGTGCATCACTCATTCTCTGACATCATCGCACAGGTAAGTGTTGGATAGATACTGCCTCTCTCATTCTCTGATACTATGTGACAGGTAAGTGTTGGATAGATACTGCCTCTCTCATTCTCTGATACTATGTGACAGGTGAGTGTTGGATAGATTAGTGCATCGCTCATTCTCTGACACTATCTCACAGGTAAGTGTTGGAAGGATACTGCCTCTCACATTCTCTGACACTATGTGACAGGTGAGTGATGGATAGATACTGCCTCTCTCATTCTCTGACACTATGTGACAGGTGAGTGTTGGATAGATACTGCCTCTCTCATTCTCTGACACTATGTGGTAGGTGAGTGTTGGATCGATACTGCCTCTCTCATTCTCTGAGACTATGTGCCAGGTGAGTGTTGGATAGATACTGCCTCTCTCATTCTCTGACACGAAGTGACAGGTAAGTGTTGGATAGATACTGCCTCTCTCATTCTCTGACACTATGTAACAGGTGAGTGTTGGATAGATACTGCCTCTTTCATTCTCTGAAACTTTGTGACAGGTGAGTGTTGGACAGTTACTGCCTCCCTCATTCTCTGATACTTTGACACGTGTGTGTTGGATAGATACTGCCTCTTTCATTCTCTGAAACTATGTGACAGGTGAGTGTTGGATAGATACTGCCTCTCCCATTCTCTGATACAATGTGACAAGTGAGTGTTGGATAGATACTGCCTCTCTCATTCTCTGATACTATGTGACAGGTAAGTGTTGTATAGATACTGCCTCTCTCATTCCCTGATACTATGTTACAGGTGAGTGTTGGATAGATACAGCCTCTCTCATTCTCTGACACTATGTGACAGGTAAGTGTTGGATAGATACTGCCTCTCTCATTCTCTGACACTATGTGACAGGTGAGTGTTTGATAGATTTGTGCACGCTCATTCTCTGACACTATCTCACAGGTAAATGTTGGATGGATACTGTCTCTTTCATTCTCTGACACGAAATGACAGTTCAGTGTGATATAGATACTGTCTTTCTCAATCTCTGACACTATGTGACAGGTGAGTGTTGGAGAGATACTACCTCTCTCATTCTCTGACACTTTGTGACAGGTGAGTTATGGATTGATACTGTCTCTCTCATTCTCTCACACTATGTGACAGGTGAGTGTTGGATAGATAATGCCTCTCTCATTCTCTGACACTATGTGGTAGGTGAGTGTTGGACAGATACTGCCTCTCTCATTCTCTGAGACTATGTGACAGGTGAGTGTTGGATAGATACTGCCTCCCTCATTCTCTGACACTATGTCACAGGTGACTGTAGGATAGCTACTGCCTCTCCCATTCTCTGACACTATGTGACAGGTGAGTGTTGGATAGATACTGTCTCTCTCATTCTCTGACACTATGTGACAGTTGACTGTAGGATAGCTACTGCCTCTCCCATTCTCTGACACTATGTGACAGGTGAGTGTTGGATAGATACTGTCTCTCTCATTCTCTGACACTATGTGACAGGTGAGTTTTGCATAGAGACTGTCTCACTCATTCTTTCACACTATGTGACAGGTGAGTGTTGGATAGATTAGTGCATCTCTCATTCACTGACAACATCCCACAGGTCAGTGTTGGATAGATACTGCCTCTGTCATTCTTTCACACAATGTGACATGTGAGTGTTGGATAGATTAGTGCATCACTCTTTCTCTGACAATATGTGACAGGTAAGTGTTGGAGAGGTACTGCCTCTCTCATTCTCTTGCACGAAGTGACAGGTGAGTGTTGTATAAATTCTGCCTCTCTCCTTCTCTGACACTATGAGACATGTGAGTGTTGGATAGATACTGTCTCTGTCATTCTTTCACACTATATGACAGGTGAGTGTTGGATAGATTAGTGCATCTCTCATTCTCTGACATCATCGCACAGGTAAGTGTTGGATAGATACTGCCTCTCTCATTCTCTGATACTATGTGACAGGTGAGTGTTGGTTAGATTCTGCCTCTCTCATTCTCTGACACTATGTGATACGTGAGTGTTGGATAGATACTGCCTCTCTCATTCTCTGACACTATGTGACAGGTGACTGTAGGACAGATACTGCCTCTCTCATTCTTTCACACTTTGTGACAGCTAAGTTTTGGATAGATACTGCCTCTCTCATTCTCTGATACCATGTGACAGATGAGTGCTGGATAGATACTGCCTCTCTCATTCTCTGATACAGTGTGACAGGTGAGTGGAGGGTAGATACTGCCTCTCACATTCTCTGACACTGTGTGACAGGTGATTGCTGGATAGATACTGCCTGTTTTATTCTCTGACACTATGTGACAGGTGAGTGATGGATAGATACTGCCTCTCTCATTCTCTGATACTATGTAACAGGTAAGTTTTGGATAGATACTGCCTCTCTCATTCTCTGATACTATGTGACAGGTGAGTGTTGGATAGATACTGCCTCTGTCATTCTCTGACACTATGTGACAGGTGAGTGTTGGATAGATACAGCCTCTCTCATTCTCTACACTCTGTGACAGGTAAGTGTTGGATAGATACTGCCTCTGTCATTCTCTGATACTATGTGACAGGTGAGTGTTGGATAGATACTGCCTCTCTCATTCTCTGTGACTATGTGACAGGTGAGTGTTGGATAGATACAGTCTATCTCATTCTCTGACACTATGTGACAGGTGAGTGTTGGATAGATTTGTGCATCGCTCATTCTCTGACACTATCTCGCAGGTAAGTGTTGGATGATACTGCCTCTCACATTCTCTGACACTATGTGACAGGTGAGAGATGGATAGATACTGCCTCTCTCATTCTCTGACACTATGTGACAGGTGAGTGTTGGATAGATACTGCCTCTCTCATTCTCTGTGACTATGTGACAGGTGAGTGTTGGATAGATACAGTCTCTCTCATTCTCTGACACTATGTGACAGGTGAGTGTTGGATAGATTAGTGCATCGCTCATTCTCTGACACTATCTCACAGGTAAGTGTTGGATGGATACTGCCTCTCACATTCTCTGACACTATGTGACAGGTGAGTGATGGATAGATACAGCCTCTCTCATTCTCTGACACTATGTGACAGGTGAGTGTTGGATAGATACTGCCTCTCTCTTTCTCTGACACTATGTGGTATGTGAGTGTTGGATCGATACTGCCTCTCTCATTCTCTGAGACTATGTGCCAGGTGAGTGTTGGATAGATACTGCCTCTCTCATTCTCTGACACGAAGTGACAGGTAAGTTTTGGATAGAAACTGCCTCTCTCATTCTCTGACACGAAGTGACAGGTGAGTGTTGGATAGATACTGCCTCTTTCATTCTCTGAAACTTTGTGACAGGTGAGTGTTGGACAGTTACTGCCTCCCTCATTCTCTGATACTGTGACACGTGTGTGTTGGATAGATACTGCCTCTTTCATTCTCTGAAACTATGTGACAGGTGAGTGTTGGATAGATACTGCCTCTCTCATTCTCTGACACTATGTGGTAGGTGAGTGTTGGATAGATACTGCCTCTCTCATTCTCTGAGACTATGTGACAGGTGAGTGTAGAATAGATACTGCCTCTCTCATTCTCTGACACGAAGTGACAGGTAAGTGTTGGATAGATACTGCCTCTCTCATTCTCTGACACGAAGTGACTGGTGAGTGTTGGACAGATACTGACTATCTCATTCTCTGAGACTATGTGACAGGTGAGTGTTGGATTGTAACTGCCTCCCTCATTCTCTGATACTGTGACACGTGTGTGTTGGATAGATACTGCCTCTCACTTTCTCTGACACTGTGTGATAGGTGAGTGTTGGATAGATACTGTCTCTCTCATTCTCTGACACTATGTAACAGGTGACTGTTGGATAGATTCTGCCTCTTTCATTCTCTGGCACTTTGTGACAGGTGAGTGTTGGACAGTTACTGCCTCCCTCATTCTCTGATACTGTGACACGTGTGTGTTGGATAGTTACTGCCTCATTCATTCTCTGAAACTATGTGACAGGTGAGTGTTGGATAGATACTGCCTCTCTCATTCTCTGATACAATGTGACAAGTGAGTGTTGGATAGATACTGCCTCTCTCATTCTCTGATACTATGTGGCAGGTAAGTGTTGGATAGATACTGCCTCTCTCATTCTCTGATATTTTGTGACAGGTGAGTGTTGGATAGATACTGCCTCTCTCATTCTCTGACAATATGTGACAGGTGAGTGTTGGATAGATATTGCCTCTCTCATTCTCTGACACCTTGTGACAGGTGAGTGTTGGATAGATACAGCCTCTCTCATTCTCTGACACTATGTGACAGCTAAGTGTTGGATAGATACTGCCTCTCTCATTCTCTGACACTATGTGACAGGTGAGTGTTTGATAGATTAGTGCATCGCTCAGTCTCTGACACTATCTCACAGGTAAGTGTTGGATGGATACTGTTTCTTTCATTCTCTGACACGAAATGACAGTTCAGTGTGATATAGATACTGTCTTTCTCAATCTCTGACACTATGTGACAGGTGAGTGTTGGATAGATACTGCCTCTCTCATTCTCTGACACTTTGTGACAGGTGTGTGTTTGATAGATACTGTCTTTCTCATTCTCTGACACGTTGTGACAGGTGAGTGTTGGATAGATACTGCCTCTCTCATTCTCTGAGAATATGTGACAGGTGAGTGTTGGAGAGATACTGCCTCTCACATTCTCGTACACTATGTGACAGGTAAGTGTTGGATAGTTACTGCCTCTCATTCTCTGACACTATGTGACAGGTGAGTGTTGGATAGATACTGCTTCTCTCATTCTCAGACACGATGTGACAGGTAAGTGTTGGATAGATACTGTCTCTCTCATTCTCTGACACTATGTGACAGGTGAGTGATGGATAGATACTGCCTCTCTCATTCTCTGATATTGTGTGACCGGTGAGTGTTGAATAGATACTGCATCTCTCATTCTCTGACACGAAGTGACAGGTGAGTGTTGAATAGATACTGCATCTCGCATTTTCTGATACTATGTGACAGGTGAGTGTTGGATTGAAACTGTCTGTCATTCTTTGACACTATGTGACAGGTAATTGTTGGATAGATTAGTGCATCGCTCATTCTCTGACACTATCTCACAGGTAAGTGTTGGATGGATTCTGTCTCTTTCATTCTCTGACACGAAATGACAGTTCAGTGTGATATAGATACTGTCTTTCTCAATCTCTGACACTATGTGACAGGTGAGTGTTGGATAGATACTGCCTCTCTCATTCTCTGACACGTTATGACAGGTGAGTGTTGGATAGATACTGCCTCTCTCATTCTCTGAGAATATGTGACAGGTGAGTGTTGGAGAGATACTGCCTCTCACATTCTCGTACACTATGTGACAGGTAAGTGTTGGATAGTTACTGCCTCTCATTCTCTGACACTATGTGACAGGTGAGTGTTGGATAGACACTGCCTCTCTCATTCTCAGACATGATGTGACAGGTAAGTGTTGGATAGATACTGTCTCTCTCATTCTCTGACACTGTGTGACAGGTGAGTGATGGATAGATACTGCCTCTCACATTCTCTGATACTGTGTGAACGGTGAGTGTTGGACAGATACTGCCTCTCTCATTCTCTGACTCGACGTGACAGGTAAGTGTTCGATAGATACTGCCTCTCTCAGTCTCTGACACGATGTGACTGGTGAGTGTTGAATAGATACTGCATCTCTCATTCTCTGACACGATGTGACAGGTGAGTGTTGAATAGATACTGCATCTCGCATTCTCTGATACTATGTGACAGGTGAGTGTTGGATTGAAACTGTCTGTCATTCTCCGACACTATATGACAGGTAATTGTTGGATAGATACTGCCTCTCTCATTCTCTGACACTTTGTGACAGGTGAGTGATGGAGAGATACTGCCTCTCTCATTCTCTGATACTATGTGACAGGTGAGTGTTGGATAGATACTGCCTCTCTCATTCTCTGACATGATGTGACAGGTGAGTATTGGATAGATACTGCCTCTGTCATTCTCTGACACTATGTGACAGTTGTCAGTTGCATAGATACTGCCCCTCTCATTCTGTGACAATATGTGACAGGTGAGTGTTGGATAGATACTACCTGTCTCATTCCCTGAGACTATGTGACAGGTGAGTGTTGGATAGATACTGCCCCTCTCATTCTCTGACAATATGTGACAGGTGAGTGTTGGATAGATACTGCCTCTTTCATTCTCTGACACTAGATACTATCTCTGTCATTCTTTCACACTATTAGACAGGTGAGTGTTGGTAGATGCTGCCTCTGTCATTCTCTGACATTATGTGACAGGTGAGTGTTGGATAGATTAGTGCATCGCTCATTCTCTGACACTATCTCACAGTTAAGTGTTGGATGGATTCTGTCTCTTTCATTCTCTGACACGAAATGACAGTTCAGTGTGATATAGATACTGTCTTTCTCAATCTCTGACACTATGTGACAGGTGAGTGTTGGATAGATACTGCCTCTCTCATTCTCTGACACGTTATGACAGGTGAGTGTTGGATAGATACTGCCTCTCTCATTCTCTGAGAATATGTGACAGGTGAGTGTTGGAGAGATACTGCCTCTCACATTCTCGTACACTATGTGACAGGTAAGTGTTGGATAGTTACTGCCTCTCATTCTCTGACACTATGTGACAGGTGAGTGTTTGATAGATTAGTGCACGCTCATTCTCTGACACTATCTCACAGGTAAATGTTGGATGGATACTGTCTCTTTCATTCTCTGACACGAAATGACAGTTCAGTGTGATATAGATACTATCTTTCTCAATCTCTGACACGATGTGACAGGTGAGTGTTGGAGAGATACTGCCTCTTTCATTCTCTGACACTTTGTGACAGGTGTGTGTTGGATTGATACTGTCTCCCTCATTCTCTCACACTATGTGACAGGTGAGTGTTGGATAGATACTGCCTCTCTCATTCTCTGACACTATGTGGTAGGTGAGTGCTGGAAAGATACTGCCTCTCTCATTGTCTGAGACTATGTGACAGGTGAGTGTTGGATAGATACTGCCTCCCTCATTCTCTGACACTATGTCACAGGTGACTGTAGGATAGCTACTGCCTCTCCCATTCTCTGACACTATGTGACAGGTGAGTGTTGGATAGATACTGTCTCTCTCATTCTCTGACACTATGTGACAGTTGACTGTAGGATAGCTACTGCCTCTCCCATTCTCTGACACTATGTGACAGGTGAGTGTTGGACAGATACTGCCTCTCTCATTCTCTGACACTATGTGACAGGTGAGTGTTGGATAGATTTGTGCATCGCTCATTCTCTGACACTATCTCACAGGTAAGTGTTGGATAGATACTGCCTCTCACATTCTCTGACACTATGTGACAGTTGAGTGATGGATAGATACTGCCTCTCTCATTCTCTGACACTATGTGACAGGTGAGTGTTGGATAGATACTGCCTCTCTCATTCTCTGTGACTATGTGACAGGTGAGTGTTGGATAGATACAGTCTCTCTCATTCTCTGACACTATGTGACAGGTGAGTGTTGGATAGATTAGTGCATCGCTCATTCTCTGACACTATCTCACAGGTAAGTGTTGGATGGATACTGCCTCTCACATTCTCTGACACTATGTGACAGGTGAGTGATGGATAGATACTGCCTCTCTCATTATCTGACACTATGTGACAGGTGAGTGTTGGATAGATACTGCCTCTCTCATTCTCTGACACTATGTGGTAGGTGAGTGTTGGATCGATACTGCCTCTGTCATTCTCTGAGACTATGTGCCAGGTGAGTGTTGGATAGATACTGCCTCTCTCATTCTCTGACACTATGTGGTAGGTGAGTGTTGGACAGATACTGCCTCCCTCATTCCCTGAGACTATGTGACAGTTGAGTGTTGGATAGATACTGCCTCCCTCATTCTCTGACACTTTGTGACAGGAGAGTGTTGGATTGATACTGTCTCTCTCATCCTCTCACACTATGTGACAGGTGAGTATTGGATAGATACTGCCTCTCTCATTCTCTGACACTATGTGGTAGGTGAGTGTTGGACAGATACTGCCTCTCTCATTCTCATAGACCATGTGACAGATGAGTGTTGGATAGATACTGCCTCCCTCATTCTCTGACACTATGGCACAGGTGACTGTAGGATAGCTACTGCCTCTCCCATTCTATGACACTATGTGACAGGTGAGTGTTGGATAGATACTGTCTCTCTCATTCTCTGACACTATGTGACAGTTGACTGTAGGATAGCTACTGCCTCTCCCATTCTCTGACACTATGTGACAGGTGAGTGTTGGACAGATACTGCCTCTCTCATTCTCTGACACGATGTGACAGGTGAGTGTTGGATACATACTACCTCTCCCATTCTCTGACACTATGTGACAGGTGAGTGTTGGATAGATACTGTCTCTCTCATTCTCTGATACAATGTGACAGGTGTGTTTTGCATAGAGACTGTCTCTGTCATTCTTTCACACTATGTGACAGGTGAGTGTTGGATAGATTAGTGCATCTCGCATTCACTGACAACATCCCACAGGTCAGTGTTGGATAGATACTGCCTCTGTCATTCTTTCACACAATGTGACATGTGAGTGTTGGATAGATAAGTGCATCACTCTTTCTCTGACAATATGTGACAGGTAAGTGTTGGAGAGGTACTGCCTCTCTCATTCTCTTGCACGAAGTGACAGGTGAGTGTTGTATAGATTCTGCCTCTCTCCTTCTCTGACACTATGAGACATGTGAGTGTTGGATAGATATTGTCTCTGTCATTCTTTCACACTATGTGACAGGTGAGTGTTGGATAGATGAGTGCATCTCTCATTCTCTGACATCATCGCACAGGTAAGTGTTGGATAGATACTGCCTCTCTCATTCTCTGATACTATGTGACAGGTAAGTGTTGGATAGATACTGCCTCTCTCATTCTCTGATACTATGTGACAGGTGAATGTTGGATAGATTAGTACATCGCTCATTCTCTGACACTATCTCACAGGTAAGTGTTGGAAGGATACTGCCTCTCACATTCTCTGACACTATGTGACAGGTGAGTGATGGATAGATACTGCCTCTCTCATTCTCTGACACTTTGTGACAGGTGAGTGTTGGATTGATACTGTCTCTCTCATTCTCTCACACTATGTGACAGGTGAGTGTTGGATAGATACTGCCTATCTCATTCTCTGACACTATGTGGTAGGTGAGTGTTGGACAGATACTGCCTCTCTCATTCTCTGAGACTATGTGACAGGTGAGTGTTGGATAGATACTGCCTCTCTCATTCTCTGACACTATGTAACAGGTGAGTGTTGGATAGATACTGCCTCTTTCATTCTCTGAAACTTTGTGACAGGTGAGTGTTGGACAGTTACTGCCTCCCTCATTCTCTGATACTGTGACACGTGTGTGTTGGATAGATACTGCCTCTTTCATTCTCTGAAACTATGTGACAGGTGAGTGTTGGATAGATACTGCCTCTCTCATTCTCTGATACAATGTGACAAGTGAGTGTTGGATAGATACTGCCTCTCTCATTCTCTGATACTATGTGACAGGTAAGTGTTGTATAGACACTGCCTCTCTCATTCTCTGATACTATGTTACAGGTGAGTGTTGGATAGATACAGCCTCTCTCATTCTCTGACACTATGTGACAGGTAAGTGTTGGATAGATACTGCCTCTCTCATTCTCTGACACTATGTGACAGGTGAGTGTTTGATAGATTAGTGCACGCTCATTCTCTGACACTATCTCACAGGTAAATGTTGGATGGATACTGTCTCTTTCATTCTCTGACACGAAATGACAGTTCAGTGTGATATAGATACTGTCTTTCTCAATCTCTGACACGATGTGACAGGTGAGTGTTGGAGAGATACTGCCTCTTTCATTCTCTGACACTTTGTGACAGGTGAGTGTTGGATTGATACTGTCTCCCTCATTCTCTCACACTACGTGACAGGTGAGTGTTGGATAGATACTGCCTCTCTCATTCTCTGACACTATGTGGTAGGTGAGTGCTGGAAAGATACTGCCTCTCTCATTGTCTGAGACTATGTGACAGGTGAGTGTTGGATAGATTCTGCCTCTCTCATTCTCTGACACTATGTCACAGGTGACTGTAGGATAGCTACTGCCTCTCCCATTCTCTGACACTATGTGACAGGTGAGTGTTGGATAGATACTGTCTCTCTCATTCTCTGACACTATGTGACAGTTGACTGTAGGATAGCTACTGCCTCTCCCATTCTCTGACACTATGTGACAGGTGAGTGTTGGACAGATACTGCCTCTCTCATTCTCTGACACTATGTGACAGGTGAGTGATGGATAGATACTGCCTCTCTCATTCTCTGACACTATGTGACAGGTGAGTGTTGGATAGATACTGCCTCTCACATTCTCTGACACTATGTGACAGGTGAGTGATGGATAGATACTGCCTCTCTCATTCTCTGACACTATGTGACAGGTGAGTGTTGGATAGATACTGCCTCTCTCATTCTCTGTGACTATGCGACAGGTGAGTGTTGGATAGATACAGTCTCTCTCATTCTCTGACACTATGTGACAGGTGAGTGTTGGATAGATTAGTGCATCGCTCATTCTCTGACGCTATCTCACAGGTAAGTGTTGGATGGATACTGCCTCTCACATTCTCTGACACTATGTGACAGGTGAGTGATGGATAGATACTGCCTCTCTCATTCTCTGACACTATGTGACAGGTGAGTGTTGGATAGATACTGCCTCTCTCATTCTCTGACACTATGTGGTAGGTGAGTGTTGGATCGATACTGTCTCTCTCATCCTCTCACACTATGTGACAGGTGAGTATTGGATAGATACTGCCTCTCTCATTCTCTGACACTATGTGGTAGGTGAGTGTTGGACAGATACTGCCTCTCTCATTCTCATAGACTATGTGACAGGTGAGTGTTGGATAGATACTGCCTCCCTCATTCTCTGACACTATGTCACAGGTGACTGTAGGATAGCTACTGCCTCTCCCATTCTCTGACACTATGTGACAGGTGAGTGTTGGATAGATACTGTCTCTCTCATTCTCTGACACTATGTGACAGTTGACTGTAGGATAGCTACTGCCTCTCCCTTTCTCTGACACTATGTGACAGGTGAGTGTTGGACAGATACTGCCTCTCTCATTTTCTGACACGATGTGACAGGTGAGTGTTGGATACATACTGCCTCTCCCATTCTCTGACACTATGTGACAGGTGAGTGTTGGATAGATACTGTCTCTCTCATTCTCTGACACTATGTGACAGGTGTGTTTTGCATAGAGACTGTCTCTGTCATTCTTTCACACTATGTGACAGGTGAGTTTTGGATAGATTAGTGCATCTCGCATTCACTGACAACATCCCACAGGTCAGTGTTGGATAGATACTGCCTCTGTCATTCTTTCACACAATGTGACATGTGAGTGTTGGATAGATAAGTGCATCACTCTTTCTCTGACAATATGTGACAGGTAAGTGTTGGAGAGGTACTGCCTCTCTCATTCTCTTGCACGAAGTGACAGGTTAGTGTTGTATAGATTCTGCCTCTCTCCTTCTCTGACACTATGAGACATGTGAGTGTTGGATAGATATTGTCTCTGTCATTCTTTCACACTATGTGACAGGTGAGTGTTGGATAGATGAGTGCATCTCTCATTCTCTGACATCATCGCACAGGTAAGTGTTGGATAGATACTGCCTCTCTCATTCTCTGATACTATGTGACAGGTAAGTGTTGGATAGATACTGCCTCTCTCATTCTCTGATACTATGTGACAGGTGAATGTTGGATAGATTAGTACATCGCTCATTCTCTGACACTATCTCACAGGTAAGTGTTGGAAGGATACTGCCTCTCACATTCTCTGACACTATGTGACAGGTGAGTGATGGATAGATACTGCCTCTCTCATTCTCTGACACTATGTGACAGGTGAGTGTTGGATAGATACTGCCTCTCTCATTCTCTGACACAATGTGGTAGGTGAGTGTTGGATCGATACTGCCTCTCTCATTCTCTGAGACTATGTGCCAGGTGAGTTTTGGATAGATACTGCCTCTCTCATTCTCTGACACGAAGTGACAGGTAAGTGTTGGATAGATACTGCCTCTCTCATTCTCTGACACTATGTAACAGGTGAGTGTTGGATAGATACTGCCTCTTTCATTCTCTGAAACTTTGTGACAGGTGAGTGTTGGACAGTTACTGCCTCCCTCATTCTCTGATACTGTGACACGTGTGTGTTGGATAGATACTGCCTCTTTAATTCTCTGAAACTATGTGACAGGTGAGTGTTGGATAGATACTGCCTCTCCCATTCTCTGATACAATGTGACAAGTGAGTGTTGGATAGATACTGCCTCTCTCATTCTCTGATACTATGTGACAGGTAAGTGTTGTATAGATACTGCCTCTCTCATTCCCTGATACTATGTTACAGGTCAGTGTTGGATAGATACAGCCTCTCTCATTCTCTGACACTATGTGACAGGTAAGTGTTGGATAGATACTGCCTCTCTCATTCTCTGACACTATGTGACAGGTGAGTGTTTGATAGATTAGTGCACGCTCATTCTCTGACACTATCTCACAGGTAAATGTTGGATGGATACTGTCTCTTTCATTCTCTGACACGAAATGACAGTTCAGTGTGATATAGATACTGTCTTTCTCAATCTCTGACACTATGTGACAGGTGAGTGTTGGAGAGATACTACCTCTCTCATTCTCTGACACTTTGTGACAGGTGAGTTTTGGATTGATACTGTCTCTCTCATTCTCTCACACTATGTGACAGGTGAGTGTTGGATAGATACTGCCTCTCTCATTCTCTGACACTATGTGGTAGGTGAGTGTTGGACAGATACTGCCTCTCTCATTCTCTGAGACTATGTGACAGGTGAGTGTTGGATAGATACTGCCTCCCTCATTCTCTGACACTATGTTACAGGTCAGTGTTGGATAGATACAGCCTCTCTCATTCTCTGACACTATGTGACAGGTAAGTGTTGGATAGATACTGCCTCTCTCATTCTCTGACACTATGTGACAGGTGAGTGTTTGATAGATTAGTGCACGCTCATTCTCTGACACTATCTCACAGGTAAATGTTGGATGGATACTGTCTCTTTCATTCTCTGACACGAAATGACAGTTCAGTGTGATATAGATACTGTCTTTCTCAATCTCTGACACTATGTGACAGGTGAGTGTTGGAGAGATACTACCTCTCTCATTCTCTGACACTTTGTGACAGGTGAGTTTTGGATTGATACTGTCTCTCTCATTCTCTCACACTATGTGACAGGTGAGTGTTGGATAGATACTGCCTCTCTCATTCTCTGACACTATGTGGTAGGTGAGTGTTGGACAGATACTGCCTCTCTCATTCTCTGAGACTATGTGACAGGTGAGTGTTGGATAGATACTGCCTCCCTCATTCTCTGACACTATGTCACAGGTGACTGTAGGATAGCTACTGCCTCTCCCATTCTCTGACACTATGTGACAGGTGAGTGTTGGATAGATACTGTCTCTCTCATTCTCTGACACTATGTGACAGTTGACTGTAGGATAGCTACTGCCTCTCCCATTCTCTGACACTATGTGACAGGTGAGTGTTGGACAGATACTGCCTCTCTCATTCTCTGACACGATGTGACAGGTGAGTTTTGGATAGATACTGCCTCTCCCATTCTCTGACACTATGTGACAGGTGAGTGTTGGATAGATACTGTCTCTCTCATTCTCTG
Organism: Pristiophorus japonicus; assembly: GCF_044704955.1. Taxonomy (NCBI): domain Eukaryota; kingdom Metazoa; phylum Chordata; class Chondrichthyes; family Pristiophoridae; genus Pristiophorus; species Pristiophorus japonicus. Next base: position 1,672,145 of record NW_027254824.1, on the reverse strand, counting down.
ACACTATGTGACAGGTGAGTTTTGCATAGAGACTGTCTCTGTCATTCTTTCACACTACGTGACAGGTGAGTGTTGGATAGATTAGTGCATCTCTCATTCACTGACAACATCCCACAGGTCAGTGTTGGATAGATAGTGCCTCTGTCATTTTTTCACACAATGTGACATGTGAGTGTTGGATAGATTAGTGCATCACTCTTTCTCTGACAATATGTGACAGGTAAGTGTTGGAGAGGTACTGCCTCTCTCATTCTCTTGCACGAAGTGACAGGTGAGTGTTGTATAGATTCTGCCTCTCTCCTTCTCTGACACTATGAGACATGTGAGTGTTGGATAGATACTGTCTCTGTCATTCTTTCACACTATGTGACAGGTGAGTGTTGCATAGATTAGTGCATCACTCATTCTCTGACATCATCGCACAGGTAAGTGTTGGATAGATACTGCCTCTCTCATTCTCTGATACTATGTGACAGGTAAGTGTTGGATAGATACTGCCTCTCTCATTCTCTGATACTATGTGACAGGTGAGTGTTGGATAGATTAGTGCATCGCTCATTCTCTGACACTATCTCACAGGTAAGTGTTGGAAGGATTCTGCCTCTCACATTCTCTGACACTATGTGACAGGTGAGTGATGGATAGATACTGCCTCTCTCATTCTCTGACACTATGTGACAGGTGAGTGTTGGATAGATACTGCCTCTCTCATTCTCTGACACTATGTGGTAGGTGAGTGTTGGATCGATACTGCCTCTCTCATTCTCTGAGACTATGTGCCAGGTGAGTGTTGGATAGATACTGCCTCTCTCATTCTCTGACACGAAGTGACAGGTAAGTGTTGGATAGATACTGCCTCTCTCATTCTCTGACACTATGTAACAGGTGAGTGTTGGATAGATACTGCCTCTTTCATTCTCTGAAACTTTGTGACAGGTGAGTGTTGGACAGTTACTGCCTCCCTCATTCTCTGATACTTTGACACGTGTGTGTTGGATAGATACTGCCTCTTTCATTCTCTGAAACTATGTGACAGGTGAGTGTTGGATAGATACTGCCTCTCCCATTCTCTGATACAATGTGACAAGTGAGTGTTGGATAGATACTGACTCTCTCATTCTCTGATACTATGTGACAGGTAAGTGTTGTATAGATACTGCCTCTCTCATTCCCTGATACTATGTTACAGGTGAGTGTTGGATAGATACAGCCTCTCTCATTCTCTGACACTATGTGACAGGTAAGTGTTGGATAGATACTGCCTCTCTCATTCTCTGACACTATGTGACAGGTGAGTGTTTGATAGATTAGTGCACGCTCATTCTCTGACACTATCTCACAGGTAAATGTTGGATGGATACTGTCTCTTTCATTCTCTGACACGAAATGACAGTTCAGTGTGATATAGATACTGTCTTTCTCAATCTCTGACACTATGTGACAGGTGAGTGTTGGAGAGATACTACCTCTCTCATTCTCTGACACTTTGTGACAGGTGAGTTATGGATTGATACTGTCTCTCTCATTCTCTCACACTATGTGACAGGTGTTGGATAGATAATGCCTCTCTCATTCTCTGACACTATGTGGTAGGTGAGTGTTGGACAGATACTGCCTCTCTCATTCTCTGAGACTATGTGACAGGTGAGTGTTGGATAGATACTGCCTCCCTCATTCTCTGACACTATGTCACAGGTGACTGTAGGATAGCTACTGCCTCTCCCATTCTCTGACACTATGTGACAGGTGAGTGTTGGATAGATACTGTCTCTCTCATTCTCTGACACTATGTGACAGTTGACTGTAGGATAGCTACTGCCTCTCCCATTCTCTGACACTATGTGACAGGTGAGTGTTGGATAGATACTGTCTCTCTCATTCTCTGACACTATGTGACAGGTGAGTTTTGCATAGAGACTGTCTCACTCATTCTTTCACACTATGTGACAGGTGAGTGTTGGATAGATTAGTGCATCTCTCATTCACTGACAACATCCCACAGGTCAGTGTTGGATAGATACTGCCTCTGTCATTCTTTCACACAATGTGACATGTGAGTGTTGGATAGATTAGTGCATCACTCTTTTTCTGACAATATGTGACAGGTAAGTGTTGGAGAGGTACTGCCTCTCTCATTCTCTTGCACGAAGTGACAGGTGAGTGTTGTATAGATTCTGCCTCTCTCCTTCTCTGACACTATGAGACATGTGAGTGTTGGATAGATACTGTCTCTGTCATTCTTTCACATTATGTGACAGGTGAGTGTTGGATAGATTAGTGCATCTCTCATTCTCTGACATCATCGCACAGGTAAGTGTTGGATAGATACTGCCTCTCTCATTCTCTGATACTATGTGACAGGTGAGTGTTGGTTAGATTCTGCCTCTCTCATTCTCTGACACTATGTGATACGTGAGTTTTGGATAGATACTGCCTCTCTCATTCTCTGACACTATGTGACAGGTGACTGTAGGACAGATACTGCCTCTCTCATTCTTTCACACTTTGTGACAGCTAAGTTTTGGATAGATACTGCCTCTCTCATTCTCTGATACCATGTGACAGATGAGTGCTGGATAGATACTGCCTCTCTCATTCTCTGATACAGTGTGACAGGTGAGTGGAGGGTAGATACTGCCTCTCACATTCTCTGACACTGTGTGACAGGTGATTGCTGGATAGATACTGCCTGTTTTATTCTCTGACACTATGTGACAGGTGAGTGATGGATAGATACTGCCTCTCTCATTCTCTGATACTATGTAACAGGTAAGTTTTGGATAGATACTGCCTCTCTCATTCTCTGATACTATGTGACAGGTGAGAGTTGTATAGATACTGCCTCTGTCATTCTCTGACACTATGTGACAGGTGAGTGTTGGATAGATACAGCCTCTCTCATTCTCTACACTCTGTGACAGGTAAGTGTTGGATAGATACTGCCTCTGTCATTCTCTGATACTATGTGACAGGTGAGTGTTGGATAGATACTGCCTCTCTCATTCTCTGTGACTATGTGACAGGTGAGTGTTGGATAGATACAGTCTATCTCATTCTCTGACACTATGTGACAGGTGAGTGTTGGATAGATTTGTGCATCGCTCATTCTCTGACACTATCTCGCAGGTAAGTGTTGGATGGATACTGCCTCTCACATTCTCTGACACTATGTGACAGGTGAGAGATGGATAGATACTGCCTCTCTCATTCTCTGACACTATGTGACAGGTGAGTGTTGGATAGATACTGCCTCTCTCATTCTCTGTGACTATGTGACAGGTGAGTGTTGGATAGATACAGTCTCTCTCATTCTCTGACACTATGTGACAGGTGAGTGTTGGATAGATTAGTGCATCGCTCATTCTCTGACACTATCTCACAGGTAAGTGTTGGATGGATACTGCCTCTCACATTCTCTGACACTATGTGACAGGTGAGTGATGGATAGATACTGCCTCTCTCATTCTCTGACACTATGTGACAGGTGAGTGTTGGATAGATACTGCCTCTCTCTTTCTCTGACACTATGTGGTATGTGAGTGTTGGATCGATACTGCCTCTCTCATTCTCTGAGACTATGTGCCAGGTGAGTGTTGGATAGATACTGCCTCTCTCATTCTCTGACACGAAGTGACAGGTAAGTGTTGGATAGAAACTGCCTCTCTCATTCTCTGACAGGAAGTGACAGGTGAGTGTTGGATAGATACTGCCTCTTTCATTCTCTGAAACTTTGTGACAGGTGAGTGTTGGACAGTTACTGCCTCCCTCATTCTCTGATACTGTGACACGTGTGTGTTGGATAGATACTGCCTCTTTCATTCTCTGAAACTATGTGACAGGTGAGTGTTGGATAGATACTGCCTCTCTCATTCTCTGACACTATGTGGTAGGTGAGTGTTGGATAGATACTGCCTCTCTCATTCTCTGAGACTATGTGACAGGTGAGTGTAGAATAGATACTGCCTCTCTCATTCTCTGACACGAAGTGACTGGTAAGTGTTGGATAGATACTGCCTCTCTCATTCTCTGAGACTATGTGACAGGTGAGTGTTGGATTGTAACTGCCTCCCACATTCACTGATACTGTGACACGTGTGTATTGGATAGATACTGCCTCTCACTTTCTCTGACACTGTGTGATAGGTGAGTGTTGGATAGATACTGTCTCTCTCATTCTCTGACACTATGTAACAGGTGACTGTTGGATAGATTCTGCCTCTTTCATTCTCTGGCACTTTGTGACAGGTGAGTGTTGGACAGTTACTGCCTCCCTCATTCTCTGATACTGTGACACGTGTGTGTTGGATAGTTACTGCCTCATTCATTCTCTGAAACTATGTGACAGGTGAGTGTTGGATAGATACTGCCTCTCTCATTCTCTGATACAATGTGACAAGTGAGTGTTGGATAGATACTGCCTCTCTCATTCTCTGATACTATGTGGCAGGTAAGTGTTGGATAGATACTGCCTCTCTCATTCTCTGATATTTTGTGACAGGTGAGTGTTGGATAGATACTGCCTCTCTCATTCTCTGACAATATGTGACAGGTGAGTGTTGGATAGATACTGCCTCTCTCATTCTCTGACACCTTGTGACAGGTGAGTGTTGGATAGATACAGGCTCTCTCATTCTCTGACACTATGTGACAGCTAAGTGTTGGATAGATACTGCCTCTCTCATTCTCTGACACTATGTGACAGGTGAGTGTTTGATAGATTAGTGCATCGCTCAGTCTCTGACACTATCTCACAGGTAAGTGTTGGATGGATACTGTTTCTTTCTTTCTCTGACACGAAATGACAGTTCAGTGTGATATAGATACTGTCTTTCTCAATCTCTGACACTATGTGACAGGTGAGTGTTGGATAGATACTGCCTCTCTCATTCTCTGACACTTTGTGACAGGTGTGTGTTTGATAGATACTGTATCTCTCATTCTCTGACACGTTGTGACAGGTGAGTGTTGGATAGATACTGCCTCTCTCATTCTCTGAGAATATGTGACAGGTGAGTGTTGGAGAGATACTGCCTCTCACATTCTCGTACACTATGTGACAGGTAAGTGTTGGATAGTTACTGCCTCTCATTCTCTGACACTATGTGACAGGTGAGTGTTGGATAGATACTGCTTCTCCCATTCTCAGACACGATGTGACAGGTAAGTGTTGGATAGATACTGTCTCTCTCATTCTCTGACACTATGTGACAGGTGAGTGATGGATAGATACTGCCTCTCTCATTCTCTGATATTGTGTGACCGGTGAGTGTTGAATAGATACTGCATCTCTCATTCTCTGACACGAAGTGACAGGTGAGTGTTGAATAGATACTGCATCTCGCATTCTCTGATACTATGTGACAGGTGAGTGTTGGATTGAAACTGTCTGTCATTCTTTGACACTATGTGACAGGTAATTGTTGGATAGATTAGTGCATCGCTCATTCTCTGACACTATCTCACAGGTAAGTGTTGGATGGATTCTGTCTCTTTCATTCTCTGACACGAAATGACAGTTCAGTGTGATATAGATACTGTCTTTCTCAATCTCTGACACTATGTGACAGGTGAGTGTTGGATAGATACTGCCTCTCTCATTCTCTGACACGTTATGACAGGTGAGTGTTGGATAGATACTGCCTCTCTCATTCTCTGAGAATATGTGACAGGTGAGTGTTGGAGAGATACTGCCTCTCACATTCTCGTACACTATGTGACAGGTAAGTGTTGGATAGTTACTGCCTCTCATTCTCTGACACTATGTGACAGGTGAGTGTTGGATAGACACTGCCTCTCTCATTCTCAGACATGATGTGACAGGTAAGTGTTGGATAGATACTGTCTCTCTCATTCTCTGACACTGTGTGACAGGTGAGTGATGGATAGATACTGCCTCTCACATTCTCTGATACTGTGTGAACGGTGAGTGTTGGACAGATACTGCCTCTCTCATTCTCTGACTCGACGTGACAGGTAAGTGTTCGATAGATACTGCCTCTCTCAGTCTCTGACACGATGTGACTGGTGAGTGTTGAATAGATACTGCATCTCTCATTCTCTGACACGATGTGACAGGTGAGTGTTGAATAGATACTGCATCTCGCATTCTCTGATACTATGTGACAGGTGAGTGTTGGATTGAAACTGTCTGTCATTCTCCGACACTATATGACAGGTAATTGTTGGATAGATACTGCCTCTCTCATTCTCTGACACTTTGTGACAGGTGAGTGATGGAGAGATACTGCCTCTCTCATTCTCTGATACTATGTGACAGGTGAGTGTTGGATAGATACTGCCTCTCTCATTCTCTGACATGATGTGACAGGTGAGTATTGGATAGATACTGCCTCTGTCATTCTCTGACACTATGTGACAGTTGTGAGTTGCATAGATACTGCCCCTCTCATTCTGTGACAATATGTGACAGGTGAGTGTTGGATAGATACTACCTGTCTCATTCCCTGACACTATGTGACAGGTGAGTGTTGGATAGATACTGCCCCTCTCATTCTCTGACAATATGTGACAGGTGAGTGTTGGATAGATACTGCCTCTTTCATTCTCTGACACTAGATACTATCTCTGTCATTCTTTCACACTATTAGACAGGTGAGTGTTGGTAGATGCTGCCTCTGTCATTCTCTGACATTATGTGACAGGTGAGTGTTGGATAGATACTGCCTTTCTCATTCTCTGACAATATGTGACAGGTGAGTGGATGGTAGATACTGCCTCTCTCATTCTCTGACACGATGTGACAGGTGAGTGTTTGATATATTAGTGCATCTCTCATTCTCTGACACTTTGTGACAGGTGAGTGTTGGATAGATACAGCCTCTCTCATTCTCTGACACTATGTGACAGGTGAGTGTTGGATGGATACTGTCTCTTTCATTCTCTGACACGAAATGACAGTTCAGTGTGATATAGATACTGTCTTTCTCCTTCTCTGACACTATGTGACAGGTGAGTGTTGGATAGATATTGCCTCTCTCATTCTCAGACACGATGTGACAGGTAAGTTTTGAATAGATACTGCATCTCTCTTATTCTTTGACACTATGTAACAGGTGAGTGTTGGATAGATACTGCCTCTCATTCTCTGACACTATGTGACAGGTGAGTGTTGGATAGATACTGCCTCTCATTCTCTGACACTGTGAGACAGGTGAGTGTTGATAGATACTGCCTCTCATTCTCTGACACTGTGAGACAGGTGAGTTTTTGATAGATACTGGCTGTCTCATTCTCTGACGCGATGTGACAGGAGAGTTTTGGATAGATACTGCCTCTCTCTTTCTCTGATACTATGTGACAGGTGAGTGTTGGATGGATATTGCCTCTCTCATTCTCTGACACTATGTGACAGGTGAGTGTTGGATAGATATTGCCTCTCTCATTCTCTGACACTATGTGACAAGTGAGTGTTGGATAGATACTGCCCCTCCCATTCTCTGACACTATGTGACAGGTGAGTGTTGGATAGATACTGGCTCTCTCATTCTCCAACACTATGTGACAGATTCTGATTGACGGATGAGTGTAAGCTGGACATTGCAACTTTCAATCTCCGGTGCAGTGTCAGTGTGGGACTGACCGGTGATTATAGGATAGATACTGACACTTTCACTCACTGATCCATTGACAGGTAAATACATAATTAATATTGTGGGTGTCTGCTATGGTGGATTTGAATCTGTATCTGCCCATCTCTGCTATGTGAATGAGTGTTTTACTCTGTATGTCAGTTTCTGATACAAGAGCGTGGGTTTTATCTTGTACCTGTCAATTTCTGGTCATTGACTGTGGGTTTCATTCTGTACCTTTCCATTCCTGGTGAATGAGTGTGTGGTTTGTGCTGTACCTGCCCATCTCTGTTATCTGAATGTGAGCTCGACTCCACACCCATCATTCTCCAGTGTGTTAGTATTATTTTACTGTGTACCACCAATTCCTGATAGAGTATTCATTTTTCTTTTTCACTGTCAATTTTTGTTGTGGAGGTGAGTGTTTATGCTGAATCTGTCAGTCTCTGGTAAATGAGTCTGAGTTTTACTCTGTCTCAGGTATGTGAGTGTTGGCCTTTCTCAGTATCTCCATTTCTGTTATGGGAGTCTCGGTTTTATTCTGTACCTGTCAAGTTCTGAGAGGTGATTATGGGCCTTCCTCTATTGCTGCCTTTTTCTGCTTAACTGAGAGTGGGCTTTCATTTGTATCTGTCAGTTTCTGGTATGGAAGAGAGGTCTTTAACCTATACTGATTACGAGTGAGTGAGTCTGGGCATGTCACTGTATCTGTCAATTTATGTTGTGGGATTATGGATTTTAATATGTCAGTCTCTGATATGTGAGTGTGGGTTTTATACTGTATCTCTCAGTCTCTGATATACAAGTGTGTGTATTTTTCAGTAACTGTCAGGTTTTGGTGTATGTTGAGGTTTAATCTGTGCCTCTCAGTTTCTGCTATGTTAGTCTGAGTCTAATCTGTATTTGCCAGTCTCTGGTATGTGAACATGAGAATAAATTTTACATTTTACCTGTATTTCTCTGATATGTGAGTGAAGATTTTGCCTTCTACCTGTCATTTTTCTGATGTGTGGGTTTTACTCTGCCCCTATCAGTTTCTGCGATGCAAGTAACAATTCTACTTACTGCCTTTCAGTTTTACGATATGTGCCCATGGGATTTACACTTTACCTGTCACTCTCTGGTATGCAAGTGGGGATTTTATTCTGTTACTGTCACTTTCATATATGTGGGTGTGTGTTGTATACTGTATCTGTCAGTCTGTGATACGGGAATGTGGGTTTTATTCAACACCTGTCATCTTCTGGTATGTTCGGGGGGTTAAATACTGAATCTGTCAGATTCTGAAACATGAATATGGATTTTGCTCTGTACCCGTCAGCTTCTGATATGCGAGTGTGGTTTATACTTTCTGTTTGACATGTTTTCCAATAGGCGATTGTGTTTTTTATTCTCTACCTGCCAGTTTCTGGCAAGTGAGTGTGGGTGTTTCATGTATCTGTCAGTGTGATCTGTTTCAATGGTGAAACCGCATCTGATTCTACTGCTCCATGTGGCTGTAAGATTCACAGTGTAATTCTGCCACTTCGGATCACTGTGGGACTGACAGCTTCTGCTGTCTGTGACAATAGGATTGAGGGCAGTTCTGTGTCACTGCACTCTGTGAGTGAAAATCTACTTACTGTATTTGAGAAGGAGCTGCCTGCACTGTTCCTTGTGTTCTGGGTGGAGGAAAGCTCACATTTGTTCAGACTGGATAAAGAATTTTGTTCTGAGAATAATAATACGAGAACATTATTAGTTCTAAGATATGGATGCGGTGACAATACGATGTATCTGAGGGAGTGACAATGTCGCTCTCGATCATCAGCAACACGGTTCTGGAGAACGCAGCTCACCGAAACAATATAACCCATCTTTAAAATATCTTCTCCCACACTCCTCTCCTGGTGCCTGCAATAGATGCACTTTGTGAAACTCCCCACATCCTCACTGTCAGGCTGTGTTTCCACTGCTCACTGCCCAAGAACAACAGACACAGTGAGATTGGAACTGAATCAGGAACATTCACTACTGATTTGGGGAAAGAAAGCAGCAATGATTTGAAAGAGCGAGTGGTTTACTTTCTCTGTTACCTTACATTGTCCACACACAGCCCGAGAATGGGCTCCCCCTTCCCCCACTCACATCATGTTCCAGAACTAGTTCCTGCTCCACTCTGCCTCTTACACACAGCCCCCGAGGGAACTAAACCAGGAATATTCACTACTGGTTTGGAGAGAGAAAGCAGCAGATTATAAATAGCGGATTCTGCCCATTCTGTCTCCCTTACCCTGGACACACACTGTCCACACACAGCACGAGAATGGCCTCTCCCTTCCCGCACTCACACCACGCATTGAGACTGGTTCCTGCTCCACTCTGCCCCTTACACACAGCCACCGACTCCCCCTGAACTTTCTCCTGACTCAATGCCGATCTCTGAGCCCATCTGCGGACACACTCCCAAAGCGCTGCGCTGCTGTAAGGAGGCTGCTGCTTGCTGTTTTACCCCGGGGTCATGGTGTCTCCATTCCCGGCTGTTTTAAACCATCTTCTGCTCACTGAGTGAATGGTGATTACAGGCAGTGCTGGGGGAGGGGAGGGCGCATGTGCTATTCTGCTCAATGGGAATCATCACACGGGGTGGGGCTGAACCGCGAATGCGCAGCTCCCTGCAATAATTCAGCCTGTAAAAATCAAAGTTCACTTTTCCCAATTTACTTTTATCAGAATCTGAGCAAAGGAACTGGGCTTGGGGGGAAAGGACAGAGAATGATTAAAGCTGGGAACCTTGTCCCTTGGAGATGCTAAATTTGGGATCATTCCGTGCAGGGTGTTTCTCTCCATGAGCCTGTCTTCACAAAGCAATTCTGCAGAAACATCAGAGGGACGAGGGAGTGGGAGTGTTTGTTGGGACCGTGCAGGAGTTAATATCTGACAGACACAATCTGAGATCAGTTTAATTACAGTAAAACACTAGATCACTGAGAGTAATACCGAAGTGGATAATCAAGGGGCTATAGTGAGGGAGGAACTTAATACAATCACTATTCATAATAGTACTCAGAAAAATAATGGAAGTAAAGGCAGACAAGTCACCTTGCCCTGATGGCTTACATCGTAGGGTCTTAAGAGAACTGGCTGCAGAGATAGTGAACACATTGGTTGTAATCTACCAAAATTCCCTGGATTCTTGGGCGGTCCCAACAGATTCGAAAACCTAAAATGTAACGCCTCTATTTAAAAAAGGAGGCAGACAAAAAGCAGGTAAGTATAGACCAGTTAGCCTAACATCTGTCATTGGGAAAGTGCTGGAGACCATTATTAAGGAAGCAGTATCAGGACATTTTGAAAAGCATGATTCAATCAAGCAGAGTCAGTATGGCTTCATGAAAGGGAAATCATGTTTGACAAATTTGCTGGAGTTCTTTGAGGATATAATGAGTACGATGGATCAGGCAGAACCAGTGTATTTGGATTACCAGAAGGCATTTAATAAGGTGGCACATAAGAGGTTACTGCACAAGATAAAAGCTCACTGGGTTGGGAGCAGTATATTAGCATGGATAGAGGATAGGTTAATGAACAGAAAACAGAGAGTCGGGATAAATGGGTCTTTTTCTGGTTGGCAAATGGTAACCAGTGGGGTGCCGCAGGAATCGGTGCTGGGTCCTCAACTATTTACAATCTATATTGATGACTTGGATAAAAGGACCGAGTGTAATATAGCCAAGTTTGCTGATGATACAAAGATGGGTGGGAAAGCAAATTGAGGACACAAAAAATCTGCAAAGGGATATAGACAGGCTCAATGAGTGGGCAAAAATTTGTCAGATGTCATATAATATGGGAAAATGTGAGGTTATCCACGTTGGCAGAAATAATAGAAAAGAAAATTATAATTCAAGTGGAGAAAAATTGCAAGTGCTACAGGACAGAGAGACCTGAGGGTGTGTGTGCATAAAACACAAAACGTTAGTATGCAGGTACAGCAAGTAATCAGGAAGGCAAATGGAATGTTGGCCTTTATTGCAAGGGGGAGAGAGTATAAAAGCAGAGAAGTCCTGCTACAACTGTACAGGGTATTGGTGAGACCACACCTGGAATACTGCATGCACTTTTGGTCTGTGTATTTAAGGAAGGATATACTTGCATTGGAGGCTGTTTAGAGGTTGATTCCGGCGATGAGAGGGTTGTCCGATGAGGATATGTTGACAAGGTTGGGATGATTCTTTTGAACTCCAAAGTGTATGAGAGGTGATCTTATTGAAACATATGATAACGAGGAGACTCGACAACGTGGATCCAGAGAGGATACTGCCACTTATAGGTTAAACTAAAACTAGGGGGCATCGTCTCAGAATAAGGGGTCACCGATTTAAAACTGAGATGAGGAGGAATTTCTTCTCTCAGAGGGTTGTAAATCTGTGGAATTCTCTGCCCGAGAGCTGTGGAGGCTGGGTCATTGAATATATTTAAGGCAGAGCGAGACAGATATTTGAGCGATAAGTGATTAAAGGGTTATGGGGAGCGGGCAGAGAAGTGGATCAGATTACATGATCTTATTGAATGGCAGAGCAGGATCCAAGGGCCAAATGACCTACTCCTGCTCCTATTTCTTATGTTATTATGTTCTTATGAGATAATAACCCTGGGACTGTCAATGGGGACTCTAACCCTGGGACTGTACATGGGGACTCTAACCCTGGGACTGTACATGGGGACTCTCACCCTGGGACTGTACATGGGGACTCTAACCCTGGGACTGTAAATGGGGACTCTAACCCTGGGACTGTACATGGGGACTCTAAACCTGGGACTGTATATGGGGACTCTAACCCTGGGACTGTACATGGGGACTCTAACCCTGGGACTGTACATGGGGACTCTAACCCTGGGACTGTACATGGGGACTCTAACCCAGGGACTGTACATGGGGACTCTAACCCTGGGACTGTACATGGGGACTCTAACCCTGGGACTGTACATGGGGACTCTAACCCTGGGACTGTACATGGGGACTCTAACCCTGGGACTGTACATGGGGACTCTAACCCTGGGACTGTACATGGGGATTCTAACCCTGGGACTGTACATGGGGACTCTAACCCTGGGACTGTACATGGGGACTCTAATCCTGGGACTGTACATGGGGTCTCTAACCCTGGGACTGTACATGGGGACGCTAACCCAGGGAGTGAACAGCTCTGGGGCTTTCCTGTTACAATTGTCTGGGATGTAACCAGAAGCTGAGCACTGAGCAGCGCCTTTAGGAGATGGTGAGAAATCCGAGGTGTCGAAAATAAGTGAGCTGTTGCTTTACCAAGATGGCCGCGCATGCGCTTTGCTGCTCACTGAACCAAGATGGCGGAGGACTGACCCTGCCTTCCTGTACAAAGATGGCCGCCGTTACCCGGGGCCTGTGACCGGGAGAAAGCCTCGAGGCTGCAGCCGCCGATATTCCGGTTGTTATTCCGGGCTTCCGGCGGGCACCAGTTGTTTATGAAGCCTCCCCGCCTCCCCGCTGGTCCTTTACTCACCTCCGCCCCGCGGAGAATGGAATGTTTTGCGGAACAGATGTTTACCATGTCCATTCCGCCATTGCACGCACCGCGCATGCTCCAAACACAGCTCGGTCTCGCACCTGCGCACTGGGCCCCTGTAGTCTGGGCTCGGCACGTCCTCCGTCGCGGGGAATGCTGGGTAAATAGGAATGGAACGTCATGACTGGAACAGGATTTACTGGGCCCCCATTGGGCACTGAACATGTTCATCCTGGCACTCAGTCATTGTTCCTGCTGCTCTGTATAACCCTGTCCCTGAGCTGGACAGTAATGTTCTGTCTCAGTATTGTTTCAAACACCGAGTGTCCAATATTGGATTTCTCCATAAAAATAGACTCATTAATGTTCCCTTCCCTTCCATTTTGGGCCTTTTCTTACTCTAGATTATTTCACTTCTCACGTAATTCATCTTTTCCCACATCAAATCCCAAACTTGTTTCATTTGGGTATCCAGCTTGTGGATGTCTCAGACTGAACCGGCGTGTCTCACTTTACACTCATTTAACGTTCCTTTCAACCAACCCTTGAAAGAACTATCTTTCGTAAGACGGTAAATCTGTTATTTTCTGTATTTAACGATTGTTGAATGCGGTTAATCGATCTCCACACATACTGCATGTGATCAACTTTGAAATGTTCTGACCTTTGTAATTGCCTTTGCTTATTTTGATGGGTTATTTGATTACAATTTCTTATTACTAACATACCTTGCAGTATTTCTTGCACCAAAATAATTGTTTAAATACTTTCTTTATCAGGTTTTTAGCTTCCCCACTGATCTCTGTTTCTTCTTGTGGGGGAATCGAGAACTCGGTGGCAAAGTCTGAGCATAAGGGGGCGCCCAATTAAAATGGAAATGAAGAGGAATTTCTTCTCTCAGAGGGTTGTGAATTTCTGAAATTCTCTACCCCAAAGAACAGTGGAGTCTGGGTCATTGAAAATATTTAAGTTGCAGATAGAGTGATTTTTGAAAGAGAGTGGAGTCAAGGTTTATGGGGAGAGGGCAGGGAAGCGGAATTGAGGCCAAGATCAGATCAGCCAAGATCTTATTGAATGGCAGGGTGGGCTGAAGGGGCCTGATGGCTTCTGCTGCCCCTATTTCTTATATTGTTAGCGTTGGTTAGGGGCTGGGTTTAGATGTAGGTTTAGTGGTTGTGGTTTGTGTTTATTTGTTTAGGATTGGAATTAGTGATTGGTATAGTCAATAGGATATTCAGCTTAGGATATAATGATTAACTTAGAAAGCGCTATTGGCAATATAAGTGTTACTGGACATGCCCTGTTCCATTTCATGTTTTTAACCTCACAGAGCCGAGTCACAAAACAGCCTCACAATGTGTTCATTCAAGGAACCAGCTTTCCTGCACAAGCCTCATTTCTTTCTGTCAACAACACATCATAATCTCAACATTTCTCATGGAAAAATAAATTAGTGACATTAGATTTGGGTATTTTGGAACAATAACAGATGGATACAGTTGTTGCACTGGTTACATCTAATCATCAACCTGCCTGAAAAGGACTTCTGGCAATAATCTGTCACCAGGCCCCACCAGTCACCGTCTGATGCCTCCATCGTCTCTTCATTCATTATCCACCATTCCCCCTAACTGGAGCTGCATTCACCGGCATGACCATTCTCCATACTGAGGCTATCTCATTATCAAGCAGACAATGATCACCGGCACGGACTGGTTAGTCCGAGTGGCTCATTTCTGTGTAATTCTGTAATTTTGTAGTCTCATTGGAAGTGGTCCCTGGATTTGATGATTCATTGTAACTGGTCCCTGGATTTGGTGCCTCAGTGTAAGGGGTGCCTGGATTTGGTGACTCAGTGTAAGGGGTCCCTGGATTTGGTGCCTCAGTTTAAGGGGTCCATGGATTTTGTGCCTCAGTGTAAGGGGTCCCTGGATTTGGTGCCTAAGTGTAAGGGGTCCCTGGATTTGGTGCCTCAGTGTAAGTTGTCCCCGGATTTAATGTCTCAGTGTAAGGGGTCCCTGGATTTGATGTCTCAGTGTAAGGGGTCCCTGGATTTGATGCCTCAGTATAAGGGGTCCCTGGATTTGATGCCTCAGTGTAAGGAGTCCATGGATTTGATGCCTCAGTGTAAGTGGTCCCTGGATCTGATGCCTCAGTGTAAGGGGTCCCTGGATTTGGTGCCTCAGTGTAAGTTGTCCCTGGATTTGATGCCCCAGTGCAAGTGGCCCCTGGATTTGATGCCCCAGTGCAAGTGGTCCCTGGATTTGGAGTTACCATGAAAGTGGTTCCTGGATTTGGTGTCTTAATGTTGGTGGTCCCTGGATTTTGTCATGTATTCAACTATCATTGTAACCCATGTATAAGTTGACCTAAGTTGTACACCTTGAGAACATTGCCCACAAGGGGGTGAACTTGTGGCAGACACTCCTAACCTGGACTTTCAGATATAAAAGGGGAAGCTCCACCCACCTACAACGCTTGAGATCTTGGTAATAAAGGCAACTGGTCACAGAGTGACCTTCTCTCAAGTATGGGCCTCGTGTCCATTTATACTGTATAGTAAAGACATATCATTGGCGACGAGAAACTGGGATTTGAACCACGCGAGCATGGCCACTAGCAGCAGAGAAGAGAGGTACTGTGTTGGTGGTGATTGGGACGACTTTATTGAGAGACTACAGCAAAGTTTTGTCACTAAGGAAAGCTTGGGACAGGATTCGGCCGACAAACGCAGGGCTCATCGCGACGGTTTGTGGATCCAGAATGTACTTCCTGATGAAGGCCCTTTTAGCACCAGAGAAGCCGGGGACAAGACATTCGAAGAGTTCAGTAAATTGATCGGGGAACACATTAAACCTGCGAGCAGCATGCACATAGCGAGACACCAGTTTTACATGAACTGGCGGTGAGAAGGGCAAAGCGTTCCTGACATCGTGGCAGATCTCCAGCGACTGGCGAGCCTATGTAAGTTCACAGATGCTGGCAGACCAGAAATGATGCGAGACTTTTTTATTGAGGGCATCGGGCATGCTGGGGTTTTCAGGAAACTGATTGAGACCAAAGACTTGAACTTGGAAGCGGCTCTGACAGCCCAGACTTTAACTCAGGGGAGGAAGAGACCAGAATGATGTATGACAAAAATCTTGGCTCAAATGCGGCAAATGACCAGGGAGTCAACATTGTTAACGCGGCACACAGTTCTCGAGGCAGACAAGGGCAATCGGACATGTCCCAGCATGCATTCGAACCCAAAAGGGGAATTCAACAGAGACAATGGATAGCTGAACGGTGAATGATGCCATTGTAATGGAAAATGCGGCCAGTAATGGGGCAATCAACACCTTTTAATGGTGCATTTAAGGACAGTTACAGAGACAGTCAGAGACGATCGACTGGTAATGGACCTTTTGTTTCCAACAACGGGTCCTGCAGCTCATGCTGGAGGTCTGAAGCCAAACATCCAGACAGAGCCTGCAGCTATCAGCAATATACCTGCAGAAACTGCAACGTCAGCGGTCATTTGGCGCGTATATGCAGGAAGCCTGCAGCCAGGTTGAAGTACGAGGAGGACAAGCCCGATGTAAGCCCTACGAGGCCAAATTAATACTGTGGAAAATCACAGGAATCTGAAGTTCAGCGAGTTCATGTGGAGCACATATTCAGTTCATATGCCAGGACGCCACCAATAATGATGAAAGTGCTCCTCAATGGCATTCCAGTATTAATGGAGCTAGACACGGGGGACAGCCAGTCCTTGATGAGTATCAATCAGTTAGAAAGGTTGTGGGTGTCCAAGGACAGGAGACCAAAATTATTGCCGATTGATGCACAGCTACGGACATATACAAAGGAGATTATTCCGGTGCTATATTCGGAGAACAGGTTGCCACTCTGGATTGTCCAGGCGGACGATCCCACACTCCTGGGGAGGAGTTTGCTTGCTGTCATGAACTGAAAATGGGGCGATGTCAATGCATTTCTTTTGAGGAGCGAGTATCATGCTCACAGGTCTTAGACAAATTTGACTCATTATTTCAACCCGGCATCGGCACTTTCATGGGGGCCAAGGTAGTGATTCACATAAACCCGGACGCCAGGCCAGTACACCACAAGGCCAGAGCGGTGCCATACGTGATGCGGGAAAAAATAGAATGCGAATTCGACCGCCTGCAGAGGGAAGGCATCATCTTGCCAGTTGAATTCAGTGACTGGGCGAGCCCGATCGTGCCGGTGCACAAAGCGGATGGGTCGGTCAGGGTATGAGGCGCTTACAAGGCCACCATCAACCGGGTCTCACCAACAAGACCAGTACCCGCTACCGAGAGTGGAGGACCTCTTTGCGACACTATCCGCTGGCAAACTTTTTTCAAAATTGGACCTGACCTCAGCTCCCATGACCCAGGAGCTGGCGAGTGATTCAAAAAGGCTGACCACCATCACGACACACAAGGGGTTGTTTGAGTATAACAGATATCTGTTTGGGATTCGTTCAGCCGCCGTGATCTTTCAGCAAAATATGGAAAGCCTCCTCAAGTCGATTCCAAGGACGGTGGTTTTTCAGGACAACATCCTCATCACGGGTCGCGATGCTGAAGAACATCTCCACGACGTGGATGAGATGCTACGCAGACTGGACCGGGTAGGGCTGCGACTGAAAAAGGCAATGTGCATCTTCTTAGCTCCATAGGTAGAATTCCTGGGGAGGATGGTAGCAGCAGATGGGATCAGACCTACTTTGTCCAAAACGGAAGTGATCCGGAGAGCACCCAGACCCTGTAACACGACGGAGCTGCATTCATTCTTAAAATTTTTTGGTAACTTTCTTCCGAAATTGAGCATGCTGTTAGAGCCGCTACACGTGCTCCCACGCAAAGGTCGCGATTGGGTCTGGGGGAACAACCAGGAAAGGGCTTTTGATAGAGCACGCAACTTGTTATGCTCCAACAAACTGTTAACATTATATGACCCATGCTCTACCTGCATCTCTCCGGAAAGAGAGAAGACTGCCTGGAAGGATCCCAGAGTGAGGAAATTAAGAATCACGGTCACCTTCACAGCAAGCAGCGATGTCCTTGTCATAGAGTGAGGCTGCAGGTTTGGTTACAAGAGGTGGCAGAGATCTGTGAGCACCTCCTTTGTAAAGAGCAGACACCTCCCACACTGCTTCTGGCTCAGGCTGAGGTACAAGAATTGCTCTTGTAAGGCCCTAGTTTGGCAGGAAATATGAGCTGGAGACAGATCACAAATCCCTAACAACAAGGCCATAAATGCGAATGCGTCGGCTCGCATACAGAGGTGGGCACTTACGTTAGCCTACACAATTCAGCACAGATCGGGCACTGAACACTCTGCCGATGCACTCAGCAGGCTCCCACTAGCCACCACTGAGGGGGCAACTGAGCACGATGCTGAGGTGGTCATGGCTGTTGAAGCTTTCGAAAGCGAATGTTCACCCCTGACAGCCCGTCAGCTTAAAGTCTGGACAAATAAAGACCCGCTACTGTCTTTAGTTAAGAAATGTGTCTTGAATGGGGACTGGAAAGCCACGTACAGGGCATGCACTGAGAAAATTAAACCGTTTCATAGGCGCAAGGATGAACTCTCCATTCAGGCCGATTGCCTACGATGGGGAAATCGAGTCGTCATGTCCCAGAGGGGCAGACAGGTGTTTATCAGAGAATTTCACAATGAGCACCTGGGCATTGTCATGATGAAGGCAATTGCCAGGTCACACATTTGGTGGACAGGGATAGATGCAGACCTGGAACTTTGTGTTCGCAGGTGTAACACGTGTGCTCAGCTGGTCAACGCACCCAGGCAAGCCGCCCTTAGCCCCTGGTCCTGGCCCGCCAAGCCATGGTGACGCATCCATGTGGACTACGCGGGTCCTTTCATGGGAAAACTGTTTTTGGTTGTAGTAGATGCCTACTGAAAATGGATTGAGTGTGCCATTTTAAATTCAAGCACATCCTCTGCCACGGTCGAAAGTCTACGGGCAATGTTCGCCGCCCATGGTCTACCGGATGTCATGGTCAGCTGCAATGGCCCGTGCTTCACAAGCATTGATTTCCAAGACTTCATGGCAGGCAATGGAATCAACCATGTCAGAACGGCACTGTTCAAGCCGGCCTCAAATGGCCAGGCATAACGAGCAGTGCAGATAATCAAACAGGGGATACTCAGAATCCACGGGGGTTCCCTTTAAAGCTGCTATATCACGCCTCCTGTAGGCCAATAGATCCCGACCACACTCGCTCACAGGGATTCCACCCGCAGAGCTGCTAACGAAAAGGACGGTCTAAACCAGGTTATGCCTTATACACCCTGCTATGAAAATAAATTATTGAGAGCAGGCGCCAGTCACAATGTGACTATCAGGAGAGGAATGCGAGGGCGCCATTATTGATGTCAATACACTGTTTTCGTCCTTAATTACGCTGCAGGGCCCAAATGGCATCCAGGCACTCTGATTGCCAAAGAGGGGAATTAGGGTTTTGGTAGTTAAACTTACCAATGGACAAATCTGCCGCAAACATGTGGATCAAACTAAAAAGAGGTTCAGCAACCCCATAGAAAAAGCAGAGGAAGAACACGACGTAGAGTTTACTCCACCACAGGTGACTGAACACCGGAACCAAGTGGAGGAGAGCCCAGTCACTGTGGGCAGTCCAGAAAGTCCTGAGGCACCGCAAACAGCAGACACTCAGGCCAGCGCCCAACAACCGGAGCCCCAACTCAGGCGCTCTACAAGGGAGTGTAAACCACCAGAGAGACTTAACCTGTGATCGCAATATGACTTTGCGGGGAGGTGATGTCATGTATTCAATTATCATTGTAATCCATGTATAAGCTGACCGAAGTTGTACACCGTGAGAACATTGAAGACAAGGGGGTGAACTTGTGGGAGACACTCCTAACCTGAACTTTCAAGTATAAAAGGGGAAGCACCACCCACCTTCATCATTTGAGGTCTTGGTAATAAAGGTAACTGGTCACAGAGTGACCTTCTCTCACGTATGGGCCTCGTGTGCATTTATACGGTATAGTAAGGACATGTCAGATTTGGTGTCACAATGTAAGTGGTCCCTTGATTTGGTATCACTATGTAAGGAAATCCCGGATTTGTTGTCAACCGCACCTCGTCATTGGGACGATGGACAACCCCGCAGCCCAGCAAAGCATTCAGCACAGAATGATCCCACGAAAATCTATTCCCAATTAACACTACCCACATTAATTCACCAGAAACAGCCCAGTGCCTGCAAGGAACTGCAGCCCCATGTCTAACTTCGGTGGAACACACAATACAAAACATTTTAAAGGAAAAATAAACCCGATCATAGTTCAACAAAGGCAATTAATTGGCAATAAATACTCCTCACTGATACACCTCATTCACCTCTACTCTCCAACTCCCCCTCGCCAACTACTCTTTCGCCCCTACTCTCCAAACCCCTCACCCCAACTCCTCTCTCACCCCATTTCTTTCAAACCCTCACCCAAACTTCTCTTTCACCCTTCTCTCCAAACCCGTCCCCCAACTCCTATTTCACCCCTACAATTTCATTTTCAAAATCACTGAAACAAGTCATCCACACTGGAGTTAAATCTGAGGAGCGTCTGTGTGATGGTGAGGTGATCACTGGACAATAAAGTGCAGAGACTGGTGGGTGGCTGCTCATTACCCTCGGTGAGATTTAATCCCCTTCCCACTGAATACTGCGCACAGATGTTCACCTCGGTAACGGAATGGTCAGTGTGACATCACTTTCTAAACAAGGGCACACAAGGCAATGGGTCATCAATAAATGGTAAAGTGATTAAACACTCTGCAATTACATTGTAAATAATAGGAAATAAATGCTGAAAAATAACTGGCGAAGATAATAGCTTATCTCTGTGGAATTCACGAGCAAACAATAAAAATTATGTGTTTAGTTTACACACACACACTTACACATATATATGTAGCAAAGACTTTGTGTGCACACTTTTCAGTTGTTGTACTTAAGCTGATGCAATATGTTTAATTAGGTCTTGCTGTGTCAGGATATAAAGATACCGCACGCTATTGCTCCTCCCGCTACCTGGAGGAATGGAGCAGATATTTAAAGGGACAGGGCCTCCCTTTTCTCTGCCTAGTTATACTTAAAAGAACAGTCCAGTTTATCTCGGAGTGTCGGAGGACTTCACAAGCCGAGCTCCCATTAACAGTCGCTCCCTTCTGTGTTGTGCAGTGATTGTAGAGCTGTTTATTTTCAGTGACTTGAGCCTTTCTATTATGTCTCAGTTGTTTTTGATGATCCATTTGATTTGCTTTTCTAATTTGAAAGGATTTCAGAATTGTGCATTGTGACGAAGGTTTTGTTTAAAGGAGAATTTAATTTTCTTTGAAAATATTCTTTCTAACCCTCCCCCAACTCCACAAATTTTAGAACGCTCTGCAATACTGACTGGGACCGGCCCAAGTTCGGTCCTTGATCTGGGCTGTTAGTTGTTCTCAGTCAAGGCAGCAGTTCAGGGGTTCTAATTGTCCTCACTACCACTGGGCAAATATAAGTAAGAATTATTCATTGCCCTTGCTATTGATACCGATCCAGTGACATCAACTGGGACTTGTGTGGATGTCACTTGAGGGCAGGATTGAACTTGGCCCTGATGCCTATCACAGTGGAAATGTCTATCCTGTACTTAAAGTAACAACTTTTGGAACCTCCATTTGCAGGGTATTAGAAGGGGAGGATCTGCAGCTTGGAAACTCAAACCAACCATCACGTCATGATTTGAGGGAATCATCAGTTTCATCAGGATCACCTTATCATCAGCCTTTGGGAAAACACCAATCACAGCGAGGAGAAACAGGACATAAGTTTTGTGTATGAATGCACCTTCAAACAATTTTCTAGCCTGTGAGATTCGTGTGCCCAGCTGATTCAACACTGTGAATGTGGGGACAGTGGGAATGGATGCAGATGTACGTCAGGTGAAAACACATCAGGGAGAGGCCGTTTACCAGCTGAGTGTGGAAAGAGATGCAGTCGCTTATCTCAATAACTGTTGTAAGCACATGCTAAGTACTGTCACTGAAAGTGAATAACAGACTGGATTTTGTGTTAGTGATCCCGGGCGTGTTAGCTATCCCTAACCTGGACATCAAGGCAAAGAGAGGCATTCTGGAAGGTGTGGGGAACTGGGACTTGTGTCTGAGAGTAACCAAAGTCATGAGAACGGAAACGGAGTTCGAAAGGAGAAAAGGCCCAAAATGGAGCAGTCGGTAACAGGACATCAATAGTCGCCTCTTGTCATAGAGATATCAAATATTGACACATTGTGTAATTTGAAATCTCAAAATATTAAACTCCAGCCCAGTTTTCAGAATGATTAACATCAGCAGAAACAAATCCCAACTGACAGGACAAACATGATTTAGTCAGAATGTGATTAACAGCAGTAATAACAGTTGAACCCAACCCCTGAAGTCACTTGAGAACTCGCAATTCAGATGACTGAATGAATCTCTTCCCACACTTCCCCAGTGTGAACTCGCGGGAGTTTCAGCAGATGATGGAGTGAACCCCTTCCCACACACGGAGCAGGTGAACGGCCTCTTCCTGGTGTGACTGTGACAATGAATTTCTAGGACAGACGGGGAGCTGAATCCCTCCCCACAGTCTCCACATTCCCACGGTTTCTCCATGGTTTGGGTGCCCTTGTGTCTCTCCAGGTTGGACGATCAGTTGAAGATTCGTACACACACAAAACACGTGTGGCTTCTCTCTGCTGTGAATGGTGCGAAGTTTTTTCAGGCTGTGTAACTGGTTGAAGCTCTTTATAGTGCACTGGAACAATCTCACGCAGATGTTTGTGTGTCGTGGTGCTTTCCCAGCTGTTGGAAATATTTTCCCACAGAGAGAACAGACAAACATTCCTGCTTCCACATTCAAAGGCCGAGGATGTTGACCATTTCCACCTTACATGGTTGGGTTCAGACCTGCACCAGCTGTGTGCAAAGTGAGAATAAAATCAATGAGATGCTGATTTTCTCTGCTGGCCACTGGGTCTTTTGTGCTGGCCCAATAGGGTGAGACTGTGTTGCCTGATAGGCTGAGCCTGTGCTGGCCCAATAGGATGAGCCTGTGTGGCCCGATAGGGTGAGACTGTGCTGGCCCAATATGGTGAGGTTGTGCTGCCCGATAGGGTGAGACTGTGCTGCCCGCGAGGGTGAGACTGTGCTGGCCCAATAGTGCAAAACTGTGCTGGGCCGATCGGGTGAGCCTGTGCTGGGCCAATAGGGTGAGATTGTGCTGGCTCATAGAGTGAGACTGTGCTGGCCCGATAGTGTGAGACAGTGCTGGCCTGATACAGTGAGACTGTGCTGGCCCGATAGTGTGAGCCTCTGCTGGCCGATAGTGTGAGACTCTGCTGGCCCGATAGTGTGAGCCTGTGCTGGCCCAATAGGGTTAGTCTGAGCTGGCCCAACAGTGTGAGCCTTTGCTGGCCAATAGTGTGAGCCTGTGCTGGCCCAATAGTGTGAGCCTGTGCTGGCCGATAGTGCGAGCCTGTGCTGCCCGCGAGGGTGAGACTGTGCTGGCCCAATAGTGCAAAACTGTGCTGGGCCTATAAGGTGTGACTGTGCCGGCCCGATAGGGTGAGCCTGGGCTGGGCCAATAGGGTGAGACTGTGCTGGCCTGATAGCGTGAGACTGTGCTGCCCGATAGTGTGAGCCTGTGCTGCCCGATAGTGTGAACCTGTGCTGCCCGATAGCGTGAGACTGTGCTGCCCGATAGTGTGAGACTGTGCTGCCCGATAGTGTGAGCCTGTGCTGACCGATAGTGTGAGACTGTGCTGCCCGATAGTGTGAGCCTGTGCTGCCCGATAGTGTGAGACTGTGCTGCCCGATAGTGTGAGCCTGTGCTGGCCGATAGTGTGAACCTGTGCTGGCCCGATAGGGTGTGATTGTGATGACCCGATAGTGTGAACCTGTGCTGGCCCGATAGTGTGATTGTGATGACCCGATAGTGTGAACCTGTGCTGGCCCAATAGGGTGCGATTGTGATGACCCGATAGGATGATCCTGTGCTGGCCCAATATTGTGAGATTTTGCTGGCCCGAAAATGTGAATCTGTGCTGGCCCGATAGTGCGAACCTGGATTGGCTCGATAGGGTGAGGCTGGGCTAGCCCAATAGGGTGAGCCTGTGCTGGCTCAATGGGGTGAGCCTGGGCTGGCCCGAGAGAGTGAGGCCCGGTTGCCCCAATAGGGTGTATCAGTGCTGGCCCAATAGGGTGCGATGTCTGCTGTATAGTGTCCACACCTCTGAGCCATACAGAGGGGGCGAATTACACAGCCCTGCAGACCATGTGCTTGCTGAAAGCTTTGAACTCACATTGCTGGAGAAATACCATCAACGATGTCTTCACAAGATCCTCCAAATCCCCTTACCTGCACCAACGTTAGCGTCCTTGACCAGGCCAACATCCCCAGCATTGAAGCACTGACCACACTCGACCAGCTGCGCTGGGCGGGCCGCATTGTTCATGAGCCTGACACAAGACTCCCAAAGCAAATGCTCTAGTCAGAACTCCGACATGGCATGCGATCCTAAGGTGGGCAGAGGAAGCGTTTCGACGACACCCTCAAAGTCTGTCTGATAAAGTGCAACATCCCCACCGGCATCAGGGAGTTCCTGGCAAAAGACTAGCCTAAGTGGAGGAAGTGCATCTGGGAGGGTATTGAGCACCTCGAGTCTCATCGCAGAGAGCATACCGAAATCTAGCACAGGCAGTGGAAGGAGCTTGCAGCAAACCAGTCCCACACACCCTTTCCTTCAACCTCCGTCTATCCCAACTGGGTCAGAGACTGAAATTCCCGTATTGGACTGGTCAGTCACCTGAGAACTCACTTTTAGAGTTGGATCAAGACATCCTCGATTTCGAGCGACTGCCTATGATGATGATGAATAGGGTGAGCTTTGGATGACCCAATAAGGCGAGCCTGTGCTGGCCCAATAGGATGAGCATGGGATGGCCCAATAAGGTGTGCCAGGATTGGATCAATAGGATGAGCCCAGGCCCAGGGTCACCAGACAACAATCAGACAGCAAGGCTCTCTTTCTGGGGCCACTGACCTGGGCACAAACATGTGATCAATCAAACTGACATACACCCTGAAGCCCCGCCCACACGTTGTCCTGCACAAAGGACCGCACATGCGCCGTGAGACCCGCCCTGACCAAGATGGCGGCCGCTGAGCCCATTCCCCGCCCAGAAAACAGTTACCACCAAGAAAGTAATCAAGAAAACATCACCGAAGGGCGGCAACGAGAGCAGAAGGTGGAGGAAGGAGAGTTGCTCCATCTACATCTACAAAGTTCACCCGGACACCGGCATCTCCTCCAAGGCCATGTGCATCATGAACTCGGTTGTGAACGATATTTTGGAGAGCAGCGCGAGTGAGGCTTCCCGCCTGGTCCATTACAACAAGCGCCGCACCATCAGCTCCCGGGAGATCCAGACCGCCGTGCGCCTGCTGCTGCCCGGGGAGCTGGCCAAGCACGCCGTGTCGGAAGGGACAAAGGCGGTGACCAAGTACACCAGCTCCAAGTCAAACTGCACGCTGTCCTGAGAGATCAAACCCAAACACAACGGCTCTTTTAAGCGCCACCCACAACCTCTCTGAAAGAGCTGCACAAACCCATCTCCCTTTAGACTCAATTTACTGTAATTATTTCCTGAACAAGTGTGTGGGGACCTTTGCAGTTCCAGCTGTAGATTTAATTTTAAATTCTCAGATAACTGATTTTACTGTCCGGTTCTTCCTTTTCCCGCTCTAAACGACAAACACGGTCCCTGGTCGCCCTTTCCATTTGCTCTCAGACCCGTTTATTTACAGCGGCTGCCGAAGAATTAGAAACTTGTTTTAGGGTGATACTCAGACTTTAGCCACCTCGTTCTCTCTCACGCCCTTTTCAATTTAAAATAAAATTCTACTTCGGATTCAAACCGTTTATTAACCTTCGAGACCGAGTGTAACAACCCAGAATGGGAGTTCTTACAGAGACCAGAAGCGGGGCAGTTTGAACACTCTGAACCTCTTCCCTTTTCACAGAAGGTTGCCCAGTTCTGGTCTCACTGCTGCCTGTGCGGCGGATCGATCGATAATCTATGTAATCCAACTTTTACAAAGATTGAGTGGATTGTGTCCCGTTACAGAATAAGTGGGGAGTGATTCCCTCCCATTACATATAGTTTGAAACTGAACCCAAATTTAATCCTGATTGTAACAGCCTGGAATTTACAAGTGAAATGTGGATTAAGACAAAGGGAAACAAAAAATATTTGGAAATATGTGGCTAATGGGGAAGTTACTAACATAATCCGCAATTTTAACAATTATTGGCGGGATTTTTGAATTTCTAAATCCTTCGAACACTGACTGTTGAGAACAGTCATTTCCGCCCAGGTTTCTTTGGTGGGCTAAACAGGCTGCGATTGGTCATCGGAAAGGACCAATGAAATTCACGACAGAGTGACCAATCACAGGTTCTCTCCCTGCATTCCTCCAGAAGGTATAAAGCAGACGTGGGAGGAGTTTCTCAATCTTTCCATGAAGGTGTCGATTGTGGAAATGTCCAGAAGATGAAAACCCGGCCGTAAAGCTCGGGCCAAGGCCAAGTCTCGCTCCTCCCGGGCCGGACTGCAGTTCCCTGTGGGTCTTGTTAACAGGCTCCTCTGGAAGGGAAACTACGCTGAGCGTGTGGGTGCCGGAGCCCCGGTCGACATGGCTGCTGTGCTCGAGTATCTGACGGCTGAAATCCTGGAGCTGGCCGGCAAACCGGCCCGCGACAACAAGAAGACCCGCACCATCCCCAGACACCTGCAGCTGGCCATCCGCAACGACCAGGAGCTCAACAAGCTGCTGGGAAAGGTGACCATCGCTCAGGGTGGGGTGCTGCCTAATATATAGGCTGTGCTGCTGCCCAAGAAAACCACCAGTGTGTCCAAGAGCAAGTAAAGCGGACAGGATTTAATCTAATAAACCAAACGCTCTTTTCCGAGCCACCCACAGTATCAATGTAAGGGCAGGTTAAGGCTCTATCGATCACAATTGTCCCAGATCTAAATTAGCATTGAATCTCTGCAATTAAGCGGTTAGTTTCCTGATCAGAAATGACCCTCAGAAATTGTTGGTTATAACCTTGTCACTGCCGACAGACAGTGCAACAGGTTTGCTGTTATAAAAGCCTGCTGTAATGTACCATAAATCATTTCTGGCCTGCGAGGCGGTAAACTTACCCCGATTGCGATGGCCGGGTAGGTCTGTGACTGAAAAAAGTGAAGTGCATCTTCATAGCTCCAGAGGTAGAATTCCTGCGGATGAGGGTAGCAGCAGACGGGATCAGACCTACGGTGTCCAAAACGGAAGCAATCCAGAGAGCACACAGACCCCGTAACACGAAGGAGTTGCATTCATTCCTGGGGCTCCTGAATTATTTTGGTCACTTTCTTCCCAAATTGAGCACGCGACATGTGCTCCTGCACAAAGGTGTGAATGGGTCTGGGGGGGGGGGGCAGCCAGGAAAGGGCTTCTGATTGAACGCAACATTTGTTATGCTCCAACAATATGTTAACGCTATATGACCCATGTACGAAACATGATTTAACATGCGATGCGTCGTCCTATGGGGTCAGGTGTGTGTTGCAGCATGTGAATGCCAATGGTTAGTTTCACCCGGTAGCTTATGCCTCCAGATGTCTGTCCCAGGCAGAACGGGGCTATGGGATGGTAGAAAAGTAAGCGATTGCATGGATATATGCTGTAAAAAAAAAGTGCACCAGTACCTGTTTGGCAGGAAGTGCGAGCTGGAGACAGATCACAAGCCCCAACCGTCCCTTTTGGCCGACAACAAGGCCATAAATGCAAATGCATTGGCCCCCATACAGACGGGGCACTCACGTTAGCCGCCTATGACTGCACAATTCAGCACAGACCGGGCACTGAAAACTGCACCGATGCACTCAGCAGGCTTCCACTAGCCACCACCGAGCGGCCAACCGTGCATGCAGCTCAGATGGTCATGGCTGTTGATGTTTTCAAAACCGAAGGCTCACCTGTGACAGCCCGTCAGGTCAAAATCTGGACACATAGAGACCCACTACTGCCTTAGTGAAGAAATGTGTCCTAATGGGGACTGGGCAGCCACGTACGGGGCATTCCCTGAGGAATTCAAAACATTTCACAGACGCAAAGAGGAACCCTCGATTCAGGCCGATTGCCTACTATGAGGAAACCGTGTAGTCATGCCCCAGATGGGCAGAGAGATGTTCAACAGAGAACTCCACAATGAGCACCCGGGCATTGTCATGATGAAGGCAATTGCCAGGTCACACTTTTTTTGGCCAGGGATAGATGCAGACCTGGAATGTTGTGTTCACAGATGCAACACGTATTCCCAGCTGGACAATGCGCCCAGGGAATCCCCCCTTAGCCCCTTGTCCTGGCCCGCCAAACCATGGTCATGTATCCATGTGGACTACGCAGGTCCTTTCATGAGAAAACATGTTTTTGGTTGCAGTAGACGCATACTTCAAATGGATAGAGTGTGACATTCTCAATTCAAGCACATCCTCTGCCAAGGTAGAAAGTCAACGTGCAATGTTCTCTGCCCATGGTCGACCGGACGCCTTGGTCAGCGACAATGGCCCGTGCTTTACAAGCATTGAATTCCAGGACTTCATGGTAGGAAATGGTATCAACCATGTCAGAACGGCACCATTCAAGCCGGCCTCAAACGGTCAGGTGGAACGAGCAGTGCAGATAATCAAACAGGGGATGCTCAGAATCCAAGGGGGTTACCTACAAAACCGCTTATCACGCCTCCTGTTGTCCAATAGATCCCGACCACACTCGCTCACAGGGGTTCCACACGCAGAGCTGCCAATGAAAACGACACTCAAAACCAGGGTATCCATTATACACCCCACCATGAAACAAATTGTGGAGAGCAGGCCCCAGTCACAATGTGACTACCATGACAGGAATGCGAGGGCGCGATGTATTGATGTCAATGACTCTGTCTTTGTCCTCAACTACGCTGCAGGGCTTAAACAACTATCAGGCACTTTGATTGCCAAAGAGGGTAATAGGATTCTGATAGTTCAACTTAACAATGGACAAATCTACCGCAAACACGTGGATTAAACAAAAAGAGTGTTCAACAACCCCATAGAAGAAGCAGAGAAAGAACACGATATCGAGTTCATTCCTCCACAGGTGACTGAATATCGGAATCAAGCGGAGGAGAGCCCAGTCACTGTGGGCAATCCGGACAGGCCTGAGGCACCACAATCAGCAGACACTCAGGCCAACGCCCAATAACTGGAGCCCCAACTCAGGCGCTCTGCAATGGAGCGTAAACCACCAGAGAGACTTAACCAATGATGCCAATAACACTTTGGGAGAGGTGATATCATATATACAACTGTCATTGTAACCCATGTATAAACTGACCAAAGTTGTACACCGTGAGAATATTGACCATAAGGAGGTGCACTTGTGGGAGACACTCCTAACCTGGACTTTCAGGTATAAAAGGGGAAGCTCCACCCATTATCATCACTTCAGTGCTGGCTAATAAATGTTACTGACCACAGAGTGACCTTCTCTCAAGTATGGGCCTCGTGCGCATTTATACTGTACAGTAAGGACATATTAGACAGAGTGTTCAAACTGCCCCAGTTATAATCGATATAAGAACTCCCTTTCTGGATTGTTATACTGCGGGGAGTGTCGGGTTGACGCAATAGGAATTGAAAAATAAATTTGACAAGTACTTGCGGGAGAGAATGTGAGACTGAAATCTGAGTCTCAGCTTCTAAACATGCTTTTAATTCGGCAGGCGGTGTAAATGAACAGGTCTGAGAGTGAAGCTGCTTATCTGAGAATTCAAAACTAAATCTACAGCTGAAACTCCAAAGGTTCTCACACAATTGTTCAGGAAATAATTAGTGATTTAAGTTTAAAGGGAGATGCGTTTGTGCAGCTCTTTCAGAGAGGTTGTGGGTGGCTCTTAAAAGAGCCGTTGTGTTTGGGTTTGATCTCTCAGGACAGCGTGCAGTTTTACTTGGAGCTGGTGTACTTGCGCACCGCTTTTGTCCCTTCCGACACGGCGTGATTGGCCAGTTCCCCGGGCAGCAGCAGGCGCACGGCGGTCTGGATCTCCCAGGAGCTGATGGTGCGGCGATTTTTGTAATGGGCCAGGCGGGAAGCCTCACCAGCGATACGCTCCAAAATATCGTTCACAACCGAGTTCATGATGCCCATGGCCTTGGAGGATATGCCAGTGTCGGGGTGAACCTGCTTCATCACTTTGTAGATGTAAATGGGGTAACTCTCGTTCCTCGACTTTCTGCGCTTCTTGCCGCTCTTCGGTGGTGCTTTAGTGAACGTTTTCTTGGCGCCTTTCTTGGCAGTAACTAATAAGAACATAAGAACATAAGAATTAGGAACCAGAGTATGCCATCTATCCCCTCGAGCCTGCTCCGCCATTCAACACGATCATGGCTGATCTGGCCATGGATTCAGTTCCACTTACCCGCCCGCTCCCCGTAACCCTTAATTTTCTTATTGGTTAAAAATCTATCTATCTGTGCAGAGAATTACACAGATTCACAACCCTTTGGGAGAAGAAACACGTTCTCAACACGATTTTAAATTGGCTCCCCTGTATTTTGAGGCTGTGTCCCCTAGTGCTAGTCTCCCCGACCAGTGGAAACAACCTCTCTCCCTCTATCTTGTCCATCCCTTTCCTTATTTTAAATGTTTCCATAAGATCACCCCTCATCCTTCGAACTCCAACGAGTAAAACTGTTTCCCCAGGTGGTGGGAGCGTGCTCAGCCTCGCCATATTGGTCAGGGCGGTCTCATGTCGCATGCACGGTCCTTTGTGCAGAGACAAAGGGTGGGCGGGGCTTCAGGATATCTGTCAGTTTGATTGGTCACATGTTTATGTCCAGCTCAGAGGCCCCTGAAAGGGAGCCTTGTTGTTCTGATAGTTGTCTGGTGAACCTGGACCAGCACGCCTCACCCTATTGTGTCAGACCAGCCCAAGCTAACCCTATTGGGCCAGCCGAGGCTCACCCTATTGGTTTACACAGGCACATCCTATTGGGCCAGCCCGGGTTCACCCTATTGGGCCAGCACAAAATGCCCAGTGATCAGCAGAGAAAATCAGCAGCTCATTTATTTTATTCTCACTTTGCGTACTTACCCAACCATGTAAACTGGAAATGATAAATACCATCTGCCTTTGAATGTGGAAGGAGAAACATTTTTCAGTTCTGTCTGTGGAAAAATATTTCAAACATCAGTGAGACACACATATCCTTTCCGCGTGAGAATGTTCCAGTGTACTGACTGTGGAAAGAGCTTCAACCAGTTACACAGCCTGAAAAGCATCGCACCATTCACAGCGGGGAGAAACTACACGTGTTCTGTGTGTGGTCGAAACTTCAACTGATCGTCCAACCTGGAGAGACACAAGGACACCTGCTCCATGGAGAAATCATGGAAATGTGGAAACTGTAGGGAGGGATTCAGTTTCCCGTCTGATCTAGAAATCCATCATCGCAGTCACACTGGGGAGAGACCATTCACCTGCTCTGTGTATGGCCAAGGTTTCACTCAGTCATCTGATCTGCTGAAACTCCAGTGAGGTCACACTGGGGAAGTGTGGGAAGGGATTTAATCAGTCATTTGTATTGCGAGTTCGAAAGTGGCTGCAGGGGTTGGGTTCTACTGTCATTACTGCTGTTAATCACATCCTAACTGAATCGTGTTCATTCTGTGAGTTGGCATTTGTTTCTGCTGATGTTAATCACCCATAAAACTGGGCTGGAGTTTATTTTTTGATAATTCAAATAACACAGTGTGTCGATACTTGATGTCTCCATGATAAGAGGAAACAAATTGATGTCTTGTTATCGACTGCTTCATTTTGCGCCTTTACTGCTTTCTAACTGTAGATTGTTTCAGTCCTCAGACCTTTGGTTACTCTCAGGACAAGTCCCAGTTCCCCATACCGTCCAGAGTGCATTGATGTCCAGGGTAGGGATAGCTAACACGCCCTGGATCATTAAACACAAAATCCAGTCTGTTAATCTCTTACCGATACTGGAATTTTCGTGTGTCCACAGCATCTCTCTCACCTTCAATGTGTGAGTAGGGTATCACACCTGCAAAGCTGGTTTCAATTTAAATTTGAATCCACTCAGGAAATGTATTTTTTTAAATATCTAGAAGTAAACTGAACACATCAACTAATTGGCAAAGTTTTACAGTCAACTAGATGAACAAGTAAAAACATCATGGCACAATAACACAGCTCGATATTCACAGGAGAAAGTCTGTTATCTAAGTCCTCGAATGTCAGTTGGTGAGATGAGAGACTGAATCTCTTTCCACACTCAGCTGGTAAATTGCCTCTCCCTGATGTGTTTCCACCGAACGCACATCTGCATCCATTCCCACAGTCCCCACATTGACAGTGTTTCGTCAGCTGGGCACACGAGTCTCAGAGGTTGACGAATGGTTGAAGTTCTATCCACACACAGAACATGTGTCCTGTTTCTCACCGCTGTGATTGGTGTTTTTCCAAAGGCTGATGATAAGGTGATCCTGATGAATCTGGTGAATCTCTCAAATCTTGATGTGATGTTTGGTTTGAGTTACCAAGTTGCAGATCCTCCCATTCTAATACACTGCAAATGTAGGTTACAAAAGTTGTTACTTTAAGTACAGGTTATAAATTCAGAATAGACAAATCTAGATTCTATAGGACATTCTATCGCCTCTGTCCCTCCAAGATGCACAAGGCTTATTCTAGACAGTCTCCCTCCATCCTTACGGTCTAAAATCAACTGCGAGTTACTTTCTCCAGGAAGTGCTAAATGTGGCTGGGTGCAATTCGACAGAAATTTGTTAAGCTCTGGTGCTTCACCATCAGTCGACTCAGAGAGTGTCAGCAGGATTTCCACCGTGGTAGGCATCAAAGCCGAATCCAATCCTACCTCCAAATGACATCCACAAACCTCCAAATTGATGTCACTGGATCAGTATCAAGAGCAAGGGTAGTGGCTAATTTTTACTCATAATTAACCCAGTGGTACTGAGGACAATTATAACCCCAGAACTGCTGCCTTGGCTGAGATCAACTTACAGCCCAGACCAAGGACCGAACTTGGGAACTTCCCAGTCAGTATTGCAGATTGTTCTAAAATTTGGGGGGTTGATGGAGGGTTGGAAAGAATAGTTTGAAACACATTTTACTCCACCTTTAAACAAAACCTTCTTCACACTGCACAATTCTGAAATTTTTGCCAATTAAACAAGCAAGTCAAATGGATTATAAAAACAATGTTCCATTTTAGAAAGGCTCAAGTCACTCGAATAGACAGCTTTACAATGACAGGACAATACAGAAGGGAGCGAATGTTAATCGGAGCTCTGTTCGTGAAGTCCGACAACACTCTGAGATAAACTGGACTGATCCTTCAAGTATAAATAGGCAGAGAAAAGAGAGTCCCTGTCTCTTAAAATAGTGCCCCATTCCCCCGGGCAATGGGAGGAGCAACCGCGCGCAACCTCTTGAGATACTGAAACAGCAAACACCGCCGAATGGCTTCCCGCAGGTTCCTAAAGTCCTAAGAAATAAATTGCATCAGGTTAAGTCGAACAACTGAAAAAAATGCACAGAGTCGTTGCTATGTGCGTGTGTGTGTGTGTGTAAACAAAACACATCATTCTTAATCTTTGCGAGAGATAAGCTACTTTCTGCACCAGCTATTATCCAGCATTGTATTTCCTATTATTTACAATGTAATTGCAGAGTGTTTAATTCAGTTACCATTTATTGATGACCCATTGTCTTGTGTGCTATTGTTTAGAAAGTGATGACAGAATGACCATTCCGTTACCAAGGTGACCATGTCTGTCCGCAGTATTCAGTGGGAAGGGGATTATATCTTTGCTCTGGGATTTGGACGCTGTGGGAACATCGGCGCAAAATCACACGTTTTAATGTGAAATATGTCTGTTTTCTCAAATGTCGACCGGCTGTGAGAAATGGAACTTTGAGTAACAAATGGTGGGGCTCGTCCGCGAACTTCTCACATGTCAAATGTGATCATCCTAAAGCAAAAACCATAGCACTTGACCAACGAGCCGCCGACAGCAAGGAGTGTAGCTCTCAGATTCTGACGGTAGTGAGAAAAAATATTCGGCCCATCGTGTTTGTGCTGTCCCTCAGAGAACTATCTAATTCGTCACCCTCTCCATCGTCCTGCAAATGTTATCCTTTTGACGAATATATTATTAATTTGAGACATGACATGAGCAAAGTACAGCATCCTTGAAAGTAAAAGGGGAATTTGGCGATGAGGTTAAATGTGAATGACAAAACGACCAGGAAGGTCAAAGCTGTCAGACAACGACGACGAGAATGGGATTCGAACCCATTGCACAGAGCCCATTATCAGTCCATCGCCTTCAGCTCTCGGCCACATCGTCTCTTCTTTAACACATCGTCAGCGATGCAATCTCCTGCTTTTTGTATGCAAACAAAAATAACGTTCAAGAAAGTCCACTTCACAGCTTGCTCTGCCCGTGCATGCAGATCGACAATGATGAAAACGTGTCGTGAGAGATTCGTTCAGCAAACAGCCTTCCTTGACTTCAGGTGAGTGACTGGAAGAAACGCAGCAAGCTAAGTTGACCGCGGCCGGATTCAAACCTGCAATCTTCTGATAACCTCGCGTTTATAATCCAAGTCAGATGCCTTATCCATTAGGCCACGCGGCCTCTGCCAATGCCATCCACTGTGCTATTGTGTATATTGGGCGCAGATTCGATGCAACTGCAATATCAAGGACTGGATTGAGGAAAAGATGAGCATTTTTCGAGTGAATGAACAGATGCACGGCGATCTGGGTGCGCACCGGCGCAGGCAAACACAATGTAAATTGGAGCACAGCAATTTAACAATTCGGTCATTGCAGCTGAAATCATACTCCTTCTAAAACAAGACAGGATGACCCGGGTTTATGAGAAAATCCGTTTCAAAGGGAAAGATTATAGAAACATAGAAACATAGAAAATAGGTGCAGGAGCAGGCCATTCAGCCCTTCTAGCCTGCACCGCCATTCAATGAGTTCATGGCGGAACATGAAACTTCAGTACCCCCTTCCTGCTTTCACGCCATACCCCTTGATCCCCCGAGTGGTAAGGACTTCATCTAACTCCCTTTTGAATATATTAAGTGAATTGGCCTCAACTACTTTCTGTTGTAGAGAATTCCACAGGTTCACCATTCTCTGGGTGAAGAAGTTTCTCCTCATCTCGGTCCTAAATGGCTTACCCCTTATCCTTAGACTGTGACCCCTGGTTCTGGACTTCCCCAACATTGGGAACATTCTTCCTGCATCTAACCTGTCTAAACCCGTCAGAATTTTAAACGTTTCTATGAGGTCCCCTCTCATTCTTCTGAACTCCAGTGAATACAAGCCCAGTTGATCCAGTCTTTCTTGATAGGTCAGTCGCACCATTCCGGGAATCAGTCTGGTGAATCTTCGCTGCACTCCCTCAATAGCAAGAATGTCCTTCCTCAAGTGAGGAGACCAAAACTGTGTACAATACACCAGGTGTGGCCTCACCAAGGCCCTGTACAACTGGAGCAACACCTCCCTGCCCCTGTACACAAATGTCTCGCTATGAAGGCCAACATGCCATTTGCTTTTTTAACCGCCTGCTGTACCTGCATGCCAACCTTCAATGACTGATGGACCATGACACCCAGGTCTCGTTGCAGCTTCCCTTTTCCTAATCTGTCACCATTCAGATAATAGTATGTCTCTCTGTTTTTACCACCAAAGTGGATAACCTCACATTTATCCACATTATACTTCATCTGCCATTCATTTGCCCACTCACCTAACCGATCCAAGTCACTCTGCAGCCTCATAGCATCCACCTTGCAGCTCACACTGCCACCCAACTTAGTGTCTTCCGCAAATTTGGAGATACTACATTTAATCCCCTCGTCTAAATCATTAATGTACAGTGTAAACAGCTGGGGCCACAGCACAGAACATTGCGGTATCCCACTAGTCACTGCCTGACATTCTGAAAAGTACCCATTTACTCCTACTCTTTACTTCCTGTCTGACAACCATTTCTCAATCCATGTCAGCACACTACACCCAATCCCATGTGCTGTACCGGAACCGACAACCAGCCCGTTTAAACAGACACAGAATGATCGGGGACTGCAAGGACATCCCTTTTACCCAGATGCAGAATGACCCTTGACTGACAGCAGTTCTTTTTTAAAAGAATAAAGTGAGATTTCTATCATCCCTGAAGGCAATTGTGTATTCGGCCTCGGGTCCAGGTGGGGCAGAGACAGTTATGGAAGCCACAGCCAGGAAGGAGGGAGGGACGTAAAACCAGCCCAGACTGAAATATATATATATTTAACATTTTACGAAAATACATGCATTTAAATTTGTATTAAAAAAATTGAATTTGAGTTGTTTTAAATAAATAAATAATTGATTCATAATCTATAAATTTTTTGATTGAAGGAAGTCTGTTTGACGGGAAGAATTTCATTGGAAATGAGGAGTGCAATCAATCAATACCCAAACACAGTAAGCCCATTTTGGAAGACAAGCCACGCGCGAAATTGTGGGCTACAAAGGCGATCTTTTAAAGTCGCGTGTGTCTTTCTGCTGGATCTGACAGCAGCTATTGTGCTGTGAAAGAGGTCAAATGTAATAGAGCCCGGTGCCGGCGGAACAGAAAAAGCATGTTTCTTTTGGAAGTTCAAAATTTGGGATTACATATAAATATATTCATATTTATACATGTATACACAAAGTCAATCAGTCAGTCATGTCTTGTCTTGTCTTGGTTTGATTTGATTTGAATTTGAAAATAACGATGGAGGATGGCATCATATCACACAGCCCACACGCAAGCTCTGGCTAAAATAGCTATATTTCTGACTTGTGTATTTTCCCTTCTTTCAGATGTGGAACAGCAAAATCCCACAGCAGATTCTTCTACCGTCAGAGAGTCCACGAAGGAGTGTTCAATCAAATCAGTACGTTTTCAAATTGCATGTAATGCATTTTTCTCACATGACAGTAAGATCGCACAGCACGTTTGCACACAATCTGGCTTACACAAGCAAACAAACAAACTAACATTCCTGCAGCCTCCAACGGCAGTTTTTGAAATTTGAAATTGGAAATCCGGGATAGACAGCACATCCCTTTTAAACAGACACAGAATGATGCGGGACAGATAGCACACAATTTTAAACAGACAGAGAATGATCTCGGACAGACAGCACATCCCCTTAAAAGGGACACGGAAATAGAATGAATAAAAGCAGATAAATATGTAAAACTCGGCAGGTCGTGCAGATTCTGTGGAGGAAGAAGTCGGTTTCACGTTCTGTCGGATGAGTAAAACATGGCGCGGCTCGTCCGGGATTTGGCCCGTGACCTCTCGTATTTCAAATGTGATTATTCCGAAGGGAGAATCATAACCGTGGACCAACGAGCCGCCGACAGTGAAAAGCACAGCTCTCAGATTCTGACGGTGGTGAGAAATGATATTATGGCCCATCGTGCATGTGCTGTCTCTCAGATACCTATCTAATTCGTGTCCCTCGCCATTGTACTGCAACTGTTCTCCTTTTGACGAATATATTATTAATTTGAGACATGACATGAGGAAAGTACAGCATCCTTGTAAGTAAAAGGGGAATTTGGAGATGAGGTGAAAAGTGATTGACAAAACGAGGTCAAAACTGTAAGCCAACGACGACGGGATTCGAATCCATGCGTGCAGAGCACAATGGATCAGCAATCCATCGCCTTAACCTCTCGGCCATCTCGGCACTACTTTAATACATCGTCAGCCATTCAATCTCCTGCTTTTTGTATCCAAAGAGAAATAATGTGCAACAAAGTCCACTTCACAGCTTGCTCTGCCCGTACATGCAGATCGACAATGATGAAAACTTGCCATGCGATTATTTGAGCAAACAGCCTTCCTTTGCTGCAGGTGAGTGACTGGAAGAGATGGTTTGTTTCTCGGCAGAATCACAACAAAGAATGTAAAAATTCACTAAAGCATATTATGTTGACGGCGTCAGGATTCGAACCTTCAATCTTCTGATAACTTTGCGGTTAAAATCGAAGTCAGCCGCCTGATCCATTAGGGCACGCGTTCTCTGCCAACGCCATCCATTGTGTTATTGTGCATATTGCGAGCAGATTCGGGGCAACTGCAACAACTGGATTTCGGAAAAGATGAGCATATTTCTAGTGAATGAACAGATGCACGGCGATCTGGGTGCGCACCGGCGCAGGCAAGCCCAATGTAAATTGAAACACAACAGTTTAACAATTCGGTCATTGCAGCTGAAATCATACTCCTTCGCAAACTATACAGGATGACCCGGGTTTATGAGAAAACCAGTTTCAATGGAACGATTATGAACCGGAACTGACAAACAGCCCGTTTAAACAGACACAGAATGATCCGGGACTGCAAGGACATCCCTATTACCCAGATGCAGAATGACCCTTGAATGACAGCAGTTCTCTTTTAAAAGAATAACGTGAGATTTCGAACATCCCTGAAGGCAATTGTGTAGTGGGGCTCAGGACCACGCGGGGCAAAGACTGTTATTGAAGCCACAGGTGGTAGTCAGGCAGGAAGGAGGGAGGGACGTAAAACCAGCCCAGCCTG
Source organism: Pristiophorus japonicus (assembly GCF_044704955.1). Classification (NCBI taxonomy): domain Eukaryota; kingdom Metazoa; phylum Chordata; class Chondrichthyes; family Pristiophoridae; genus Pristiophorus; species Pristiophorus japonicus. Next base: position 1,633,214 of record NW_027254824.1, on the reverse strand, counting down.
AAATATATAAATATTTAACATTTTAAGAAAATAAATGATTTAAATTGTATTTAAAAAAAATTGAATTTGAGTTGTTTTAAACAAATAAATAATTGATTCATAATCTATGTGTTTTTTGATTGAACGAAATCTGTGTAACTAGAAGAATTCCATTGCAAATGAGGGGTGCAATCAATAAATACCCAAACACAGTAAGCCCATGGTGGAAGTCAAGCCACGAGGGAAGATGTGGGCTACAAGGGTGATCTTTTAAAGTCGCGTGTGTCTTTCTGCTGGATCTGACAGCAGCTGCTTGTGCTGTGAAAGAGGTCAAATGTAATAGAGCCCAGCGCAGGCAGATCAGAAAAAGCATATTTATTTTGGAAGTTAAAAATTTGGGATTATATAGAAATATACACATATATATATATACATGTATAAACAAAGTCAGTCAGTCAGTCATGTCTTGTCTTGGTTTGATTTGATTTGAATTTGAAAATAAGGATGGAGGATGTCATCATGTCACACAGCCCACACGCAAGCCCTGCCTAAAATCTCTGCTGTAAGACATCGTCAGCCATTCAATCTCCTGCTTTTTGTATTCAAACAGAAATAATGTGCATGAACGTCCACTTCACAGCTTGCTCTGCCCGTGCATGCAGATCGACAATGATGAAAACTTGCCATGAGATTCTTTCAGCAAACAGCCTTCCTTCACTTCAGGTGAGTGACTGGAAGAGATGGTTGGTTTCTCGGCAGAATCACAACAAAGAATATAAAATTTCACGTAGCGAGCTAAGTTGACCGCGGCAGGACTCGAACTTGCAATCTTCTGATAACTTTGCGGTTGTAATCGAAGTCAGACGCCTTATCCATTAGGCCACGCGGCCGCTGCCAGGACTAATCATTGTGTTGTTGTGTATATTGCGAGCAAATTCGGGACAACTGCAATATCAAGGACTGGATTTAGGAAAAGATGAGCATATTTCGAGTGAATGAACAGATGCACTGCGATCTGGGTGCGCACCGGCGCAGGCAACCCAAATATAAATTGGAACACTACAGTTTAACAATTCGGTCATTGCAGCTGAAATCATACTCCTTCTCAAACAATAAAGGATGACCTGGGATTATGAGAAAATCCGTTTTAAAGGGAAAGATTATGAACCGGAACTGACAACCAGCCCATTTAAACAGACACAGAATGATCCGGGATTGCAAGGACATCCCTTTTACCCAGATGCAGAATGACCCTTGACTGACAGCAGTTCCCTATTAAAAGAATAAAGTGAGATTTCGATCATCCCTCAAGGCAATTGTGCAGTGGGGCTCAAGACCACGCGGCTCAGAGACTGTTATTGAAGCCACAGGTAATAGACAGGCAGGAATGAAGGAGGGAGGGACTAAAAGCAGCCCAGTCTGAAATATATAAATATTTAACATTTTAAGAAAATAAATGCATTTAAATTGTATTTAAAAAAAATTGAATTTGAGTTGTTTTAATGAAATAAATAATTGATTCATAATCTACGTATTTTTTTATTGAACGAAGGCTGTGTAACTATAAGAATTCCATTGGGAAATGAGAGGTGCAGTCAATAACTACCCAAACACAGTCAGCCCATGGTGGAAGACAAGCCATGAGGGAAGACGTGGGCTACAAGGGCGATCTTTTAAAATCGAGTGTGTCTTTCCGCTGGATCTGACAGCAGCTGCTTGTGCTGTGAAAGAGGTGAAATGTAAGAGAGCCCAGCGCAGGCAGAACAGAAAAAGCATATTTATTTTGGAAGTTAAAAATTTGGGATTATATATAAATATACACATATATATATACATGTATATATAAAGTCAGTCAGTCAGTCATGTCTTGTATTGGTTTGATTTGATTTGAATTTGCAAATAAGGATGGAGGATGTCGTCATGTCACACAGCCCACACGCAAGCCCTGCCTAAAATCGCTATATTTCTAACTTGTGTATTTTCCCTTCTTTCAGATGTGGAATAGCAAAATCCCACAGCAGGTTCTTCTACCGTCAGAGAGTCCACGAAGGAGTGTTCAATCAAATCAGTACGGTTTCAAGTTGCATGTAATGCATTTTTCTCACATGACAGTGAGATCGCACAGCACGTTTGTACACTCTCTAGCTTATACAAAAACACAAACAAACTAAAATTCGTTAACCTCCAAAGGCAGGTTTTGAAATTGGAAATTGGAAATCCGGAACAGACAGCACATCCCTTTTAAACAGACACAGAATGATGAGGTTCTGATAGCACACCATTTTAAAGAGACAGAGAATGATCTCGGACAGACAGCAAATCCCCTTAAAAGGGACACGGAAATAGAATGAATATAAACAGATAAATATGTAAAACTCGGCTGGTCGTGCAGATTTTGTGGAGGAAGAATCCGGTTTCACGTTCAGTCGGATAATCATTCCGATATTTCAGGAAAAAGTTAAAGATTACAGATGTTTTCAACAAAAATAGCGTCTGGAAAAAATACGCAGCGAGAAAGGTCAAATGGGAACTTCTGTGATACAGCGGAACGCAGGAGTGATTAAATAATACATGGCACAATGGAGAAAGACAAAGTGGGTGGTAATCGGGCAATAACGAAACAAAGGATGGTCCAGAGGAGGTGTTAGTGGGAAAAGCAGAACCATTACCAGACAATGGGAGCGGTGCTTATCATCCGATACGTTGAACCTAATGTTGAGGCCAGAAGACGAAAACATGCGTACAATATAGGGTATCACCGCCTTTTAATTAGACCAGGCAGCTTTGCCAGCCCGGATTGATTTCCTGTCCGCTTTGAATTCGGCAGACAAGGGACGGATTCAAAAGGCAGCTTCTCTCATCTTTTCAGCTCGAGAGAAACAGGACGCACTCATATTCAGGGCAGAGGTGGAGATTGACGCTGAATGTATGCTCATCCCAATTGAGGTGAACTGATGCGTACAGACAGGAAGATATACTGATCAAGTATCGGCCGGAACCAACAAGGCTTTCGGTTATCCAACCAGTCTCAGAGCCGAGTACCTCTGAGATATTTTAACTTTACTCAGTTTGGCGGGTTTCACTTTGCTCTGGGATTTGGATGCTAAGGGACCATCGGCGTAAAATCACACGTTTTAACGTGAAATACGTGTGTTTTCTCACATGTCGAGCGGCTGTTTGAAGCGGAACTTTGAGTAAAACATGGCGTGGCTCGTCCGGGATTTGGCCCGTGACCTCTCGCATTTCAAATGTGAGCATTCCGAAGGGAGAATCATAAGCGTGGACCAACGAGCCGCCGACAGTGAAAAGCGCAGCTCTCAGATTCTGACGGTGGTGTGAAATGATATTATGGCCCATCGTGCATGTGCTGTCTCTCAGATACCTATCTAATTAGTGCCCCTCGCCATTGTACTGCAACTGTTCTCCTTGTGACGAATATATTATTAATTTGAGACGTGACATGAGGAAAGTACAGCATCCCTGGAAGTAAAAGGGGAATTTGGCGATGAGGTGAAATGTGAATGTCAAAAAGTGGTTAAGCTGCAAGCCAACGATGACGAGAATTGGATTCGTACCCATGCGTGCAGCGCACAATGGATTAGCAGTCCATCGCCTTAATCTCTCGGCCACCTCGTCTCTGCTGTAAGACATCGTCAGCCATTCAATCTCCTGCTTTTTGTATTCAAACAGAAATAATGTGCATGAACGTCCACTTCACAGCTTGCTCTGCCCGTGCATGCAGATCGACAATGATGAAAACTTGCCATGAGATTCTTTCAGCAAACAGCCTTCCTTCACTTCAGGTGAGTGACTGGAAGAGATGGTTGGTTTCTCGGCAGAATCACAACAAAGAATATAAAATTTCACGTAGCGAGCTAAGTTGACCGCGGCAGGACTCGAACCTGCAATTTTCCGATTACTTTGCGGTTGCAATCGAAGTCAGACGCCTTATCCATTAGGCCACGCGGCCGCTGCCAGCACCAATCACTGTGTTGTTGTGTATATTGCGAGCAAATTCGGGGCAACTGCAATATCAAGGAGTGGTTTTAGGAAAAGATGAGCATATTTCGAGTGAATGAACAGATGCACTGCGATCTGGGTGCGCACCGGCGCAGGCAACCCAAATATAAATTGGAACACTATAGTTTAACAATTCGATTATTGCAGCTGAAATCATACTCCTTCTCAAACAATACAGGATGACCCGGGATTATGAGAAAATCCGTTTTAAAGGGAAAGATTATGAACCGGAACTGACAACCAGCCCATTTAAACAGACACAGAATGATCCGGGTTTGCAAAGACATCCCTTTTATCCAGATGCAGAATGACCCTTGACTGACAGCAGTTCCCTTTTAAAAGAATAAAGTGAGATTTCGATCATCCCTAAAGGCAATTGTGCAGTGGGGCTCAGGACCACGCGGCGCAGAGACTGTTATTAAAGCCACAGGTGATAGACAGGCAGGAAGGAGGGAGGGAGGGACGTAAAACCAGCCCAGTCTGAAACACACAAACAAACTAAAATTCCTTAACCTCGAAAGGCAGGTTTTGAAATTTGAAATTTGAAATCCGGGACAGACAGCACATCCCTTTTAAACAGACACAGAATGATGAGGGTCTGATAGCACACCATTTTAAAGAGACAGAGAATGATCTCGGACAGACAGCAAATCCTCTTAAAAGGGACACGGAAATAGAATGAATAAAAACAAATAAATATGTAAAACTCCGCTGGTCGTGCAGATTTTGTGGAGGCAGAATCCGGTTTCACGTTCTGACGGATAATCATTCCGATATTTCAGGAAAAAGTTAAAGATTACAGATGTTTTCAACAAAATTAGCGTCTGGAAAAAATGCTCAGCGAGAAAGGACAAATGGGAACTTCTGTGATACAGCGGAAAGCAGGAGTGATTAAATAATACATGGCACAATGGAGAAAGACAAAGTGGGTGGTAATCGGGCAATAACGTAACAAAGGATGGTCCAGAGGAGGTGTTAGTGGGAAAAGCAGAACCATTACTAGACAATGGGAGCGGTGCTTATCATCCGATACGTTGAACCTAATGTTGAGGGCAGAAGACGAGAACATGCCTACAATATAGGGTATCACCGCCTTTTAATCAGACCAGGCCGCTTTGCCAGCCCGGATTGATTTCCTGTCCGCTTTGAATTCGGCAGCCAAGGGACGAATTCAAAAGGCAGCTACTCTCATCTTTTCAGCTCTAGAGTAACAGGACGCACTGATATTCAGGGCAGAGATGGAGATTGACGCTGAATGTATGCTTATCCCAATTGAGGTGAACTTATGCGTACAGACAGGAAGACATACTGATCAAGTATCGGCCGGAACCAAACAAGGCATCAGGTTATCCAACGAGTCACAGAGCCGAGTACCTCTGAGATATTTTAACTTTACTCAGTTTGGCGGGTTTCACTTTGCTCTGGGATTTGGATGCGAAGGGAACATCGGCGTAAAATCACACGTTTTAACGTGAAATACGTCTGTTTTCTCACATGTCGAGCGGCTGTTAGAAGCGGAACTTTGAGTAAAACATGGCGGTGCTCGTCCGGGATTTGGCCCGTGACCTCTCGCATTTCAATTGTGATTATTCCGAAGGGAGAATCATAACCGTGGACCAACGAGACGCCGACAGTGAAAAGTGCAGCTCTCAGATTCTGACAGTGGTGAGAAATGATATTATGGCCCATCGTGCATGTGCTGTCTCTCAGATATGTATCTAATTTGTGCCCCTCGCCATTGTACTGCAACTGTTCTCCTTTTGACGAATATGTTATTAATTTGAGACATGACATGAGGAAAGTACAGCATCCCTGTAAGTAAAAGGGGAATTTGGCGATGAGGTGAAATGTGAATGTCAAAAAGTGGTTAAGCTGCAAGCCAACGATGACGAGAATTGGATTCGTACCCATGCGTGCAGCGCACAATGGATTAGCAGTCCATCGCCTTAATCTCTCGGCCACCTCGTCTCTGCTGTAAGACATCGTCAGCCATTCAATCTCCTGCTTTTTGTATTCAAACAGAAATAATGTGCATGAACGTCCACTTCACAGCTTGCTCTGCCCGTGCATGCAGATCGACAATGATGAAAACTTGCCATGAGATTCTTTCAGCAAACAGCCTTCCTTCACTTCAGGTGAGTGACTGGAAGAGATGGTTGGTTTCTCGGCAGAATCACAACAAAGAATATAAAATTTCACGTAGCGAGCTAAGTTGACCGCGGCAGGACTCGAACCTGCAATTTTCTGATTACTTTGCGGTTGCAATCGAAGTCAGACGCCTTATCCATTAGGCCACGCGGCCGCTGCCAGCACCAATCACTGTGTTGTTGTGTATATTGCGAGCAAATTCGGGGCAACTGCAATATCAAGGAGTGGTTTTAGGAAAAGATGAGCATATTTCGAGTGAATGAACAGATGCACTGCGATCTGGGTGCGCACCGGCGCAGGCAACCCAAATATAAATTGGAACACTATAGTTTAACAATTCGATTATTGCAGCTGAAATCATACTCCTTCTCAAACAATACAGGATGACCCGGGATTATGAGAAAATCCGTTTTAAAGGGAAAGATTATGAACCGGAACTGACAACCAGCCCATTTAAACAGACACAGAATGATCCGGGTTTGCAAAGACATCCCTTTTATCCAGATGCAGAATGACCCTTGACTGACAGCAGTTCCCTTTTAAAAGAATAAAGTGAGATTTCGATCATCCCTAAAGGCAATTGTGCAGTGGGGCTCAGGACCACGCGGCGCAGAGACTGTTATTAAAGCCACAGGTGATAGACAGGCAGGAAGGAGGGAGGGAGGGACGTAAAACCAGCCCAGTCTGAAACACACAAACAAACTAAAATTCCTTAACCTCGAAAGGCAGGTTTTGAAATTTGAAATTTGAAATCCGGGACAGACAGCACATCCCTTTTAAACAGACACAGAATGATGAGGGTCTGATAGCACACCATTTTAAAGAGACAGAGAATGATCTCGGACAGACAGCAAATCCTCTTAAAAGGGACACGGAAATAGAATGAATAAAAACAAATAAATATGTAAAACTCCGCTGGTCGTGCGGATTTTGTGGAGGCAGAATCCGGTTTCACGTTCTGACGGATAATCATTCCGATATTTCAGGAAAAAGTTAAAGATTACAGATGTTTTCAACAAAATTAGCGTCTGGAAAAAATGCTCAGCGAGAAAGGACAAATGGGAACTTCTGTGATACAGCGGAAAGCAGGAGTGATTAAATAATACATGGCACAATGGAGAAAGACAAAGTGGGTGGTAATCGGGCAATAACGTAACAAAGGATGGTCCAGAGGAGGTGTTAGTGGGAAAAGCAGAACCATTACTAGACAATGGGAGCGGTGCTTATCATCCGATACGTTGAACCTAATGTTGAGGCCAGAAGACGAGAACATGCCTACAATATAGGGTATCACCGCCTTTTAATCAGACCAGGCCGCTTTGCCAGCCCGGATTGATTTCCTGTCCGCTTTGAATTCGGCAGCCAAGGGACGAATTCAAAAGGCAGCTACTCTCATCTTTTCAGATCTAGAGTAACAGGACGCACTGATATTCAGGGCAGAGATGGAGATTGACGCTGAATGTATGCTTATCCCAATTGAGGTGAACTTATGCGTACAGACAGGAAGACATACTGATCAAGTATCGGCCGGAACCAAACAAGGCATCAGGTTATCCAACGAGTCACAGAGCCGAGTACCTCTGAGATATTTTAACTTTACTCAGTTTGGCGGGTTTCACTTTGCTCTGGGATTTGGATGCGAAGGGAACATCGGCGTAAAATCACACGTTTTAACGTGAAATACGTCTGTTTTCTCACATGTCGAGCGGCTGTTAGAAGCGGAACTTTGAGTAAAACATGGCGGTGCTCGTCCGGGATTTGGCCCGTGACCTCTCGCATTTCAATTGTGATTATTCCGAAGGGAGAATCATAACCGTGGACCAACGAGACGCCGACAGTGAAAAGTGCAGCTCTCAGATTCTGACGGTGGTGAGAAATGATATTATGGCCCATCGTGCATGTGCTGTCTCTCAGATATGTATCTAATTTGTGCCCCTCGCCATTGTACTGCAACTGTTCTCCTTTTGACGAATATGTTATTAATTTGAGACATGACATGAGGAAAGTACAGCATCCCTGTAAGTAAAAGGGGAATTTGGCGATGAGGTGAAATGTGAATGTCAAAAAGCGGTCAAGCTGCAAGCCAACGACGACGAGAATGGGATTTGAACCCATGCATGCAGAGCACAATGGATTAGCAGTCCATCGCCCTAAACTCTCGGCCACCTCGTCTCTGCTGTAAGACATCGTCAGCCATTCATTCTCCTGCTTTTTGTGTCCAAACAGAAATAATGTGCAAGAAAGTCAACTTCACAGCTTGCTCTGCCCGTGCATGCAGATCGACAATGATGAAACCTTGACATGAGTTCTTTGAGCAAACAGCCTTCCTTCACTTCAGGTGAGTGACTGGAAGAGATGGTTGGTTTCTCGGCAGAATCACAACAAAGAATATAAAATTTCACGTAGCGAGCTAAGTTGACCGCGGCAGAACTCGAACATGCAATCTTCTGATAACTTTGCGGTTGTAATCGAAGTCAGACGCCTTATTCATTACACCACACGGCCGCTGCCAGCACCAATCATTGTGTTGTTGTGTATATTGCGAGCAAATTCGGGGCAACTGCAATATCAAGGAGTGGATTTAGGAAAACATGAGCAAATTTCGAGTGAATGAACAGATGCACTGCGATCTGGGTGCGCACCGGCGCAGGCAACCCAAATATAAATTGGAACACTATAGTTTAACAATTCGGTCATTGCAGCTGAAATCATACTCCTTCTCAAACAATACAGGATGACCCGGGATTAATAGAAAATCCGTTTTAAAGGGAAAGATTATGAACCGGAACTGACAACCAGCCCATTTAAACAGACACAGAATGATCCGGGTTTGCAAGGACATCCCTTTTATCCAGATGCAGAATGACCCTTGACTGACAGCAGTTTCCTTTTAAAAGAATAAAGTGAGATTTCGATCATCCCTAAAGGCAATTGTGCAGTGGGGCTCAGGACCACGCGGCGCAGAGACTGTTATTGAAGCCACAGGTGATAGACAGGCAGGAAGGAAGGAGGGAGGGACGTAAAACCAGCCCAGTCTGAAACACACAAACAAACTAAAATTCCTTAACCTCCAAAGGCAGGTTTTGAAATTTGAAATTGGAAATCCGGGACAGACAGCACATCCCTTTTAAACAGACACAGAATGATGAGGGTCTGATAGCACACCATTTTAAAGAGACAGAGAAATATCTCCGACAGACAGCAAATCCCCTTAAAAGGGACACGGAAATAGAATGAATAAAAACAGATAAATATGTAAAACTTGGCAGGTCGTGCAGATTTTGTGGAGGAAGAATCCGGTTTCACGTTCTGTCGGATAATCATTCCTATATTTCAGGAAAAAGTTAAAGATTACAGATGTTTTCAACAAAAATAGCGTCTGGAAAAAATACGCAGCGAGAAAGGTCAAATGGGAACTTCTGTGATACAGCGGAACGCAGGAGTGATTAAATAATACATGGCACAATGGAGAAAGACAAAGTGGGTGGTAATCGGGCAATAACGTAACAAAGGATGGTCCTGAGGAGTTGTTAGTGGGAAAAGCAGAACCATTACCAGACAATGGGAGCGGTGCTTATCATCCGATACGTTGAACCTAATGTTGAGGCCAGAAGACGAGAACATGCCTACAATATAGGGTATCACCGCCTTTTAATCAGACCAGGCAGCTTTGCCAGCCCGGATTGATTTCCTGTCCGCTTTGAATTCGGCAGCCAAGGGACGGATTCAAAAGGCAGCTTCTCTCATCTTTTCAGCTCGAGAGAAACAGGACGCACTCATATTCAGGGCAGAGGTGGAGGTTGACGCTGAATGTATGCTTATCCCAATTGAGGTGAACTGATGCGTACAGACAGGAAGATATACTGATCAAGTATCGGCCGGAACCAAACAAGGCTTTAGCTTATCCAACCAGTCTCAGAGCCGAGTACCTCTGAGATATTTTAACTTTACTCAGTTTGGCGGGTTTCACTTTGCTCTGGGATTTGGATGCTAAGGGAACATCGGCGTAAAATCACACGTTTTAACGTGAAATACGTCTGTTTTCTCACATGTCGAGCGGCTGTTAGAAGCGGAACTTTGAGTAAAACATGGCGGTGCTCGTCCGGGATTTGGCCCGTGACCTCTCGCATTTCAATTGTGATTATTCCGAAGGGAGAATCATAACCGTGGACCAACGAGACGCCGACAGTGAAAAGTGCAGCTCTCAGATTCTGACGGTGGTGAGAAATGATATTATGGCCCATCGTGCATGTGCTGTCTCTCAGATATGTATCTAATTTGTGCCCCTCGCCATTGTACTGCAACTGTTCTCCTTTTGACGAATATGTTATTAATTTGAGACATGACATGAGGAAAGTACAGCATCCCTGTAAGTAAAAGGGGAATTTGGCGATGAGGTGAAATGTGAATGTCAAAAAGCAGTCAAGCTGCAAGCCAACGACGACGAGAATGGGATTCGAACCCATGCGTGCAGAGCACAATGGATTAGCAGTCCATCGCCCTAACCTCTCGGCCACCTCGTCTCTGCTGTAAGACATCGTCAGCCATTCATTCTCCTGCTTTTTGTGTCCAAAAAGAAATAATGTGCAAGAAAGTCAACTTCACAGCTTGCTCTGCCCGTGCATGCAGATCGACAATGATGAAACCTTGCCATGAGTTCTTTGAGCAAACAGCCTTCCTTCACTTCAGGTGAGTGACTGGAAGAGATGGTTGGTTTCTCGGCAGAATCACAACAAAGAATATAAAATTTCACGTAGCGAGCTAAGTTGACCGCGGCAGGACTCGAACCTGCAATCTTCTGATAACTTTGCGGTTGTAATCGAAGTCAGACGCCTTATCCATTACACCACACGGCCGCTGCCAGCACCAATCATTGTGTTGTTGTGTATATTGCGAGCAAATTCGGGGCAACTGCAATATCAAGGAGTGGATTTAGGAAAACATGAGCAAATTTCGAGTGAATGAACAGATGCACTGCGATCTGGGTGCGCACCGGCGCAGGCAACCCAAATATAAATTGGAACACTATAGTTTAACAATTCGGTCATTGCAGCTGAAATCATACTCCTTCTCAAACAATACAGGATGACCCGGGATTATGAGAAAATCCGTTTTAAAGGGAAAGATTATGAACCGGAACTGACAACCAGCCCATTTAAACAGACACAGAATGATCCGGGTTTGCAAGGTCATCCCTTTTATCCAGATGCAGAATGACCCTTGACTGACAGCAGTTTCCTTTTAAAAGAATAAAGTGAGATTTCGATCATCCCTAAAGGCAATTGTGCAGTGGGGCTCAGGACCACGCGGCGCAGAGACTGTTATTGAAGCCACAGGTGATAGACAGGCAGGAAGGAAGGAGGGAGGGACGTAAAACCAGCCCAGTCTGAAACACACAAACAAACTAAAATTCCTTAACCTCCAAAGGCAGGTTTTGAAATTTGAAATTGGAAATCCGGGACAGACAGCACATCCCTTTTAAACAGACACAGAATGATGAGGTTCTGATAGCACACCATTTTAAAGAGACAGAGAAAGATCTCCGACAGACAGCAAATCCCCTTAAAAGGGACACGGAAATAGAATGAATAAAAACAGATAAATATGTGAAACTTGGCAGGTCGTGCAGATTTTGTGGAGGAAGAATCCGGTTTCACGTTCTGTCGGATAATCATTCCTATATTTCAGGAAAAAGTTAAAGATTACAGATGTTTTCAACAAAAATAGCGTCTGGAAAAAATACGCAGCGAGAAAGGTCAAATGGGAACTTCTGTGATACAGCGGAACGCAGGAGTGATTAAATAATACATGGCACAATGGAGAAAGACAAAGTGGGTGGTAATCGGGCAATAACGTAACAAAGGATGGTCCTGAGGAGTTGTTAGTGGGAAAAGCAGAACCATTACCAGACAATGGGAGCGGTGCTTATCATCCGATACGTTGAACCTAATGTTGAGGCCAGAAGACGAGAACATGCCTACAATATAGGGTATCACCGCCTTTTAATCAGACCAGGCAGCTTTGCCAGCCCGGATTGATTTCCTGTCCGCTTTGAATTCGGCAGCCAAGGGACGGATTCAAAAGGCAGCTTCTCTCATCTTTTCAGCTCGAGAGAAACAGGACGCACTCATATTCAGGGCAGAGGTGGAGGTTGACGCTGAATGTATGCTTATCCCAATTGAGGTGAACTGATGCGTACAGACAGGAAGATATACTGATCAAGTATCGGCCGGAACCAAACAAGGCTTTAGCTTATCCAACCAGTCTCAGAGCCGAGTACCTCTGAGATATTTTAACTTTACTCAGTTTGGCGGGTTTCACTTTGCTCTGGGATTTGGATGCTAAGGGAACATCGGCGTAAAATCACACGTTTTAACGTGAAATACGTCTGTTTTCTCACATGTCGAGCGGCTGTTAGAAGCGGAACTTTGAGTAAAACATGGCGGTGCTCGTCCGGGATTTGGCCCGTGACCTCTCGCATTTCAATTGTGATTATTCCGAAGGGAGAATCATAACCGTGGACCAACGAGACGCCGACAGTGAAAAGTGCAGCTCTCAGATTCTGACGGTGGTGAGAAATGATATTATGGCCCATCGTGCATGTGCTGTCTCTCAGATATGTATCTAATTTGTGCCCCTCGCCATTGTACTGCAACTGTTCTCCTTTTGACGAATATGTTATTAATTTGAGACATGACATGAGGAAAGTACAGCATCCCTGTAAGTAAAAGGGGAATTTGGCGATGAGGTGAAATGTGAATGTCAAAAAGCAGTCAAGCTGCAAGCCAACGACGACGAGAATGGGATTCGAACCCATGCGTGCAGAGCACAATGGATTAGCAGTCCATCGCCCTAACCTCTCGGCCACCTCGTCTCTGCTGTAAGACATCGTCAGCCATTCATTCTCCTGCTTTTTGTGTCCAAAAAGAAATAATGTGCAAGAAAGTCAACTTCACAGCTTGCTCTGCCCGTGCATGCAGATCGACAATGATGAAACCTTGCCATGAGTTCTTTGAGCAAACAGCCTTCCTTCACTTCAGGTGAGTGACTGGAAGAGATGGTTGGTTTCTCGGCAGAATCACAACAAAGAATATAAAATTTCACGTAGCGAGCTAAGTTGACCGCGGCAGGACTCGAACCTGCAATCTTCTGATAACTTTGCGGTTGTAATCGAAGTCAGACGCCTTATCCATTACACCACACGGCCGCTGCCAGCACCAATCATTGTGTTGTTGTGTATATTGCGAGCAAATTCGGGGCAACTGCAATATCAAGGAGTGGATTTAGGAAAACATGAGCAAATTTCGAGTGAATGAACAGATGCACTGCGATCTGGGTGCGCACCGGCGCAGGCAACCCAAATATAAATTGGAACACTATAGTTTAACAATTCGGTCATTGCAGCTGAAATCATACTCCTTCTCAAACAATACAGGATGACCCGGGATTATGAGAAAATCCGTTTTAAAGGGAAAGATTATGAACCGGAACTGACAACCAGCCCATTTAAACAGACACAGAATGATCCGGGTTTGCAAGGTCATCCCTTTTATCCAGATGCAGAATGACCCTTGACTGACAGCAGTTTCCTTTTAAAAGAATAAAGTGAGATTTCGATCATCCCTAAAGGCAATTGTGCAGTGGGGCTCAGGACCACGCGGCGCAGAGACTGTTATTGAAGCCACAGGTGATAGACAGGCAGGAAGGAAGGAGGGAGGGACGTAAAACCAGCCCAGTCTGAAACACACAAACAAACTAAAATTCCTTAACCTCCAAAGGCAGGTTTTGAAATTTGAAATTGGAAATCCGGGACAGACAGCACATCCCTTTTAAACAGACACAGAATGATGAGGTTCTGATAGCACACCATTTTAAAGAGACAGAGAAAGATCTCCGACAGACAGCAAATCCCCTTAAAAGGGACACGGAAATAGAATGAATAAAAACAGATAAATATGTGAAACTTGGCAGGTCGTGCAGATTTTGTGGAGGAAGAATCCGGTTTCACGTTCTGTCGGATAATCATTCCTATATTTCAGGAAAAAGTTAAAGATTACAGATGTTTTCAACAAAAATAGCGTCTGGAAAAAATACGCAGCGAGAAAGGTCAAATGGGAACTTCTGTGATACAGCGGAACGCAGGAGTGATTAAATAATACATGGCACAATGGAGAAAGACAAAGTGGGTGGTAATCGGGCAATAACGTAACAAAGGATGGTCCTGAGGAGTTGTTAGTGGGAAAAGCAGAACCATTACCAGACAATGGGAGCGGTGCTTATCATCCGATACGTTGAACCTAATGTTGAGGCCAGAAGACGAGAACATGCCTACAATATAGGGTATCACCGCCTTTTAATCAGACCAGGCAGCTTTGCCAGCCCGGATTGATTTCCTGTCCGCTTTGAATTCGGCAGCCAAGGGACGGATTCAAAAGGCAGCTTCTCTCATCTTTTCAGCTCGAGAGAAACAGGACGCACTCATATTCAGGGCAGAGGTGGAGGTTGACGCTGAATGTATGCTTATCCCAATTGAGGTGAACTGATGCGTACAGACAGGAAGATATACTGATCAAGTATCGGCCGGAACCAAACAAGGCTTTAGCTTATCCAACCAGTCTCAGAGCCGAGTACCTCTGAGATATTTTAACTTTACTCAGTTTGGCGGGTTTCACTTTGCTCTGGGATTTGGATGCTAAGGGAACATCGGCGTAAAATCACACGTTTTAACGTGAAATACGTCTGTTTTCTCACATGTCGAGCGGCTGTTAGAAGCGGAACTTTGAGTAAAACATGGCGGGGCTCGTCCGTGATTTGGCCCGTGACCTCTCGCATTTCAAATGTGATCATTCCGAAGCGAGAATCATAACCGTGGACCAACGAGCCGCCGACAGTGAAAAGCGCAGCTCTCAGATTCTGACGGTGGTGAGAAATGATATTATGGCCCATCGTGCATGTGCTGTCTCTCAGATACCTATCTAATTAGTGCCCCTCGCCATTGTACTGCAACTGTTCTCCTTGTGACGAATATATTATTAATTTGAGACATGACATGAGGAAAGTACAGCATCCCTGTAAGTAAAAGGGGAATTTGGCGATGAGGTGAAATGTGAATGTCAAAAAGCGGTCAAGCTGCAAGCCAACGACGACGAGAATGGGATTCGAACCCATGCGTGCAGAGCACAATGGATTAGCAGTCCATCGCCCTAACCTCTCGGCCACCTCGTCTCTGCTGTAAGACATCGTCAGCCATTCATTCTCCTGCTTTTTGTGTCCAAACAGAAATAACGTGCAAGAAAGTCAACTTCACAGCTTGCCCTGCCCGTGCATGCAGATCGACAATGATGAAACCTTGCCATGAGTTCTTTGAGCAAACAGCCTTCCTTCACTTCAGGTGAGTGACTGGAAGAGATGGTTGGTTTCTCGGCAGAATCACAACAAAGAATATAAAATTTCACGTAGCGAGCTAAGTTGACCGCGGCAGGACTCGAACCTGCAATCTTCTGATAACTTTGCGGTTGTAATCTAAGTCAGACGCCTTATCCATTACACCACACGGCCGCTGCCAGCACCAATCATTGTGTTGTTGTGTATATTGCGAGCAAATGCGGGGCAACTGCAATATCAAGGAGTGGATTTAGGAAAACATGAGCAAATTTCGAGTGAATGAACAGATGCACTGCGATCTGGGTGCGCACCGGCGCAGGCAACCCAAATATAAATTTGAACACTATAGTTTAACAATTCGATTATTGCAGCTGAAATCATACTCCGTCTCAAACAATACAGGATGACCCGGGATTATGAGAAAATCCGTTTTAAAGGGAAAGATTATGAACCGGAACTGACAACCGGCCCATTTAAACAGACACAGAATGATCCGGGTTTGCAAAGACATCCCTTTTATCCAGATGCAGAATGACCCTTGACTGACAGCAGTTCCCTTTTAAAAGAATAAAGTGAGATTTCGATCATCCCTAAAGGCAATTGTCCAGTGGGGCTCTGGACCACGCGGCGCAGAGACTGTTATTGAAGCCACAGGTGATAGACAGGGAGGAAGGAAGGAGGGAGGGACGTAAAAACAGCCCAGTCTGAAACACACAAACAAACTAAAATTCCTTAACCTCGAAAGGCAGGTTTTGAAATTTGAAATTGGAAATCCGGGACAGACAGCACATCCCTTTTAAACAGACACAGAATGATGAGGGTCTGATAGCACACCATTTTAAAGAGACAGAGAATGATCTCGGACAGACAGCAAATCCCCTTAAAAGGGACACGGAAATAGAATGAATAAAAACAGATAAATATGTAAAACTCCGCTGGTCGTGCAGATTTTGTGGAGGCAGAATCCGGTTTCACGTTCTGACGGATAATCATTCCGATATTTCAGGAAAAAGTTAAAGATTACAGATGTTTTCAACAAAAATAGCGTCTGGAAAAAATGCGCAGCGAGAAAGGACAAATGGGAACTTCTATGATACAGCGGAACGCAGGAGTGATTAAATAATACATGGCACAATGGAGAAAGACAAAGTGGGTGGTAATCGGGCAATAACGTAACAAAGGATGGTGCAGAGGAGGTGTTAGTGGGAAAAGCAGAACCATTACTAGACAATGGGAGAGGTGCTTATCATCCGATACGTTGAACCTAATGTTGAGGCCAGAAGACGAGAACATGCCTACAATATAGGGTATCACCGCCTTTTAATCAGACCAGGCCGCTTTGCCAGCCCGGATTGATTTCCTGTCCGCTTTGAATTCGGCAGCCAAGGGACGAATTCAAAAGGCAGCTTCTCTCATCTTTTCAGCTCTAGAGTAACAGGACGCACTGATATTCAGGGCAGAGATGGAGATTGACGCTGAATGTATGCTTATCCCAATTGAGGTGAACTTATGCGTACAGACAGGAAGACATACTGATCAAGTATCGGCCGGAACCAAACAAGGCATCAGGTTATCCAACGAGTCACAGAGCCGAGTACCTCTGAGATATTTTAACTTTACTCAGTTTGGCGGGTTTCACTTTGCTCTGGGATTTGGATGCGAAGGGAACATCGGTGTAAAATCACACGTTTTAACGTGAAATACGTCTGTTTTCTCACATGTCGAGCGGCTGTTAGAAGCGGAACTTTGAGTAAAACATGGCGGGGCTCATCCGGGATTTGGCCCGTGACCTCTCGCATTTCAATTGTGATTATTCCGAAGGGAGAATCATAACCGTGGACCAACGAGCCGCCGACAGTGAAAAGTGCAGCTCTCAGATTCTGACGGTGGTGAGAAATGATATTATGGCCCATCGTGCATGTGCTGTCTCTCAGATATGTATCTAATTAGTGCCCCTAGCCATTGTACTGCAACTGTTCTCCTTTTGACAAATATATTATTAATTTGAGACATGACATGAGGAAAGTACAGCATCCCTGTAAGTAAAAGGGGAATTTGGCGATGAGGTGAAATGTGAATGTCAAAAAGTGGTCAAGCTGCAAGCCAACGACGACGAGAATGAGATTCGAGCCCATGCGTGCAGAGCACAATGGATTAGCAGTCCATCGCCTTAACCTCTCGGCCACCTCGTCTCTGATGTAAGACATCGTCAGCCATTCATTCTCCTGCTTTTTGTATCCAAACAGAAATAATGTGCAAGAAAGTCAACTTCACAGCTTGCCCTGCCCGTGCATGCAGATCGACAATGATGAAAACTTGCCATGAGTTCTTTGAGCAAACAGCCTTCCTTCACTTCAGGTGAGTGACTGGAAGAGATGGTTGGTTTCTCGGCAGAATCACAACAAAGAATATAAAATTTCACGTAGCGAGCTAAGTTGATCGCGGCACGACTCGAACCTGCAATCTTCTGCTAACTTTGTTGGTGTAATCGAAGTCAGACGCCTTATCCATTAAGCCACGCGGCCGCTGCCAACACCATTCATTGTGTTGTTGTGTATATTGCGAGCAAATTCGGGGCAACTGCAACATCAAGGAATGGATTTCGGAAAAGATGAGCATATTTCGAGTAAATGAACAGATGCACTGCGATCTGGGTGCGCACCGGCGCAGGCAACCCCAATGTAAATTGGAACACTATAGTTTAACAATTCGGTCATTGCAGCTGAAATCATACTCCTTCTCATACAATACAGGATGACCCGGGATTATGAGAAAATCCATTTTAAAGGGAAAGATTATGAACCGGAACTGACAACCAGCCCATTTAAACAGACACAGAATGATCCGGGATTGCAAGGACATCCCTTTTACCCAGATGCAGAATGACCCTTGACTGACAGCAGTTCCCTTTTAAAAGAATAAAGAGAGATTTCGATCATCCCGGAAGGCAATTGTGCAGTGGGGCTCACGACCACGCGGGGCAGAGACTGTTATTCAAGCCACAGGTGATACAGGCAGGAAGGAGGAAGTGACGTAAAACCTGCCCAGTCTGAAATATATAAATATTTAACATTTTAAGAAAATAAATGCATTTAAATTGTATTTAAAAAAAATTGAATTTGAGATGTTTCAATGAAATAAATAATTGATTCATAATCTATGTATTTTTTTATTGAACGAAGGCTGTGTAACTATAAGAATTCCATTGGAAATGAGAGGTGCAGTCAATAACTACCCAAACACAGTAAGCCGATGGTGGAAGACAAGCCATGAGGGAATATGTGGGCTACAAGGGCGATATTTTAAAGTCGAGTGTGTCTTTCCGCTGGATCTGACAGCAGCTGCTTGTGATGTGAAATAGGTCAAATCTAATAGAGCCCAGCGCAGGCAGAACAGAAAAAGCATATTTATTTTGGAAGTTAAATATTTGGGATTATATAAAAATATACACATATATATATACATGTATAAACAAAGTCAGTCAGTCAGTTATGTCTTCTATTGGTTTGATTTGATTTGAATTTGCAAATAAGGATGGAGGATGTCGTCATGTCACACAGCCCACACGCAAGCCCTGCCTAAAATCGCTATATTTCTAACTTGTGTATTTTCCTTTCTTTCAGATGTGGAATAGCAATATCCCACAGCAGATTCTTCTACCGTCAGAGAGTCCACGAAGGAGTGTTCAATCAAATCAGTACGGTTTCAAGTTGCATGTAATGCATTTTTCTCACATGACAGTAAGATCGCACAGCACGTTTTCACACTCTCTAGCTTACACAAAAACACAAACAAACTAAAATTCCAAAAGGCAGGTTTTGAAATTTGAAATTGGAAATCCGGGACAGACAGCACATCCCTTTTAAACAGACACAGAATGATGAGGGTCTGATAGCACACCATTTTAAAGAGACAGAGAATGATCTCGGACAGACAGCAAATCCCCTTAAAAGGGACACGGAAATAGAATGAATATAAACAGATAAATATGTAAAACTCGGCTGGTCGTGCAGATTTTGTGGAGGAAGAATCCGGTTTCACGTTCTGTCGGATAATCATTCCGATATTTCAGGAAAAAGTTAAAGATTACAGATGTTTTCAACAAAAATAGCTTCTGGAAAAAATACGCAGCGAGAAAGGTCAAATGGGAACTTCTGTGATACAGCGTAACGCAGGAGTGATTAAATAATACATGGCACAATGGAGAAAGACAAAGTGGGTGGTAATCGGGCAATAACGTAACAAAGGATGGTCCTGAGGAGTTGTTAGTGGGAAAAGCAGAACCATTACCAGACAATGGGAGCGGTGCTTATCATCCGATACGTTGAACCTAATGTTGAGGCCAGAAGACGAGAACATGCCTACAATATAGGGTATCACCGCCTTTTAATCAGACCAGGCAGCTTTGCCAGCCCGGATTGATTTCCTGTCCGCTTTGAATTCGGCAGCCAAGGGACGGATTCAAAAGGCAGCTTCTCTCATCTTTTCAGCTCGAGAGAAACAGGACGCACTCATATTCAGGGCAGAGGTGGAGGTTGACGCTGAATGTATGCTTATCCCAATTGAGGTGAACTTATGCGTGCAGACAGGAAGATATACTGATCAAGTATCGGCCGGAACCGAACAAGGCTTTAGGTTATCCAACGAGTCACAGAGCCGAGTACCTCTGAGATATTTTAACTTTACTCAGTTTGGCGGGTTTCACTTTGCTCTGGGATTTGGATTCTAAAGGGAACATCGGCGTAAAATCACACGATTTAACGTGAAATACGTCTGTTTTCTCACATGTCGAGCGGCTGTCAGAAGCGGAACTTTGAGTAAAACATGGCGGGGCTCGTCCGGGATTTGGCCCGTGACCTCTCGCATTTCAAATGTGTTCATTCCGAAGGGAGAATCATAACCGTGGACCAACCAGCCGCCGACAGTGAAAAGCGCAGCTCTCAGATTCTGACGGTGTTGTGAAATGATATTATGGCCCATCGTGCATGTGCTGTCTCTCAGATACCTATCTAATTAGTGCCCCTCGCCATTGTACTGCAACTGTTCTCCTTTTGACGAATATATTATTAATTTGAGACATGACATGAGGAAAGTACAGCATCCCTGTAAGTAAAAGGGGAATTTGGCGATGAGGTGAAAGTCAAAAAGTGGTTCAGCTGCAAGCAAACGACGACCAGAATGGGATTCGAACCCATGCGTGCAGAGCACAATGGATTAGCAGTTCATCGCCTTAACCTCTCGGCCACCTCGTCTCTGCTATAAGACATCGTCAGCCATTCAATCTCCTGCTTTTTGTATCCAAACAGAAATAATGTCCAAGAAGGTCCACTTCACAGCTTGCTCTGCCCGTGCATGCAGATCG
This sequence comes from Pristiophorus japonicus, assembly GCF_044704955.1. Classification (NCBI taxonomy): domain Eukaryota; kingdom Metazoa; phylum Chordata; class Chondrichthyes; family Pristiophoridae; genus Pristiophorus; species Pristiophorus japonicus. The sequence continues at coordinate 1,612,321 of NW_027254824.1, read as the reverse complement.
ACAATGATGAAAACTTGCCATGAGTTCTTTGAGCAAACAGCCTTCCTTCACTTCAGGTGAGTGACTGGAAGAGATGGTTGGTTTCTCGGCAGAATCACAACAAAGAATATAAAATTTCACGTAGCGAGCTAAGTTGATCGCGGCAGGACTCGAACCTGCAATCTTCTGCTAACTTTGCTGGTGTAATCGAAGTCAGACGCCTTATCCATTAAGCCACGCGGCCGCTGCCGACGCCATTCATTGTGTTGTTGTGTATATTGCGAGCAAATTCGGGGCAACGGCAACATCAAGGAGTGGATTTCGGAAAAGATGAGCATATTTCGAGTAAATGAACAGATGCACTGCGATCTGGGTGCGCACCGGCGCAGGCAACCCCAATGTAAATTGGAACACTATAGTTTAACAATTCGGTCATTGCAGCTGAAATCATACTCCTTCTCAAACAATACAGGATGACCCGGGTTTATGAGAATATCCGTTTTAACGGTAAAGATTATGAACCGGAACTGACAACCAGCCCATTTAAACAGACACAGAATGATCCGGGATTGCAAGGACATCCCTTTTACCCAGATGCAGAATGACCCTTGACTGACAGCAGTTCCCTTTTAAAAGAATAAAGAGAGATTTCGATCAGCCCGGAAGGCAATTGTGCAGTGGGGCTCAGGACCACGCGGGGCAGAGACTGTTATTCAAGCCACAGGTGATACAGGCAGGAAGGAGGAAGTGACGTAAAACCTGCCCAGTCTGAAATATATAAATATTTAACATTTTAAGAAAATAAATGCATTTAAATTGTATTTAAAAAAAATTGAATTTGAGATGTTTCAATGAAATAAATAATTGATTCATAATCTATGTATTTTTTTATTGAACGTAGGCTGTGTAACTATAAGAATTCCATTGGAAATGAGAGGTGCAGTCAATAACTACCCAAACACAGTAAGCCGATGGTGGAAGACAAGCCATGAGGGAATATGTGGGCTACAAGGGCGATATTTTAAAGTCGAGTGTGTCTTTCCGCTGGATCTGACAGCAGCTGCTTGTGCTGTGAAATAGGTCAAATCTAATAGAGCCCAGCGCAGGCAGAACAGAAAAAGCATATTTATTTTGGAAGTTAAATATTTGGGATTATATAAAAATATACACATAAAAATATACATGTATAAACAAAGTCAGTCAGTCAGTTATGTCTTGTATTGGTTTGATTTGATTTGAATTTGCAAATAAGGATGGAGGATGTCGTCATGTCACACAGCCCACACGCAAGCCCTGCCTAAAATCGCTATATTTCTAACTTGTGTATTTTCCTTTCTTTCAGCTGTGGAATAGCAATATCCCACAGCAGATTCTTCTACCGTCAGAGAGTCCACGAAGGAGTGTTCAATCAAATCAGTACGGTTTCAAGTTGCATGTAATGCATTTTTCTCACATGACAGTAAGATCGCACAGCACGTTTTCACACTCTCTAGCTTACACAAAAACACAAACAAACTAAAATTCCAAAAGGCAGGTTTTGAAATTTGAAATTGGAAATCCGGGACAGACAGCACATCCCTTTTAAACAGACACAGAATGATGAGGGTCTGATAGCACACCATTTTAAAGAGACAGAGAATGATCTCGGACAGACAGCAAAACCCCTTAAAAGGGACACGGAAATAGAATGAATATCAACAGATAAATATGTAAAACTCGGCTGGTCGTGCAGATTTTGTGGAGGAAGAATCCGGTTTCACGTTCTGTCGGATAATCATTCCGATATTTCAGGAAAAAGTTAAAGATTACAGATGTTTTCAACAAAAATAGCGTCTGGAAAAAATACGCAGCGAGAAAGGTCAAATGGGAACTTCTGTGATACAGCGGAACGCAGGAGTGATTAAATAATACATGGCACAATGGAGAAAGACAAAGTGGGTGGTAATCGGGCAATAACGTAACAAAGGATGGTCCAGAGGAGGTGTTAGTGGGAAAAGCAGAACCATTACCAGACAATGGGAGCGGTGCTTATCATCCGATACGTTGAACCTAATGTTGAGGCCAGAAGACGAGAACATGCCTACAATATAGGGTATCACCGACTTTTAATTAGACCAGGCAGCTTTGCCAGCCCGGATTGATTTCCTGTCCGCTTTGAACTCGGCAGCCAAGGGACGAATTCAAAAGGAAGCTTCTCTCATCTTTTCAGCACGAGAGAAACAGGACGCACTCATATTCAGGGCAGAGGTGGAGATTGACGCTGAATGTATGCTTATCCCAATTGAGGTGAACTTATGCGTGCAGACAGGAAGATATACTGATCAAGTATCGGCCGGAACCGAACAAGGCTTTAGGTTATCCAACGAGTCACAGAGCCGAGTACCTCTGAGATATTTTAACTTTACTCAGTTTGGCGGGTTTCACTTTGCTCTGGGATTTGGATTCTAAAGGGAACATCGGCGTAAAATCACACGATTTAACGTGAAATACGTCTGTTTTCTCACATGTCGAGCGGCTGTCAGAAGCGGAACTTTGAGTAAAACATGGCGGGGCTCGTCCGGGATTTGGCCCGTGACCTCTCGCATTTCAAATGTGTTCATTCCGAAGGGAGAATCATAACCGTGGACCAACCAGCCGCCGACAGTGAAAAGCGCAGCTCTCAGATTCTGACGGTGTTGTGAAATGATATTATGGCCCATCGTGCATGTGCTGTCTCTCAGATACCTATCTAATTAGTGCCCCTCGCCATTGTACTGCAACTGTTCTCCTTTTGACGAATATATTATTAATTTGAGACATGACATGACGAAAGTACAGCATCCCTGTAAGTAAAAGGGGAATTTGGCGATGAGGTGAAAGGTGAATGTCAAAAAGTGGTTCAGCTGCAAGCAAACGACGACCAGAATGGGATTCGAACCCATGCGTGCAGAGCACAATGGATTAGCAGTTCATCGCCTTAACCTCTCGGCCACCTCGTCTCTGCTATAAGACATCGTCAGCCATTCAATCTCCTGCTTTATGTATCCAAACAGAAATAATGTCCAAGAAGGTCCACTTCACAGCTTGCTCTGCCCGTGCATGCAGATCGACAATGATGAAAAGTTGCCATGAGTTCTTTGAGCAAACAGCCTTCCTTCACTTCAGGTGAGTGACTGGAAGAGATGGTTGGTTTCTCGGCAGAATCACAACAAAGAATATAAAATTTCACGTAGCGAGCTAAGTTGATCGCGGCAGGACTCGAACCTGCAATCTTCTGCTAACTTTGCTGGTGTAATCGAAGTCAGACGCCTTATCCATTAGGCCACGCGGCCGCTGCCGACGCCATTCATTGTGTTGTTGTGTATATTGCGAGCAAATTCGGGGCAACTGCAACATCAAGGAGTGGATTTCGGAAAAGATGAGCATATTTCGAGTAAATGAACAGATGCACTGCGATCTGGGTGCGCACCGGCGCAGGCAACCCCAATGTAAATTGGAACACTATAGTTTAACAATTCGGTCATTGCAGCTGAAATCATACTCCTTCTCAAACAATACAGGATGACCCGGGTTTATGAGAATATCCGTTTTAACGGTAAAGATTATGAACCGGAACTGACAACCAGCCCATTTAAACAGACACAGAATGATCCGGGATTGCAAGGACATCCCTTTTACCCAGATGCAGAATGACCCTTGACTGACAGCAGTTCCCTTTTAAAAGAATAAAGTGAGATTTCGATCATCCCTAAAGGCAATTGTGCAGTGGGGCTCAGGACCACGCGGCGCAGAATCTGTCTGTGAAGCCACAGGTGATAGACAGGCAGGAAGGAAGGAGGGAGGGACGTAAAACCAGGCCAATCTGAAAGACACAAACAAACTAAAATTCCTTAACCTCCAAAGGCAGGTTTTGAAATTTGAAATTGGAAATCCGGGACAGACAGCACATCCCTTTTAAACAGACTCAGAATGATGAGGGTCTGATAGCACACCATTTTAAAGAGACAGAGAATGATCTCGGACAGACAGCAAATCCCCTTACAAGGGACACGGAAATAGAATGAATAAATACAGATAAATATGTAAAACTCGGCTGGTCGTGCAGATTTTGTGGAGGAAGAATCCGGTTTCACGTTCTGTCGGATAATCATTCCGATATTTCAGGAAAAAGTTAAAGATTACAGATGTTTTCAACAAAAATAGCGTCTGGAAAAAATAGGCAGCGAGAAAGGTCAAATGGGAACTTCTGTGATACAGCGGAACGCAGGAGTGATTAAAAAATACATGGCACAATGGAGAAAGACAAAGTGGGTGGTAATCGGGCAATAACGTAACAAAGGATGGTCCAGAGGAGGTGTTCGTGGGAAAAGCAGAACCATTACCAGACAATGGGAGCGGTGCTTATCATCCGATACGTTGAACCTAATGTTGAGTCCAGAAGACGAGAACATGCTTACAATATAGGGTATCACCGACTTTTAATCAGACCAGGCAGCTTTGCCAGCCCGGATTGATTTCCTGTCCGCTTTGAATTCGGCAGCCAAGGGACGAATTCAAAAGGCAGCTTCTCTCATCTTTTCAGCTCGAGAGAAACAGGACGCACTCATATTCAGGGCAGAGGTGGAGGTTGACGCTGAATGTATGCTTATCCCAATTGAGGTGAACTTACCCGTACAGACAGGAAGATATACTGATCAAGTATCGGCCGGAAGCAAACAAGGCTTTAGGTTATCCAACGAGTCACAGAGCCGAGTACCTCTGAGACATTTTAACTTTACTAAGTTTGGCGGGTTTACTTTGCTCTGGGATTTGGATGCTAAGGGAACATCGGCGTAAAATCACATGTTTTAACGTGAAATACGTCTGTTTTCTCACATGTCGAGCGGCTGTTAGAAGCGGAACCTTGAGTAAAACATGGCGTGGCTCGTCCGGGATTTGGCCCGTGACCTCTCGCATTTCAAATGTGATCATTCCGAAGGGAGAATCAGAACCGTGGACCAACGAGCCGCCGACAGTGAAAAGCGCAGCTCTCAGAATCTGACGGTGGTGAGAAATGCTATTATGGCCCATCGTGCATGTGCTGTCTGTCAGATATGTATCTAATTAGTGCCCCTCGCCATTGTACTGCAACTGTTCTCCTTTTGACGAATATATTATTAATTTGAGACATGACATGAGGAAAGTACAGCATCCCTGTAAGTAAAAGGGGAATTTGGCGATGAGGTAAATGTGAATGTCAAAAAGTGGTTCAGCTGCAAGCCAACGACGACCAGAGTGGGATTCGAACTCATGCGTGCAGAGCACAATGGATTAGCAGTCCATCGCCGTAACTTCTCGGCCACCTCGCCACTGCAAGAAGACATCTAGAGCCATTCAATCTCCTGCTTTTTGTATCCAAACAGAAATAATGTCCAAGAAGGTCCACTTCACAGCTTGCTCTGCCCGTGCATGCAGATCGACAATGATGAAAAGTTGCCATGAGTTCTTTGAGCAAACAGCCTTCCTTCACTTCAGGTGAGTGACTGGAAGAGATGGTTGGTTTCTCGGCAGAATCACAACAAAGAATATAAAATTTCACGTAGCGAGCTAAGTTGATCGCGGCAGGACTCGAACCTGCAATCTTCTGCTAACTTTGCTGGTGTAATCGAAGTCAGACGCCTTATCCATTAAGCCACGCGGCCGCTGCCGACGCCATTCATTGTGTTGTTGTGTATATTGCGAGCAAATTCGGGGCAACTGCAACATCAAGGAGTGGATTTCGGAAAAGATGAGCATATTTCGAGTAAATGAACAGATGCACTGCGATCTGGGTGCGCACCGGCGCAGGCAACCCCAATGTAAATTGGAACACTATAGTTTAACAATTCGGTCATTGCAGCTGAAATCATACTCCTTCTCAAACAATACAGGATGACCCGGGTTTATGAGAATATCCGTTTTAACGGTAAAGATTATGAACCGGAACTGACAACCAGCCCATTTAAACAGACACAGAATGATCCGGGATTGCAAGGACATCCCTTTTACCCAGATGCAGAATGACCCTTGACTGACAGCAGTTCCCTTTTAAAAGAATAAAGTGAGATTTCGATCATCCCTAAAGGCAATTGTGCAGTGGGGCTCAGGACCACGCGGCGCAGAATCTGTCTGTGAAGCCACAGGTGATAGACAGGCAGGAAGGAAGGAGGGAGGGACGTAAAACCAGGCCAATCTGAAAAACACAAACAAACTAAAATTCCTTAACCTCCAAAGGCAGGTTTAGAAATTTGAAATTGGAAATCCGGGACAGACAGCACATCCCTTTTAAACAGACTCAGAATGATGAGGGTCTGATAGCACACCATTTTAAAGAGACAGAGAATGATCTCGGACAGACAGCAAATCCCCTTACAAGGGACACGGAAATAGAATGAATAAATACAGATAAATATGTAAAACTCGGCTGGTCGTGCAGATTTTGTGGAGGAAGAATCCGGTTTCACGTTCTGTCGGAATATCATTCCGATATTTCAGGAAAAAGTTAAAGATTACAGATGTTTTCAACAAAAATAGCGTCTGGAAAAAATAGGCAGCGAGAAAGGTCAAATGGGAACTTCTGTGATACAGCGGAACGCAGGAGTGATTAAAAAATACATGGCACAATGGAGAAAGACAAAGTGGGTGGTAATCGGGCAATAACGTAACAAAGGATGGTCCAGAGGAGGTGTTCGTGGGAAAAGCAGAACCATTACCAGACAATGGGAGCGGTGCTTATCATCCGATACGTTGAACCTAATGTTGAGTCCAGAAGACGAGAACATGCTTACAATATAGGGTATCACCGACTTTTAATCAGACCAGGCAGCTTTGCCAGCCCGGATTGATTTCCTGTCCGCTTTGAATTCGGCAGCCAAGGGACGAATTCAAAAGGCAGCTTCTCTCATCTTTTCAGCTCGAGAGAAACAGGACGCACTCATATTCAGGGCAGAGGTGGAGGTTGACGCTGAATGTATGCTTATCCCAATTGAGGTGAACTTACGCGTACAGACAGGAAGATATACTGATCAAGTATCGGCCGGAAGCAAACAAGGCTTTAGGTTATCCAACGAGTCACAGAGCCGAGTACCTCTGAGACATTTTAACTTTACTAAGTTTGGCGGGTTTACTTTGCTCTGGGATTTGGATGCTAAGGGAACATCGGCGTAAAATCACATGTTTTAACGTGAAATACGTCTGTTTTCTCACAGGTCGAGCGGCTGTTAGAAGCGGAACCTTGAGTAAAACATGGCGTGGCTCGTCCGGGATTTGGCCCGTGACCTCTCGCATTTCAAATGTGATCATTCCGAAGGGAGAATCAGAACCGTGGACCAACGAGCCGCCGACAGTGAAAAGCGCAGCTCTCAGAATCTGACGGTGGTGAGAAATGCTATTATGGCCCATCGTGCATGTGCTGTCTGTCAGATATGTATCTAATTAGTGCCCCTCGCCATTGTACTGCAACTGTTCTCCTTTTGACGAATATATTATTAATTTGAGACATGACATGAGGAAAGTACAGCATCCCTGTAAGTAAAAGGGGAATTTGGCGATGAGGTAAATGTGAATGTCAAAAAGTGGTTCAGCTGCAAGCCAACGACGACCAGAGTGGGATTCGAACCCATGCGTGCAGAGCACAATGGATTAGCAGTCCATCGCCGTAACTTCTCGGCCACCTCGCCACTGCAAGAAGACATCTTCAGCCATTCAATCTCCTGCTTTTTGTATCCAAACAGAAATAATGTGCAAGTTAGTCCACTTCACAGCTTACTCTGCCCGTGCATGCAGATCGACAATGATGAAAACTTGCCTTGAGATTCTTTCAGCAAAGAGCCTTCATTCACTTCAGGTGAGTGGCTGGAAGTGATGGTTGGTTTCTCGGCACAATCACAACAAAGAATATAAAATTTCACGTAGCGATCGAAGTTGACCGCGGCAGGACTCGAACCTGCAATCTTCTGATAACTTTGCTGTTGTAATCGAAGTCAGACGCCTTATCCATTAGGCCACGCGGCCGCTGCCAGCTCCAATCATTGTGTTGTTGTGTATATTGCGAGCAAATTCGGGGCAACTGCAATATCAAGGAGTGGATTTAGGAAAAGATGAGCAAATTTCGAGTGAATGAACAGATGCACTGCGATCTGGGTGCGCACAGGCGCAGGAAACCCAAATATAAATTGGAACACGATAGTTTAACAATTCGGACATTGCAGCTGAAATCATTCTCCTTCTCAAACAATACAGGATGACGCGGGTTTATGAGAAAATCCGTTTTAAAGGCAAAGATTATGAACCGGAACTGACAACCAGCCCATTTACACAGACACAGAATGATCCGGGATTGCAAGGACATCCCTTTTACCCAGATGCAGAATGACCCTTGACTGACAGCAGTTCCCTATTAAAAGAATAATGTGAGATTTCGATCATCCCTCAAGGCAATTGTGCAGTGGGGCTCAGGACCACGCGGCGCAGAGACTGTTATTGAAGCCACAGGTAATAGACAGGCAGGAAGGAAGGAGGGAGGGACGTAAAATCAGCCCAGTCTGAAATATATAAATATTTAACATTTTAAGAAAATAAATGCATTTAAATTGTATTTAAAAAAAATTGAATTTGAGTTGTTTTAATGAAATAAATAATTGATTCATAATCTACGTATTTTTTTATTGAACGAAGGCTGTGTAACTATAAGAATTCCATTGGGAAATGAGAGGTGCTGTCAATAACCACCCAAACACAGTAAGCCCATGGTGGAAGACAAGCCATGAGGGAAGACGTGGGCTACAAGGGCGATCTTTTAAAATCGAGTGTGTCTTTCCGCTGGATCTGACAGCAGCTGCTTGTGCTGTGAAAGAGGTCAAATGTAAGAGAGCCCAGCCAGGCAGAACAGAAAAAGCATATTTATTTTGGAAGTTAAAAATTTGGGATTATATATAAATATACACATATATATATACATGTATAATTAAAGTCAGTCAGTCAGTCATGTCTTGTATTGGTTTGATTTGATTTGAATTTGCAAATAAGGATGGAGGATGTCGTCATGTCACACAGCCCACACGCAAGCCCTGCCTAAAATCGCTATATTTCTAACTTGTGTATTTTCCCTTCTTTCAGATGTGGAATAGCAAAATCCCACAGCAGATTCTTCTACCGTCAGAGAGTCCACGAAGGAGTGTTCAATCAAATCAGTACAGTTTCAAGTTGCATGTAATGCATTTTTCTCACATAAAAGTAAGATCGCACAGCACTTTTGCACACTCTCTAGCTTATACAAAAACACAAACAAACTAAAATTCGTTAACCTCCAAAGGCAGGTTTTGAAATTGGAAATTGGAAATCTGGGAGAGACAGCACATCCCTTTTAAGCAGACACAGAATGATGAGGGTCTGATAGCACACCATTTTAAAGAGACAGAGAATGATCTCGGACAGACAGCAAATCCCCTTAAAAGGGACACCGAAATAGAATGAATAAAAACAGATAAATATGTAAAAGTCAGCAGGTCGTGCAGATTTTGTGGAGGAAGAATCCGGTTTCACGTTCTGTCGGATAATCATTCCGATATTTCAGTATAAAGTTAAAGATTACAGATGTTTTCAACAAAAATAGCGCCTGGAAAAAATACGCAGCGAGAAAGGTCTAATGGGAACGTCTGTGATACAGCGGAACGCAGGAGTGATTAAATAATACATGGCACAATGGAGACAGGCAAAGTGGGTGGTAATCGGGCAATAACGTAACAAAGGATGGTCCAGAGGAGGTGTTAGTGGGAATAGCAGAACCATTACCAGACAATGGGAGCGGTGCTTTTCATCCGATACGTTGAACCTAATGTTGAGGCCAGAAGACGAGAACATGCTTACAATATAGGGTATCACCGCCTTTTAATCAGACCACGCAGCTTCACCAGCCCGGATTGATTTCCTGTCCGCTTTGAATTCGGCAGCCAAGGCATGAATTCAAAAGGCAGCTTCTTTCAGCTTTTCAGCACGAGAGAACCAGGACGCACTCATATTCAGGGCAGAGGTGGAGATTGACGCTGAATGTATGCTAATCCCAATTGAGGTGAACTTATGCGTACAGACAGGAAGATATACTGATCAAGTATCGGCCGTAACCAAACAAGGCTTTAGGTTATCCAACGAGTCACAGAGCCGAGTACCTCTGAGATATTTTAACTTTACTCAGTTTGGCGGGTTTCACTTTGCTCTGGAATTTGGATGCTAAGGGAACATCGGCGTAACATCACACGTTTTAACGTGAAATACGTCTGTTTTCTCACATGTCGAGCGGCTGTTAGAAGCGGAACTTTGAGTAAAACATGGCGGGGCTCATCCGGGATTTGGCCCGTGACCTCTCGCATTTGAAATGTGATCATTCCGAAGGGAGAATCATAACCGTGGACCAACGAGCCGCCGACAGTGAAAAGCGCAGCTCTCAGATTCTGACGGTGGTGAGAAATGATATTATGGCCCATCGTGCATCTGCTGTCTCTCAGATACCTATCTAATTAGTGCCCCTCGCCATTGTACTGCAACAGTTCTCCTTTTGACGAATATATTATTAATTTGAGACATGACATGAGGAAAGTACAGCATCCCTGTAAGCAAAAGGGGAATTTGGCGATGAGGTAAATGTGAATGTCAAAAAGTGGTTCAGCTGCAAGCCAACGACGACCAGAGTGGGATTCGAACCCATGCGTGCAGAGCACAATGGATTAGCAGTCCATCGCCGTAACTTCTCGGCCACCTCGCCACTGCAAGAAGACATCTTCAGCCATTCAATCTCCTGCTTTTTGTATCCAAACAGAAATAATGTGCAAGTTAGTCCACTTCACAGCTTACTCTGCCCGTGCATGCAGATCGACAATGATGAAAACTTGCCTTGAGATTCTTTCAGCAAAGAGCCTTCATTCACTTCAGGTGAGTGGCTGGAAGTGATGGTTGGTTTCTCGGCACAATCACAACAAAGAATATAAAATTTCACGTAGCGATCGAAGTTGACCGCGGCAGGACTCGAACCTGCAATCTTCTGATAACTTTGCTGTTGTAATCGAAGTCAGACGCCTTATCCATTAGGCCACGCGGCCGCTGCCAGCTCCAATCATTGTGTTGTTGTGTATATTGCGAGCAAATTCGGGGCAACTGCAATATCAAGGAGTGGATTTAGGAAAAGATGAGCAAATTTCGAGTGAATGAACAGATGCACTGCGATCTGGGTGCGCACAGGCGCAGGAAACCCAAATATAAATTGGAACACGATAGTTTAACAATTCGGACATTGCAGCTGAAATCATGCTCCTTCTCAAACAATACAGGATGACGCGGGTTTATGAGAAAATCCGTTTTAAAGGCAAAGATTATGAACCGGAACTGACAACCAGCCCATTTACACAGACACAGAATGATCCGGGATTGCAAGGACATCCCTTTTACCCAGATGCAGAATGACCCTTGACTGACAGCAGTTCCCTATTAAAAGAATAATGTGAGATTTCGATCATCCCTCAAGGCAATTGTGCAGTGGGGCTCAGGACCACGCGGCGCAGAGACTGTTATTGAAGCCACAGGTAATAGACAGGCAGGAAGGAAGGAGGGAGGGACGTAAAATCAGCCCAGTCTGAAATATATAAATATTTAACATTTTAAGAAAATAAATGCATTTAAATTGTATTTAAAAAAAATTGAATTTGAGTTGTTTTAATGAAATAAATAATTGATTCATAATCTACGTATTTTTTTATTGAACGAAGGCTGTGTAACTATAAGAATTCCATTGGGAAATGAGAGGTGCTGTCAATAACCACCCAAACACAGTAAGCCCATGGTGGAAGACAAGCCATGAGGGAAGACGTGGGCTACAAGGGCGATCTTTTAAAATCGAGTGTGTCTTTCCGCTGGATCTGACAGCAGCTGCTTGTGCTGTGAAAGAGGTCAAATGTAAGAGAGCCCAGCGCAGGCAGAACAGAAAAAGCATATTTATTTTGGAAGTTAAAAATTTGGGATTATATATAAATATACACATATATATATACATGTTTAATTAAAGTCAGTCAGTCAGTCATGTCTTGTATTGGTTTGATTTGATTTGAATTTGCAAATAAGGATGGAGGATGTCGTCATGTCACACAGCCCACACGCAAGCCCTGCCTAAAATCGCTATATTTCTAACTTGTGTATTTTCCCTTCTTTCAGATGTGGAATAGCAAAATCCCACAGCAGATTCTTCTACCGTCAGAGAGTCCACGAAGGAGTGTTCAATCAAATCAGTACAGTTTCAAGTTGCATGTAATGCATTTTTCTCACATAAAAGTAAGATCGCACAGCACTTTTGCACACTCTCTAGCTTATACAAAAACACAAACAAACTAAAATTCGTTAACCTCCAAAGGCAGGTTTTGAAATTGGAAATTGGAAATCTGGGAGAGACAGCACATCCCTTTTAAGCAGACACAGAATGATGAGGGTCTGATAGCACACCATTTTAAAGAGACAGAGAATGATCTCGGACAGACAGCAAATCCCCTTAAAAGGGACACCGAAATAGAATGAATAAAAACAGATAAATATGTAAAAGTCAGCAGGTCGTGCAGATTTTGTGGAGGAAGAATCCGGTTTCACGTTCTGTCGGATAATCATTCCGATATTTCAGTATAAAGTTAAAGATTACAGATGTTTTCAACAAAAATAGCGCCTGGAAAAAATACGCAGCGAGAAAGGTCTAATGGGAACGTCTGTGATACAGCGGAACGCAGGAGTGATTAAATAATACATGGCACAATGGAGACAGGCAAAGTGGGTGGTAATCGGGCAATAACGTAACAAAGGATGGTCCAGAGGAGGTGTTAGTGGGAATAGCAGAACCATTACCAGACAATGGGAGCGGTGCTTTTCATCCGATACGTTGAACCTAATGTTGAGGCCAGAAGACGAGAACATGCTTACAATATAGGGTATCACCGCCTTTTAATCAGACCACGCAGCTTCACCAGCCCGGATTGATTTCCTGTCCGCTTTGAATTCGGCAGCCAAGGCATGAATTCAAAAGGCAGCTTCTTTCAGCTTTTCAGCACGAGAGAACCAGGACGCACTCATATTCAGGGCAGAGGTGGAGATTGACGCTGAATGTATGCTAATCCCAATTGAGGTGAACTTATGCGTACAGACAGGAAGATATACTGATCAAGTATCGGCCGTAACCAAACAAGGCTTTAGGTTATCCAACGAGTCACAGAGCCGAGTACCTCTGAGATATTTTAACTTTACTCAGTTTGGCGGGTTTCACTTTGCTCTGGAATTTGGATGCTAAGGGAACATCGGCGTAACATCACACGTTTTAACGTGAAATACGTCTGTTTTCTCACATGTCGAGCGGCTGTTAGAAGCGGAACTTTGAGTAAAACATGGCGGGGCTCATCCGGGATTTGGCCCGTGACCTCTCGCATTTGAAATGTGATCATTCCGAAGGGAGAATCATAACCGTGGACCAACGAGCCGCCGACAGTGAAAAGCGCAGCTCTCAGATTCTGACGGTGGTGAGAAATGATATTATGGCCCATCGTGCATCTGCTGTCTCTCAGATACCTATCTAATTAGTGCCCCTCGCCATTGTACTGCAACAGTTCTCCTTTTGACGAATATATTATTAATTTGAGACATGACATGAGGAAAGTACAGCATCCCTGTAAGCAAAAGGGGAATTTGGCGATGAGGTAAATGTGAATGTCAAAAAGTGGTTCAGCTGCAAGCCAACGACGACCAGAGTGGGATTCGAACGCATGCGTGTAGAGCACAATGGATTAGCAGTCCATCGCCGTAACTTCTCGGCCACCTCGCCACTGCAAGAAGACATCTTCAGCCATTCAATCTCCTGCTTTTTGTATCCAAACAGAAATAATGTGCAAGTTAGTCCACTTCACAGCTTACTCTGCCCGTGCATGCAGATCGACAATGATGAAAACTTGCCTTGAGATTCTTTCAGCAAAGAGCCTTCATTCACTTCAGGTGAGTGGCTGGAAGTGATGGTTGGTTTCTCGGCACAATCACAACAAAGAATATAAAATTTCACGTAGCGATCGAAGTTGACCGCGGCAGGACTCGAACCTGCAATCTTCTGATAACTTTGCTGTTGTAATCGAAGTCAGACGCCTTATCCATTAGGCCACGCGGCCGCTGCCAGCTCCAATCATTGTGTTGTTGTGTATATTGCGAGCAAATTCGGGGCAACTGCAATATCAAGGAGTGGATTTAGGAAAAGATGAGCAAATTTCGAGTGAATGAACAGATGCACTGCGATCTGGGTGCGCACAGGCGCAGGAAACCCAAATATAAATTGGAACACGATAGTTTAACAATTCGGACATTGCAGCTGAAATCATGCTCCTTCTCAAACAATACAGGATGACGCGGGTTTATGAGAAAATCCGTTTTAAAGGCAAAGATTATGAACCGGAACTGACAACCAGCCCATTTACACAGACACAGAATGATCCGGGATTGCAAGGACATCCCTTTTACCCAGATGCAGAATGACCCTTGACTGACAGCAGTTCCCTATTAAAAGAATAATGTGAGATTTCGATCATCCCTCAAGGCAATTGTGCAGTGGGGCTCAGGACCACGCGGCGCAGAGACTGTTATTGAAGCCACAGGTAATAGACAGGCAGGAAGGAAGGAGGGAGGGACGTAAAATCAGCCCAGTCTGAAATATATAAATATTTAACATTTTAAGAAAATAAATGCATTTAAATTGTATTTAAAAAAAATTGAATTTGAGTTGTTTTAATGAAATAAATAATTGATTCATAATCTACGTATTTTTTTATTGAACGAAGGCTGTGTAACTATAAGAATTCCATTGGGAAATGAGAGGTGCTGTCAATAACCACCCAAACACAGTAAGCCCATGGTGGAAGACAAGCCATGAGGGAAGACGTGGGCTACAAGGGCGATCTTTTAAAATCGAGTGTGTCTTTCCGCTGGATCTGACAGCAGCTGCTTGTGCTGTGAAAGAGGTCAAATGTAAGAGAGCCCAGCGCAGGCAGAACAGAAAAAGCATATTTATTTTGGAAGTTAAAAATTTGGGATTATATATAAATATACACATATATATATACATGTATAATTAAAGTCAGTCAGTCAGTCATGTCTTGTATTGGTTTGATTTGATTTGAATTTGCAAATAAGGATGGAGGATGTCGTCATGTCACACAGCCCACACGCAAGCCCTGCCTAAAATCGCTATATTTCTAACTTGTGTATTTTCCCTTCTTTCAGATGTGGAATAGCAAAATCCCACAGCAGATTCTTCTACCGTCAGAGAGTCCACGAAGGAGTGTTCAATCAAATCAGTACAGTTTCAAGTTGCATGTAATGCATTTTTCTCACATAAAAGTAAGATCGCACAGCACTTTTGCACACTCTCTAGCTTATACAAAAACACAAACAAACTAAAATTCGTTAACCTCCAAAGGCAGGTTTTGAAATTGGAAATTGGAAATCTGGGAGAGACAGCACATCCCTTTTAAGCAGACACAGAATGATGAGGGTCTGATAGCACACCATTTTAAAGAGACAGAGAATGATCTCGGACAGACAGCAAATCCCCTTAAAAGGGACACCGAAATAGAATGAATAAAAACAGATAAATATGTAAAATCAGCAGGTCGTGCAGATTTTGTGGAGGAAGAATCCGGTTTCACG
This sequence comes from Pristiophorus japonicus, assembly GCF_044704955.1. Lineage (NCBI taxonomy): Eukaryota > Metazoa > Chordata > Chondrichthyes > Pristiophoridae > Pristiophorus > Pristiophorus japonicus. The sequence continues at coordinate 1,596,640 of NW_027254824.1, read as the reverse complement.
TTCTGTCGGATAATCATTCCGATATTTCAGTATAAAGTTAAAGATTACAGATGTTTTCAACAAAAATAGCGCCTGGAAAAAATACGCAGCGAGAAAGGTCTAATGGGAACGTCTGTGATACAGCGGAACGCAGGAGTGATTAAATAATACATGGCACAATGGAGACAGGCAAAGTGGGTGGTAATCGGGCAATAACGTAACAAAGGATGGTCCAGAGGAGGTGTTAGTGGGAATAGCAGAACCATTACCAGACAATGGGAGCGGTGCTTTTCATCCGATACGTTGAACCTAATGTTGAGGCCAGAAGACGAGAACATGCTTACAATATAGGGTATCACCGCCTTTTAATCAGACCACGCAGCTTCACCAGCCCGGATTGATTTCCTGTCCGCTTTGAATTCGGCAGCCAAGGCATGAATTCAAAAGGCAGCTTCTTTCAGCTTTTCAGCACGAGAGAACCAGGACGCACTCATATTCAGGGCAGAGGTGGAGATTGACGCTGAATGTATGCTAATCCCAATTGAGGTGAACTTATGCGTACAGACAGGAAGATATACTGATCAAGTATCGGCCGTAACCAAACAAGGCTTTAGGTTATCCAACGAGTCACAGAGCCGAGTACCTCTGAGATATTTTAACTTTACTCAGTTTGGCGGGTTTCACTTTGCTCTGGAATTTGGATGCTAAGGGAACATCGGCGTAACATCACACGTTTTAACGTGAAATACGTCTGTTTTCTCACATGTCGAGCGGCTGTTAGAAGCGGAACTTTGAGTAAAACATGGCGGGGCTCATCCGGGATTTGGCCCGTGACCTCTCGCATTTGAAATGTGATCATTCCGAAGGGAGAATCATAACCGTGGACCAACGAGCCGCCGACAGTGAAAAGCGCAGCTCTCAGATTCTGACGGTGGTGAGAAATGATATTATGGCCCATCGTGCATCTGCTGTCTCTCAGATACCTATCTAATTAGTGCCCCTCGCCATTGTACTGCAACAGTTCTCCTTTTGACGAATATATTATTAATTTGAGACATGACATGAGGAAAGTACAGCATCCCTGTAAGCAAAAGGGGAATTTGGCGATGAGGTAAAATGTGAATGTCAAAAAGTGGTTAAGCTGCAAGCCAACGACGACGAGAACGGGATTCGAAGCCATGCGTGCAGAGTACAATGGATTAGCAGTCCATCGCCTTAACCTCTCGGCCACCTCGTCTCTGCTGTAAGACATCGTCAGCCATTCAATCTCCTGCTTTTTGTATCCAAACAGAGATAATGTGCAAGTTAGTCCACTTCACAGCTTACTCTGCCCGTGCATGCAGATCGACAATGATGAAAACTTGCCTTGAGATTCTTTCAGCAAAGAGCCTTCATTCACTTCAGGTGAGTGGCTGGAAGTGATGGTTGGTTTCTCGGCACAATCACAACAAAGAATATAAAATTTCACGTAGCGATCGAAGTTGACCGCGGCAGGACTCGAACCTGCAATCTTCTGATAACTTTGCTGTTGTAATCGAAGTCAGACGCCTTATCCATTAGGCCACGCGGCCGCTGCCAGCTCCAATCATTGTGTTGTTGTGTATATTGCGAGCAAATTCGGGGCAACTGCAATATCAAGGAGTGGATTTAGGAAAAGATGAGCAAATTTCGAGTGAATGAACAGATGCACTGCGATCTGGGTGCGCACAGGCGCAGGAAACCCAAATATAAATTGGAACACGATAGTTTAACAATTCGGACATTGCAGCTGAAATCATGCTCCTTCTCAAACAATACAGGATAACGCGGGTTTATGAGAAAATCCGTTTTAAAGGCAAAGATTATGAACCGGAACTGACAACCAGCCCATTTACACAGACACAGAATGATCCGGGATTGCAAGGACATCCCTTTTACCCAGATGCAGAATGACCCTTGACTGACAGCAGTTCCCTATTAAAAGAATAATGTGAGATTTCGATCATCCCTCAAGGCAATTGTGCAGTGGGGCTCAGGACCACGCGGCGCAGAGACTGTTATTGAAGCCACAGGTAATAGACAGGCAGGAAGGAATGAGGGAGGGACGTAAAATCAGCCCAGTCTGAAATATATAAATATTTAACATTTTAAGAAAATAAATGCATTTAAATTGTATTTAAAAAAAATTGAATTTGAGTTGTTTTAATGAAATAAATAATTGATTCATAATCTACGTATTTTTTTATTGAACGAAGGCTGTGTAACTATAAGAATTCCATTGGGAAATGAGAGGTGCAGTCAATAACCACCCAAACACAGTAAGCCCATGGTGGAAGACAAGCCATGAGGGAAGACGTGGGCTACAAGGGCGATCTTTTAAAATCGAGTGTGTCTTTCCGCTGGATCTGACAGCAGCTGCTTGTGCTGTGAAAGAGGTCAAATGTAAGAGAGCCCAGCGCAGGCAGAACAGAAAAAGCATATTTATTTTGGAAGTTAAAAATTTGGGATTATATATAAATATACACATATATATATACATGTATAATTAAAGTCAGTCAGTCAGTCATGTCTTGTATTGGTTTGATTTGATTTGAATTTGCAAATAAGGATGGAGGATGTCGTCATGTCACACAGCCCACACGCAAGCCCTGCCTAAAATCGCTATATTTCTAACTTGTGTATTTTCCCTTCTTTCAGATGTGGAATAGCAAAATCCCACAGCAGATTCTTCTACCGTCAGAGAGTCCACGAAGGAGTGTTCAATCAAATCAGTACAGTTTCAAGTTGCATGTAATGCATTTTTCTCACATAAAAGTAAGATCGCACAGCACTTTTGCACACTCTCTAGCTTATACAAAAACACAAACAAACTAAAATTCGTTAACCTCCAAAGGCAGGTTTTGAAATTGGAAATTGGAAATCTGGGAGAGACAGCACATCCCTTTTAAGCAGACACAGAATGATGAGGGTCTGATAGCACACCATTTTAAAGAGACAGAGAATGATCTCGGACAGACAGCAAATCCCCTTAAAAGGGACACCGAAATAGAATGAATAAAAACAGATAAATATGTAAAAGTCAGCAGGTCGTGCAGATTTTGTGGAGGAAGAATCCGGTTTCACGTTCTGTCGGATAATCATTCCGATATTTCAGTATAAAGTTAAAGATTACAGATGTTTTCAACAAAAATAGCGCCTGGAAAAAATACGCAGCGAGAAAGGTCTAATGGGAACGTCTGTGATACAGCGGAACGCAGGAGTGATTAAATAATACATGGCACAATGGAGACAGGCAAATTGGGTGGTAATCGGGCAATAACGTAACAAAGGATGGTCCAGAGGAGGTGTTAGTGCGAATAGCAGAACCATTACCAGACAATGGGAGCGGTGCTTTTCATCCGATACGTTGAACCTAATTTTGAGGCCAGAAGACGAGAACATGCTTACAATATAGGGTATCACCGCCTTTTAATCAGACCACGCAGCTTCACCAGCCCGGATTGATTTCCTGTCCGCTTTGAATTCGGCAGCCAAGGCATGAATTCAAAAGGCAGCTTCTTTCAGCTTTTCAGCACGAGAGAACCAGGACGCACTCATATTCAGGGCAGAGGTGGGGATTGACGCTGAATGTATGCTAATCCCAATTGAGGTGAACTTATGCGTACAGACAGGAAGATATACTGATCAAGTATCGGCCGTAACCAAACAAGGCTTTAGGTTATCCAACGAGTCACAGAGCCGAGTACCTCTGAGATATTTTAACTTTACTCAGTTTGGCGGGTTTCACTTTGCTCTGGAATTTGGATGCTAAGGGAACATCGGCGTAACATCACACGTTTTAACGTGAAATACGTCTGTTTTCTCACATGTCGAGCGGCTGTTAGAAGCGGAACTTTGAGTAAAACATGGCGGGGCTCATCCGGGATTTGGCCCGTGACCTCTCGCATTTGAAATGTGATCATTCCGAAGGGAGAATCATAACCGTGGACCAACGAGCCGCCGACAGTGAAAAGCGCAGCTCTCAGATTCTGACGGTGGTGAGAAATGATATTATGGCCCATCGTGCATCTGCTGTCTCTCAGATACCTATCTAATTAGTGCCCCTCGCCATTGTACTGCAACAGTTCTCCTTTTGACGAATATATTATTAATTTGAGACATGACATGAGGAAAGTACAGCATCCCTGTAAGCAAAAGGGGAATTTGGCGATGAGGTAAAATGTGAATGTCAAAAAGTGGTTAAGCTGCAAGCCAACGACGACGAGAACGGGATTCGAAGCCATGCGTGCAGAGTACAATGGATTAGCAGTCCATCGCCTTAACCTCTCGACCACCTCGTCTCTGCTGTAAGACATCGTCAGCCATTCAATCTCCTGCTTTTTGTATCCAAACAGAGATAATGTGCATGAAAGTCCACTTCTCTACCCGTGCATGCAGATCGACAATGATGAAAACTTGCCATGAGATTCTTTGAGCAAACAGCCTTCCTTCACTTCAGGTGAGTGACTGGAAGAGATGGTTGGTTTCTCGGCAGAATGACAACAAAGAATAGAAAATTTCACGTAGCGAGCTAAGTTGACGACCGCAGGACTCGAACCTGCAATTTTCTGATAACGTTGCGGATGTAATCGAAGTCAGACGCCTTATCCATTACGCCACGCGGCCGCTGCCAGCGCCAATGATTGTGTTGTTGTGTATATTGCAAGCAAATTCGGGGCAATTGCAATATCAAAGAGTGGATTTAGGAAAAGATGAGCATATTTCGAGTGAATGAACAGATGCAATGCGATCTGGGTGCGCACCGGCGCAGGCAACCCCAATGTAAATTGGAACACTACAGTTTAACAATTCGGACATTGCAGCTGAAATCATACTCCTTCTCAAACAATACAGGATGACGCGGGTTTATGAGAAAATCCGTTTTAAAGGGAAAGATTATGAACCGGAACTGACAACCAGCCCATTTAAACAGACACAGAATGATCCGGGTTTGCAAGGACATCCCTTTTACCCAGATGCAGAATGACCCTTGACTGACAGCAGTTCCCTTTTAAAAGAATAAAGTGAGATTTCGCTCATCCCTGAAGGCAATTGTGCAGTGGGGCTCAGGAACACGCGGCGCAGAGACTGTTCTTGAAGCCACAGGTGATCGACAGGCAGGAAGGAGAGAGGGAGGGACGTAAAACCAGCCCAGTCTGTAATCTATAAATATTTAACATTTTAAGAAAATGAATGCATTTAAATTGTATTTAAAAAAAATTGAATTTGAGTTGTGTTAATGAAATAAATAATTGATTCATAATCTATGTATTTTTTTATTTAACGAGGCTGTGTAACTATAGGAATTCCATTGGGAAATGAGAGGTGCAGTCAATAACTACCCAAACACAGTAAGCCCATGGTGGTATAATGTGGATAAATGTGAGGTTATCCACTTTGGTGGAAAAAACAGAGACACAGACTATTATCTGAATGGTGACAGATTAGGAAAAGGAGAGGTGCAACGAGACCTGGGTGTCATGGTGCATCAGTCATTGAAGGTTGGCATGCAGGTACAGCAGGCGGTTAAGAAAGCAAATGGCATGTTGGCCTTCATTGCGAGGTGATTTGAGTACAAGGGCAGGGATGTGTTGCTACAATTGTACAGGGCCTTGGTGAGGCCACACCTGGAGTATTGTGTACAGTTTTGGTCTCCTAACCTGAGGAAGGACATTCTTGCTATTGAGGGAGTGCAGCGAAGGTTCTCCAGACAGATTCCCGGGATGGCGGGACTGACCTATCAAGAAAGACTGGATCAACTGGGCTTGTATTCACTGGAGTTCAGCAGAATGAGAGGGCACCTCATAGAAAAGTTTAAAATTCTGACGGGGTTAGACAGGTTAGATGCAGGAAGAATGTTCCCAATGTTGGGGAAGTCCAGAACCAGGGGACACAGTCTAAGGATAAGGGGGAAGCCATTTTGGACTGAGATGAGGAGGAATTTCTTCACCCAGAGAGTGGTGAACCTGTGGAATTCTCTACCACAGAAAGTTGTTGAGGCCAATTCACTAAATATATTCAAAAAGGAGTTAGATGAAGTCCTTACTACTAGGGGAATCAAGGGGTATGGTGAGAAAGCAGGAATGGGGTACAGAAGTTGCATGTTCAGCCATAAACTCATTGAATGGCGGTGCAGGCTAGAAGGGCCGAATGGCCTACTCCTGCACCTATTTTCTATGTTTCTATGTTTCTAAGACGTGGGCTACAAGGGCGATCTTTTAAAATCGAGTGTGTCTTTCCGCTGGATCTGACAGCAGCTGCTTGTGCTGTGAAAGAGGTCAAATGTAACAGAGCGCAGCGCAGGCAGAACAGAAAAAGCATATTTATTTTGGAAGTTAAAAATTTGGGATTATATATAAATATACACATATATATATATACATGTATAAATAAAGTCAGTCAGTCAGTCATGTCTTGTATTGGTTTGATTTGATTTGAATTTGCAAATAAGGATGGAGGATGTCATCATATCACACAGCCCACACGCAAGCCCTGCCTAAAATCGCTATATTTCTAACTTGTGTATTTTCCCTTCTTTCAGATGTGGAATAGCAAAATCCCACAGCAGATTCTTCTACCGTCAGAGAGTCCACGAAGGAGTGATCAATCAAATCAGTACGGTTTCAAGTTGCATGTAATGCATTTTTCTCACATGACAGTAAGATCGCACAGCACGTTTGCACACTCTCTAGCTTACACAAAAACACAAACAAACTAAAATTCGTTGACCTCCAAAGGCAGGTTTTGAAATTGGAAATTGGAAATCTGGGCCAGACAGCACATCCCTTTTAAACAGACACAGAATGATGAGGGTCTGACAGCACACCATTTTAAAGAGACAGAGAAAGATCTCGGACAGACAGCAAATCCCCTTAAAAGGGACACGGAAATAGAATGAACAAAAACAAATAAATATGTAAAACTCGGCAGGTCGTGCAGATTTTGTGGAGGAAGAATCCGGTTTCACGTGCTGTCGGATAATCATTCCTATATTTCATTAAAAAGTTAAAGATTACAGATGTTTTCAACAAAAATAGCGCCTGGAAAAAATACGCAGCGAGAAAGGACAAATGGTAACGTCTGTGATACAGCGGAACGCAGGAGTGATTAAATAATACATGGCACAATGGAGAAAGGCAAAATGGGTGGTAATCGGGCAATAACGCAACAAAGGATGGTCCAAAGGAGGTGTTAGTGGGAATAGCAGACCCATTACCAGACAATGGGAGCGGTGCTTATCATCCGATACGTTGAACCTAATGTTGAGGCCAGAAGACGAGAACATGCCTACAATATAGTGTATCACCGTCTTTTAATCAGACCAGGCAGCTTTGCCAGCCCGGATTGATTTCCTGTCCGCTTTGAATTCGGCAGCCAAGGCACGAATTCAAAAGGCAGCTTCTCTCAGCTTTTCAGCTCTAGAGAAACAGGACGCACTCATATTCAGGGCAGAGGTGGAGATTGACGCTGAATGTATGCTTATCCCAATTGAGGTGAACTTATGCGTACAGACAGGAAGATATACTGATCAAGTATCGGCCGGAACCAAACAAGGCTTTAGGTTATCCAACGAGTCACAGAGCCGAGTACCTCTGAGATATTTTAACTTTACTCAGTTTGGCGGGTTTCACTTTGCTCTGGGATTTAGATGCTAAGGGAACATCGGCGTAAAATCACACGTTTTAACGTAAAATACGTCTGTTTTCTCACATGTCGAGCGGCTGTTAGAAGAGGAACTTTGAGTAAAACATGGCGGGGCTCGTCCGGGATTTGTCCCGTGACCTCTCGCATTTCAAAAGTGATCATTCCGAAGGGAGAATCATAACCGTGCACCAACGAGCCGCGGACAGTGAAAAGCGCAGCTCTCAGATTCTGACGGTGGTGAGAAATGATATTATGGCCCATCGTACGTGTGCTGTCTCTCAGATACCGATCTAATTAGTGCCCCTCGCCATTGTACTGCAACTGTTCTCCTTTTGACGAATATATTATTAATTTGAGACATGACATGAGGAAAGTACAGCATCCCTGAAAGTAAAAGCGGAATTTGGCGATGAGGTGAAATGTGAATGTCAAAAAGTGGTTAAGCTGCAAGCCAACGACGACGAGAATGGGATTGGAAGCCATGCGTGCAGAGCACAATGGACTAGCAGTCCATCGCCTTAATCTCTCGGCCACCTCGTCTCTGCTATAAAACATCGGCAGCCATTCAATCTCCTGCTTTTTGTATCCAAACAGAAATAATGTGCAAGAAAGTCCACTTCACAGGTTGCTCTGCTCGTGCATGCAGATCGACAATGATTAAAACTTGCCATGAGATTCTTTGAGCAAACAGCCTTCCTTCACTTCAGGTAAGTGACTGGAAGAGATGGTTGGTTTCTCGGCAGAATCACAACAAAGAATATAAAATTTCACGTAGCGAGCTAAGTTGACGGCCGCAGGACTCGTACCTGCAATTTTCTGATAACTTTGCGGTTGTAATCGAAGTCAGACGCCTTATCCATTACGCCACGCGGCCGCTACCAGCACCAATGATTGTGTTGTTGTGTATATTGCGAGCAAATTCGGGGCAATTGCAATATCAAAGAGTGGATTTAGGAAAAAATGAGCATATTTCGAGTGAATGAACAGATGCACTGCGATCTGGGTGCGCACCGGCGCAGGCAACCCCAATATAAATTGGAACACTACAGTTTAACAATTCGGTCATTGCAGCTGAAATCATACTCCTTCTCAAACAATACAGGATGACGCGGGTTTATGAGAAAATCCGTTTTAAAGGGAATGATTATGAACCGGAACTGACAACCAGCCCATTTAAACAGACACAGAATGATCCGGGATTGCAAGGACAGCCCTTTTACCCAGATGCAGAATGACCCTTGACTGACAGCAGTTCCCTTTTAAAAGAATAAAGTGAGATTTCGCTCATCCCTGAAGGCAATTGTGCAGTGGGGCTCAGGACCACGCGGCGCAGAGACTGTTCTTGAAGCCACAGGTGATAGACAGGCAGGAAGGAGGGAGGGAGGGACGTAAAACCAGCCCAGTCTGAAATATATAAATATTTAACATTTTAAGAAAATAAATGCATTTAAATTGTATTTAAAAAAAATTGAATTTGAGTTGTTTTAATGAAATAAATAATTGATTCATAATCTATGTATTTTTTTATTGAACGAAGGCTGTGTAACTGTAAGAATTCCATTGGGAAATGAGAGGTGCTGTCAATAACTACCCAAACACAGTAAGCCCATGGTGGAAGACAAGCCATGAGGGAAGACATGGGCTACAAGGGCGATCTTTTAAAGTCGAGTGTGTCTTTCCGCTGGATCTGACAGCAGCGGCTTGTGCTGTGAAAGAGGTCAAATGTCAGAGAGCGCAGCGCAGGCAGAACAGAAAAAGCATATTTATTTTGGAAGTTAAAAATTTGGGATTATATATAAATATACACATATATATATACATGTATAAATAAAGTCAGTCAGTCAGTCATGTCTTGTATTGGTTTGATTTGATTTGAATTTGCAAATAAGGATGGAGGATGTCGTCATGTCACACAGCCCACACGCAAGCCCTGCCTAAAATCGCTATATTTCTAACTTGTGTAATTTTCCTTCTTTCAGATGTGGAATAGCAAAATCCCACAGCAGATTCTTCTACCGTCAGAGAGTCCACGAAGGAGTGTTCAATCAAATCAGTACGGTTTCAAGTTGCATGTAATGCATTTTTTTCACATGACAGTAAGTTCGCACAGCACGTTTGCACACTCTCTAACTTACACAAAAACACAAACAAACTAAAATTCGTTAACCTCCAAAGGCAGGTTTTGAAATTGGAAATTGGAAATCTGGGACAGACAGCACATCCCTTTTAAACAGACACAGAATGATGAGGGTCTGATAGCACACCATTTTAAAGAGACAGAGAATGATCTCGGACAGACAGCAAATCCCCTTAAAAGGGACACAGAAATATAATGAATAAAAACAGATAAATATGTAAAACTCGGCAGGTCGTGCATATTTTGTGGAGGAAGAATCCGATTTCACGTTCTGTCGGATAATCATTCCGATATTTCAGGAAAAATTAAAGATTACAGATGTTTTCAACAAAAATAGCGCCTGGAAAAAATACGCAGGGAGAAAGATCAAATGGGAACGTCTGTGATACAGCGGAACGCAGGAGTGATATAAATAATACATGGCACAATGGAGAAAGGCAAAGTGGGTGGTAATCGGGCAATAACGTAACAAAGGATGGTCCAGAGGAGGTGTTAGTGGGAATAGCAGAACCATTACCAGACAATGGGAGCGGTGCTTATCATCCGATACGTTGAACCTAATGTTGAGGCCAGAAGACGAGAACATGCTTACAATATAGGGTGTCACCGCCTTTTAATCAGACCAGGCAGCTTTGCCAGCCCGGATTGATTTCCTGTCCGCTTTGAATTCGGCAGCCATGGCATGAATTCAAAAGGCAGCTTCTCTCAGCTTTTCAGCTCTAGAGAAACAGGACGCACTCATATTCAGGGCAGAGGTGGAGATTGACGCTGAATGTATGCTTATCCCAATTGAGGTGAACTTATGCGTACAGACAGGAAGATATACTGATCAAGTATCGGCCGGAACCAAACAAGGCTTTAGGTTATCCAACTAGTCACAGAGCTGAGTACCTCTGAGATATTTTAACTTCACTCAGTTGTGTGAGTTTCACTTTGCTCTGGGATTTGGACGCTGTGCGAACAATCGCCGCAAAATCACACGTTTTAATGTGAAATATATCTGCTTTCTCACATGTCAAGCGGCTGTGAGGCGCGGAATTTTGAATAAAAAATGGCGGCGCTCGTTCAGGATTTGGCCCGAGACCTCTCGCATATCAATTGTGATCATTCCTGAGCGAGAATCATACCCCGAGACCAACGAGCCGCCGACAGTGAAGAGTGCAGCTCTCATATTCTGACGGTCGTGAGAAAAGATGTTAGGTCCATCGTGCATGTGCTGTCCTTCAGAGACCCATCTAATAAGTTTCCCTCTCCACAGTCCGACAAATGTTATCCATTTGACGAATATATTATTAATTTGAGACATGACATGAGCAAAGTGCAGCATCCTTGTCAGTGAAAGGGAAATTCAGCGATGAGGTTAATGTGATTGACAAAGTGACCAGGGGTGTCAAAGCTGAACACAAATACGACGAGGATGGGATTCGAACTCATGCGTGCAGAACAAAATTGATTAGTAGTCCATCGCCTTAATTTCTCGGCCATCTCGTCTTTTATTCAGCCAAGCGTCAGCCTTTAATCTCCTGCTTTTTGTAACCCAACAGAAATAATGTGCAAGAAAGTCCACTTCACAGCTTGCTGCGCCCGTGCATGCTGATCGACAATGATGAACACGTGCCATTAGATTCTGAAAGCAAACAGCCTTCCTTTACTTCAGGTGAGTGACTCGAAGAGATGGTTGTTTTTTCGGCAGAATCGGAACAAATATAAATATTTACGCAGGGAGTTAATTGACCGCGGCAAGATACGAATCTGCAATGTTTTGATAAGTTCGCGGTTATAATCGAAGTCAGACGCCGTATCCATTAGACCACGCGGCCGCTGCCACCATCATCCAATGTGTTGTTGTGTATATTGCGAGCAAAATCAAGGAGTGGATTTAGGAAAAGATGAGCATATTTCGAGTAAATGAACAGATGCACGGCGATCTGGGTGCAAACCCGGCGCAGGCAACCCCGATGTAAATTGGAACACAACAGTTTAACAATTCGGTCATTGCAGCTGAAATCATACTCCTTCTCAAACTATACAGGATGACCCGGGTTTATTAGAAAATCCGTTTTAAAGGGAAAGATTATGAACCGGAACTGACATCCAACCCTTTGAAACAGATACAGAATGATCGGGGACTGGAAGGACATCCCTTTTACCCAGATGCAGAATCACCCTTGACTGACCGCAGTTCCCTTTAAAATGAATAAAGTGAGATTTCTATCATCCCTGAAGGCAATTGTGCAGTGGGGCTCAGGACCACGCTTGGCAGAAATGGTTATTGAAGCCACAGGTGATCGACAGACAGGAAAGAGGTAGGTACGTAAAACCAGCCCACTGAAAGCCAATTTAAAAATATATGTATATTAAACAACTTAAGAAAATAAATACATTTAATTTTTATTTAAAAAAAATTGAATTTGATTTGTTTTAAATAAATAAATAATTGATTCATAATCTAGATATTTTTTGATTGAACGAAGGCTGTGTGACTGGAAGAATTCCATTGGAAACGAGGGGGTGCCTCTTATCAACAAAGGCAGAAATTTATGTGGAGATTCAGCATTTCCTCCAGTGCTCCAGTGCAGCCTTCGGCCGCCTGTGGAAAAGACTGTTTGCAGACCAGGCCCTCAAATCTACCACCTAACTCATGGTCAACAGGGCTGTAATAGTACCCGCCCTCCTGTATGGGTCTGAGGCATGGACGATGTGCAGAAGGCACCTTAGGTCGCTGGAGATATATTACCAACGATGTCTCCGCAAGATCCTGCAAATCTCCTGGGAGGACAGACGCATCAACATCAGTGTCCTTGACCAGGGTAACATCCCCAGTATTGAAGCACTGACCACACTCGATCAGCGTCGCTGGGCAGGCCACATAGCACGCATGCCAGATGTGAGACTCCATAAGCAATGCTTTATGCGGAACTTCTTCATGGTAAACGAGCCAAAGGAGGACAGCGTAAACGTTTTAAGGACACCCTCAAAGCCTCGCTGGGAAAGTGCGACATCATCACTGACACCTGTGAGACCCTGGCCGCAGATAGCCCGAGGTGGAGAAAATCCATCCGGGAAGGCGTTGAGCTCTTTGAGGCTCGATGCAAGGAGCATGAAGAGCCCAGGCGCACGCAGCAGAAGGAGCGTGCGGCAAACCAGCCCTACCGACCCCTTCCCCTGACGAATGTTTGTCCCACCTGTGAAATGGTCTGTGGCTCTCGTATCGGACTGCTCAGCCATCAAAGAATTCACTTTGGGAGTGGAAGCAACTCCTCCATAGGACCCCTGGACCTGATGGCTTATATCCTGTGGATACAACCAATGCATCCATTGGATATAAGCCATCAGGTCCAGGGACTTGTCCGCCTTTAGTCCCATTATTTTACCTCATACTACTTCATTAGTGATAATGATAGTATTAAGTTCCTCCCTCCATATAGCCCTTGGATTATCCACAATTTGAATGTTTTTACTGACTTCTACCGTGAGAACTGAAACAAAATATTTGTCCAAAGTCTCTGACATTTCCCTGTTCTCGATTATTAATGCCCCAGTCTCATCCTCCACGAGACTAACATTTACTTTAGCCACTCTTTTCCTTTTTACATACCTGTAGAAACTCTTACTATCTGTTTTTATATTTCGTTCAAGTTAACATTCATAATCTACCCTCTTTTAACCATATTTTTAGTCATTCTTTGCTGGATTATAGAAATGTCCCAATCCTCTGGACTCGCGCGAGTGGATGATTGGGTGAGCGTGACGGAACAGGTGGCCGAAAAGTTGCTGCAAAATAATTCAAAACAATTACACCTCAAACGACCTCCAAACAGAGCCGATTACGTGTGAATGCCTACAGCTACTGATTCATTGTGAACAGGGCTCGAACTTATTCAGAAGCAATTCGATTGCATTCCTAATCCAAAGATTTAACCATCCAGCCACGGCAGCTAGCACGTCGCATTTTTTAAACACACACTGAATGAAGCAGCACTGAGATCGCAAGCCTTTTAAACAGAAAAAGACTGATCCGAGACTGACAGTACAACAACTTGATGTCGCTGTATTACACAATAGAAAGCGGGAATGGCTGAATTGCTTTCGGCGGGAATTAAATTCTGTATTCCCTGCTTGTCTCAGCTAATCAGCTCGTTGGTCAAGGGGTATGATTGTAACTTATATAGGATAATAATGGAACCCTTACTAATGGAGAAAATAGAAGAACATCTAGAAACCAAAAGTATAAAAATAAATAATCAGCATGGATTTCAATAGGGAAAGTACTGCTGGACCAAACTCATAATGTTTGAAGAGGTTATAGAGAGTGTAGACATTGATCATGCAATAAGTATAAGGTATCTAGATTTTCAAAAGACCCTCGCAATGATACCCAATAATAGCCTGCTGAGCAACGTCAGGGTATAAGCAGCAGAATGCATAGAGAGCTAGCTTCAAGACTGAAATCAGAGATTGGAGGTAAAAGGCAGATATTCATATTGGCAGAAGATGGGTAGTGGTGTTCCAAAAGGATCAATGCCGGAACCACTATTGTTCACAATTTATATTAACGATTTAGAATTTGGAACTAAAAACAGAATTTCCAAATTTGCCTATGATACCAAATTGGAGGAAATTTATACTGATGAGGACGGCAACAAATTAAGGACAACATTAATAAACACGCAGAATGGGCATATAATTTTCAATTAAGTTCCACACACATACATGTGAGGTATTACATTTTGGTAGGAAGAATATGGAGGTCACTAATTACTTGGCACAAACGACTTTCGGTGGGGTAGAGGAACAATAGGATCTCTGAGTACAACTACACAAATCACAAAAATTGTGACAGAGTTCAGCAAGGAAAGATAAAGGTAACTAAGCAGTGGAGGTTATTTCTAGTGGTATAACATTGCAAAATAGGAAGGTTATGCTAAACCTGTATTGAATCTCGGTTACACCACACTTAGAGTACTGTATGCAGTTCTGGTCATCCTATTATAAAGATGATATAGAGGCACTTGGGAGGGTGCAGAGAAGATTTACACGGATGCTCTCAGAAATGGGAGGTTATTCATAAGTGGAAATAATGAACAAGCTGGGTCTCTTTTCTCTTGAAGATTGATTTATAGGGGTGACCTAATAGATTTATTTAAAATTATGAAAGATTTTGATGGAGTGTTTACAGAGAGAATGTTTTCACATTTGGGGAAGAGCATAACTGGACGCCAGCAATATAAGATAGTCATCAAGAAATCCAGAAATCAAATCGAGAATTCAGAAGCAACTTCTTTCTGGAAAGAGTGATGAGAATGTGGAACTCAAAAGCGTAGGAGTGGTTCAAGCGAATAGCATAGATACATTTACGGAGAAGCTATACAAGCATATGAGGTAGAAAGGAAAAGATGGCTATGCTGATAGATTTAAATCAAGAAAGACTCCAGAATATTCGAGTGGAACATAAACGCTGGCATGGTCAGAATAGCCAGAAAGGCAGTATACGCTATGCTGTCCTTTGTAAGCCTATTTAATTCAGTTATCTGCAGCATTATGCATTGGATTCAATGACAAGCTCTCTGAGTATAGGTAGGAGTGTCTGTGTCACTGTAAGAGCCTTCTGTTTCTGTGTAATAGTTTCTGGGTCTCTTTAGGTGCAGTCTGGGTCTGTGTTGCAGCTGCCTGTGTCAGAATTTGAGCTGACTGTGCCTGTTGAAGTGTTGTCCGGGTTTGTGTAGGAGCGTCGGGCTTTGTGTTGCAGCTCCATGTGTCAGGTTTGGAGCTGACTAGGTCTCTGCAAGAGTTGTCTCTTTTTGTGCCGGAGAGTCTGCATCTGTGATGGAGTGTGTCTGTCTCTGGTTGATCTCCCTGGGTCAGTGTGGTTCTGCATTGAGCTTTTTGATTCAGTACCGGTGCTGTCTTTATCTTTAAATGAGATGTCTGCATCTCCGAAGCGAGCTGTCTGGCTCGGTGAACGAGCAGTCTGGTCTTTTGTCGGAACAGTCTGCGCCCGTGCAAGAACTGCTTATATCTGTGTAGGAGTTCTTGGATCTGTGTTGGTGATGCCTTGGCCAGGGTAGAGCTGTCTATGTCTATGTAGGAGGGAATTAATCTGTCTCGGAGGTCCCAATGTCTCTGAACGGAGCTGTATGGGTTTGTGTAGGAAAGTTTGTGCCTGTGCTGTTAATCCCTGCTTCAGTGTAGCACCTGCCTGGTTCTGTACAGGAGCTGCCTACTTTCGCGAAGGAAATGTCAGTGTCTCTGTCGAAGCTCTCTGGAAATGTGTTGGTGTTGTCTGCGGCTGATGAGGACATGTTTGCTCCTGTGTAGGTGATGCTGGGTCTCTGAAAGGAACTGTCTCAGTCTGTACACAAGCATTTTGATGCTGTGTATGCGCTTTGCCTGTCTGCACAGGAGTGTATGGATCTGTGCAGTAATGTCTGACTCGGTGTAGGATCAGTACCCATCTGTGCGGGAGCTGCATGGGTCTGTTTAGCCGCTGTCTCGGTCGGTGCAGGAAAAGTTTGGATCTGTGAAGGTAGATTGTGGGACTGTGTCGGAAGATTGTGAATCTGTGAAGGTCGAGTCTGGGACTGTGAAAGAGCCGTCTGAATATATGTTGCAGCTGTCTGGCTCTGTGAAGGAATAGTCTGGGGCTGTGAAAGTACATAGAAATCTAGAAATCCACAGCGCTGAAGGAGGCCAATTCGGCCCATAGTATACATGCCAGCCGACAAAAAGCCACAAGGCCCTTTGATCAACAACCCTGAAGGCTATATATGAACCTGTGAAGTATGACAATGGCGGAAAGATAAAGAACGCCCAGCCCAATAAGTCCGCCCCACACAACTTCTACACACCTTGCACCGAAAAATTATACACACCACCCCAACCCGAGCCATGCGAACGCATGGGAGAAGCAAAAAAGCAGAAAAATCCCCCAGGCTAATTATGGGGAAAAAATCTGTTAAAATTCCTCTCCATCTACGCGATCAAATTAGTCCAAGAGATCAACTTGGCCGTATTGGAATTCCTGCAGTACTTACCATCGTATCTGCGCCAGCCAACAAAATGTTATCCAGCCTAATCCCACTTACCAGCTCTCGGTCCGTAACTCTGCTAGTTACAGCAAGGACATTGTACTTGACTGTATAAAACATTGGTTAGGCCGCTGCTGGAGTACTGTGTGCAGTTCTGGTCACCACATTTCAAAAAAAAGATGTGATTACGCTGGAAAGGGTACTGAGGAGATTTACCAAAAAAGTTGCCTGGAATGGAGAATTTTGGTGATGAGGAAAGATTGGAAATGCTGAGTCTGTTTTCTTTGGACCAGAGGAGGCTGAGGGGAGACTATATTGAGGTGCATAACTTTATGAGGGCCCTAGATAGAGTTGGAAGGAAGGTCCTGTTTCCCTTTGCAGAGTGGTCAACAACCAGGGGGAATCGATTTAAACTAATTTCGGGAAGGACCAATTCCCCCATCTCGGGCGCCTCCTATCAACAAGAGCAGGCATTGATGACGAGATCCAACACCGCCTGCAGTACGCCAGTGCAGCCTTCGGCCGCCTGAGGAAAAGAGTGTTTGAAGATGATTCCCTCAAATCTGTCACCAAGCTCATGGTCTACAAGGCTGTAGTAATACCCGCCCTCCTGTATGGCTCAGGGACGTGGACTATGGACAGTAAACACCTCAAGTCGATGGCGAAATGCCACCAGCGATGTCTCCTCAAGATCCTGCAAATCCCCTGGCAGGACAGATGCGCAAACATTCGCGTCCTGGTCCAGGACATCATCCCCAGCATTGCACCACTTACCACACTTGATCAGCTCCGCTGGGCAGGCCATATGTCACACACGAGACTGCCATAGCAAGCGCTCTTCTCGGAACTCGTCCACGGCAAATGAGCCAAAGGCAGACAGAGGAAACGTTAAAAAGACACGCTCAAAGCCTCCCTGATAAAGTGTGACATCCCCACTGTGACCTGGGAGTCCTTGGCCATAGATCGCCCTAAGTGGAGGAAGTGCCTGCGGGAGTGTGCTGAGCTCCTCGAGTATCGTCGCTGAGAACAGGCAGAAATCAGGTGCAGGCAGCGGAAGGAGCTGCGGCAAACCAGGCTCCCTGCCCATCCTTTCCCTCAACGACGATCTGTCTGACCTGTGACAGAGACTGTGGTTCCCGTATTGAACTGTACAGCCATCTAAGAACACATGCTAAGAGTGGAAGCAAGTCTTCCTCGATTCCGAGGGACTGCCTATGATGATGAATTAGGGGGAGGGTTTGATGAGTTGTGAGGATAAATGTCTTTACCCAGGGCGTCACGGTAGTCGGGAACGCAAAGCCTGAATGGGTGGTAGCGGCAGAAACCCTCACACATTTTAAAAATACTTGGATGCCACTTAAATTGCTGTAACCCATAGGACGCACTTAGAGCTGGGAAGTGCGAATTAGGCTGGAAAGCTCGTGATATGCCTCCTCGGGCACTATTGGCTGAAATGGCCTCCTTCCATGCTGTACATTTTTGCATTTCCTGCACTACAAATTGATCACATTTTAAAAGTAATTAATTTGCTCTGAACTACTTTGGGAAGTGCTGAGGTGAAAGTCGCTATAGGAATGCTATCATTTTAATGTAAAAGTGCCATAAGAAAGTACAGAGCATGAAAACCGGTTGCCTCACTCGGTTAGCGCTTGGTGTTCCTAACGCCAAATTGGCGAGTTCGAACCCATTACAGGCCATTTATTTTAATTTTTGGTGGTGCGGTTGGGCTGCAAGTATTTTAGAGCAGCTTAAACATTCAGGGACGAAACTCACACCAAACCTGTAATACATTGAAGCAATGCTGCAAAACATTAGTTCTGCCGAGCGCTGTTGGCCCTGCGGAGTGTTTCCAGCATTTAATGAACAATTCCATATCCTCCGGGGATTTGTGACTTCTCGTATTTCAATCAGTGAAAGGCTCACTGCCGCTGATTGGTTTGTAGTGCAAAGTATGGAACTGATCTAAGTACAATTCCACTGCGTAATTCCTCATTATAAGAACATAAGAATTAGGATCAGGAGTAGGCCATCTAGCCACTCGAGCCTGATCCGCCACTCAACAAGATCATGGCTGATCTGGCCGTGGACTCAGCTCCACTTACCCGACCGCTCCCCATAACACTTAATTCCCTTATTGGTTAAAAATCTATCTATCTGTGACTTGAATACATTCAATGAGCTAGCCTCAACTGCTTCCTTGGGCAGAGAATTCCACAGATTCACAACCCTCTGGGAGAAGAAATTCCTTCTCAAATCGGTTTAAAATTGGCTCCCCCATATTTTGAGGCTGTGCCCCCTAGTTCTAGTCTCCCCGACCAGTGGAAACAACCTCTCTGCCTCTATCTTGTCTATCCCTTTCATTATTTTAAATGTTTCTTTCAGATCACCCCTCATCCTTCTGAACTCCAACGAGTAAAGACCCAGTCTACGCAATCTATCATCATAAGGTAAACCCCTCATCTCCGGAATCAGCCGAGTGAATCGTCTCTGTACCCCCTCCAAAGCTAGTATATCCTTCCTAAAGTAAGGTGATCAAAACTGCATGCAGTACTCCAGGTGCGGCCTCAACAATGCCCTATACAGTTGCAGCAGGACCTCCCTGCTTTTATACTCCATCCCTCTCGCAATGAATGCCAACATTCCATTCGCCTTCCTGATTACCTGCTGCACCTGCAAACCAACACTTTGGGATTCATGCACAAGGACCCCCAGGTCCCTCTGCATGTTGTAATTTCTCCCCATTCAAATATCATTCCTTTTTACTGTTTTTTTCCCCCCAAGGTGGATGAACTCACATTTTCCGACATTGTATTCCATCTGCCAAACCTTAGCCCATTCGCTTAATCGATCTAAATCTCTTTGCAACCTCTCTGTGTCATCTACACAATCCGCTTTCCCACTAATCTTTGTGTCATCTGCAAATTTTGTTACACAACACTCTGTCCCCTCTTCCAGATCATCTATGTATATTGTAAACATTTGTGGTCCCAGCACCGATCCCTGTGGCACACCACTAACCACCGATTTCCAACCCGAAAAGGACCCATTGATCCCAACTCTCTGCTTTCTGTTTGCTAGCCAATTCTCTATCCATGCTAATCCATTTCCTATGACTCCGCCTACCTTTATCTTCTGCAGTAACCTTTTGTGTGGCACCTTATCGAAAGCCTTTTGGAAATTTAAATACATCACATCCATTGGTACACCTCTATCCACCATGCTCGTTATATCCTCAAAGAATTCCAGTAAATTATTTAAACATGCTTTCCCCTTCCTGAGTCCATGTTGCGTCTGCTTGATTGTACTATTCCTATCTAGATGTCCCGTTATTTCTTCCTTAATGATAGCTTCAAGCATTTTCCCCACGACAGATGTTAACCGGCCTATAGTCACCTGCCTTTTGTCTGCCCCCTTTTTTAAACAGAGGCTTTACATTTGCTGCTTTTTAATTCGCTGGTACCTCCCCAGAGTCCAGAGAATTTTGGTAGATTATAACGAATGCATTTTCTCGAAAGTCTGACATCTCTTTTAATACCCTGGGATGCATTTCATCAGGACCAGGGGACTTGTCTACCTTGACTCCCAATAGCCTGTCCAGCACTACCCCCCTCGTGATAGTGATTATCTCAAGGTCCTTCCTTCCCACATTCCCGTGACCAGCAATTTTTGGCATGGTTTTTGTGTGTTCCACTGTGAAGACCGAAGCAAAATAATTGTTTGAGGTCTCAGCCATTTCCACATTTCCCATCATTAAATCCCCCTTCTCATCTTCTAAGGGACCAACATTTACTTTAGTCACTCTTTTCCGTTTTATATATCTGTAAAAGATTTTACTAACTATTTTTATGTTTTGTGCAAGTTTACCTTCGTAATCTATCTTTCCATTCTTTGTTGCTTTCTTCGTCAATCTTTGCTGTCGTTTAAAATTTTCCCAATCTGCTAGTTTCCCACTAACCTTGGCCAACTTATACGCATTGGTTTTTATTTTGATACTCTCCTTTATTTCCTTAGTTATCCATAGCTGGTTATCCCTTCTCTTACCGCCCTTCTTTTTCACTGGAATATATTTTTGTTGAGCATTATGAAAGAGCTCCATAAAAGTCCTCCACTGTTCTTCAATTGTTTCACCGTTTAGTCTGTTTTTCCAGTCTACTTTAGCCAACTCTGCCCTCATCCCACTATAGTCACCTTTGGTTAAGCATAGTATGCTCGTTTGAGACACAACTTCCTCACCCTCAATCTGTATTACAAATTCAACCATACTGTGATCACTCATTCTGAGAGGATCTTTTACTGAGAGATCGTTTATTATTCCTGTCTCATTACACTGGACCAGATCTAAGATAGCTTGCTCCCTTGCATGTTCTGTAACATAATGTTCTAAGAAACAATTCCGTATGCATTCTATGAATTCCTCCTCAAGGCTACCCAGTGCGATTTGATTTGACCAATCGATATGTAGGTTAAAATCCCCCATGATTACTGCCGTTCCTTTTTCACATTCCTCCATTATTCCCTTGGTTATTGCCCGCCCCACCATGAAGCTATTATTTGGGGCCTATAAACTATGCCCACCAGTGACTTTTTCCCCTTACTATCTCTAATCTCCACCCACAATGGTTCAACATTTTGTTCATTAGAGCCAATATCGTCTCTCACAACTGCCCTGATATCATCCTTTATTAACATAACTACCCCACCTCCTTTCACTTCTTGTCTATCTTTCCGAATTGTCAGATACCGCTGTATGTTTAATTCCCATTTATGATGATTTGTGCCGTCAACTAATTTACTTTATTTCGAATGCTGCGTGCGGTTAAGTAGAGTGTTTTAATACTAGTTTTTAAACCGTTATTTTTAGTTTTGACCCCTCCTGCAGCCCCTTTATATTCATAAATATTGTCCCTTCCTATCACCTTGTCGTTTACACTTACCCTAGTGCTAGTCTACTCTGTTGCCTCCTGCTTTTTGCATTTTTTTTTGGGGTCCTGTGATCTGAGCTCTCACCCACTCTAACGAACTTAGAGCCCTCTCCTGGGTTCCGAATACTCCTTGCATTGCGGCACCGAGATTTCATGCTTGCCTTTTTATTACACTTTGAACCTTTAGAATTTTGCTGTACATTAGTCTGCTGCAAACTACAGGGGCCACGTCGCTTAATGGATAAGGCATCTACTTTGATGCAAACACTGATGTTATCTGAAAATTGCAACGTCAAACGCTGCCGTGGTCATTTTAGCAAAACTTATTCATCTTTATAAAACCAAACTACGTACGCACTCATTAACTAAAGGTGAGTTCCTCCCAAACAATATACTGATCTTTATTAAAAGGCATTTTTTCATGCTGTGTATATTGCTCACTGATTTTTGGAGATAGTGTCCAACAAACCAACAATTAATACCGATAAACTATTAATGTTTCCAGTTCGAACAACAGCTTCGCTTCCATCAGTGTAATAAAGGGCAGTGGAGGGAATTGTGATCAGATTCCAATGAGATCCCCGTGAGTCGATAAAAAAAAGAGTACTTGCAAAACCACTGCGAGCAGGGTTCGAACCTGTGGAGGAAAACCCTCATTGGATTTCGAGTCCAACGCCTTAACCACTCGGCCATCGCAGCTACACAGTAGAAATGGTTTAATAGTCGAATCGTCGGTGCAATTTATCAGAGAGACCGCCTGCATGCTTGCCCTATTGGATCTCCCAGACGATGTGAAAATTAAATCGGAGAATCACAGAATCTTACAGCAAAGAAGGAAAAATTTCGGTCAGAACTGAAAGAGTTTACATTTCGGGAAAAACTAAACAGTATGGAGAGCTTCTTTCTCGTAAAACAAGTGAGAGATATTTTTAACATTTTGAAGGTAGTTGATCGAGTTGATGTGGAGAAAATGTTTGCTATTGTGCAGTCGTTCAGAACGGGAGCTCACTGATAAATTCAGTAGACAATTCAAGAGCAACTTATTTACCAAAGAGTGGTTAGAATATGGAAGATGCTACACGAGCAGTAGTTGAGGCGAATAGCACAGATTAATTTTAAAGGGAATTACCTCAGCACATGACTGAGAAAGCAATAGAACAATATGCTGACAGGATCAAGTGAAGTGGGGTAGTGTGCAGCATTAACTCTAGCAATACCAGTTAGGTACAATTGTCTCTTTCTGTGATGCAATCTCTATATAACGTTGTGTAACACACATGTTAAACAACAACAACGTATATATAATTAGCACCTTGAAATTAGCGAAACGTCCAATGCGCTTCACAAGAGAATTATGCGATACAAATTTGACACCGAGCCACGAAATGCAAATTAGCGCAGGTGACTAAAAGATTGGTCAACCAGGTATGCTTGATAATGAGGAAGAAAGCTGTACATTGCAGGAAGATATCAAAGAACTGGTCAGGTGTTTAAAGGAATTCAACCCGGAGAAGTATTAGATAATGCATTTGGGGAGTGCTAATAGAGAAAGCGAATAAACATTAAATGTTCGGCCACTGATAAGTGTAGAGGTGCAAATGGCCTTGGAATGCATGTCCACAGAATCCTTGACGGTAGCAGGGCAGGTAGATAAGATGCTTGTGAAGGATAGACAGAAAGGAAAAGGAGGCGGGGTGGCGTTGTTCGTTAAAGAGGAAATTAATGCAATGATAAGGAGGGACATTAGCTTGGATGATTTGGAAGCGGTATGGGGGGAGCTGCAGAATACCAAATGGCAGAAAACGCTGGTGGGAATTGTGTACAGACCTCCAACCAGTAGTAGTGAGGTTGGGGACAGCATCAAACAAGAAATAAGGGATGTGTACAATAAAGGTACAGCAGTTACCATGGGCGACTTTAATCTATATATTGATTGGGCTAACCAAACTGGTAGCAATGCGGTGGAGGACGATTTCCTGGAGTATATTAGGGATGGTTTTCCAGACCAACATGTCGAGTAACCACCAAGAGAGCTGGCCATCGTAGACTCGGTGATGTGTAATGAGAAGGGACTAATTGGCAATCTTGTTGTGCGAGGCCCCTTGGTGAAGAGTGACCATAACATGGTAGAATTCTTTAGAAGATGGAGAGTGACACAGTTAATTCAGAAACTAGGGACCTGAACTTTAGGAAAGGTAATTTCATGGTATGAGGCGTGAATTGGCTAGAATAGACTCGCAAATGATACTTAAAAGGTTGACGGTGGATAGGCAATGGCAAACATTTAAAGACCACATGGATGAACTTCAACAATTGTACATCCCTGTCTGGAGTCAAAATACAACGGGGAAGATGGCTCAACCGTGGCTAACAAGGGAAATTAAGGATAGTATTAATCCAAAGAAGAGTTATATAAATTGGCCAGAAAAATCAGGAAACCTGAGGACTGCGAGAAATTTAGAATTCAGCCAAGGAGGACGAAGGGTTTCGTTAAGAGGGGGAAAAAAGAGTACGAGACGAAGCGTGCCCGAAGCATAAAAAATGACTGCCAAAGCTTTTATACATATGTGAAGAGAAAAAGATTAGTGAAGACAAACGTAGGTCCCTTGCAGTCGGGTTCAGGTGAATTCACAATGGGGAACAAAGGAAAGGCAGACGAATTGAACAAATACTTTGGTTCTGTCTTCACAACGGAAGACACAAATAACCTTCTGGATGTACTAGGGGACCGAGGGTCTAGTGCGAAGGAGGAACTGAAGGATATGCTGATTAGGTGGGAAATTGTGTTGGGGAAATTGATGGGATTGAAGGCCGATAAATCTCCGGGGCCTGATAGTCTGCATTCCAGAGTACTAAAGGAAGTGTCCCGAGAAATAGTGGATGCATTCGTGATCATTTTCCAACATTCTATCGACTCTGGATCAGTTCCCATGGACTGGAGGGTTGGTAATGTAACAGCACTTTTTAAAAACGGAGGGAGAGAGAAAATGGGTAATTATAGATCGGTTAGCCTGACATCAGTCATGGGGAAAATGTTGGAATCAATTATTAAAGATGAAATCGCAGCGCATTTGGAAAGCAGTGACAGGGTCAGTCCAAGACTGCATGGATTTATGAAGGGAAAATAAAGCTTGACGAATCTTCCAGAATTTTCTGAATATGTAACTTGCAGAGTGGACAAGGGAGTACCAATGGATGTGGTGTATTTGGACTTTCAAAAGGCTTTAGATAAGTTCCCAAACAAGAGATTTGTGTGCAAAATCAAAGCACATAGTATTGGGGGTAATCTACTTACGTGGATAGAAACATAGAAACAAAGAAAATAGGTGCAGGAGTAGGCCATTCGGCCATTCTAGCCTACACCGGCATTCAGTCAGATCAGGGCTGACCATTCCTTTAGTACCGCAGTCCTGCTGTCTCTCCATACCCCTTGAGCCCCTTAACCGTAAGGGCCATATCTAACACCCTCTTTAATATATCCAATGAACTGGCATCAACAACTCTCTGCGGCAGGGAATTCCACAGGTCAACAACTCTCTGAGTGAAGAAGTTTCTCCTCATCTCAGTCGTAAATGGCCTGCCCCTTATCCTAAGACTATCTCCCCTGGTTCTGGACATCCCCAATATCGAGAACATTCTTCCCACATCTAACCTGTCCAGTCCCCTCAGAATCTTATATGTTTCTATGAGATCCTCTCTCATCCTTCTAAACACCAGTGAATAAAGGCCCAATTGACTAATCTCTCCTCATATGACAGCCCAGCCATCCCTGGAATCAGTCTGGTGAACCTTCGCTGCACTCCCTCAATAGCAAGAACGTCCTTCCTCAGACTAGGAGACCGAAACGGAACACAATATTCCAGGTGAGTCCTCATTAAGGCCCTGTACAACTGCAGTAAGACCTCCCTGCTCCTATATTCAAATCCCCAAGCTCCGAAGGCCAACATACCATTTGCCTTCTTTACCACCTGCTGTACCTGCGTAACCACTTTCAGTGACTGATGAACCATGACACCCAGGTCTCGCTGCACCTCCCCTTTTTCTAGTCTGCCAACATTCAGATAATATTCTGCCTTCGTGTTTTTACCTCCAAAATTGATAACTTCACATTTATCCACATTATACTGTATCTGCCATGTATTTGCCCACTCACCTAATCTGTCCACGTCACCCTGCAACCTCTTAGCGTCTTCCGCAAAGCTCACACCTCCACCTAGTTTAGTGTCATCCACAAACTTGGAGATATTACACTCTATCCTTTTATCCAAATCGTTAATGTATATTGTAAAGTGCTGGGGTCCCAGCACTGAGCCCTGCGGCACTCCACTAATTACTGCCTGCCATTCTGAAAAGGACCCGTTTATCCCGACTCTCTGCTTCCTGTCTGCCAACCAGATCTCTATCCACGTCAGTACCATGCGCTTTGATTTTGTATAACAATCTCTTGTGCGGGACATCGTCAAAAGCCTTTTGAAAGCCCAAGAACACCACATCAATTAGTTCTCCTTGTGCACTCCACTAGTTACATCCTGAAAAAATTCCAAAAGATTCGTCAAGCACGATTTCCCTTTCATAAATCTATGCTGACTCGGTCTGATCCTGTCACTGCTTTCCAAATGGGCGCCTTAATGATTGATTCCAACATTTTCCCCATTACGGATGTCAGGCTAACCGGTCTATAATTACCCGCTTTATTTCTCCCTCCATTTTTAAAAAGTGGCGTTATATTAGCTACCCTCCAGTCCATAGGAACTGATCCAGAGTCGAGAGATTGTTGGAAAATGATCACCAATGCATCGACTATTTCTCGGGCCACTTCCTTAAGTACTCTGACATGCAGACTATCAGGACCCGGGAATTTATCGGCCTTTAATTCCATCAACTTCCCTAACACAATTTCCCACCTAATAAGGATATCTTTCAGTTCCTCATTCTCACTAGACCCACTTTTCCCTAGTACATTCGGAAGGTGATCGGTATCTTCCTTTGTGAAGACAGAACCGAAGTGTCGAGAACTGGTTGGCAGACCGGAAGCAGCGAGTCAGGATAAACGGGTCCATTTCAGAATGGCCGGCAGTGACTAGTGGAGTGCCTCAGGGCTAAGTGCTGGGACCCCAGCTCTTCACAGAATACATTAATGATTCAGATGAAGGAATTGAGTGTAATATCTCCAGATTTGCAGATGAAACTAAATTAGCTGGCGGTGTGAGCCGTGAGGAGGACGCTAAGTGGCTGCAGGTTGACTTGGAAAGGTTGGGTGAGTGGGCAAATACATGGCAGATGCTGTATAATGTTGATAAATGTGCGGTTATCCACTTTGATGGCAAAATAACGCAGGCAGAATATTATCTGAATGGCGGCAGATTAGGAAAAGGTGAGGTGTAATGAGACCTGGGTGTCATGGTTCATCAGTAATTGAAAGTTGGCATGCAGGTACAGCAGGCTGTGAAGAAGGCAAATGGTATGTTGGCCTTCATAGCTTGGAAATTTGAGTATAGGAGCAGGGTCATCTTACTGCAGTTGTCAAGGGCATTGGTGAGACCTCACCTGGAATATTGTGTTCAGTTTTGGTCTCCTAATCTGAGGAAGGAAGTTCTTGCTATTGAGAAAGTGCAGCGAAGGTTCACCAGACTGATTCCAGGGACGGCTACACTGACATATGAAAAGAGACTAGATCAACTGGGCCTTTATACACTGGAGTTTAGAAGGATGAGAGGGGATCTCGTAGAAATATGTAAGATTCCGACGGGACTGGACAGGTTAGATGCGGGAACAATGTTCAAAATGTTGGGAAAGTCCAGCAAAGGGGATCACAGTCTTAGGATAAGGGGTAGGCCATTTAGAACGAAGATGAGGAGAAACTTCTTCACTCAGAGAGTTGTTCACCTGTGGAATTCCCAGCCGCAAAGAGTTGTTGATGCCAGTTCATTGGATATATTCAACAGGGAGTTCTTGTGGCCCTTATGGCTAAAAGGATCAAGAGCTGGGAGGAAACAGGAAAACGGTACTGAGGGAATGATCAGCCACGATCTTATTGAGTGGTGGTGCAGGCTCGAAGTGTCGAATGGCGTACTGCTGAATCTATTTTCGAAGTTTCGATGTTGAGAAGCAACACGCAATACTTGCCTTCATTCGATGAGCCATAGAATATAAGATCGGGGAAGTTATGATTCAAATGTGTAAAACTCTAGTTGGGCCACCGCTAGATTATTGCATGTTTCTCTGGTCACCGCATTACACGAATGATCAGACAGCACTCGTGAGCATACAGGTTAGATTTAGGCGGATGGTGAATTTAGCTCTGAGTAAATATTGCATCGGCTGGGTTTGTTTTCTTTGTAACAGAGGATGCTAAGGGGGTCCTGATTGAAGTGAATAAACTTATGAGTGGTCTAGATCGAGTGCATAGAAAGGATCTATTTCCCTTAGCAGAGTGGCCAACAACCAGGCGTCATAGATTTAAAGTAATTGGTAGGAGGTTTTTCGGAATTTGAGGTACACTGTTTTCACCCAGGGGTGGTGAGAGTCTGGAACCCACTCCTGAAAGTGATTTAGAGGCAGAAGTCCTCAGCACTTTTAAAAGTCCTTGAATGTGCACATCAATTCCAGTAACCTAAAAGGCTATGGACCAAGAGCTGGAAATGTCATTAATCTGGATAGGTCGGATTTTAGTCATAATTTAGATCATGATCTGGTGTCTCTTCGGCAGCTCAGTGCATTTTGCTGCAAATCAATACTTCAGAGAAGGGAAACTGCGTTCCCTGCAATTCCTCCTACACAGGTGGCTCCAATCCTATCCAGTTTTCCATTGAGATCTCTTAGAACCTGAGTCTATTGCACAGGAACAAGAGTAAGCCATCGAACCTGTTACAGAATGACAGCAGAATTCCATTAGCCCCTCGAGCCAGTTGCAAAGGACAAGAGGAAGTAATTCAGATCCTTGGGCTTTTTACACAAGAATAGTAGAACGCCTTCGGCCGCTCGTACCTGCTGCATAGATGACGATGAGGCACACTTTCCTGTTACAAAGAATTAGCTGGAGGCCATTCAGCCGCACTGCACTGTTGCACAGGGAAAGGAGGAGGCCATTAATGCCTCAAATCTGAGCCTCAGGAGAGGCAGAAGCCGATCAGTTCCTTGAGCTTGTTCTACAAGAAGAGTATAAGTCCATTTAGATCCTGGAACATAGAAACATAGAAATCGGGAGCAGTAATAGTCCCTTCGGCCCTTCGAGTCTGCACCGCCATTTAATATGATCATTGTTAATCCTCTATCTCAACAACATATTCACGCTTTCCCGCCATATCACTTGATGTCTTTTTTGTCTAGAAATCTATCTCCCTCTTAAATATATTCAGTGACTCGGCATTCGCAGCAATCTGTGGTAGGGAATTCCACAGCTGCACCACTCTCTGAATGAAAAACAAATCTCACCTTCTCCTTCCAAAATTTCCTACCCCGTATCCTGAGACTGTGACCCCTGTTATAACCTTCCCAATCAGGTGAATCATCTTCCCCGCATCCAGTCTATTCAACCCTTTCAGAATGGTATACGTTTCAATGAGATCCTCTCTCATTCTTCTAAACTGTACAGGATACAGACCTAGTCCACCCAATCTCTGCTCATACGACAGTCCTGCCATCCCAATAATCCATCTGGTGAACCTTAGCTGCACTCGCTCTATGGCAAGTATATCCTTTCTTGGGTAACGAAACCAAAACTGCACAAAATACTCCAGGTGCGGTCTCACCAAGGCCCTGTAGAACTGTAGTAACACATCTTTACTCATTTACTCACATCCTGTTGGAATGAAGGCCAACATACCATCTGCCTTCCTAAGTGCTTGCTGCACCTGCATGTATGCTTTCAATAGACTATTTTACAAGGACACCAGGTCCCTCTGCCCATCGATCCTGTTTCCTGCCATTAACCAATTTTCAATCCATGCTAGTATATTACCGCCAATCATATATGCTTTAATTTTGCACACTACATCTTACGTGGGACTTTATCAGAGGCCTTCTGAAAATCCAAATACGCTATATCCACTGGTTCTCCCTTAAATTTTCTATCAGTTACATCCTCAAAATCTCGAGTAGGTTTGTCAAACATGATTTTCTTTTCATGAATTCATGTTGACTTTGTCTAATCCCTTTGGTATTATTTAAGTGTTCCGTTATAATATCCTTTACTATAGATTCTCGCATTTTCCCTACAACCGGTGTTCGGCTAACCGGTCTCTGATTCCTTGTTTTCTTTCTCACTCCATTTTTAAACAGTGGGGTTACATTTGCCTCTGTGCAAACTGCAGGAACTGTTCCATAATCTAAAGATGTTTGGAAGTTGTCAACCAATGCATGCACTATTTCCATTGCAACCTCTTTTAGTACTCTGGGATGCAGATCATCAGGCCCTGGGGATTTATCGGCCTTCATTCCCACTAGTTTCCTCAGCACTATTTTCTTATAAATAATCATGTCCGTTAATTCCTCTTGCTCACTAGACCTTTGGTTCACAAGCATATTTGGGATGTTATTTACGTCCTCCCTGAAGACAGAATCGAAGTATTTATTTAATTGTCCTGCCATTTCCTTGTTGCACATTATAAATTCCCCCGTTTCTGTCTGTAAAGGGCCTACATTTGTCTTCACTAATCTTTTCCTTTTTACGAACATGTAGAATCTACTGCAGCCGGTTTTTATGTTCCTTGCAAGTTCTCTCTTATACTCTATTTCTCGCCTCTCAATCAATCTCTTGGCACATTTTTGCTGAATTCTAAATTATTCCCCATCCTCAGGCTTGTACTTTTTCTGGCAACTTTGTATAACTCTTCTTTGAATCTAATACTATCCTTAGTTTATTTTGTTAGCCATGGTTGGGCCAGCATCCTTTTTTTTTACATTAGAAAGGAAAGTATAACTGCCGCAATTGATACATTCGTTCCTGAAATGTTAGTCCTTGCCCATCCACCAACATGACGTTTATTGACTCTTCCCAATCTATCATACCCCATGCAATTCATTCCCCATGCATTCGTAGTTTTCTTTGCTTAGATTTAAGACCATAGATTCGGATTGAGCTACTTCACTTTCCATCTTAATAACGAGTTTAATCGAGTTATTGCCACTCTTCGCTAAAGGACCCCAGACAACTTGACTTTTAATTAACCCCTTCTCATTACACAAGACCCAATCTCGGATATTCTGTTCCCTAGTAGGCTCCGCAAAATACTGGGCTAAAAAAACAACTGGTACAAACGCCAGGAATTCATCAGCCACATTATTATCACTTTAATTTATATGTAGTTTAAAGTCACCTTCGATGATGGTAGTACCCTTGTTACATGCAGCTCTAATTTCCTGTTAATGTTATCCTCTACAATACCACAACTCTTTGGATGCCGATGGACAACTCACACCAATCTTTTCTGGTCCTTCGCTCTCCTTAGCGCCATCCAACTGAATCTACATCTTGTCTTTATGAGCCGAATATCTTTCTCATTATTGCGCTGATATCATCCTTTACCAACAACGCAACACAATCCACTCTTCCTTTTTGCCTGTCCTTTCTAAATACGGAATATCATTTGATATTCAGTTCCCAACCCTGATCACCGTGCAACCATGTAATTGCACCGATATTGTATCTGTTTACATCTGTTTGCGCTGTTAATTCTTCTACCTTATTACAGATGCTTCATCCATTCAGATACAATGCTTTTGGATTTGTCTTTTTAACATGATTAGAGATCATAACATTTTTTTGCACTATAGCTCGATTTAGCTTTTCGCTTTTTTTGTTATCAGGATCCTATTTTTTAGTGCACTCTTTTGTTTGTATACTCTGTTCCTTCTTGACATAATGTGGTTACATTACAACAATCACTTTCCGGCATTGCTTCATTTTCATTTCTCTTTAGCATTCTAGATTTATCTGCACCACGACCTCCGCCCAGCCCCCCCCGCGGCCCAACATCCCGAAGGCCACTCCGCTCTCCCCTTAATAGAATACGTTGTATAGGATTAGGACGAGGCATTTCAGACCAACCGACCTGTTATACAGGAAGAGTTTGAGATTAATCAATCCCTAGAACCTGTTATCTAGGACGCGGGGGATGACATTCCTCCCCTAAAACTATTGCACAGGAACAGCCTGAGTCATTCATCCCCTCTAGCACATTACACAGCCGGAGGCCTGTGGCTCTGGACTAGTAATCCAGTGAGAGAAAATCACAGTCCACCAAGAGAGTAGGACAATTTAAATTCAATGAAATACATCTAGAAATTTAAAAGTATTAATAATGTTGACCAATAACGCAACACACCCATCTCGTTCAATAATCTCCTTGAGTGAAGGAAATCTGCAGTCCTTACTGGTCTGGGCCCAAATGTGGCTCCAGATCCAGAGCAACGTGGCTGGCTCTTTACGGCCCTCTGAAAAGGCCCAGCGAGAAACTGATTTGCATAAGGTGGCTAACCATCACCTTCACAAGGGCAATTAGGGAAGTGCAACAAAGGCTGCCCTTGCTAGCATTGTCCACATGCTAGAATGAATAAAAGAAACAATAGGATCTCGAGCTTGTTACATGGGAGAAAGAAGAACTGCAAGAGAGGTCAGAGTATGTGGAGTCTGGAGACAACTAGATAAGTGCACAGCTAGCTGGCTTTAAGACAGAAAGCAGAGAGTAGGGGCAAAAGTTAGCTTTTTAGAGTGGGAGAAGGTGGGTCGTGCTGTTCCACAATGATCGGTGCTGGGACCACTGTTGTTTTCAATTTATATTAATGACTTCTACCTGGGAATCAAAAACACAATTTCTCAATTTGCGGATGATGCCAAATTAGTTGGATATTCAATACGCAGGATGACTGCAACAAATTCGGTCGCGCAAACCTGTTGCATAGATGACGCGAAGGCAATGCCAAACCAACGAACCTGTTGCACAGAAAAAGTAGGAGGCAATTGAGCCTCTCCAGTCTGTTACACAAGAACAGGAGAAGGCCATTAACCGCTTGCTAGCGATGTCAACATGCTTGAATGAATAAAATAAAAAAATAGATTGTTACATGGTTACAACAAGAGTTGGAAAGTGGGATTAGGCGGTATCGCAATTTTCGGATGGTGCGGACACGCTGGGCCGAAGTAGCCTCCTTCCGTGCTGAAAGGTTCTACGAGTCCATGACAAAACATCCCTTTCAAACAGAAACATAATGATTCGGGTCTGACAGTGCATCCGTTTTAGACGGCGGAGGTTGATACAGTGGCTATGCAAGTTCATCGACCTCAAACGTTCACTCAGTTTCTAGCTCTGCAGATTCTGCCTCATCTGCTGAGTGTTTCCAGATTTTTTTTTAGCTCAGATTACGCAGCAACACTATTTTACTTTTGTATTGATGCACAATTTGGCGACACTGTGGTGCAATGGATAGCACGTTAGATTTTTAATTCTTGGCATATTAAACATTCAAGGTTTTTGGGCTCTACTCCCACCAGAGTCAGGATTTGAGCCTGGGCCGCACAGTTAACTTTGCATCAAAGCAACACTTCAGAGAAGGCTAATTGTGGCCCCTGCACTTTCTGTTGCACAAGTGGCTCCAGTCCTTCCCAAGTATCATCTGAATATTTTGCACAGTAACAGATGCAAGCAATCGAGCCTGTTACACAGCGACAGGTGGAGGCCAATGAGTCACTTAACCCCTCAAACCAATTGCAAAGGGCAGGAGGAAGCCATTCAGCTGTGTGCGCCTGTTTTATAAGAAATGTCGAACTCCATTCGGTCGCTCGAAACTTTTGCATAGTTGACCAGAAGGAAATGCCAAACCAATGATACTGTTGAGCAGAAATAGGAGGATGTAATTGAGCCTCTCCAGTCTGTTGCACAAGGACAGGGGAAGGCCATTAACCCCTCGAGCCTGAGGCACAGGACTGGCGGAAGCCATTCAGCTCCTTGAGACTGATCTATAATAAGAGTAGAAGTCAATGTAGCAATTCGAAAGGCTGAGGATGAGGCATTTGCGACTCACGAACCTGTTGTACAGGAACAGGAGGAGGCTAATCAATCTCGCGATACTGTTGCGTACGAACAGGGCACACCATTCCTTCCCTCAACCTGTTGCAAAGGAATAGGAGGTGTCATTCAGACCCTTGAGCGCATTACACAGATGGAGGTCAATCATAATAGCATGATGGTTATGTCACTGGACTAATAATCTTGAGAGAAGAAATCATAGCCCACCACGAGAGTGGGGAAATTTAAATTCAATTAAGTAAATCTGGAATTTTAAAAGTATCAATAATGATGACCATTCTAACAATCTCCTCATCTGGTTCACTTGTCTCCTTTCGGGAAATAATTCTGCCGTCCTTACCGGTCTGGGCCGATATGTGACTCCAAACCCACAGCAATGTCGTTGGCTCTTAACTGACCTCTGAAATGGCCTGGCGAGCCAGTCGGTTGCGTAAAGTGACTCACCAAAAATTTCACAAAGGCAAAAGGAGATGGGCAACAAATCCGGCCCTTGCTAGCGATGTCGACATGCTTGAATGAATAAAATAAAAAAATAGATTGTTACATTGGTACAACAAGAGTTGGAAAGTGGGATTAGGCGGTATCGCAATTTTCGGACGGTGCGGACACGCTGGACCGAAGTAGCCTCCTTCCGTGCTGAAATGTTCTACGAGTCCATGACAAAACATCCGTTTCAAACATAATGATTCGGGTCTGACACGGCATCCGTTTTAGACGACGGAGGTTGATCCAGTGGGTATGCAAGTTCATCGACCTCAAACGTTCACTCTGTTTCTATCTCTGCAGATTCTGCCTCATCTGCTGAGTGTTTCCAGATTTTTTTTTAGCTCAGATTACGCATCAACACTATTTTACTTTTATATTGTTGCACAATTTGGCGACACTGTGGTGCAATGGATAGCACGTTAGATTTTTAATTCTTGACATATTAAACATTCAAGGTTTTTGGGCTCTGCTCCCACCAGAGTCAGAATTTGAGCCTGGGCCGCACAGTTAACTTTGCATCAAAGCAACACTTCAGAGAAGGCTAACTGTGGTCCCTGCACTTTCTGTTGCACAATGGCTCCAGTCCTTCCCAAGTCTCATCTGAATATTTTGCACAGTAACAGATGCAAGCAATCGAGCCTGTTACACAGGGACAGATGGAGGCCAATGAGTCACTTAACCCCTCAAACCAATTGCAAAGGTCAGGAGGAAGCCATTCAGCTGTTTGCGCCTGTTTTATAAGAAATGTCGAACTCCATTCGGTCACTCGAACCTTTTGCATACTTGACCGGAAGGCAATGCCAAACCAATGAAACCGTTGAGCATAAATTGGAGGATGTAATTGAGCCTCTCCAGTCTGTTGCACAAGGACAGGGGAAGGCCATTAACCCCTCGAGCCTGCGGCATAGGACTGGCGGAAGCCATTCAGCTCCTTGAGACTTATCTATAATAAGAGTAGAAGTCAATGTAGCCATTCGAAAGGCTGAGGATGAGGCATTTGCGACTCACGAACCTGTTATACAGGAACAGGAGGAGGCTAATCAATCTTCCGATACTGTTGCGTAGGAACAGGGCACACCATTCCTTCCCTCAACCTGTTGCAAAGGAATAGGAGGTGTCATTCAGACCCTTGAGCGCATTACACAGATGGAAGTCAATCATAGTAGCATGATGGTTATGTCACTGGACTAATAATCTAGAGAGAAGAAATCATAGCCCACCACGAGAGTGGGGAAATTTAAATTCAATTAAGTAAATCTGGAATTTTAAAAGTATCAATAATGATGACCATTGGAACAAACTCCTCATCTGGTTCACTTGTCTCCTTTCGGGAAATAATTCTGCCGTCCTTACCGGTCTGGGCCTATATGTGTCTCCAGACCCACAGCAATGTCTTTGGCTCTGAACTGACCTCTCAAATGGCCTGGCGAGCCAGTCGGTTGCAGAAAGTGACTCACCAAAAATTTCACAAAGGCAGAAGGAGATGGGCAACAAATCCGGTCCTTGCTAGCGATGTCGACATGCTTGAATGAATAAAATAAAAAAATAGATTGTTACATCGGAACAAGAAGAGCTTCAAGCCAGGTCAGAGAATGCGGAGTCAGGTGACAACTAGTAGAATGGATAGCTAGCTGGCTTCAAGACAGAAATCAAAGAGTAGCTGTAAAAGTTAGCGTTTCTTAGACGCAAAAGGCGGGTATTGGCGTTCCACAAGGATCGGTGCTGGGACCACTGTTGTTCACAATTAATATTAAAGATTTAGACCTCGGAATCAAAAACAACTTTTCTAAATGTGCGGGTGACACCAAATTAGGAGGGATAGTCAATAAGGAGGAAGACTGCAACAACTTACAAGAGGACATTAATAAACTTGCAGAATGTGCATATAATTGGCAAATGAATTTCCAACCATATAAATGTGAGGTGTTACATTTAAGTAGGAGACTTAGTGAGGTCACTTATTATTGGAAGGTTCCAGTCTGGGTGGTGTGCAGGAAAAAAGGGATATCG